>NC_057797.1:97409117-98009117 GCF_018294505.1 Triticum aestivum | reverse complement strand
AATTATATGTTGACGCTGGACTCGCCTAGCCGTGTCCGTTGTCTTAACGACCTGCTGAATTCTTTGGTTGGTGAAGCCGTTTTAGTGTGTGGCTGCCAAGGCAGCCGCACAGTCTTCCGCGCGCATGGAGCGCTCCATATTTCCCTTTAATGACATGATGCCTCGTGGGCCGGGCATCTTAAGCGTGAGAGACGCATAATGCGGTATTGCGTTAAAGCGGGCGAAAGCTTCGCATCCTAGCAGTGCTTGATAACCACTTTGAAATGGAGCGATTGGAAGGTTAGCTTTTCGCTACGGAAGTTATCGGGAGAACCGAACATAACTTCTAGTAGGAGGGAGCCCGTGCAATGGGCTTCTGGGCCTGGCGTTGCCCCTTTAAAGGAAGTATTGCTATGGCTAATTTTTCTTGGGTCCATCCCCATTTTGCGGACTGTGTCCTGATATATCAGGTTTAAACTACTGTTGCCGTCCATCAGGACTCGTGTAAACTGGAGTCCGTCAATTATCGGGTCTAACACCAAGGCAGCCCAGCCTGCGTGCCGGATACTTCTAGAGTAATCCTGATGGTCAAAGGTGATCGGTTTGGACAACCAGTGGCGAAACTCTTTGGTGATAGGCCGCGTGTCACGTATCTCTGTTGGCGCCACTTCGTTTCTCCCCTTTGTCACGTGTAGTACGTTTACTGTTTTGACTTCCTGTGGGAATTTCTTCTGTTCCCCAGCGCTTTGTTTGCGGGGTTCGTCATCATCGTCACTTGGTGTATCCAGCCCCTTGTGTTCGGCATTGAGCTTGCCGGATTGCTTGAAGACCCAACATTCTCTATGGGTGTGATTTGCAGGCTTACCAGGGGTGCTGTGGATTTGACATATCTTGTCCAAAATCTTATTTAGGCTAGACAATTCGTCCCTGTTGCCCTTGAGGGGCGGCTTTTGTTGATCCCGCTGAGAGCTTTTGAATCCGGCGTTAACTGCCGTGCTCTTTGGGCTGTTTTCCTTATTCCGGCGCTAGTCTTTGCTGCGTCGTGGCTTCCCGTTTCCATCCCTGACTTCGGATGTACTTGGGTCGGTGGTGCTGCATCTCGCCAGCCAGCTATCCTCGCCCACGCGAAAGCGGGTCATGAGGCTTGTTAATGCGGCCATTGTTCTTGGCTTTTCCTGGCCGAGGTGTCTAGCGAGCCATTCGTCTCGAACGCTGTGTTTAAAAGCTGCTAAGGCTTCGGCGTCCGGACAGTCGACTATTTGGTTCTTTTTAGTAAGAAACCTGGGTCCAGAGTTTTTGGGCTGACTCTCCGGGCTGTTGAGTTATGTGACTTAAATCGTCTGCATCCGGTGGTCGGACATAGGTCCCTTGAAAATTTTCCCGGAAGGCGTCCACGAGCTCTTACCAACTTCCAATAGTGTTTTCGGGGAGGCTTTTGAGCCAATGCCTAGCCGGTCCTTTGAGCTTGAGGGGTAGGTACTTGATGGCATGGAGATCATCTCCTCGAGCCATGTGGATGTGGAGGATGTAATCCTCGATCCAGACCCCAGGGTCTGTCGTTCCGTCGTATGCCTCTATGTTTACGGGTTTGAATCCCTCTGGAAATTCATGGTTCAGCACCTCATCGGTGAAACATAGGGGGTGTGCGGCGCCCCTGTATTTGGGTGTGCCGTGGTGTTCGGAGCTTTGTTGTATTGTATTGCGTGCTTGAGCGTGCTTTCTTGGCCCATAGATAGATCTGACTGGGTCGCCCTTTTGGTGTGAGTCCTCGTGTGGATCGCGTGTTGGTTTGTGTGCGGCGTCTTTTGCCGCCCTGTGTGGGCCATGGGGTCGTCTATCCGACCGGCTGGCTGATTTGTTTTTTGACTGGGGGCTCTAAGGCCTCCTCATCAAATTCGGGCAGTAGCTTTCGCTTTGGGTAGCTCTTTGTGTGACGGCTGCCGCCGTATTTATCTGCGGTGTTGAGTACTTTACTCCATCTAATTCTGAGTGTATCTTCCGCAGTATTGAGCTTCCGCTTCTGCTTTTTCAGGCTACGCGCAGTGCGACGAGCCTTTTATGGAGATTCCTCTGCTCCAAGCGCTTATCCGGTGTGAGGTCGTCCGGACTGTTATCTTCGCCGGGGATGGGTTGTTCGGATTGGTTATCCGTGTTGCCCTGGTCGGACGATTTCTCAATGCCATGTTGGTCGTTCACCGAATCACCCTGCTCTATCGCTGGGTCTGTATGGCCGTTGTTTCTATCGAGGCGGGGTTTGGGGCGGCGCTTACGCCGCCGCTTTGTCTGCTTTTCGAGGGAACGATCCCTCGCTGCGTCCCTCTGTTCCTCGTCGTTGCTTCCTTTAGGTGTGTCCACCATGTATACATCGTGAGATGAGGTGGCTGTGACTGGTTCCCGTTCGTCTCCTGCATCGTCGTCCATGCCGTCGATGTCTTCGGAGTCGAAGTCAAACATGTCGGTCAAGTCATCGACAGTGGCTATGAAGTGGGTGGTGGGTGGGCGTCGCATTTCTTCATCGTCCGCATCCCAATCCTGCCGGTTATAATCCGGCCAGGAGTCTCCTGACAGAGAGAGAGATCTTAAAGAATTCAATATGTCGCTGAAGGGCGGGTGTTGAAAGATATCCGCGGCAGTAAACTCCACGATCGGCGCCCAATTGGATTCGATTGGTAGGGGCGCGGGCGGCTTGGAGTCCGGGGGGGAGTGCGGCAATTTGGAGTTACGGGCCTCACGAAGGGTATCCGGCTCGATCACCATTGAGACTGCGGCCTCCATGGCGGGATCCAAACATCCGTCCATGGATGGCGCGATTGGCTCCGAGTTGAAGGTCGGAGCGGTTGCAGGTGCGACTTCCTGAACATTGTTCGGCGACAGAGCTAAATCATGCCCATCGTGATAGTGCGGCGCACTCGGCAAGGGCTTGAATCCATCGAAGATCGAGTCTCCGCGGGCATCGACCATGCAGTTTAGGCTTCCAAACCTGACCTGATGGCCAGGGGCGTAGCTTTCAATCTGCTCCAGATGGCCAAGCGAGTTGGCCCGCAGTGCAAAGCCGCCGAATACAAAAATCTGTCCGGGGAGAAAAGTCTCACCCTGGACTGCATCACCAACGATGATCGACGGAGCCATCAAGCCTGACGGTGACGACACAGAGGAACTCTCAATGAAAGCACCAATGTCGGTGTCAAAACCAGCGGATCTCGGGTAGGGGGTCCCGAACTGTGCGTCTAGGCGGATGGTAGCAGGAGACAAGGGACACGATGTTTTTACCCAGGTTCGGGCCCTCTCGATGGAGGTAAAACCCTACTCCTGCTTGATTAATATTGATGATATGGGTAGTACCAGAGTAGATCTACCACGAGATTGGAGAGGCTAAACCCTAGAAGCTAGCCTATGGTATGATTGTATGTTGTTTTTTCTGTCCTACGGACTAAACCCTCCGGTTTATATAGACGCCGGAGGGGGCTAGGGTTACACAGAGTCGGTTACAATGGGAGGAGATCTACATATCCGTATTGCCAAGCTTGCCTTCCACGCCAAGGAAAGTCCCATCCGGACACGGGACAAAGTCTTCAATCTTGTATCTTCATAGTCCAACAGTCCGGCCAAAGGTTATAGTCCGGTCGTCCGGATACCCCCTAATCCAGGACTCCCTCACCCGCCGTTTGGGCTATTGTGCGTATTGGTTTGCAAGGTGATTTCTTCAAGGATGGAAGAGAACCGAATCGTGAAGCATCCACGGAAGAAATGAAGATGTTGCAATACAATGCTCAAGCTTGCGATATTCTCTTCAACGGATTATGCCCCGAAGAATTCCAAAAAAATATCAGCTGTCTTGAGAATGCAAAGGAAATTTGGGGTACTTTTGTTGACATGCACGAAGGTACCGCGTCCGTCAAGGCATCGAAGTTGGATGTGCTCCAAAGTCAACTTGACAAGTTCAAAATGAAGGATGGTTAAGGAGTCGCTGAGATGTACTCTAGACTTGCTCTCATAAAAAATGAGATTGACGGCTTAGGACGCGAAGAGATGACCGAAAAATTCATCATAAAGAAGATCCTAAGAGCCTTGGATGGAAAATATGATACCGTGTGCACATTGATCCAAATGATGCCTAATTACAAAGATCTCAAGCCAACAGAAGTCATTGGTAGAATTGTTGCTCATGAGATGTTACTCAAGGATAAGGAAGAGCTCCACAATAAGCCAAGTGGTGCTTACAAAGCTTCATGTGATGCTCCTACAACATCTAGTGAGAATCAAATTTCCAATGAAGAATTGAGCTTAGTGGTGAAGAACTTCAACAAATTCTACAAGAATAGAAGCAAAGAGAGAAGTTCCAAGTCAAGGTCCTACAATGAAAAAAAATCTTCTAGTCGTGATCATAATTGCTACAATTGTGGAAGACCCGGACACTACTCCACTGAGTGTACGACTCCCTTCACTACAAAAAAAAGACATATCCATGACATTTTGAGCCGAACGAATTTTTTGTCATACTTATGACACTTCTATGACGATAATTGTGACAAAACCCGGTATCATCACAGATGTGGTGGGCTCCTACTTCTATGTCAAGAAATCATGACAGAAAATGGGCTTTTCGTCCTGGGCGGGCCGGAGACGCAGCTGCATGACATTCTTTGGGCCGTCCATGAGAGAAAAAACCGTGGTAGAAGTGTGGGCAACAAAAATATTGGTGTGTTCCCGATTACGGTGGGTGGTCGGGGCCGAGCGATACGCATTTCTCTCGTACACGCACGCACGTGTGTGCGAGGCGTTGGGCTCTAACTGAACCCGAGCGAGGCGTTGGGCTCTAACTAAACCCGAGCGATTGCACTACAGGCTATGCGTTACTGAACCCGAGCGATCGATCGATGGCTGTTAACTGAACCCGATCGAGCGGTTCCTTCGCTACTGCTGCTAACTGAAGCCGATCGATGCTACCTCTGGATGAACAGTGAGCGTTGCTGGGGGGGTTGGATGAACAGTTCCTTGTGGGGGTGGATGAACAGGACCCCGTGGTGTTGCCTCTGGATGAACAGGACCCCGATCGATCGAGCCGGTTGGGGCTGGATGAACATGACCCCGTGGAGGGCTGGATGAACAGGACCACCCCGTGGAGGACTGGATGAACAGTAGATGATGGAGGGCTGGATGAATAGTAGCGCGTGGAGGGGTGGTTGAATAGGAGCCCATGGAGAGGGCTAGTTGAACAGTAGCCGGTGGAGTAGCGCACGGTGGAGTCTAGATGAACAGGAGCCCATGGATGAACAGTCGCACGTGGAGGCTGGAGGAGGTCGACGGTGGATGAATAGTGGCCCGTGGAGGCTGGAGGGGGTTGACGGTGGAGATGAACAGTATCCCGTGGAGTCCCATTTTGCGGTACGCCACACCCCTCCCGATGAACAGGACCCCCGTTTTGACCATAGTGCTCCAACACAAGTCCGTTTCCTCCGTTTTGCGGTATGCCAGACCCCTCATGATCAACAGGACCCCCATTTCGACCGTAGGAGGTCCGTTTCCTCCGTTTTGCGGTATGCCAGACCCCTCCCGATGAACAGGATCCCATTTCGAACGTGGCCCGTCGAACACAAGGCTGTTTCTTCCGTTCTGCGGTACGCCAGACCTCGTTTCCATCGGCTGTTCCGTCCAAGCCGGTTGGCTCCCACGCGTTCCATTGCCTCCTGATGAACATGACGCATTATGTTGCCTCCCCTTGAACATGACGACGACGCTGTTTCTCCGTTCTGACCCAGCCATGTACACGAGCCTTGGCCGTACGTATGCGCGAGTAGGTGTTCAAGACCCCGCCCGTATGTACCATGCCGCGCCGAGAGCACCAAGGCGGTGGACGACGGCGAGGCCTAGGAAGGGGACGACGCGGAGCTAGGGAAGACGCGGTAGTGTATGCCCACGCGGAGAGGAGTATGAGGGTTCACTAGTTCGGCTGCAGTGTGAGGCTGCCGTCACTGCAGAATAACAGGGGGTGTGGGTGAGTAGAGGGATGGCCTGGCCAGCGGTGGGAGTAGTAGGGGCGGTGAGGCCTCCACGGCATCGCAGCCGGCAATGGGAGGCAGGAGCACGAGGCACGACCGGCGCTGGTTTGGGCGGCTGGAGCAAGAAGACCAGAGGTTAAAGAAGTACTACCACCGTTGGATGGACATCGTACGGTCACTGGAGCTAGAATCGTGCATATTGACTAAGTTGACAAAGCCCTCCGTCCCCGTCAACTTAGTAGGCCCACAAGTCAGCCTCCCACTATACTGGGTCCCAGCTAGCAGGGGGAGTATTCATCTTTTGTGCGTAATAAGGAGGCACTTTCTTGCGTGTGAAGATATAGCTGGTGGGTCCGAGCTGTCATCGGCGGTAAAGTTTTTTTCGTGAAATACAGAGGCCCTTTCGGTGGGTCCCAGATGTCAGGTGGAGGAATCATTATTTTGCGCCTAATAAGGAGGCATTTCCTTGCGTTGGCCGTGGACCCAGATGTCAGCCTCTCCATGTACAGTCCACTTCAGATGCATGTCGGTCGTTGACCATGTTGACCAGGCCGCGCCGAGAGCACCAGGGTGGTGGACGACGGCGAGACCTAGGAAGGGAACAACATGGAGCCAGGGAAGACTCGGCAGTTGTTTCCCACGCAGAGGGGAGTACGACTGTACGAGGGTTTACTGGTTCGTCTGCCGTCGCGGGAGAATAACAGCAGGTGTGGGTGAGTAGAGGGATGGCTAGGCCAGTGATGGGAGTACGGTGGGGCGGTGAGGCCTACGCGGCAGCACAGCCGGCCGCAGGGAGGAGGGAGCAAGCAGTCCCACCGGCGCTTGTTTGAGCGGCTGGAGCAGGAAGAGCAGAGATTGAAGAAGCACGACGGCCGTTGGATGGACATCCAACAGTCAGTGCTTGTGCGTCAACCTTTTTTTAGGAAAGCCTCAAATCTGTGGAAAACAACATACAACCCATCTACCATTATTTCTAATAATTTATAGCCCATTTGCTAATTCTTAAGGTTTTTTCGATCCCATATTCTTTTTGTTAGCATTACAGCCCATATTGTGGCCATAGTTAAAAAATTATACAAAATTTTGCATATTTCGGTGCGGTCTGAACTGTTTTTAATCCTGAAATTTCGAGTCACATTCAAACTGATTTTAAAAATAAATGTATATCAATATAAAATCCAACAAAATCAATGCAATTTAAAATCTCTAAATGAAAAAAAGAAATTTGAAACTAATTGCCGGTTTGATGTGTTTTAAAAATGTACAGCCCATTTCTCATTACTGATAGGCCATTTTCTCAGCCAGCTGAATGAAGCTCTCCTTGTCTTGAAAGATTTGCAGCCCAACAGCCTGACAAAGCGACTTACTTGGCAAATCACAAGAAAACTGGGTTGTGGCCGTGGACCCAGTTGCGGCCGTGGACCCACTGTCAGCCTCTCCACGTACAGTACTCTTCCGATGGAAGTCGGTCGTTGACCACATTGACCACGCCGCGCCGAGAGCACCAAGGTTGTGGACGATGGCGAGGCCTAGGAAGGGGACGATGTGGAGCCGGGGAAGACGCAGCAGTGAATGCCCACGCGGAGAGGAGTACGAGGGTTCACTGGTTCGGCTGTGGTGTGAGGCTGCCGTCACCGCAGGGCCTGGCTAGCGGTGGGAGTAGTAGGGGGTGGTGAGGCCTCAACGGCAGCACAGCCGGCCACTTAGTAGGCCCACAGGTCAACCTCCCAACCGGTGCGCCCCAGATGTTAGTCGGAGGAATCATTTTTTGCGTAATAAGGAGGCAGTTGATTGCGTGCGGCCAGGCTAGCGGAGGGAGTAGGGTGGGCCGGGGAAGCCTGTGCGGCATCACAACAGGCCACAAGAGGAGGGAGCAGGCAGTCCTGCCGGTGCTAGTTTAGGCGGCTGGAGTAGGAAGATCAGAGATTGAAGAAGCACGTCGGCCGTTGGATGGACATCCAACAGTCACTGCTGCTAGAATTGTGTGTTGACTGACAAAGCCTTGCATAAACAAGTCAGCCTCGAAATCTGTGGCGTGTACAACCCATTTGCTATTATTTTTATAATTTTTACTCATTTTCTAGTTCATATGGAATTTATTGCAGCTCGTTTTCCATTTTTAGAATTGCTGCCCATTTTCTAGTCAGTACCAGGGTTAAAAAATTAACTAAATACGTGGGAAATTTTGAAAATTCGCAAATTTTTCCTGGGGAACAATATATTCTTAATCCAAAAATTAGTAGCCATACTAAAACAAATTTAAAAATAAATTAGTACTATGTCATGTTAAATCCAATGAAATACTCCCTCCGTCCCAAAATTCTTGTCTTAGATTTGTCTAAATACGGATGTATCAAGTCACGTTTTGGTATTAGATACATCGGTATCTAGACTAATCTAAGACAAGAATTTTGGGACGGAGGGAGTATAAGATATCAGTGAAGAACAAAAACAAAAAAGAAACTAATATCCCATTTGCTATTTTTTTGGAATTTTCAACCCCTTTTGTTATTACTTTTAACAGTCACTAGCCATACTGTTTGGCCAGGACGGAATGCATCCCTCCTCGTCTTGAAAGATTTGCAACCCAGTAAGTCGAAGAAAACAAATAGGCCTAGCTTGGGTATTCTTCAAAAAAAATACTGGGCTACTGATGACCCACAAGTGTAGGGGATCTATCGTAGTCCTTTTGATAAGTAAGAGTGTCGAACCCAACGAGGAGCAGAAGTAATGATAAGCAGTTTTCAGTAAGGTATTCTCTGCAAGCACTGAAATTATCGGTAACAGATAGTTTTGTGATAAGGTAAATTGTAACGGGTAACAAGTAATGAAAGTAAATAAGGTGCAGCAAGATGGCCCAATCCTTTATGTAGCAAAGGACAAGCCTGGACAATTTCTTATACGAAGGAAAACGCTCCCGAGGACACATGGGAATTATCGTCAAGCTAGTTTTCATCACGCTCATATGATTCGCATTCGGTACTTTGATAATTTGATATGTGGGTGGAACGGTGCTTGGGTGCTGTCCTTACTTGTACAAGCATCCCACATATGATTAACTCCTATTGCAAGAATCCGCAACTACAAAAGAAGTATTAAGGTAAACCTAACCATAGCATGAAACATATGGATCCAAATTAGACCCTTACGAAGCAACACATAAACTAGGGCTTAAGCTTCTGTCACTCTAGCAACCCATCATCTACTTATTACTTCCCAATGCCTTCCTCTAGGCCCAAATAAGGGTGAAGTGTCATGTAGTCGATGTTCACATAACACCACTAGAGGAAAGACAACATACATCTCATCAAAATATCGAACAAATACCAAATTCACATGACTACTAATAGCAAGACTTCTCCCATGTCCTCAGGAACAAACGTAACTACTCACAAATCATATTCATGTTCATAATCAGAGGGGTATTAATATGCATATAGGATCTAAGCATATGAGCTTCCACCAAATAAACCAACTAGCATCAACTACAAGGAGTAATCAACACTACTAGCAACCCACGGGTACCAATCCGAGGATTTGGGACAAAGATTGGATACAAGACATGAACTAGGGTTTGAGAGGAGATGGTGCTGGTGAAGATGTTGATGAAGATTGACCCCCTCCCGATGAGAGGATCGTTGGTGATGATGATAGTGATGATTTCCCCCTCCCGGAGGGAAGTTTCCCTAGCAGAACAGCTCCGCCAGAGCCCTAGATTGGTTCCTCCTCGTGGCGGCGGAGTTTCGTCCCATAAGTTTGCTTATGATTTTTTCCAGGGTAAAAGACTTCATATAGCAGAAGATGGTCACCGGAGGCCTTCTAGGGGGCCCACGAGGTAGGGGGCGTGCCCAGGGGGTAGGGCACGCCCCCCACCCTCGTGGATGGTGGGTGGCCCCCCTCTAGTAGTTTCTTCGCTCAATATTTTTTATTAATTCCAAAAATGACTTCCGTGGAGTTTCAGGACTTTTGGAGTTGTGCAGAATAGGTCTCTAATATTTGCTCCTTTTCAGCCCAGAATTCCAGCTGCCGGCATTCTCCCTCTTCATGTAAACCTTGTAAAATAAGAGAGAATAGGCATAAGTATTGTGACATAATGTGTTATAACAGCCCATAATGCAATAATATCGATATAAAAGCATGATGCAGAATGGATGTATCAACTCCCCCAAGCTTAGACCTCGCTTGTCCTCAAGCGGAAGCCGATAACGATAAATATGTCCACATGTTTAGAGATAGAGGTGTCGATAAAATAAAATACGGACATGAGGGCATCATGATCATTCTTATAAAAGCAACATATATAAATATTGTCATATGGTTTCTTATGATAAAGTAAGAATCTATTCGCAATGTCAAGTATGAATCAGAAACTTCATTGAAAACTAACAAACTATAATCTCGGTCATTGAAGCAATTGCAATTTATCATAACATAGGAAAGAGTCAATATAAGAGCTTTTCAGCAAGTCCACATACTCAACTATCATTTAGTCTTTCACAATTGCTAACACTCACACAATACTTATGGGTATGGAGTTTTAATCGGACACAGAGAAAGATAGGGGCTTATAGTTTCGCCTCCCAACCTTTTACCTTAAGGGTAATGTCAATAATAATAGTTCATGCAAACTTACATCCAATTAGATATATATATATCAGGATCTTTCCAACACAATGTGCTTGCCAAAGGATAAAATGTAAAAAAGGAAAAGGTGAAGATCACCATGACTCTTTGCATAAGGGTAGAAGATAAAAGTAACAGATATGCCCTTCGCAGAGGGAAGCAGAGGTTGTCATGTGCTTTTAGGGTTGGATGCACAAAATCTTAATGCAAAAGAACATCACTTTATATTGCCACTTGTGATGTGGACCTTTATTATGCAGTCCGTCGCTTTTATTACTTCCACATCACAAGATCGTATAAAGCTTATTTTCTCCACACTAATAAATCATACATATTTAGAGAGCAAGTTTTATTGCATGCAACAATGGCAACTTACTTAAAGGATCTTACTCAATCCATAGGTAGATATGGTGGACTCTCATGGCAAAACTGGGTTTAAGGGTATTTGGAAGCACAAGTAGTATCTCTACTTGGTGCCAAGGATTGGCTAGCATGAGGGGGAAAGGCAAGCTCAACATGTTGGACGATCCATGACAATATACTTTATTCGGATATAAGCAAACATAACCCATTACGTTGTCTTCCTTGTCCAACATCAACTCTTTAGCGTGTCATATTTTAATGAGTGCTCAGAATCATAAAATATGTCCAAGATAGTATATTTATATGTGAAGCCTCTCTTTCCTTATTACTTCCTATTAATTGCAACGATGACCAAAACTATGTTTGCTAACCCTCAACAACTTTTAATCATCATACTCTTTATATGTGAAGTCATTACTCTCCATAAGATCAATATGATCTCTTTTATTTATTTTTATTCTTTCTTTTTCTTTTTATTCCCTTAAAATCATAGCAAGATAATCAAGCCCTTGACTAAACACTAATCTTTATTATATATAGCTCACGGACTCAATTACATAGAAGGATCATAAAGCAAAACTCACAACTAGATCATACTAAAACTTTATTCCACTAGATCAAGATATTACCAAGAGGATCGAACTAAGAAAAATGGTAAAGATAGGAGTGTGATGGTGATACGATACCGGGGCACCTCCCCCAAGCTTGGCAGTTGCCAAGGGGAGTGCCCATACCCATATGATTATATCTCCTTCCTCGGAGGTGGTGATGATGGAGTTGTTGATGATGTAGGCTTGTCATCCATCTTCCAAGGCATAGGCTCACCATCATAGAAGGATGATCGAGTCTCCGGGATCCTCAAATCTGCAGCCTAACTCATCCTCTTGAATCTATATTCATACTCACAGTTTTGGTTTTGCGGGTCATAGATCTAGGCTTGGAGATGCTTGATCTTCTCGTGAAGCTTGAAGATGGCCTCCTCAATACTCTTGGCATCTAGCTTGTGGTTGTTCGTGAACTCCGTGATCATCATGTGGTTGGCGTTAAGTCCGTGTTCCACCATCCCCTGGCAGTTGAAAACTAGTTGCTCCAATTCTTCGAGTCTCGTCTCCACGCTTCTGGTCCTCCTTGGTCCCTCAACATCGCGGATATGCAGCAACCCATCACGCATCTCAATGGTTTGAGGGTGTTGCAACACCTCCGCGAGGTAGGGTTGATGACCTTCTCGAAGAACTTGTCCTTGGGGGCGCTTGGAGATGTCATGGTGATCTAGATCAGTCAGAGAAACAGCTCAAAACAAAAACAGAGGATATTTGCGTGATACGGTGGTCAAAACCTTCGGGAGATTATATAGTGAATTTTTACTGACAAAAAGAAGTATCGTGCAAGAAAACGAAGTCCGGAGAGCACACGAGGTGCCCACCAGGCAGGGGGAACGCCCAGGGGGGTAGGCGCGCCTCCCACCCTCGTGGGTGCCTCGTGTCCTTCCTGGACTGCTTCTTATTTTCCTATTTTATTAAATATTCCAAAACGGAGAAAATTGCCATTAGAACTATTTTGGTATCGGTTTACTTACCGTGCCACATACCTATTCCTTTTCGGAGTCTGAAACGTTCTCGAAAGTGTCTCTTATGTATTCCTCCGGGGTTACAGTTTCCATAACATTAGTTTCAACGTTTATAGGATTACCTGAGATATAATGTTTGATCCTTTGACCGTTCACCACCTCCGGATTTGTGCCTTCGAAGTTGTTGTTTTTTATGGTGCCGGAACGATAGACCTCCTCGATAACGTAAGGGCCTTCCCATTTAGAGAGAAGCTTTCCTGCAAAAATCTTAAACAAGAGTTGAATAGCAACACATAATCACCTACATTAAACTCATGCTTTTGTATCCTTTTGTCATGCCATCCTTTAACTTTTTCTTTAAACAGTTTGGCATTCTCATAGGCTTGAGTTCTCCATTCATCAAGTGAGCTAATGTCAAATAGCCTCTTCTCACCGGCAAGTTTGAAATCATAGTTGAGCTCTTTAATAGCCCAATATGCCTTGTGTTCTAGTTCAAGAGGTAAGTGACATGCCTTTCCATAGACCATTTTATATGGAGACATATCCATAGGATTTTTATATGCAGTTCTATATGCCCATAATGCATCATCAATTTTCTTGGACCAATTCTTTCTAGATCTATTAACAGTCTTTTGCAAAATTAATTTGAGCTCTCTATTACTCAATTGTACTTGACCACTAGACTGTGGGTGATATGGAGATGCAATTCTATGATTAACGTCATACTTAGCAAGCATCTTACGAAAGGCACCATGAATAAAATGTGAACCACCATCAGTCATTAAATATCTAGGGACTCCAAACCTTGGAAAAGTAACTTCTTTAAGCATCTTAATAGAGGTGTTGTGATCAACACTACTAGTTGGAATAACTTCTACCCTCTTAGTAACGTAATCAACATCAACTAAAATGTGTGTATACCCATTAGAGGAAGGAAACGGTCCCATGTAATCAAAGCCCCAAACATCAAATGGTTCAATAACAGGTGAATAATTCATAGGCATTTCTTGACGTCTACTAATATTACCAATACTTTGACATTCATCACAAGACAAGACAAACTTACGGGCATCTTTGAAGAGGGTAGGCCAATAAAAACTAGATTGCAATACCTTATGTGCAGTTCTATCTTCATTGTGGTGTCCTCCATAGGCCTCGGAGTGACACTTGCGTAGGATCTGTTCCTGTTCATGCTCAGGTACACAATGTCTAATAACACTATCTACTCCTTCTTTATAAAGATGTGCGTCATCCCAAAAGTAATGTCTCAAAAAATAGAAAAACTTTTTCTTTTCCTGGTATGTGAAACTAGGTGGTATAAATTTTGCAACAATCTAATTAGCATAATCAGCATACCATGGAGCAGTTCGAGAAGCATTTATGACAGCCAATTGTTCATCAGGAAAGCTATCATCAATAGGTAATGGGTCATCAAGAACATTCTCTAACCTAGACAAGTTGTCTGCAACGGGGTTCTCAGCTCCTTTTCTATCAATAATATGTAAATCAAATTCTTGTAGCAAGAGAACCCATCTAATAAGTCTAGGTTTAGCATCTTTCTTTTCCATAAGGAATTTAATAGCAGCATGATCAGTGTGAATAGTTACTTTAGAATCAACAATATAAGGTCTGAACTTATCACAAGCAAATACAACTGCTAAAAATCTTTTTCAGTGGTAGCATAATTTCTCTGGGCACTGTCTAGAGTTTTACTAGCATATTGAATAACATTTAATTTCTTATCAACTCTTTGTCCTAGAACAGCACCTACAACATAATCACTAGCACCGCAAATAATTTCAAAAGGTAAATTCCAATCAGGTGGCTGAACAATAGGTTCAAAAATCAAAGCTTTCTTAAGTATTTCTAATGCTTCTACACAATCTTCATCAAAGACAAAAGGTATATTTTTTGTAATAGATTAGTTAGAGGCCGAGAAATTTTTGAGAAGTCCTTAATGAACCTCCTATAAAAACCGGCATGACCAAGGAAACTTCTTATACCTTTGATATCCTTGGGACACGGCATCTTTTCAATAGTATCAACTTTAGCTTTATCAACTTCAATACCTCTTTCAGAAATTGTATGCCCCAAGACAATTCCTTCATTAACCATAAAGTGGCACTTATCCCAATTCAAGACAAGATTACTTTCTTCACATCTCTGCAGAACTCGATCAAGGTTGCTCAAGCAATCATCAAAAGAGGATCCATAAATGGAGAAATCATCCATGAAAACCTCGGAAATCTTTTCACAAAAGTCAGAGAATATAGCCATCATGCATCTTTTAAAGCTAGCAGGTGCATTACATAAACCAAAAGGCATACGTCTATAAGCAAAAGTACCAAAAGGGCAAGTAAAAGTGGTCTTTTCTTGATCCTCAGCTAACACAGGTATTTGAGAGAAACCAGAGTAACCATCTAGAAAGAAGAAATGTGTATGTTTGGATAATCTTTCTAGCATCTGATCAATAAAAGGCAAAGGGTAATGATATTTTTAGTAGCTTTATTTAATTTGTAGAAATCAATTATCATCCTATAACCTGTAATAATTCTTTATGGAATCTATTCATCTTCATCATTAGGAACGACAGTAATACCTCCCTTCTTAGGGACACAATGGACAGGACTTACCCACTGACTATCAGCAACGGGATAAATTATACCTGCCTCAAGGAGCTTTAGTATTTCCTTTCTTACCACTTCTTTCATCTTAGGATTTTGCCGTCATTGGTGATCAATAACTGGTTTGGCGCATTTCTCTAAATTTATTTTGTGTTGACATAGAGTGGGACTAATGCCCTTAAGATCATCAAGAGTATATCCAATAGCAGCACGGTGCTTCTTCAGAGTTTTCAATAATCGTTCCTCTTCCTGCTCTGAAAGGTTAGCACTAATAATAACAGGATATATCTTCTTTTCATCAAGATAAGTATATTTAAGAGTATCAGGTAATTGTTTAAGCTCAAACACGAGATCACCCTTGGGTGGAGGAGGATCCCCGAGGATTTCAATAGGCAAGTTATGTTTCAGAATAGGTCCCTGTTTAAAGAATACTTCATCTATTTCCCTTCTTTCATTCATAAACATATCATTTTCATGGTCGAGAAAATATTGTTCTAAAGGATCACTAGGAGGCACGGTGATAGAAGCAAGACCAACAATTTCATCTTTACTAGGCAATTCCTCATCACGGTGTTGTCTACGAAATTTAGAAAAATGAAACTCATGAGACATGTCACCCAAACCAATAGTAACAACATCATTTTCGCAGTCTATCCTAGCATTAACAGTGTTCAAGAAAGGTCTACCAAATATAATGGGATAAAAGCTATCTTGTGGGGAACCAAGAACAAGAAAATCAGCAGGATATTTAACCTTCCCACACAAGACTTCAACATCTCTAACAATCCCAATCGGTGATATAGTATCTCTATTGGCAAGCTTAATTGTAACATCAATTTCTTCTATCTCAGTAGGTGCAATATCATGCATAATTTTTTTGTATAAGGAATGAGGTATTGCACTTGCACTAGCACCCATATCACATAAGCCATGATAACAATGATCTCCTATTTTAACGGAAATAACAGGCATGCCTACTACATGTATATGTTTATCTTTGGCACCAGGTTTAGCAATTCTAGCAGTCTCATCACAGAAGTAAATAACATGCCCATCGATATTATCAGCCAAGAGATCTTTAACCATAGAAATATTAGGTTCAACTTTAATTTGCTCAGGGGGTTTGGGTGTCCTAATATTACTTTTGTTGACCACAGTTGAAGCTTTAGCATGATCCTTAATTCTAACAGGGAAAGGTGGTTTATCAACATAAGCAGTAGGAACAATAGGATCATTATAAGTGATAGTCTTTTCTTCAACTTTAATAGGTGCAACTACTTTTACTTCAATGGGAGGATTATATTTAAACCACTTCTTCTTAGGGAGATCAACATGAGTAGCAAAGGATTCACAGAAAGAAGCTACTATCTCAGAGTCAAGTCCATATTTAGTGCTAAATTCATGAAAAGCATCGGTATCCATAAAAGATTTAACACAATCAAACTTAGGTGTTATACCTGACTCCTTACCTTCGTCGAGGTCCCAATCTTCAGAGTTGCTTTTAATTCTTTCCAATAAATCCCATTTGAATTCAATAGTCTTCATCATAAAAGAGCTAGTACAAGAAGTATCAAGCATGGAGCGACTATTGAGAGAAAGTCGAGCATAAATTTTTTGAATAATCATTTCTCTTGAGAGCTCATGATTGGGGCATGAATATAACATTGAATTAAGACTCCCCCAAGCTTGAGCGATGCTTTCTCCTTCATGAGGCCAAAATTATATATATAATTGCGATCACAATGAACAAGATGCATAGGATAAAACTTCCGATGAAATTCCAATTTCAATCGTTTGTAGTTCCATGATCCCATATCATCACATAGCCTGTACCATGTCAATGCCTCTCCCTTAAAAGATAAAGGGAAGACCTTCTTCTTGATAACATCATCGGGCATACCTGCAAGCTTAAATAATCCACAAACTACATCCACATAGATTAGGTGTAAATCGGGATGCAATGTTCCATCTCCTGCAAAAGGATTAGCTAGCAGTTTCTCTATCATACCCGAAGGAATTTCAAAGTAAACATTTTCAGTAGGATCATTAGGTTGAGGAGCAACTCTTTGCTCTACTGCATGGGGTGAAGATACCCCGAACAAGCCCCTCAAAGGATTACTTTCCATAGTAACAAGTGACAGTAAATTTCAGCACACTATATAATTTTTTTCCTTACCAAATTCCACCTACCAAAGGCGCATCACTCCCCGGCAACGGCGCCAGAAAAGAGTCTTGATGACCCACAAGTGTAGGGGATCTATCGTAGTCCTTTCGATAAGTAAGAGTGCCGAACCCAACGAGGAGCAGAAGGAAATGATAAGCAGTTTTCAGTAAGGTATTCCCTGCAAGCACTGAAATTATCGGTAACAGATAGTTTTGTGATAAGGTAATTTGTAACGGGTAACAAGTAATGAAAGTAAATAAGGTGCATGAAGATGGCCCAATCCTTTTTGTAGCAAAGGACAAGCCTGGACAATTTCTTATGTGAAGGAAAACGCTCCCGAGGACATATGGGAATTATCGTCAAGCTAGTTTTCATCATGCGCATATGATTCGCGTTTGGTACTTTGATAATTTTCGGTACTTTGATAATTTGATATGTGGGTGGACCGGTGCTTGGGTGTTGTCCTTACTTGGAAAAGCAACCCACTTATGATTAACTCCTATTGCAAGCATCCGCAACTACAAAAGAAGTATTAAGGTAAACCTAACCATAGCATGAAACATATGGATCCAAATCAGCCCCTTACGAAGCAACACATAAACTAGGGTTTAAGCTTCTGTCACTCTAGCAACCTATCATCTACTTATTACTTCCCAATGCCTTCCTCTAGGCCCAAATAAGGGTGAAGTGTCATGTAGTCGACGTTCACATAACACCACTAGAGGAAAGACAACATACATCTCATCAAAATATCGAACAAATACCAAATTCACATGACTACTAATAGCAAGACTTCTCCCATGTCCTCAGGAACAAACGTAACTACTCACAAATCATATTCATGTTCATAATCAGAGGGGTATTAATATGCATATAGGATCTGAGCATATGAGCTTCCACCAAATAAACCAACTAGCATCAACTACAAGGAGTAACTAGCAACCCACAGGTACCATTCGAAGGCTTTGGGACAAAGATTGAATACAAGAGATGAACTAGGGTTTGAGAGGAGATGGTGCTGGTGAAGATGTTGATGAAGATTGACCCCCTCCTGATGAGAGGATCATTGGTGATGACGATGGTGATGATTTCCCCCTCCCGGAGGGAAGTTTCCCAAGCAGAGCAGCTCCGCCAGAGCCCTAGATTGGTTCCACCAAGGTTTCGCCTCGTGGCGGCGGAGTTTCGTCCCGTAAACTTGCTTATGATTTTTTCCAGGGTAAAAGACTTCGTATAGCAGAACATGGTCACCGAAGGCCTGCCAGGGGGCCCACGAGGCAGGGGGCGCACCCAAGGGGGTAGGGCGCGCCCCCACCCTCGTGGATGGTGGGTGGCCCCCCTCTGGTAGTTTCTTCGCTTAGTATTTTTTATTAATTCCAAAAATGACTTCCATGGAGTCTCAGGACTTTTGGAGTTGTGGAGAATAGGTCTCTAATATTTGCTCCTTTTCAGCCCAGAATTCTAGCTGCCGGCATTCTCGCTCTTCATGTAAACCTTGTAAAATAAGAGAGAATAGGCATAAGTATTGTGACATAATGTGTTATAACAGCCCATAATGCAATAAATATTGATATAAAAGCATGATGCAAAATGGACGTATCAGCTACCTATTTTCCTTAAGAAAAAATTGCTGGGCTGGTTATGTTGTTAGACGGGCCACAGAGACCGCACAACCCAGTTTATAGCCTGCTCCTCCGAATTACCGCTCAAAAAAAGTTGTGCAATTTTGTCGTTAATTGACTATACGTTGAAAATGATGTGGGTCCCAGATATCGGCAGGGTGGATTAGAGTAAAAAACGAGGGGTTCATTTGAGTAGTAAAAGAGGCGCTTGCTTGTGTTCGGGAGTGGACCTAGTGGGTATGTACTGTCATACTCACAACTATAGTCCTCTCCCGATTCACTATGTTGACAGGGACCGTTTCAAAAAAAAACTATGTTGACAGGGCTGGACGGCGACGCCGCGGTGAGCGCACTAAAGCGGAGGATAAAGTGCTGTCGCCAATGTGCTAGGCTGGGTTGGACATTCTTATTGAAAACTAAAAATGGACCGGAACTATTTACGATGTTGATTACGATTTGCATGGATCCGCTGGTTGCAGGAAGAAAATGCTGGGAGAAAGAAGACTGGTCGCTATCTTTGCCTAAGAATAATATCGACTGAATGTAACGACACTATCATAGGAAATAATATCCTCCTTATAAATCGTGAATTTAAAGAACTGGTGCATGAGCATTTAGCTTTATTTATTTATTTACTTATTTATGTTTAGGCGACCATGAGCATGTACCTGGGCCAGATTCATGTGAGAGCCTCCCTTCCAGTTAATTATGGGCTTCTCTATTGGGCCTTCATCAGTGGGATGCATGTTATCAACAAGTGGAAAATGTGTTCCGTACGAAAAATAGTATGCGCTATGTATGGTACGGGGCACTAAAGGATCGAACCATGCGACGACTTCCAAAACATTGTGTTTGTCGTTCTAACAACACATTTATTCAACCAACAGACGAAATATACTACTGATTGTACATTGAAAACAGTAGCAGCAGCAACCAGGGCTGGGGGTGCAACAGAAGCAGTAAGCAGGCCAGAAGAGTGAAGATGCAGCTCTCTCTTCCAAACCAAACATCAGCCATCATTACAAAAGGGCTACCAAAAAGAACAAGTGTATGCATCAAACTAAATAAAGATCCTACTACACCAAGTGTATGCATCTAACTAGCTGGCTCAGTTAGACGTTACTATTTATTAAGCTGTGGAAATTGGCTGATGGTTTGAACCAGATGGGTGCCTGATGGGGGAAACTCCAGCCAGCAGGTCGAAGTCTGATACTTGTGACCCTCTCTCCTACTTTGGGCTGCAGAGCGTGGCAGCACATATCAGGGTATGGTGCATGCAGAGATGCATGGTACGATGTGTACACACAGTTTTGCTTGATGAACGAAACCGCGCTGCCATCATGATCCTTGCCGTCGGTTATCTCCTGGTTAATCAGATAATTCAGTCCAACAAACAAAGAGCGTGTACCAAGGCTACTTACCAACCTCCAGTCAAAAATTCCTGAAGGCCCGGAGAAGCTGGGATCCTGCTCAAAGACCTTGTAGTGACTGTTATTGTATTCCGTGAAACAACACGTCCGGTACGTGCGAACGATCATCAATCGTTCGACATCGTCTGATCGAGCCAGGAACCACCTGTAACTGACATGCCGCTTTTCTTTGAAAGGTTCTGGGATTAGGAAGGTAGGGACACCAGGCGGCTTACAACATCATATCAAGTTGGAGTCAAATAACCCTAAAAAAGTTGGAGTCAAATAAAAAAGGGCTCTTGATGTAGTCAATCTTAAGAACAACATGTTATGAGCATGAATATTTTTTCAGTAAATGTTGACAGTAATATAAGCAAGCCATCATGATATCATAGGAAAGTAACATACTGCTGTAACAGTCGTTTGTAGCGATGACTGGAGTAGGCCAGCAATACCTCCAGCCATAGAAGGAGTCGACAACGTAAATGAAGCCCTTGTGTTTAATGGCATCAGAGAACCATGGAGGATGTATGATCCTGTGATGGGCATGCAGATTTCTCCACTTCCCGCAGTGATCTGTCAGATAGGCGGGACCGCGGTTGAAGAACGCAATTAGCCTGAAGTCTTTATAATTCGCAGATCTTGTGGGCACTTGGCAGATTACAACCTTGAGAAAATCAAACTTGGTATCATGTTGGCTACTGTAAGATTCCGAGTACTCTGGGTCGCGGTGCCAAAGCAGTGCAATGTTAATTGAAGGAAGGGGGATCGATCGCCGGGTGTAGACCTCCACGAGCATCCAGCTGCCGCGACCGTCGACGAGCACCATCCAAGACATGTTCATGCCGACCCAGTACATACCGTTAATGTAGTTGAGGGTGACGGGGATCGGATCACAGTCAAGGCGGTTGATGCTCGCCACCCTACGATCGTTATGTTGCGTGACACGCCGTTTCTGAAGACCAGGCGACATCAGCAAGCAAGGAGCTAGCTTAAAAAGCTCTGGCCTGAGGGCTTTGAGTAAATGGTACAGCTCCGACGAGTACGCGGCGAGCGGCATGGTACTGAGATTGTCCACATGTGAAACAATCAGCTTGATTACCTCTGTGGGGAGTGAATTCTAGCCACTCTTTCGACGAACGTTGCTTAGTTCTGCCATTGTTAGTGCTTGGGTTTCAGATGAGGGGGGAGGCGCCATAGCCGGGATGGAAGATTGGACGAGGGGGGAGGCGCCTTAGCAGGGATGGAAGAGCGGACAAAGATGGAGAAGTGAATTTGTGCTGCGGGAAGTGGACAGGTGATGATGACTACAACATGCCGCTTGACTTACGAGACACACACCAGCAGCGTAGGGTCATATCGAAGTCAGACAACTTGCTTGAGTAATCACAGTACTGGTACTCCCTACAGTACCTACTACTATGCCCTAACTTGCTTGAGTAGAGTAGTAGTGGAGTAGGACTCTGCTCTACTACTAGCACCAGAGGAGTAGTATATTCTAATCTAAAATAGTTACAAACTTCAATGCCCGAGCATGGAACGACTATGAACCGCCATCGGTGCTAACTCCAATCCCCAGCAAAAGTTCGATGGGAGACATGGCAGTTGCAAATGCCCGCGACGCAGTTACAGTACATGTGTAAGGGTGGCGGTTTTGTCAAATACTATGACTTAAAAACTTGCATGCAATTATTTCAATGCATGCATGCATGCATAAAGTACATGCATTGGTCAATTTTCTCTTAATACTTGCATGCAATTATTTAATGAACCTTGGAATCTGAAATTGTCATGGGGAACAACAAAATTGAGCCTTATAAAATGGAAAAACTAAGATTTTGATATAAGCCCTATAAACCGGAAAGGAGGGAGTAATCTAGAAGCACTACAAAAAAATACACTTCCGTGATGATACGTGTTTGTCACAGTAGGTCGCGTTTTTTGTCATGCATGTACATCCATGACAAATTTATGACAGAATCAAGATAGTCATACCTGTGCTATCGTAGAAGTGTTCCATGACATTACCAAAATTCTCATCACGGAAGTGTCCACTTCCGTGACGATAAATCGCGCGTCACAGAAGTGCTTTCATCAAGGGTGACCGATACGTGGCATCCAAAGCCCCTCCTCCTGAAACCTCATATGGTCATGACTGCTGAGCAAGGCCCACATCGGGTGGGAATGGCGCTGAAGTGGAGCGACTCGACGCTTGACGAACTCCTCACCACCATAGGCGCAGTCACACCGCGGTCCTTCAACCTCCTCAGCCTGAGCCAGACGGGAACGAGACGGGGGCTCGCGAGCCTCTGGTGGCCCCAACTGGAGTTGGGAACAACAGGCCCTGGCGGAGCATGGAGCAGAGGGCTGAGCACACCAGCGTCGACAAACGCCCATCGTGTCCGAAACTCGCTCGTGGATGGACGAAGCTCAAAGTCGATCCCCGCGCCCGTTGTCGCGGCCACGGCCTGGAAGCTCATGCACCCCGAGCTCTGCTGAGGGTCAGTTAGATGCAATGAGAAGAAATGGCGGAAGAGGGCCACCAAAGGAGCGATGCCCACCATGGCTTCGCACACAAAGGCGAAGATGGCGAGAAGAGTCATAGATTGAGGGTCGAGATGCAGCATGTGGATTGGATAGTGCTCGAGCACCGCGTTGAAGAAGGCGGAGAAGGGAGGAATCAGGCCAGCCCAGAGGGCATCTATGAAGATTGGGACCTCAGTGGCTGCCCGGGCAATGCGAGTGCGAGATGCGGGCCAAGCCATCATCTCTCCCCACTCGTTGAAACTGGAAGCAAGCATGGGGCACACCTTGTCCATGGCCTCTTCATTGAGCACCAGGGGTCGGCCGAGCGCAGGGTCGAAGGATGGAGGTGCACTTGGCGAAGGCAGGGGCTTCTTCCCCTTGTCTGCTCGTCCCGGCGTCATAGCGACGAGGCAAGCAGGGCACATATTAGATTGGAGGGGAGGAGCAGGGTCTCGAGAAAGCAGAGAGATTGGGGGAGCCAGGCATGTACAAGGGAAGAATAACTGTGTAGGCTGCGGGGGCCGCATAGCCAAGGCAGCGTGGGGAAGCGGAGACGCCCACGTCCAATCAACCGCCAGGCGCCGACCATGGACGCAGGCTTTTGGGGCCCGCGGCGCTCCGTGCTTGACCTTTGGCTTCGCCTCGAAGCCAAGCCCGAGCGCACCATGGGCCCAGGGCTACTGTCGACGTTCTAGGAACAGGGGTCCCCAGACTTGCCTGCCTGCGGCCCACAACGTGGTTATGCTAGCGGGCTTGTACAGCCCATCTTCTTCAACAAGGCTGTCAAGACCCTCGCGAGGGGCCAAGCCTCGCGAGGCGGACGACGCAAGACCTCCTCAGGAGCGGCCTCACCAGGCTGCCTCGCGAGAAGTAGAGATATCAAGGCAGGGCAAACCTCGCGAAGCTCTCATGACGTGAGCCATGACGATCCAGATCAGGCGGGCGCCAGCGCGTGCAGCATCCTTGTTTCCTCTTTGGTGCTAAGGAGACCAGCGCAGGCGCGGAGTACCGAGGCATCAGGCAAAGGTTTCCCTATCAGTGCAACGAGACCAAGACCAGCAGGACGCCAGGACGGAGGTCACCATGGAGCCCAAGACAGCGTCACCGCCAGGGCCTTTTGCAGGCGAAGAACGCTTTTGTCAGGATAAGCTGTACTAGTTGTCCCCTTTCAAATTGGCCATTGTTGGCTCCCTTCCCGCTTAATATTTGGGGAGAGGACCAGGGCCTATATAAGTAGAACTAGCCACCACAACAGAGGCATCCAGCATCGAGTAGAGGGCTCACAAGAAAGTGAGCCTTGAGCCAATCCTTAGCCACACACCGAACACAAGAACACCTCAACCTCAGGAGGTCGTTCTTCCCCTTGTACTTTTCTTCATCAGCCCAAGAGGCAATCCACCACCACACACTGGAGTAGGGTATTACACCACAACGGTGGCCCGAACCAGTATAAATCTTGTGTCTTTGTGTTGCTAGTTCATCTAGTTCGTCCGCGAGATCTTAGCGAGCTAGGGCGTAGATCGGTAAGGAGGAAATCTCCGCGCGCAGCCCAGTGTTCGAACCTTGAGGGTTTTGCCAGAACCCGTGAGCCGACATATTCATGCTTAGGCTTCCGAAGCACAGCTAAGCCAGGTCCATGTGAGCCTCCCCCCTTCTCCACGCTCTCCTTCGTGCTCTACGTCCTCAGGTCTCGGCCCTCGAGCGAGCTCAGCCGCCGCTGGTATGCCAGGTCACGTGCCGTGGTCAAGGCCAGGGGGTGAGGGCTGGAGAGCCAGTAGGAGCTCCCAAGTCGCGATGCTCAGGAGCCCCCCTTTTAACGCGCAAGAGGATTTCATGGAAGAAGAGGGAGCTCGCGGTTCCGCCTGCCGGCATCTTCTGGAGGTTCCTGCGAGCCAGCACAAGGAGAGACACAGTTTGCCATTATGGTTGCCGGTCTGCCACCGGTTGCTCCGCGAAGAGATGAAGGCACCGAGGGCCTGGTGAGGTGACGTGTGCGGGGTGTGCCGCGAGTCAGAGCTCGACCGCTCAGGTTCGTCGATGTTGTAGGGATGAACCCGAGCACAAGCGTCGTGCCAGCGTGAGTAGCCCCCGCGGCGGGTGAGAATCAAGCAGGTGATAGTCATAGGTAGATTAAGCATGGAAAGCAAACTGGCTTAAGTAAATGCAGGGAAGATACATGCCACTGGGTGAAGCCCCTGCGGCTTGGGGATGATGCAGCCCGAGGGGCGCCCCCAGCAAGGTAAGCTAAAGACATGAAAAGGGATAAATGCCACAGGGACGGACCCACGCGGCCTGGGAATGATGCAGTCCAGGGGGCGCTCCCAGCTAAATAAACTTGGAAAATGTCACCTGGTTCTGTTGATGAAGGGATGTTGGGGCAGCTAAAGGTACGCGGCGAAGGGGTCGCTCCTCACGAGCCACCGTGGTCCTGAGCCTCGGGAGGCTCTGGGGGTCCAGGCGGTTCCTTGAGGACCGTCTCCATCTCTGTCAGGACGGCGTGGTGCCTGGCCTCTCGAGTCGCCAAGGCGCGCCGCAAGTTGCGCTGATAGGCGGACGGCACGCTTGGCAGGCCAAAAGGCATGCGAACGTAGCTATGCGGTGGGCCCTCGTAGCGTCCCACGCGCGAAGGCCAGAAGGGCTCTTGAGACGCGGCCCTGTTGAGCCCTGGGATGTCGATGCAAACACGCAGCTCGGCATCTTTGCCTGGATGGGAGGCTGCGCCAGGTGAACGGCGATTGCCGCGCATGGCCCTCGCATCTTGCAGCTCCTGAGTGGTCCTGGTCAACTCCTGAGCACTCGACGCTCCCCGTCTTGTGTCCTCCTGAGGGTGACGTGCCATGAAGCACGCCTCCAGATGGTGCCCAAGCGCCTTCCTCGTGATGTTGGCAAGGTCCGAGGCCCTCCAGAAGAGAGCCCCCGAGCCCTGCCCGAGAAGGGCGCCGGGTGCGCTTTCCTATGCGATGGAGGGAGGCGCCCCAGGTGCAGGCATCGATCCAGTCATGGCGCCGCTTGAGGCGCAGCTTGCTTGAGTCCCTGCACGGAGCAGCTGCTTCTTATTCTTGGGGGTGGCCTCAGGAGGGTGCTCACCCTTGCTGTCGGGGTCTGTCGGATCACGGGTTCCGGCAAAACCCTTGAGGTTCGAACTCTGGGGTGCGCGTGAAGTTCTTTCCCTACCGATCCACGCCCTTGCTAAGATCTCACGGACGAACTCAACAAACTCACAACACAAGAGACGCAAGATTTATACTGGTTCGGGCCACCATTGTGGTGTAATACCCTACTCCAGTGTGGTGGTGGTGGATTGCCTCTTGGGCTGATGATGAACAATACAAGGGGAAGAACAGACTCCTGAGGTTGAGGTGTTCTTGTGCTCTGTCTGTGGGTTACGCTTACTCTGGATCAGGCCGAGCTGCCTCCGAATGAGTTGGCTCTCAATCAATTGCCCCTACGGTGGTTGCTAGTTCTACTTATATAGGCCCTGGTCCTCTCCCCAAATATTGAGCGGGAAGGGAGCCAACAACGGACAATTTGAAAGGGGACAACTAGTACAGCTTATTCTGACAAAAGTGGTCTTCGCCTGCAAAAAGCTCTGGTGGTGACGCCGCCTTGGGCTCCATGGTGACCTCCATCTTGCCGTCCTGCTGGTCTTGGTCTCGTTGCACCGATATGGAAACCTTTGCTTGACACCTCGGTACTCCGCGCCTGCGCTTGCTTCATTAGCACCAAAGGGGAAACAAGGACACTGCGCGCGCTGGCGCCCGCATGGCACCCGCTTGATCTTGATCGTCATGGCTCACGTCACGAGAACCTCGCGAGGTTTACCTTGCCTTGATCTCTCCGCTCCTCGCGAGCCAACCTGGTGAGGCCGCTCCTGAGGAGGTCTTGTGTCGTCCGCCTCACGAGGCTTGGCCCCTCGCGAGGGTCTTGAATGCCTTGTTGATGAAGATGGGCCGTATAGGCATGCTAGCACAGCCACGCCGTGGGCCACAGGCAGGCAAGTCTGGGGACCCCCATTCCCAGAACACCGACAGTAGCCCCCGGGCCCAAGGCGAGCTCGGGCTTGGCTTCGAGGCAAAGCCGAAGGTCAAGTACGGAGCGCCGCGGGCCCCAAAATCCTGCGGCCTTGGTCGACGTGTGGCGGTTGATTGGACGTGGGCATCTCCGCTTCCCCATGCTGCCTCGGCAACTGCCCAACTTGACAAACGGCTGGCGCAGACAGTGCTTGCCTTCATTGCTTCTCTTCGCCTTGCTCAGATCCCCTTTCTTGCGCCCTGCTTCTGAAATCCTCGGATCTGCTTCCATCTTTTCTTGCATCAACGACTAATGGCGCCGCGCAAGGTCAAGCCCTCCGCGTCGTCGGCTTGGTACGAACCTGCTCTCGACGTGCCCAACGTCTCCGCCCATGCTGGAATGGATTTTTTCGGGCGCGCTCCGATGAATGCTCGCTGAGGGAGGATGGTGTGGTTTGGATCCGAGAATCCTCGTCTCTTTAAATAGACAGTTCATTCACACAGCTAGGGTGGTAAATATAAAAACGCCCTGGCTCCTCACATTCGCTTGACACGTGGAAGATGGACATTATTGGACGCAGAAGCCAAGAAGCGCAACATTTGCAAGAAGCCGGACACTATTTAACAGGTACTCAGAGTTTGAAGAAGAACCCGCCTTGCAATACCGAAGACAATCTGCGCGCCGGACTCATCGCCGTTGAAGCCTGGTTCGGGGGCTACTGAGGGAGTCCTGGATTAGGGGGTGTCCGGACAGCCGGACTATATCCTTTGGCCGGACTGTTGGACTATGAAGATACAAGATTGAAGACTTCCTCCCGTGTCCGGATGGGACTCTCCTTGGTGTGAAAGGCAGGCTTGACAATACGATATGTAGATCTCCTTCCATGTAACCGACTCTGTGTAACCCTAGCCCCCTCCGTGTCTATATAAACCAGAGGGTTTAGGCCGTAGGACCAAGAACAACAATCATACCATACGCTAGCTTCTAGGGTTTAGCCTCTTCGATCTCGTGGTAGATCAACTCTTGTAATACTCATATCATCAAGATCAATCAAGCAGGAGTAGGGTTTTACCTCCATCGAGGGGGCCCGAACCTGGGTAAAAACATCGTGTCCCCCGTCTCCTGTTACCATCCGCCTAGACGCACAGTTCGGGACCCCCTACCCGAGATTTGCCGGTTTTGACACCAACGGGGAGGAAGAGGGGAGGAGGAAGACTCGGAGGCGACCCCCCAAGAGATGGGGGAGAGCTCCTCCTTGAGCAAAGCTGACATGCTCCGCGCCCTTCCTGACGATGCCGAGGTCGACGCCCGCCAGGAGGAGGGAGAGCTGCCCGTTATCCCGACGAGGGGCAGGTCGTCGCTGGTTTCTCGAAGTGCTGCCTCCGCCTTGATGCCGCCTGGAGCTGCCTCCGGCCCTTCTACTGCGCTGTCTTCTGCTCCCGGATCCCATGTGCTCACTCCTCAGGCTCTGAAGCTTTCGGGCTTCAGGCTCCCCAAGCGGAGGGTGGATTATGCCGCGGTGGATCAGTAAGTGCTTCGAGCTTCGTCTTGTTCCTGCTCGTACTTGCTATTTTCTGACGTTCACCCTTGGTTGATCAGGCCGATGCCTTTGGCAAAGAAAAGGAAGGAGGATACAGCACCTGCGCCCCCCTCTGCGGAGAAAGAAGGTGACAGCACTCGCACCTCCCCAGCCCGGTCGCCCTCGCGAGGCCAAGAGGAGCATCGTCGGGAGGAGTCAGCCCCCGTGGCCCCGCTGGCTCCGGATGTGCTGGTGCCTGGCTCGGCTGATGAGGTCCCAAAGGCTCAGGATCCCTTGATCTCCCAGGCTCTAGAGACAACGTCGCCCCCTCCTCCTGCTGCACCTCTGGCCCCAGGTTCTTCTGCTTCCTCTGCTGTCTTGGAGCGTGCCCTTTCAGAGATGACCCAGCTGCGGGAGGATCTTCTCGGCGCGGATCCGCGCCTAGTAACCAGGCTCCTGGAGCTGGCCTCCGGCTGGCTTCAGTCTGATGCGGCGGTCCAAGCGACGCTGAACCAGGCCGCGACGGCCTCCGAGAAGGAGAAGCGGGCCGCCGCACAAGCTGTGGTCGATCATGAGGCGGCGCTGAAGGACGCCAAGGCCGCTCGCGACCGCTGCCGGGTGCTGGAGGACGGGCTGAAGGGCCTGCGTGATGAGTGCACAGAAGAAGCTCGTGGCCGCCGGGCGAAGGAGGAGGAGATGAGGGCCCGGGAGGACGCCATCAAGAACCGCGACGCCGAGCTGGGGGAGTTGGCAAAGACGCAGGCTGCTGAGTGCGGCCGGCTGGAGGAGCTAAAGTGGAAGGTGGAGGCGACGAAGGTCGATCTTGACACCAAGGCGAAGGTCCTGGCTGAGGACCATGCGGCCTTCGCGCTTCTCGAGAAGAGGTCCCGCGCGGCGCTGAAGACGCTCTACGAGAACGGCTTGGAGAGACCGCTGACCACCGATGTGGACGGCCCCGCCCAGCTGCTCCCCTACTTGGTAAAGGCTCTCGAGGAAGTCGTGGAGGGCATCGGTCCCATGGCAGAGGCAGAGGCTCATGTCCTTTCTTCAGCTGCACTGACTCGTGTGTTCAGCCATCTGCACCTTCGTGACCCCAGCGCTCGTCTTGACGAGCTACTGGAGCCTATGGCCGATAAAAACTACACAGCTGCCGCCGCAGCCGTGAAAGGTCAGGTGGAGGCCTTGCTGAAGAAGTTCCGCGGCTTTGCTTCCGCGCCTTTGACCGGAGGCGCCGCCACTCCTGCAACTCCGGCCGGTGACCAAGACGAATGCGACATCATCAAGGGAGGAGTGCCTCTCGCGGGCATCGATGGTGTTCAGGGGTGACCTGCGGCTCCTTTCCTGTTTTATTCCTGCAGCATGCATCAGGCCTCGTGGAGGCTGAGGGAGTCCTGGATTAGGGGGTGTCCGGATAGCCGGACTATAACCTTTGTCCGGACTGTTGGACTATGAAGATACAAGATTGAAGAGTTCGTCCCGTGTCCGTATGGGACTTTCCTTGGCATGGAAGGCAAGCTTGGCAATACGGATGTGTAGATCTCCTCCCATTATAACCGACTCTGTGTAACCCTACCCTCTCCGGTGTCTATATAAACCGGAGGGTTTAGTCCATAGGATAACAACAATCATACCATAGGCTAGCTTCTAGGGTTTAGCCTCTCTGCTCTCGTGGTAGATCTACTCTTGTACTACCCATATCATCAATATTAATCAAGCAGGAGAAGGGTATTATCTCCATCGAGAGGGCCCGAACCTGGGTAAAAACATTGTGTCCCTTGTCTCATGTACCATCCGCCTAGACGCACAGTTCGGGACCCCCTACCCGAGATCCGCCGGTTTTGACACCGACATTGGTGCTTTCATTGAGAGTTCCTCTGTGCCGTCGCCATCAGGAAGGATGCCTCGTCCCGTCTTTAAAGACGGCACTGTTGCTAAGGGAGCTTTGGCTGTCGGTCAAATTCTCCGGCTAGGTGGTTTTCTTATGACCGCCTGTTCGGCCGCTGCGCCGACGATGACTTCTCGGGTCATCAAAAGCAATCTTCACGTCAACTAGGAACTCGCCGAGCAGTTAGATCCAATCGATCTCTCTTCCCTAAACAAGCTCTTGGATCGCATCGCCGCCCTGGGAGTCGCTACAGACTATGATCAGATTGGGCCTAAACCTGATCTGAGAGAGATTAACTCTCCCCAGGTCACGCATCACGTTGCAGTGGTGGAGGAACAATGTGGCGACTCTTCATCTATCTTAAGGACTAGCTATGTCCGGATTCCTGAGCCCTCCAGGCTGGATACCCGCGCACGGGAGGACGCCACTCAAGCCCTGAACCTAGAGTCAGGCAACGGGCCAGATTCATTGGACAACATCCAAGAATCCAAACTTCCGAGTTCGGAAACTCCCTGGCCCCTGAGTCTCAGATTGGGTGAGATTTCGGATTCAATTCCACCCACCCACCCAAACATAAGCAATCTATCCCAAATTAGGCAAGAGCCCCAAGAAACAGTACACCATTATTGGGCCAGATTCCTCCTGGTAATGAACAGGATCAAGGACTGCCGCGAGGAAGGCGCAATCTCATTCTTTTGCAATAATTGCACGGACAAGGGAATCCTCAACGCCATAAGTCGCCGTGAAATTACACGCTTCGCCGACTTGGCGTCCATGGTACGAAAGTACTATGCGATGGAAAGCGCCTGGAAAACCGAAATAAAATTTTGGGACAATCCGGCCCTGAATACGAACCCAGTCCGAAATAAAAGGGTGCATTATCACCAAACACCTAGGTTAAACACCAAAAAGCAAAAACCCTCTACAGGGCAAGGAACCGTACTGGAGGGATGGCTCAATGGAACCTGTAAAATTCACAGTACAGAGGGCGCCATACCAACTCACAGCCTTAGAGCATGTTGGATACTCCGGCAGGTGGCCAAAAGTGGTGAAGATCTTCTAATTCCAGAAGCCACAGAAAACCATCCCAGGAATACCAGTACGGTATTAATAGTCTTCGAGACCTCCGCAACAAATAATATGTGGAAACGAACACTCCGCGGCCTTGCCGAAGTCTACCACGTGGCAACAATAAACCCATGGAGTGACACAACTATTACTTTTAATGCCAGTGACGAACCTAAATTCCGAACAGCCCGACCACCAGCCGCATTGGTCCTCAGTCCAATAGTGGACGGCTTTCGACTTACCAAGGTACTCATGAACGGTGGCAACGGGTTGAATCTCATTTATGAGGAAACCCTTCAAAAAATGGAAATAGACTGGAACCGCATTGGGCGAAGCAACACAACCTTTAGAGGAATAATCCCCAGTCGGGAAGCGCGCTGTACAAGAAAAATCACACTAGATGTGGTGTTTGGCACGCCGAATAATTACAGGTCCGAAGAGGTTACATTCAAGTGGCCCCGTTCAGTAGCGGATACCACGCCCTGTTAGGGCGGGAGGCGCTTACAATCTTCCAAGCCATACCCCATTATGGGTACATGAAGCTGAAAATGCCCGGGCCCAACAGAATCATCACTCTTGCTAGTGATCCGGACATAGCACTCCGCGCTGAAAATAAGACAGCCGCACTGGCCCTCGAGGCACTATCCGAAGCCCTAGCGGCTGAGGAACTGACTGCGCTGCGCTCCTCGATGAACAGGGATGATGTGATACTCGACAAAAGATCCAAGTCCACCTCCTTTAAACCGGTGGACGAAATAGTCAAATTCCAAGTCCATCCAACGGACCCTACAAAAACATCTTCCATCGGGGCACAATTAAACCCTGATGTAGACGCCGCACTATGAGAGTTCCTACGCGAGAACTGGGAATTTTCGCCTGGCACCCTTCAAACATGCCAGGAATCCCACGCAGGCTGGCCGAGCATAGCCTAAATATTCTAAAAGGATTCAAGCCAGTCAAGCAGGCTCTTCGGCGTTTCTCCAAACCTAAGAGACAAGCCATGGGGGAGGAACTAGCCAAGTTATTGGAGGCCGGATTCATCAGAGAAATAAAACATCCAGGCTGGCTAGCAAACCTGGTGATGGCACCAAAGAAGGACAAATCCTGGCGCCTATGCGTCGATTTTAAGGACCTCAACAAGGCTTGCCCAAAGGATCCCTTCCCCCTCCCCCGCATTGATCAAATTATCGATGCTACCGCAGGACACGATTCATTGTGTTTCCTCGATGCATACTCCGGCTACCATCAAATCAAGATGGCAGAGCCAGACCAAGCCGCAAAGGCATGCATCACACCATACGGCCCCTTCTGCTTTAACACAATGCCCTTCGGGCTCAAAAACGCGGGCGCAACATATCAGCGCATGATTCAGACATGTCTGGCAAACCAGATCGGCAAAATAGTGGAGGCATACGTAGATGACGTGGTCGTCAAAACCAAACATGTCGAATCTCTAGTAGACGACTTGAGGCTCACATTCTATAATCTCCAAACATATGACATCAAGCTCAACCCAGAAAAATACGTTTTCAGCGTAGCGGCCGGAAAGCTCTTGGGCTTCATTGTATCCGGTAGAGGAATTGAAGCAAATCCGGCCAAGATTCGAGCTCTGTCGCAATTGGACATCCCAAAAGACCTCAAACAAATACAAAAATTGACTGGATGCATGGCGGCTCTAAGCCGCTTTATCTCCCGCCTGGGAGAAAAGGCATTACCCCTCTATCGCCTCCTTCGGCGCACCAAACACTTCGAGTGGACGGATGCCGCCACAACCGGACTGGAAGAAATAAAAGCCATAATGGCAACCAACCCAGTCCTGGCTGCACCAAACATTGGCGAACCAATGCTATTATACATTGCGGCAACTCACCAAGTTGTGAGCGCAGTGCTCGTTGTCGAACGAGAAACGGACGGACATAAATTCCCCCTTCAAAAGCCGGTTTACTATGTGTCCATTGTCCTTACTCCATGCAAGTCACGGTACCCGCATTATCAAAAGATAGCGTACGCGGTATTCATGGCATCCCGGAAACTGCAACACTACTTTCAAGAGTGTTCGATAACGGTAGCCTCGGAAGTGCCACTTAATGATATTATAAACAACTGCGACGCGACGGGCCGGATTGCCAAATGGGCCATCAAGCTCCTCCCGTTCGACATAACTTACAAGCCACGGCGAGCTATTAAGTCGCAAGTATTAGCCGACTTCGTCGCCGAATGGACGGAAGCCGAACTCCCTAAAGAGTACGGCACATATTCCAATTGGATCATGCACTTCGGCGGCTCCAAAATGTTGGCTGGTCTAGGGGTTGGCGTCGTTTTGACGTCCCCAACAGGAGATACAGTCCAATACGTACTCCAGATAATGTATACGGACTCCAACAACGCAGCCGAATATGAGGCCCTTCTACATGGTCTCCGGATGGCAGTATCCATGGGCATTCAATGCCTAGAGGTGCGCGGGGATTCGAACCTCGTGATATCCTAAATAAATGGAGACTTTGATGCCAAGGATCCGAAAATGACAGCTTACCGCAATGCCGTCCTAAAAATGTCAGCTCGGTTCGAGGGGCTCGAATTTCACCATATAGCCCGGGAAAACAATCAGGCGGCAGATGTCCTGGCACGCATCGGCGCAAAACGCGATGCAGTCCCCCCAACATCTTCTTGGAGAGGCTGTTCAAGCCATCCGTAGTATGGGAAGGGGAACCCGGCAATAACAGCCCGGACCCAACCGCACTACCCGATACCGAACACTCTGATATAATTGGAGGCTCTGCCAATGAAATAACATCTTCAGCCCACACAATAATGGCCGTCATCGCCCCGTGGACGGAACCATTCCTAGCCTACCTAACTAGGCAGGAACTCCCCGAGGACCAAAACGAGGCACGCTGCATAGTACGGTGATCTAAAGCCTATAAAGTCAATGAGGGAGAGCTTTATAAGAAAAGCACCACCGGAGTCCTTCAAAGGTGCATCTCCGAAGAGGAAGGGCAGAATCTTCTGGCAGAAATTCATGCCAGACTTGGTGGCCACCATGCTGCAGCCCGGGCCCTGGTAAGCAAGGCTTTCCGTACAGGCTTTTATTGGCCGACGGCCCGGGCAAATGCTCAGGACTTAGTCCAACGCTGCGTTGGTTGCCAGCTTTTTGCAAACCAAAGCCATATGCCACCCACCGCCCTCCAAACTATCCCCATCACCTGGCCCCTTCGCGGTCTGGGAGCTTGACATGGTTGGACCCCTTAAAGGAGGAACCCACAAGAAAAAATACTTGCTGGTCATGGTGGATAAGTTCACCAAATGAATAGAAGCCAAGCCTGTTAAGACGGCCGAATCCGGACTGGTGATAGACTTCATATCCGGGGTCGTACACTGTTACGGCGTCCCCCACAGCATCATCACTAATAACGGCACGAACTTTACGGCCGACGAGGTAAAACTCTGGTGCAAAAACATGGGCATCAAGCTCGATTATGCTTCAATCTATCACCCACAAACTAACGGTCAGGTCGAGCGAGCAAATGGTCTTATCATGAGTGGCATTAAACCCAGATTAGTGCGGTCCCTCAAGGAATCTAATACGCACTGGTTAGAGGAGCTCGACTCCGTACTCTAGGGGCTGCGGACCACGCCGAATCGCACTACCGGATACACAAAATTCTTCATGGTATACGACGCAGAGGCGCTTCTGCCCTGCGACATAATTCATGACTCACCTCGAGTGCGCATGTACGAAGAAAGAGAAGCCGAGCTCGATCTGCAGGATAGTCTAGACGCCTTGGAGGAGGAGCGTGATGTGGTGAAAGCCCGTTCCGCATTCTATCAACAGCAGACTCGAAGATACCAAAGCAGAGAAGTACGGGCCAAAACTTACAATGTTGGCGAATTAGTTCTATGCCTGCCGGATAAGAAAAAGGACTAACTCAAGCCCAAATGGGAAGGTCCCTTCATTATTGACCAAGTCCTGACTGGTGGAGCGTACCATCTGCGAGATGCATCGGATAACCGACTCAAGCCGAATCCATGGAACGCAGCCCGACTCCAAAGATTCTACGCCTAGCGCCGGACTCTGTGTTCGTCTCCTTCCTCTTTCCATTTTTTATACACTATCTGTCTTATATTTATCTCCGTCTCCCCTTCTTTTTTCTTACAGCCTTTAAGGGCTCATGTGCGCCTTGTTTGCACACAACTGACGCGCTATCCGCGTTCATTATACCTGGGGGCTTCTTTAACAGAAGCTTATTCATATGGGCTTCATGCCCAACACATGTGTTATACTTCTGCATGTACCTTTTATTGACCATTATATGCATCGATATGACTTAAGTTTTGGCCAAGCTGGGTTGTGTGGCTCTTGTATTTATGCCCTACGTTCCCGTTAATTCAGCTAGGGCATAAGGGGAGCACCTCTGTGATTGTTACTGTTGGGTCAGCTGGATGTGTACCTCAGACTGGGTGAAGCCGAAAGCTAGCGTTCTTAAGGGAATATTCGGTCGGTGAACTAAAAGATGATTTCTCACTTATTTACTTATGCGCCCCCAGATGTTTTTTCTGCGTCTCTTTTCGCAGTCCGGACATGCACTTTAGGGCATGCCTCCCAGGGAAAGGAACCCTTAACGGAACTATTCTCCCTGGAAGATGTTTCTTACTAACCATGTAATATAACATAACTAGTTGGGCACTTGTCTGTTCAAGCACTAATGACCCCTACGCCTGGTCTCCATGCATGCCCCGGTTCTTACAGAACCGAGAGGGTATTCGGACACACTCTGGACCGTCGGGTCCCGAGGTTGAAGCGAAAAGGTCCGCTGAGGGAGTCCTGGATTAGAGGGTGTCCGGATGGCCGGACTATACCTTCAGCCGGACTCCTGGACTATGAAGATACAAGATTGAAGACTTCATCCCGTGTCCGGAAGGGACTTTCCTTGGCGTGGAAGGCAAGCTTGGCGATGCGGATATTTAGATCTCCTACCATTGTAACCGACTTTGTGTAACCCTAATCCTCTCCGGTGTCTATATAAATCGGAGGGCTTTAGTCCGTAGGACAACATACATCAATCATACCATAGGCTAGCTTTTAGGGTTTAGCCTCCTCGATCTCGTGGTAGATCTACTCTTGTACTACCCATATCATCAATATTAGTCAAGCAGGACGTAGGGTTTTACCTCCATCGAGAGGGCCCGAACCTGGGTAAAACTTCGTGTCCCTTGTCTCCTGTTACCATCCGCCTAGACGCACAGTTCGGGACCCCCTACCCGAGATCTGCCGGTTTTGACACCGACATTGGTGCTTTCATTAAGAGTTCCTTTGTGCCATCATCATCGGGAAGGATGCCTCATCCCGTCTTTAAAGACGGCACCGTTGCTAAGGGAGCTTTGGCTGTCGGCCAAACTCTCCGGCTGGGTGGTTTTCTTATGACCGCATGTTCGGCTACTGCGCCGACGATGACCTCTCGGGTCATCAAAAGCAATCTTCATGTCAGTTCGGAACTCGCCGAGCAGTTAGATCCAATAGAGGTCTCTTCCATGAACAAGCTCTTAGATCGCATCGCCACCCTGGGGGTCGCTACAGATTACGACAAGGTTGGGCCTAAACCCGTTCTAAGAGAGATTAACTCTCCCCAGGTCACCCATCACGTTGCCGTGGTAGAAGGGCAGTGCGGCGACCCTTCATCTATCTTAAGGACTAATTACGTCCGGATTCCTGATCCCTCCAGGCCGGATACCCGCGGAGGGGAGGATATAACTCAAGACCTGAACTTAGAATCAGGCAACGGGCTAGATTCATTGGATAACATCCAAGAACCTAAACTTCCGAGTTCGGAAACTCCTTCGCCTCCGAGTCTCAGATCGGGTGAGGTTTCAGATTCAATTCCACCCACCCACCCGAACATAAGCAATCTATCCAAAATCAGGCAAAAGCCTGAAGAAACAGTACACCATTACTGGGCCAGATTCCTCCTGGTTATGAACAGGATAAAGGACTGCCGCGAGGAAGATGGAATCTCAACCTTCTGCAATAATTGCACGGACAAGGGAATCCTTAACGCCATAAGTCGTCGTGATATTACACGCCTTTCTGACTTGGCGTCCATAGTACAAAAGTATTGTGCGATGGAAAGCGCCTGAAAAACCGAAATAAAATTTTGGGATAATCCGGCCCTTAATAGAAACCCCGTCCGGAACAAAAGGGTGCATCATCGACAGACACCCCGGTTAAACACTAAAGAACAAAAACCCTCTACAGGGCATGGAACCGTACTGGAAGGATGGCTTAATGGACCCTGTAAAATTCATAGTACAGAGGACGCCACTCCAACTCATAGCCTCAGAGCATGTTGGATACTCCGACAGGTGGCCAAAATTGGCGAAGACCTCCTAATTCTGGAGGCCGCAGAAAGCCACCCCAGGGACACCAGTACAGTCTTAACAGTCTTCGAGACTTTCACATCAAATAGCATGCGAAAAAGAACACTCCGCAACCTCGTCGAAGTCTACCAAGTAGCAACAATAAACCCATGGAGTGACACGGCTATTACTTTTAATGCCGGTGATGAACCTAAATTCCGAACAGCCCGAGCACCAGCCGCACTGGTCCTCAGTCCAATAGTGGACGGCTTTCGCCTCACCAAGGTACTCATGGATGGAGGCAGCGGATTGAACCTCATTTATGAGGAAACCCTCCAAAAAATGGAAATAGACTGGAACCGCAGTGAGCGAAGCAGCACAACCTTTAGAGGAATAATCCCCAGTCGGGAAGCGCGCTGTACAGGAAAAATCACACAATGCCCTTTGGGCTCAAAAACGCCGGTGCAACATATCAGCGCATGATTTAAACATGTCTGGCAAACCAGATTGGCAAAACAGTGGAGGCATACGTGGATGATGTGGTCGTAAAAACAAGACATGTCGAATCTCTAGTAGACGACTTCAGGCTTACATTTGACAATCTCTGAACATACGACATCAAGCTCAACCCGGAAAAATGCGTTTTCTGCATTCCAGCCGGAAAGCTCTTGGGCTTCATTGTATCCGGTAGAGGAATTGAAGCAAATCCCGCAAAGATCCGAGCTTTGTCACAATTGGATATCCCGAAAGACCTCAAACAGATACAAAAATTAACCGGATGCGTGGCGGCTCTAAGCCGCTTCATCTCTCGTTTGGGAGAAAAGGCACTACCCCTCTATCGCCTCCTTCGGCGCACTGAACACTTCGAGTGGACAGATGCCGCCACGGCCGGACTCGACGAAATAAAGGCCATATTGGCAACAAACCCAGTCCTGGCCGCGCCAAATATTGGCGAACCAATGCTATTGTACATTGCAGCAACCCATCAGGTTGTAAGCGCAGTGCTCGTTGTCGAAAGAGAAACGGACGGACACAGATTCCCCCTTCAAAAGCCGGTCTACTATGTGTCCACTGTCCTCACTCCATGCAAATCACGGTACCCTCATTATCAAAAGATTGCATACGCGGTATTCATGGCATCCCGGAAGCTGCGACACTACTCTCAAGAGTGTTCCATAACAGTAGCCTCCGAAGTACCACTTAACGATATTATAAACAACCGTGAAGCAACGGGACGGATTGCAAAATGGGCCATCGAGCTCCTCCCATTCGACATAACTTATAAGCCACGGCGAGCTATCAAGTCACAAGTTTTGGCCGACTTCGTCGCAGAATGGACGGAGGCCGAACTCCCTAAAGAGTACGGCACATATTCAAACTGGACCATGCATTTCGACGGCTCTAAAATGTTGGCCGGTCTAGGGGCTGGCGTCGTTTTGATGTCCCCCACGGGAGAAATAGTTCAATACGTACTCCAGATTATGTACACAGACTCCAACAATGCAGCCGAATATGAGGCCCCTTTACACGGTCTCCGGATGGCAGTATCCATGGGCATTCAACGCCTAGAGGTGCGAGGGGATTCGAACCTCGCAATATCCCAAATAAATGGAGACTTCGATGCCAAGGATCCAAAAATGGCAGCTTATCGCAACGCCATCCTAAAAATGTCAGCTCGGTTCGAAGGGCTCGAATTTCATCATATAGCCCGGCAGAACAATCAGGCGGCAGACGTCCTGGCACGCATCAGCGCAAAACGCGACGCAGTCACCCCCCCCCCCCCCAACATCTTCTTGGAAAGGCTGTTCAAGCCATCCGTTGTATGGGAAGGGGAATCCGGCAATAACATTCCGGACTCAACCGCACTGCCCGATGCCGAACAATCTGACACAATCGGAGGCTCCGCCAATGAAGTCACACCTTCAGCCCACGTAATAATGGCCGTTATCGCCCCGTGGACAGAACCATTCCTAGCCTACCTTACTAGGCAGGAACTCCCAGAGGACCAAAACGAGGCACGCTGCATAGTGCGGAGATCTAAAGCCTACAAAGTCCATGAGGGAGAGCTTTATAAGAAAAGCACTACCGGAGTCCTTCAAAGGTGCATCTCCGAAGAGGAAGGGCGGAACTTGCTGGCTGAAATTCATGCCAGACTTGGTGATCATCACGCTGCAGCTCGGTCCCTTGTAAGCAAGGCTTTCCGTACAGGCTTTTATTGGCCAACGGCCCAGGCAGACGCTCAGGACTTAGTCCAACGATGTGTCGGTTGCCAGCTTTTTGCAAACCAAAGCCATATGCCACCCACCGCCCTCCAAACTATCCCCATAACATGGCCCTTTGCGGTCTGGGGGCTTGACATGGTGGGACCCCTTAAAGGTGGAACCCACAAGAAAAAATACTTACTGGTCATGGTGGATAAGTTCACCAAATGGATAGAAGCCAAGCCTGTTAAAACGGCCGAATCCGGACCGGTGATAGACTTCATATCTGGGGTCATACACCGTTATGGCGTCCCCCACAACATCATCACTGATAACGGCACGAACTTTACGGCCGATGAGGTAAAACTCTGGTGCAAAAACATGGGCATTAAGCTCGATTATGCTTCTGTCTATCACCCACAAACTAACGGACAAGTGGAACGTGCAAATGGTCTTATCATGAGCGGCATCAAACCCAGATTAGTGCGGTCCCTTAAGGAATCTAACACGCACTGGGTGGAGGAGCTCGACTCCGTACTCTGGGGGCTGCGGACCATGCCGACTCGCACCACCGAATATACGCCATTCTTCATGGTGTACGGCGCAGAGTCAGTTTTGCCCTGTGACATAATTCATGACTCACCTCGGGTGCGCATGTATGAAGAAAGAGAGGCCGAGCTCGATCGGCAGGACAGTTTGGACGCATTGGAGGAAGAACATGACGTGGCAAAAACCCGTTCCGCATTCTATCAACATCAGGCTCGAAGATACCAAAGCAGAGAAGTACGGGCCAAAAATTACAACGTTGGCGAATTAGTTCTATGCCTGTCGGACAAGAAAAAGGACAAACTCAAGCCCAAGTGGGAAGGTCCCTTCATAATTGACCAAGTCCTGACTGGTGGAGCGTACCGCCTGCTAGATGCATCGGATAACCGACTCGAGCCGAACCCATGGAACGCAGCCCGTCTCCGAAGATTCTATGCCTAGCGCCGGACTCTGTGTTCGTCTCCTTCCTCTGTCCATTTTTTACATACTGTCTGTCTTATATTTTTCTCCTTCTCCTCTCCTCTTATAGCCTTAAAAGGCTCATCACATGACGTGCTACTCGCACTCATTAAACCCGGGGGCTTCTTTTAACAGAAGCTTATTCACACGGGCTTTATGCCCAACACATGTGTTACACTTTCGCATGTACCTTTTATTTCACCATTACATGCACCGATATGACTTAAGTTTTGGCCAAGCTGGGTTGCCTGGCTCCTGTGCTTACCCCTATGTTCTCGATTGTTTAGCTAGGTGGTAAAGGGAGCACCTCTGTGATTGTTACTGCCGGGTCAGCCGGATGTGTACCTCAGACTGGGTGAAGCCGAAAGCTAGCATTCTTAAGGGAATATTCGGTCGGTGACCTAAAAGATGATTTTTCCAATTATTTATCTATGCGCCCCCAGACGATTTTTCCTGCGTCTTTTTTGCAGAATGGACATGCACTTTAGGGCATGCCTCCCAGGGAAAGGAACCCCTAACGGAACTATTCTCCCTGGAAGATGTTTCTTACTAACCATGTAATATAACATAACTAGTTGGGCACTTGTCTGTTCAAGCACTAATGACCCCTACGCCTGGTCTCCATGCATACCCCGGTTCATATATAACCGCGAGGGTATTCGGACACACTCCGGACCGTCAGGTCCCGAGGTTGAAGCGAAAAGGTCGGCCATGACAAACGATCTACAATCCGGCTAGAATGCATTACAAATGACTCGTGTTGAACATTAAAGCTAGCATTGGAAACTTTGTAAGCATTGCCTTCATGTTCCGCTCATGAGGTATATGTTTGGATGAAAGGGAGTGAATTCCTCTAATTCACGTGCATTTGATGTAAGTTGCCGCCATGAATTCAAGAAAGATTGTTTTTGCTTCCTCTGGAATCATCCCAAGTTAGTCACGCATATGTGCGAAGTACTCTATGGTTTGATAGGTTGTCCGCCTCCATTCCATATGTGTTCCTAGCACACCAAGCCACTGAATTACTTGTTCGAGGAGAAGAAGTTCCTTCTTAAGAAGCATGCCTTATGCAAGGACTTTGATATCCTCAATGATGCTTCCCCACCTAAACTCGATAGTGTTTTATTATAAGACTACTATGTGGCCATTCTTGTCGTGGACAACATGCTCACATGTATGTAGCAGAACCAACTCATGTTTTGGAGCTTGCCATCGTAGTTCATTTCCCGAGAATCTCGCAACGTCATCTCGTCGATTTGTGTTGCAAACTTTCTTTTCAGACATGCTAAGTCCGAAGCATCCTATCACCAATCGAATCTGAATCTCAGGCAGATATGATGGCTGGAACATTCCCAACAGTTGCATTTTATTCCCAGCTTGCACCGCCATTGTGCCAATTCCCATGGGTTGCCCTTCTCAGCAGTTGTTGTCCAAGATCATCTTCAAAAGTGGACTTACCATGGGTCCCATCCATTTCCGATGATAAGCAAAAATCATCCATTGCGTTGTCTTCAACAAGGTAGTCCACATCGTCCATTCTGGCCTGAGTGTGTCGTTCTTCTGAACTCCTTCAAACGGTCATTTGTGATTTTCCTTTAGGCTGGTATAGGGAGTTTCAATGATCTCTGTATCAAAAGTAATTCTTTTTGCCACTTAAGGGAGTAATTCCACGAGCCACCTTCCCTGAGGTACTCTGTTATGGAATCATGACAATTTTCCCTCGCTACTTTGAAACCCTCGTCAACTTGTTCTTTCGTCCTTTCCAAGGTGTGTTTTGCCTCTCATCTCAAGAGATGTCTCTACGTCTCCTCCCGTGAGTTGATCTTGTGATCGTTAAGATGATCCATCACTATGGAGTTGTCTCTGTCCTCGTGTTTGATGAAGAACTCGAAATCAGAGTTGTCAAGACCAAGATGATGCAAGGAATCGATGCTCCTATTAGGTGCAAGTTGGATGATGAAGATCGTGTTAGTTTTGTGTCCCCTCTGTCATCTTACCCTACGCTTGAATCTCCGGACGAGATTCTTGTTTAGTGGGGGTGAGTTGTCACATCCTTAGTTCTGGTCTGACCTAGGCTAGCTTCCATGTGGTGCATCATGTTTAAATTATTTTGAATTTGAAATGGGGATTGATCAAACCCTAGCACCTCTCTAAAATTACTAGGTTCAAATTTAAATCATTTTCAATGAACCCAAAACGCCCTTTGAAAATGTTCATGATTTCTGATAAAGGTGAAAACCTCTGCCAAAAATGATTAACATATTTCTAGGTCATTCCTGGATTTTTGAATTAAATCATATTGTATTTGACTTTGAGCATTTAAACACTATAAATAATTTAAATGCTCAAATAATGTTGGAACTACTTGTGGGCTACTGAAATATTTCAGAAAGTGCTCAGGAATATTTTCAGGATTTATGAAATTGATTTGGTATTTTAAACTAAATCAAAACAAACCTGCAAAATAGAAAAACAAAAAGAATTAGGAAAGGTAGAGATAGAGGGACTAACCTGGACGGACCAGCACTGTGCGGCCCGCTGGCCCACAGTACCAGTCACCACTAACCTTGCGCCAGAAGGACGCTGCGCGCGTGGTCGCCGCGTGCCGGCACGCGCCCGAGCCACCTCCTGCTTCCGCCGACGCTGGAGGCCGGCAGCAGACGCCACGCAACCCCTTCAACCACTCTGGCCTATCCAGTTCTCCTCTCCCCTCCTCGGCTCTCTCCTCGCAGCGCAACCGAGCGCGCCTGTCGCCGCCGTTCGCCGTTGCCGCGACCACAGCCTTCCCCGCGCCTCTTCGATGTAACCACGAGCTCCGCCATGACGTCGTCGTCCTCTCCATCGAGTCACGCAGCACCAGAAGCTCTGCTGCATCTCCAACGCCACCATTTTCAACCTCGGGTGCCGGTGATCCCCACCGTCGTTTCGCCGGACCCCGTGCCTCCCCTGCCTCGCCAGCCGCACCAGAAGAACTGCGGTGAGCCGTTGCACCGTTTCCCCCATGCCCCGTTGCCTGATTCGCCCCCTAGCCGCATCAACCACCGGAGTCGAGTGCTCCCTGCCGCCAGCCATGTCGCCGCCGCGGTTGCAACACCCACACGTCGCACCAAAGCACGTAGGCATGCTCAGCGCTTCCTCAGGAAGCCGCAGACCCCACCAGTTCACCTCGAAACGCGCTGTAGCGCCTAACCCGTTGGTGCCCGAGCTCCGCCCGCTGCCGCGAGCTCGCTTCCGACGAGCTCGGTCCACCCCAGCTACTCCCGCTTGCCCCGTTAGATGCGCAACTGCCAGCTCCCCATAGAGCCTCTCCGCCGCCCATTTGGATGCATGTGGGCGATTTCTGAGCCGCGCCGCCGTCTCGGGCCTCGCCGGCGTCGAGTCGCCGGTGGGTTTGAACCCGCTGACCGGGGTTTGACCCTAGTTTGACCGCCCAGGCCCTAATTAACCTAGGTTAGTGCTAACCTAACGCTAACTAACTTTGTTAGTTAGTTGTTACACTGACATGTGGGTCCCAGCCGTCAGGTTTGACCTGGGCTGGTGCCTTTGACCTGCTGACGTCACCCCGACGTCATGCTGACGCAGTTAACCTTTTTTTGAATTTATTCTTATTCAAGAAATTCCATAAAATAGCTAAAACTTCTAAAATTCATAGAAATTAATTTGTAACTCCAAATGAGATAAGTTATATATGAAAAATGATCAAAAAATCCAATATGTCCATCTGCACTAGTTTCACGCATGTTTAAACAACTTAACCTTGCTGTTCATATCAAAACATGATAATGCACTTTATAAATTCATGGTTTGAGTTTGAATTTGAGTCTTTGGTTCAAATAAGCTCAAACCCTTCTGTTCTTAGCTGCATTAGCTCAAATCACAGCATATCGCCATCTCATGATCATGCATCATATTGTGCATTGTATTGATCGTGTTTCTTCTTTGTTTGCCGGTGTTGTTCCCCCTCGGTAGACGTTGTTCCGATGTTGTGATCGTTGACACTGATGAAGACTCAATGCTATCTTCAGAAGTGCCAGGCAAGCAAAACGCCCTTATACATTCCAATACAATCCCACTCTCTCGCTCATGCTCTCTTTTACTGCATTAGGACAACAATGTTTCATCTGTTACATGCTGCGGTAGCCGAACCCCTTTCCTCTGCATGACCTATCTTTGCCACAGTAAATAGATGAAACCCACTAGCATGAGTAGGAGTTGTTTGAGCCCTGATGTGCCTACTCATTCATGCTTGTTTGTCATGCCTGCTATTGCTTAGAGTTGAGTTAGGCCTGATTCATCGGGGATGAATTGGAATGTGGTGAACATGTCCTACTGCTGAGAGCTAAGTGTGTGAACACGATTTGGTAAAGGTAGCGGTGAGAGGCCATGTAGTAGTACATGGGGGGTTGTCTCATTGCAGCCGTCCTCAGGAACTGAGTTCTGTGTTTGTGATCCATGAAAAGTTACTACCACACATTGGGCTCCGGGTGCTCCAAGCTCTCTCGACTTATTAATCAACCTGATCTCTATCTAGGAGTTGCAACTAGTTTCTGGTGTTTGTAGGTAGTGTTAGTAGTCTAGCAAGTGGTACCCAGTACAGGTGGGCTTGGGACAGACTAGGCACCATGGCACGGTGTACCAAGCGTAGATCCATCCGTCGAGGTGGGCTTGGGAACCCTGCACACATCGTTTGGGGCCGTGAGCGACACCCCGTCTGGATCTCCTTGCGGATGGAACCCGAATAGGCGATAAACCTGGACTAGAGACTTGTGTGGTTAGTCAGGTCGTGGCCGACTCTCTCGTCAGGCTTCCACTTGAAGGTTGCAGAGATACACGACGTGTATATGGTGGTAAGTGGTGAGAGCGTGTGTGAAGAAGTACACCCCTGCAGGGTTAACATCATCTATTCGAATAGCCGTGTCCGCGGAAAAGGACTTCTGGGTTTCCTGTACAGTTCATAGACAAGTGAAAGTGGATGCTCTAAAACTCGCAAGATAAGCATGAGTACTATGGATGGCCTTCCCGTAGGGAGACAGGAGCGGATCCATAGTGGTGTATTGATATGGTGAATATGTGGACTCATGTGCGCCACCTCAAAAGAGTTACTTGCAGTCATAGTTTAGGATAGCCACTGAGTCAAAGTTGGCTTGCTGCAGTCAAACTCCACCACCCCCTTTGTTGATACTGATGCATATGTAGCTAGTTCTGATGCAAGTCTTGGTGGGTACATTTGTACTCACGTTTGCCTATTTTATGTTTTGCAGAGAGACGTTAGTCTCGCTAGTAGTTCCGCGTGGACTTCGACGTTTAGCTTGTTACCTCAGCCACGATCTTGTACCCTTGGGAGGGTCTTGTAGATAGTCAGGCTTCTCAGCCTTTTTCATTTGTAGTTGTCTATACTTAGACATGTTTATGCTTCCGCTCGATGCTTGTATGCTCTGTATGTTGGGTCATGAGACCATGATTGTAATACTTGGCTCCTCAGAGCCTAATGAATAAATACTTGAGTCGTAGAGTTATGCTGTGATGCCATGTTGTATTTACACATATCAAGCATATTGTGTGTATGATTGAAATGCTTGGTATGTGTGGGATCCGACAACCTAGTTGTTTATCCTTGGTAGCCTCTCTTATGGGGAAATGTAGTCTTGTGCTTCCATGAGCCATAGTAGTCCGCTACAGCCCAGTTCACCGGAGTCCTGCTAGCCCAGCACTACTGCTCCGAAACACTTGACTGGCCGGCATGTGATTCACTTCGTTCATGTGTTTGTCCCTTCAGGGAAATGTCACACGGTGACATCCGGAGTCCTGCCTAGCCTGCTACAGCCCGGTTCACCGGAGTCCTGTTAGCCCAGTGCTACAGCCGGATTCGCACGCTGCTGACCGACATGCTCGATGTTGATTCAGGTATGCCTGTCCCCATAAGTTAGTGTCACTTTGGGTTCACGACTAGTCATGTCGGCCCAGGTTCTCTGTCATATGGATGCTAGCGACGCTATCATATACGTGAGCCAAAAGGCGCAAACGGTCCCGGGCCATGGTAAGGCGACACCCGTGGGAATACCGTGTGTGAGGCTGCAAAGTGATATGAGGTGTTACCGGCTAGATCGATGTGACTTGGAACCAGGGTCCTGACAAATTATGCATATTAAATGCGCATAAACTCAATTAATGCATAAAAATGCCAAACGAACCCAGAATAATTCCAAAATTTGGCACGATACTTATATTTGGTCTAATCTGCCTGTGTAAAAAAATTAAGGTGGGAGAAGGCAGTGTACGTATGTCGTTTCACACAGGGAGGTGGCACGTTCCCTCTCGGAACCACGAGCCTTCTTGATAGAAGCTCCGGTTTGCAAGAAGCTTACACCAAAGCTTGTCCCAATTCGGAAAAAAAATTACCGCAGCATGTTGGTGCCATGTCATGACATCGTGCCAAGTTTCATGATTTCCAAGCATGTTTTGGATTTACAGGAATTAAAAAACCAAGTTTCTCAATCTTTCCGGGCGAGCCACAACGCCTAGATGTTTGAATTTCATTCCCATCTCTTGCATGGGACCTATAAATTCAACCAAGGACACACATGTGGTTTATCAAACAACTTTGGTGCACTGGAGCCCGTGCTTGTAGTTCAAATTTGAATTATGTGCATTAAATGCGCATAAACTCAATTAATGCATAAAAATGCCAAACGAACCCAGAATAATTCTAAAATTTAGCACAATACTTCTATTTGGTCTAATATGCCTTTGTAAAAATTTAAGGTGGGAGAACGCAGTGTACGTATGTCGTTTCGCACATGAAGATGGCACATTCCCTCTCGGAACCACGAGCCTTCTTGGCGGAAGCTCCGGTTTGCAAGAAGCTTACACCAAAGCCTGTCCCAATTCGGCCAAAAAAATTACAGCATCATGTTGGTGCCATGTCATGACACCATGCCAAGTTTCATGATTTTTAGGCGTGTTTTGGATTTACAGGAATTAAAAAACCAAGTTTCTCAATCTTTCCGGCTGATCCACGACGCCAGATGTTTGAATTTCATTCCCATCTCTTGCATGTGACCTAGAAATCACCCAAGGACACACATGTGTTTTTTCAAACAACTTTGGTGCACTGGAGCATGTTCTTGTAGTTCAAATTTTAATTATGCACATTAAATGGCCAGAAACTCAATTAAAGCATAAAAATGCCAAACGAACCTGGAATAATTCCAAATTTAGACACGACACTCATGTACTAGTTGCATGCTCACTGTATGTAAATGTTATAGCAATTCAAATACCATCCTTTCCCTCCGTAACACCATTTTGTCTTTAAAAACATAATGAAAAAAATCAGGTATACCACAAACAGTTTACTAGAAAGAATCGTGTGGGATGCGATATGAAATATCTTGGCGCACCGTCTTGTCTGGCTTACGCAGGAAGCTTTGTCGTCTATAGTCCACCGCCCCCGCTTGAACCACACTTGCGTGCCAGTTTCTCGTGGCACCAAGCGAATTTTTTTGCCACCGCGGAAATATCTATCTCCCTGCCCCCTCCCTCCTACCAAAAGTCACATTTCCATTGTTCCTCCTTGCTTTCCAAGTTCAAACCTTCACTGCTGCTTACTGGTAGCTCAGCCTCCTCGTCGGCGACCCTTCTTCTTGCAGCGCCGCCTCCTCATCGGCTACCCTCTTCTTGCAGCGCCACCTCCTCGTCGGCTACCCTTCTTCTTGCAGCGCCGCCTCCTCACCGGCGACCCTTCTTCTGGCAGTGCCGCCTCCTCGCTGGTGACCCTTCTTCTTGCTACGCGGCCTCGTCGACATGGTCAGGTAATCCACACCCCACCCACACCATCCTTCCCCTTTCCCGTCCCACATGCCCCGACCGACGAAGCGACACCTTCCACCGAAATCCTGCCCTCCTACTCCAATTAAGCACCGCCCACAACCATTTTGCACGTAGTATAACATGTAGCTCAGTAGCATGCGGTCGCACGCGCGAACGAGGTCGCTATGGCTGCCATGCATGCCGACCGCCAGATCTTGGAGGAGCACCTCGTCTTCGAGGCCATTGTCGACACCGCCACGCAGTTGTCTACTTTAAAATACAGTTCTTGATGTTTTCTCGAGGCCACCGCCAGTGCCTTCTAGTGATTTGTCCTTTGTAATGTTAATATGCAATGTGATGTTCAGTTAACAGTTTGGTCCTCTGAAATGTAATGTTTAGTTAACACTTTGGTCCAACAATTGCTACATTTCATAGTACTGTTCTCAAGCATTCTTTGTTTTGTTAACTGTCTTATCTTCTCTTATATGTTTCTACTCTGCAATGTCATGCTCAGTTAACTATTTTGGTTCATTCTGTCTACTGTCCATTTAACTATTTGGTTCAATTCTGCAATTTGGCTGTACTCAATACATATTCTACTGATAGTATGGCAACTCTCAGTTAACCTGATCAAGATCTTCCTTATGTGTGTTGCAGGGAAACAATGGAGACACTGCGGTTTACCATCGAGGTTTGTTCAAGCAGGGTCCTTTGGCTAATAGCACATTATTGTGCAGTTGCAGGAATCATTCTAATAGTTAGGTTTCTTACAATTTGGTCTTGCACATGTAGGTCCTGCTGTCAGAGGCTTAGACCCACTGTTCGACCCATTTTGCATATGGGGAAATGAGATGTCCATGAATATCAGTCAAGTCAAGAAACTCAGAAAGATTGTTAGGATGAAGAAACTTGCGATGAATAACAACAAGATCTTTGTTTGCACAATGAAGAAGACATCATTCAACTATAGGATGGTACCAACTCTTTTACCTTGTTTTTACCCCTTGCACCATTTCAAAATTTACAACAGCGATTTATGCATAGCTTTGTTTTCAGTACTTTTCAAAGCAGTTCACCGATGATTACCTCTCAAACGACCTGCATGGTCAAGAGGCGAGGAAGGTATTCATTCAACACCCACGGTACAATATTGAAGTCTTGCTGAAGAGGACGAAGGTCGGGCGGGAAATTATCCATACCCACTGGCCTAAAGTTGGAAGGACATTCAACATCACTGAAGGCTCAATATTTGGCTTCCGCTTCTGCAGTTTCCTAGATGAGATTCATTTGTCTATTTACCGTGTATGATGCTACTTTCCAAAGGTTTTTGATGCTGCATGTGAAACTTGGTGCTGTTGTGTAATGGCGTAACTGAGTGCCGAAGCTAACTGATGTAATTCGATTATGAAATTTTGGTTGCTTTTATACGGATATGAAATATCTGGCGTGTTTTATAAGAAATATCAGTTTGATTAGTACATGGATTATCAATAATAGGCTAATTACCCTACTTATTGGGGGTTTCTATTGCAAACGGTTGCTCAGACAGCACTATGGGCGATGACTCAAACAACCCGCACGGTTTCTAGAAAGTAGGCGTGTTTGATCAACTAACAATCACACACGGCTTCCGGCAGCGAACTGTTTGCGTTAGGCCACCTTGCACAAATGTTTCCACACAAATAACTGTGTAGAATGTACACATACCTGTGGAAATGATTTTCTGGGATTCACCGTGTGGGTTGTACATACCTATGGAAATGATTTCTGGGATTCACCTTGTGGGATGTACATACATACGGAAATGATTTATGGGATTCACCGTGTGGGATGTACATACCTACGGAAATGATTGGGTTTCGATGCCTCGCCGATCGCACACGGCCCTAGCCTGGGTCCCAGGAGGGCCTATCCCCGATGATTTTCGGGTCGTGTGGGAAGGACCCCCTATCGCCCACACTCACTTGGCGACGGTTCCAAGTGCCATCGTGGAAAGGGGTTAAAAACTATTTGTTTAGCACGTCGCTGTATCAGTGACTCCCGAATACCGGAGGAACACTTTGTGTGCTATCAAACGTCACAATGTAAATGGGTGATTATAAAGATGCTCTACAGGTGTCTCCGAAGGTATTTGTTCGGTTGGCATAGATCAAGATTAGGATTTGTCACTCTGTGTTTCGGAGAGGTATCTCTGGGCCCTCTCAGTAATGCTCATCACAATAAGCCTTGTAAGCAATGTGACTAATGAGTTAGTTGCGGGATGAAGTATTACGGACGAGTAAAGAGACTTGCCGGTAACGAGATTGAACTAGGTATGATGATACCGACGATCGAATCTTGGGCAAGCAACATACCGATGACAAAGGAACAACGTATGTTGTTATGCAGTTTGACCAATAAAGATCTTTGTAGAATATGTAGGCGCCAATATGAGCATCCAGGTTCCTCTATTGGTTATTGACTTGAGATGTGTCATGGTCATGTCTACATAGTTCTCGAACCCATAGGGTCCGCACGCTTAATGTTCGATGATGATTTGTATTATGAGTTATGTGATTTGATGAACTGAACTTTGTTCGGAGTCCCGGATGAGATCACGAACATGACAAGGAGTCTCGAAATGGCCGAGACATAAAGATTGATATATTGGAAGGCTATATTCAGACATCGGAATGGTTTCGGAGAAGTTCGAGTATTTTTCGGAGTACCGGAACCCCTCGGGAGAAGTTATGGGCCTTATGGGACATAAGAGGGAAGCACACCAGCCCACAAGGGGCTGGTGCGCCCCCCCCCCCCCTTGGGCAGGAGGCCGATTAGGACTAGGAGAAGGGGGCCGTCCCCCCTTTCCTTCTCCTTCTCCCTCCCCTCTTTCCTACTCCGTGTGGGAGGTGGAATCCTACTAGGACTAGGGAGTCCTAGTAGGACTCCACACCTTGGCGTGCCCCCTAGGGCCGACTTCCTCTCCCTCTCCCTCCTTTATATACGGGGGCAAGGGGGCACCCTAGAACACACAAGTTGATCTTTTAGCCGTGTGCGGTGCCCCCCTCCACAGTTACACACCTCGGTCATATCATCGTAGTGCTTAGGCGAAGCCTCGTGCCGATAACTTCATCATCACCGTCACCACGCCGTTGTGCTGACAAAACTCTCCCTCGGCCTCAACTGGATCAAGAGTACGAGGGACGTCATCGAGCTGAACATGTGCTGAACGCGGAGGCGCCGTACGTTCGGTACTTGGATCGATTGGATCGCGAAGAAGTTCGACTACATCAACCGCGTTACTATACGCTTCCGCTTTCGGTGTACGAGGGTATGTGGACACACTCTCCCCTCTCGTTGCTATGCATATCCTAGATAGATCTTGCGTGATCGCATGATTTTTTTTTTTGAAATTACTTCTTTCCCCAATAGTGGCATCCGAGCCAGGTCTATGCGTAGATGTTATATGCACGAGTAGAACACAAAGAGTTGTGGGCGATAATAGTCATACTGCTTACCAGCATGTCATACATTGATTTGGCGGTATTGTTGGATGAAGCGGCCCAGACCGACATTACATGACCGCGTTCATGAGACTGGTTCTACCGACGTGCTTCGCACACAGGTGGCTAGTGGGTGTCTGTTTCTCCAACTTTAGTTGAATTGAGTTTGACTACGCCCGGTCCTTGTTGAAGGTTAAAACAGCACACTTGAAGAAAAATCATTGTGGTTTTGATGCGTATGTAAGAACGGTTCTAGCTAAGCCCGTAGCAGCTATGTAAAACTTGCAACAACAAAGTAGAGGATGTCTAACTTGTTTTTGCAGGGCTTGCTGTGATGTGATATGGTCAACACGTGATGATATATAAATTATTGTATGAGATGAACATGTTTTGTAAAAGTTATTGGCAACTCGCAGGATCCTTATGGTTGTCTCTTTAATGTATGAAATGCAATCGCCATGTAATTGCTTTACTTTATCACTAAGCGGTAGCGATAGTCGTAGAAGCAATAGTTGGCGAGACGACAACGATGCTTCGATGGAGACCAAGGTGTTAAGCCGATAACGATGGTGATCATGACGGTGCTTTGGAGATGGAGATCAAAGGCACAAGATTATGATGGCCATATCATATCACTTATATTGATTGCATGTGATGTTTATCCTTTATGCATCTTATTTTGCTTAGTACGGTGGTAGCATTATAAAATGATCGCTCACTAAATTTCAAAGTATAAGTGTTCTCCCTGAGTATTCTTTATTGCTACAGTTCGTCGTGCCGACACACCACGTGATGATCGGGTGTGATAAGCTCTATGTTCACATACAACGGGTGCAAGCCAGTTTTGCACACGCAGAATACTCGGGTTAAACTTGACGAGCCTAGCATATGCAGATATGGCCTCGTAACACTGAGACCGAAAGGTCGAGCGTGAATCATATACTAGATATGATCAACATAGTGATGTTCACCATTGAAAACTACTCCATCTCACGTGATGATCGGACATGGTTTAGTTGATATGGATCACGTGATCACTTAGATGACTAGAGGGATGTCTATCTAAGTGGGAGTTCTTATGTAATATGATTAATTGAACTTTAATTTATCATGAACTTAGTACCTCATAGTATTTTGCATGTCTATGCTGTTGTAGATCAATAGCTCACGTTATAGCTCCCTGTTTATTTTTGATATGGTCCTAGAGAAAAATAAGTTGAAAGTTGATAGTAGCAATGATGCGGACTTGGTCCATGATCTGAGGATTATCCTCATTGCTGCACAGAAGAATTATGTCCTTGATGCACCGCTAGGTGACAGACCGATTGCAGGAGAAAATGCAGACGTTATGAACATTCGGCAAGCTCGATATGATGACTACTTGATAATTTAGTGCACCATGCTTTACGGCTTAGAACCGGGACTTCAAAAATGTTTTGAATGCCAGAGAGAATATAAGAGGTTCCTAGAGTTGAAATTGGTATTTCATACTCATGCCCGTGTCAAGAGGTATGAGACCTCTAACAATACTTTGCCTACGAGATGGAGGAGAATAGCTCAACCAGTGAGCATGTGCTTAGATTGTCTGGGTACTACAATTGCTTGAATCAAGTGGGAGTTAATCTTCAAGATAAGATAGTAATTGACAAAGTTCTCTAGTCACTATCACCAAGTTACTAGAACTTCGTGATGAACTATAATATGCAACGGATGACGAAAGTAATTCTCGAGCTCTTCGCGATGCTGAAATCGATGAAGGTAGAAATCAAGAAAGAGCATCAATTGTTGATGGTTAACAAGACCACTAGTTTCAAGAAAAAGGGCAAAGGGATATAAAGGGAACTTCAAGAAGAATGGCAAGTAAGTTGCCACTCCTGTGAAGAAGCCCAAAGCTGGACCTAAGCGTGAAACTGAGTGCTTCTACTACAAAGGGAATAATCACTGGAAGCGGAACTACCCCAAATACTTGGCGGATAAGAAGGATGGCAAAGTGAACAAAGGTATATTTGATATACATGTTATTGATGTGTACTTTACTAGTGTTTATAACAACCCCTCGGTATTTGATACTGGTTCAGTTGCTAAGTGTAGTAACTTGAAATGATAGTTGCAAAGTAAACAGAGACTAGTTCAGGGTGAAGTGAAGATGTGTGTTGGAAGTGATTCCAAGGTTGATAAGATCACCATCGCACACTCCCTTTACCTTCGGGATTAGTGCTGAACCTAAAATAAAAGTTATTTGGTGTTTGCGTTAAGCATGAATATGATTGGATCATGTTTATTGCAATACGGTTATTTATTTAAGTCAAAGAATAATTGTTGTTCTGTTTACATGAATAAAACCTTCTATGGTCATACACTCAATATAAATGGTTTATTGAATCTCGATCGTGGTGATACACATATTCATAATATTGATGCCAGAAGATGCAAAGTTGATAATGATAGTGCAACATATTTGTGGCACTACCGTTTAGGTCATATTGGTGTAAAGCGCATGAAGAAACTCCATGCTGATGGGCTTTTGGAATCACTTGATTATGAATCACTTGATACTTGCGAACCATGCCTCATGGGCAAGATGACTAAGACTCCGTTCTCCAGAAAAATGGAGCGAGCAACTGACTTATTGAAAATAATACATACTGATGTATGCGGTCCGATGAGTGTTGAGGCTCGTAGCTGGTATCGTTATTTTCTGACTTTCACAGATGATTTGAGCAGATATAGGTATATCTACTTCATGAAACATAAGTCTGAAACATTTGAAAAGTTCAACGAATTTCAGAGTGAAGTGGAAAATCATCGTAACAAGAAAAGAAAGTTTCTATGATCTAATCATGGAGGTGAATATTTGAGTTACGAGTTTGGCCTTCATTTTGAAACAATGTGGAATAGTTTCACAAACTCATGTCACCTGGAACACCACAGGTAATGGTGTGTCTGAATGTTGTAACCATACTTTATTAGATATGGTGCGATCTATGATGTCTCTTACCGATTTACCACTATCATTTTGGGGTTATGCATTAGAGACAGCTGCATTCACTTTAAATAGGGCACCATCTAAATCCGTTGAGATGACACCGTATGAACTGTGGTTTGGCAAGAAACCCAAGTTGTCGTTTCTTAAAGTCTGGGGCTGCGATGCTTATGTTAAAAAGCTTCAACCTGATAAGCTCGAACTCAAATCGGAGAATTGCGTCTTCATAGGATACCCAAAAAGAAACTGTTGGGTACACCTTCTATCAGAGATCCGAAGGCAAGATCTTTGTTGCTAAGAATGGATCCTTTCTAGAGAAGGAGTTTCTCTCGAAAGAAGTGAGTGGGAGGAAAGTAGAACTTGATGAGGTAGTTGTACCTTCTCCCGAATTGGAAAATGGTTCATCACAGAAATCAGTTCAAGTGAAGCCTACACCAATTAGTGAGGAAGTTAACGATGATGATCATGAAACTTCAGATCAAGTTACTACCGGACCTCGTAGGTCAAACATAGTACGGTCCGCACCAGAGTGGTACGGTAATCCGGTTCTGGAAGTCATGTTACTAGACCATGACGAACCTACGAACTATGAGGAAGCGATGATGAGCCCAGATTCCACGAAATGGCTTAAGGTCGTGAAATCAGAGATGGGATCCATGTATGAGAACAAAGTATGGACTTTGGTGGTCTTGCCCGATGATTGACAAGCCATTGAGAATAAATGGATCTTCAAGAGGAAGACGGATGCTGATAGTAGTGTTACTATCTACAAAGCTCGAATTGTCGTAAAAAGGTTTTCGACAAGTTCAAGGTGTTGACTACGATGAGATTTTCTTACTCATATTGTTGCTTAAAGTTTGTCCGAATCATGTTAGCAATTGCCGCATTTTATAAAATCTGGCAAATGGACGTCAAAACTGCATTCCTTAATGGATTTCTTAAAGAAGAGTTGTATATGATGCAACCAAAAGGTTTTGTCAATCCTAAAGGTGCTAACAAAATGTGCAAACTCCAGCGATCCAGTTGGAATATACGCTTTGATGAGTTAATCAAAGCATATAGTTTTATACAGACTTGCGGTGAAGCCTATATTTACAGGAAAGTGAGTGGGAGCACTACAACATTTCTGATAAGTATATGTGAATGACATATTGTAGATCGGAAATAATGTAGAATTTTCTGGAAAGCACAAAATAGTGTTTGAAAGGAGTTTTTCAAATAAATACCTCGGTGAAGCTGCTTACATATTGAGCATCGAGATCTATAGAGATAGATCAAGACACTAGATAAATTTTTTCAATGAGTACATACCTTGACAATGTTTTTGAAATAGTTCAAAATGGAACAGTCAAAGAAGGAGTTCTTGCCTGTGTTGCAAGGTGTGAAGTTGAGTAAAAGACTCAAAACCCGACCACGGCAGAAAATAGAAAGAGAATGAAAAGTCATTCCCTATGCCTCGGTCATAGGTTCTATAAAGTATGCTATGCTGTGTACCAGACCTATTGTGTACCTCACCATGAGATTGGCAAGAGGGTACAATAGTGATCCAAGAGTGGATCACTAGACAGCGGTCAAAATTATCCTTAGTGGAATAAGAAAATGTTTCTTGGCTATGGAGGTGATAAAGAGTTCATCGTAAAGAGTTACGTCGATGCACGCTTTTACATCGATCCAGATGACTCCGAGTCTCAATCTGGATACATATTGAAAGTGGGAGCAATTAGCTAAAGTAGCTCCGTGCAGAGCATTGTAGACATAGAAATTTGTGAAATACTTACATATATGAATGTGGCAGACCCGTAGACTAAAACTTCTCTCACAAGAAAAACATGATCACACCTTATTACTCTTGGGTGTTAATCACATAAGCGATGTGAACTAGATTACTTACTCTAGTAAAACTTTTGAGTGTTGGTCACATGGTGTGACGCTCCCGATTCAATCGTACACTAATCATACACGCAAACGTGTACGATCAAGAACAGGGACTCACGGGAAGACATCACAACACAACTCTAAAAATAAAATAAGTCATACAAGCATCATAATACAAGCCAGGGGCCTCGAGGGCTCGGATACAATTGCTCGATCATAGATGAGTCAGCGGAAGCAACAATATCTGAATACAGACATAAGTTAAACAAGTTTGCCTTAAGAAGGCTAGCACAAACTGGGATACAGATCGAAAGAGGCGCAGGCCTCCTGCCTGGGATCCTCCTAAACTACTCCTGGCCGTCGTCAGTGGCCTGCACGTAGTAGTAGGCACCTCTGGTGTAGTAGGAGTCATCATCGACGGTGGCGTCTGGCTCCTGGGCTCCAGTATCTGGTTGCGACAACCGAGAGGAAAGGAAAGGGGGAAAAGGGGGAGCAAAGCAACCGTGAGTACTCATCCAAAGTACTCGCAAGCAAGGATCTACACTACATATGCATGGGTATATGTGTAAAGAGGCAATATCTGTGGACTGAACTGCAGAATGCCAGAATAGGAGGGAGATAGCTAGTCCTGTCGAAGACTACGCTTCTGGCAGCCTCCATCTTGCAGCATGTAGAAGAGAGTAAATGTAGTTTCACCAAGTATCATTGCATAACATAATCCTACCCGGCGATCCTCCCCTCGTCGCCCTGTGTGAGGGCGATCACCGGGTTATCTGGCACTTGGAAGGGTGTGTTTTATTAAGTATCCGGTTCTAGTTGTCATAAGGTCAAGGTACAACTCCGGGTCGTCCTTTTACCGTGGGACACGGCTATTCGAATAGATAAACTTCCCTGCAGGGGTGCACCACATAACCCAACACGCTCGATCCCCTTTGCCCGAACACACTTTCCTGGGTCATGCCCGGCCTCGAAATATCAGCACGTCGCAACCCTACCTAGGCACAACAGAGAGGTCAGCACGCCGGTCTAAATCCTATGGCGCAGGCGTCTAGGCCCATCGCCCATTGCACACCTGCACGTTGCGAGGGCGGCCGGAAGCAGACCTAGCAACCTCCATTACAAAGGAAGTTACGTTACGCCATCCAATCTGGCGCGCGCCGCTTAGTCGCTAACGTCACGAAGGCTTCGGCTGATACCACGACGTCGAGTGCCCATATCTTTCTCACGTAGTTGGTTAGTGCGTATAGACCAAATGGCCAGACTCGGATCAAATACCAAGATCTCGTTAAGCGTGTTAATTGATTTAACCGCGGACACCGACCAGGGCCAGGCCCACCTCTCACCTAGGCGGTCTCAACCTGCCCTATCGCTCCGCCACAAAGATCCACCCAGAGGGCCGTTGGGACAAAGGTCCTTTCAGCCCCCAATCCGTGAATCACTCACGGGTGCTTCATGAGCCGAGCCGACTTTAGTCACCACATGTATCATGTATAAAGTATATAGTATAAACCCGTGATCACCTAACAAGTGATCACGGCCCGATAGTATAGCACAGCAGACGGACAAGAATGTAGGGTCATAGATGGAATACTAGCATCCTATACTAAGCATGTAGGATTGCAGGTAAAGGTAACAACAGTAGTGGCAAAGACAGGCTATGCAGCAGAATAGGATTAACGAAAAGCAGTAACATGCTACACTATTGTAATGCAAGAAGTATAGAGAAGAATAGGCGATATCTGGTGATCAAGGGGGGGGGGCTTGACTGGTTACTCTGGCAAGTAGGGGTCGTCAACAACGTAGTCAGTCGGGGCACCAGCAGCGGCGTCGGTCTTGTAGTCTACCAGAGAGAAGAGGGAGAAGAAACAATGAATACAATGCAAACGGATGCATAACAATGCATGACAAAGCAAACAATGGTGTTAGGTGTGCCCTAACACGGTAAGAGGTGATACCGGCGAAGGGTGAAACATCCGGGAAAGTATCCCCGGTGTTTCGCGTTTTCAGACAGATGAACCGAAGGGAAAGTTGAGTGTTCGATATGCTAGGGGTGTGTGGCGGACGAACGGTTGCGTATTCGGATCCGTCTCGTCGTTCTAAGCAACTTTCATGTGCAAAGTATTTCCATTCGAGCTACGGATTATTTTATATTAATTTTAAAAGTTTAATGTTTTCTAGATTTATTAATTCAAAAAAGAACAGAAAAAACATTTGTCACCTACTCCCTCCGTCCGCCAAAGAGTGAACGTCTGGGTATTCTAAGACAAATTAAGGATTTTGCAAAAAAGCCCTCCCACCACTCAATTAAGGTGCCAACAGCTGTACCAATGCTTCGATTCCCGTTGATAATAAATGAGAAGGGAGAAGTAAATACAGCTTTGCCAACAGAGAATTGTTCCCGCCACAACACTTCCCACCATCCACAACTAGTAGCTGAGTACTAGTACAATATGGCGCCAGATTACAGAATTAGAAGCGGCAAATTACAGAATTGAGCTATGAGCCAGATTTCAAGTAGAACAACCAGCTATAAAGCTAGCACAGTAGCACCAAGTAGAACAAGCAGCAAACTAGCGCCAAGTAGAACAACACATAGAGAGGCCATGGCCATTGACTTGAACATAGCACCAGGAGAGGGAGAAGTTGAACATGTGCCTCCCTTGCATGAAGAATTGCTCCAGGTTGGTCATCAAATCGATTTGAACCTGAACCCAGGTACATCTTGATCATCTTTTCATTTGTTCTCCTTGTTCATGTGCACATGCTGATGATTCTTCTTTGCCATAGAGGACGAACTTGAGGTTGCCTTGCATGAAGAACTGCTCCAGGTTGGTCGTCAAATCGATCTGAACATGAGCCCAGGTACATCTTGATCGTCTACTCCTTTGTTCTCTTTGTTCATGTGCACCTGCTGATTATTCTTCTTCGCCATAGAGGACGAACTTGAGGCTGCCTTGCATGAAGAACCCCATGTCGGTCTTCATGTAGAAGATGAACATGAGCCCGACATTGCCCATGGAGAAGAGGAACATGAGGCCAATGTTGCCCATGGAGAAGAGAACCTGCATGAATCAGATGAATCGGGTTAGTAAAATAATTTAGTTATAGCATATATGAATGTTTAATTATAATATTACAACTACTCACATAACCTCACCTTGTAGACCATGAACTTGAAGAACAAGGCGGTGTTTTCCAGAGCATGGAAGAGGAAGTGCAAGCAATGGATGAAGCTCTAAATAACCTTCAAGTTGACGAGGAAGACTATGGTGTGTATGCAGGCGATATAGAGATTCAGTTTGAGGAAGAAGAGCTTGATGATTCAGCAGATGAAGCCATGTATGATTCAGCACCAGAAGAAGACATGTATGTGGAGCAAGAGCAACAAGATAATGAGCAAGTTCATCATGAAGACAAATACAAGAATTTAACAGATTTGCAAAGGACTGGTATTTATGAAGAGTTGCTAGCAAGAAGTGTCAATCGGAAATTAAAGAAGACCACAACCAGAGAAGTTGCAAACATGTTCCATGTTTCGGTGCAGAAGGTCAGACGTGTTTGGAGGAGAGTGAAGGAGTGCCATCGACAAGGCGTACCCGTTGATGTAAGATCAAGGAAGCCGAAAAACTGTGGGCGCAAAAGGATTGTAGTTGACCTCAGTATGGTTCCCGAGATTTTCCGTCATCTAGTATCCATGGCCAGAGTAATTTTCATATGAAATCAGTTGATCAAATCATCTGGTACAAGAGATCATCATAAATGTTGTTACAATAACACTACAATCTCTGTATGATAGCATGATTTTAGAGACCAGGACTTGATTGTTTATTCATCAACATAGCACCATTTATCCAACCTAAAATCACTGTTGTAACAAGAGATCATACATAACTGAAAATTATCTTTAGAGACCAGGACACTAATCACCATAACAATGGATCATCCATAACCGAAAATTATTTTTAGAGACCACGACACTAATCACCATAAATTTAGATCATCCATAGTAATAATATCTGCCATACTCCAATAGTATGAATCGATTTTCATACTTGCAGAACATAAAAATATGCAGCCATACTTACTACATCCAGCCAAACTAAAAGCCAAGCAAATTGAAGACTGCATCCAGCCAACTTACGGATCTACTAGTGCTTGTGTAGCTTCTCCTCAACGCCCCCAGCACCTGCGGCTGCTGCGTCATGGTCAGCCCCAGGATGCACTGATGCTGCCGTGCCGTCTTGCCCAACACCTACAGACGCGATGTCTTGCCCAGCACCAGCTGCCGCGCCGACCTGGTTAGCCGCATGACCCGCTGCAGTGCCGGGTACAGCGCCTCCACGGCCAACACCCGCTTCACCATCAGCCCCTATGTCCTCGTCCAGGTCAAGGATCTTGGCGCCGCAACCGAATTGCCGCCGCCGACGGATGTACGAGGGCGAACGCGGTCGAAACTTGACTGCACGAGCACGGTGAGGGCCTCCAGAACCAGATCTTTCGCGGCCGCGTGTTGCGCCGCCGGCCGCCGCGACGGCCTCGACTCGCTGGCCATCGCCGGCTTCCGCTCCTCCGCCCGCTCCGCCGCCCGCCATGGCTCCAGTGAGATGCACACCGTACTGGGAGTTTATATGGACTGGCCGCCATTACTCTCTCGATGACCAATGACTGGCTTGGATTGGAGGATTGACTCCCAGCGAACTGGGATTGGATCCGGGAGAAGAAACGTTGGGGGAGAGGAGGAAGATTGGGGAAATTTTGGGGGAGAGGACGAGTGGATTGGGTCGTCAGGGGTGAGAACGAGTGGATTGGGTGGTGGACCGCTGCGGGTGCCTCGAGGCGTAGACCGAGGGGGTGAACGTAAAATTACCTCGGTGGATCGCTGCGGAGCCAGACGTTCACTTATTTTGGGAAAATTACTCGAGCCAGACGTTCACTCTTTGGCGGACGGAGGGAGTAGCTCTATACTAGCCTGAGTGTATGACTAGTGGGGTCCAGGAGTGGTCCAGTCAGCAGAGTTGACCCAGTCAACATTTGACTAGTCAAAAGGTGAATAGTGTTTAGATGGGGCCCAGCTGTCATTGAGTCGGTGTTTATTAGAGTTAATATAAACGGTGTTTATTTAATCTATTTAGAATAACTACTAAGTGGGGCCATGTTGTCAGTGACTCAATGGGTTTTGATTAACTTAAATAATTTTTAGTTAACCTAAGCAGGCTAATTAGTGAGGGGGGCACATGACAGTGGCTTTAGCCAACCACCAGCGACCGACGTGCACACGCACGAGCGCACACAGAGGTGCGCCGGCGGTCACGGCGCCGACCAGAGGAGGCACGGGCGCGGTTGGGGAAGAGCGACAAGGAGCAGGAGCAGGGCAGAGGGCTGGGGCATGCGGGGCAAACGACAGCGGCGACGGCGCTGCAGACACGGGAGCTCAGGCCGGCGTGGTTAGGCGGGCACCGGGCGCGATCAGCGCCCGACCTGGGCGAGGTAGGCAGTGACGGGCGCGGCTGCAGGCGACCAAGGACGTGGCGGGGGCGTGGGGCTGCGTGCGAGGCCACAACGCGCATGGCACGAGGGGGGGGGGGGGGGGGGGGGGGGGCGCAAGGTGCGGGTTGCGGGCGCGGCCGATGCACGGGGGGGAGAGAGGAGGGAGGATGGGGCTCACCCCCATTGTAGTTGAATGGGTCGGCGAGGCTCGACGAAGCCGACGGGGGAGAGGTGAGGAGGCGAGGCGACGCGGAGCGGCTCCGGTGAGCGGTGTCCGGCGGCGAGGTAGAGGCGGTTGCCTCGATCTAGAATGATGCGGGCCAGCAAGGGGGGCCCGTTGGTGGTGGCGCCGCGGGGCGGCTCACCGGGAGCAGCGACGACCGCGGCTGGGTACGGCGGGGCGAAGTCGTGGCGAGGTGGCGCCGATGCGGTGGCAGGCGAGTGCGGGGCGGTTGGCCCGATCCAGATGGGATCGGGAGAGGGGGGAGGAGTGACCGAGGAAGAGAGGGGATCGTGGGAGATCGAGGGGAGGGGATGTGCGGGTGAGTGGGGGTTGTGGAGGTGTCGGTCGAGCTAGGGTTGGGCACCGCAGGCCATATAGGCCAGGGGCGCGGGTGGGCCGGCTGGGTTAAAGCCCAGTTGGGCTAGGGGTTTACCTTTTGTTTTATTTTACTTTCCTGTTTTGCCTGCTCTTTTTATTTATTTTCATTTTACCATTTACTTTATTTTCTATTTACTATAGTTTTATAAAATATAAAATTAGTTTCTAAAATAGTGTTACTACAAATTCTAATGCCACAAAAACTTGGGCAACTAGATAAAATAGTTTAACATTTTATTAATTGGAAAAACATTTAATTAATTGTTTTCCTACTGTTTTGTTTACTTTAGGACAATCAAACATTTTCAAAGAGGTTGGTTTCTCCACTAATATTACTTATGAATTATTTGTCACATCCAAAACATTTTTGTTTTATCATCTGAAAACTTTACAGTTTGACTCGATTTTGAATTTAAATTCGAGCGGAATTTGAATCACCGTGAGATTAACATCAGTAATTGTGGTGATGTAGCATCATTAAGAGAGGGTTACTGTAGCATAATTATCCAGACATCACACATGGCGATGTGAACTATGGGTGTTAAAAACATAAAGATGTGAACTATTGGTGTTAAATCACATGACGATGTGAACTAGATTATTGACTCTAGTGCAAGTGGGAGACTGAAGGAAATATGCCCTAGAGGCAATAATAAAGTTATTATTTATTTTCTTATTTCATGATAAATGTTTATTATTCATGCTAGAATTGTATTAACCGGAAATGTAGTACATGTGTGAATACATAGATAAAACAAAGAGTGTCTCTAGTATGCCTCTACTTGACTAGCTCGTTTATCAAAGATGGCTATGTTTCCTAACCATAGACATGTGTTGTCATTTGATGAACGGGATCACATCATTAGGAGAATGATGTGATGGACAAGACCCATTCGTTAGCTTCGCATTATGATCTTTACAGTTTCGTTGCTACTGCTTTCTTCATGACTTATACATGTTCCTCAGACTATGAGATTATGCAACTCCCGAATACCGGAGGAACACTTTGTGTGCTATCAAATGTCACAACGTAAATGGGTGATTATAAAGATGCTCTATAGGTGTCTCCGAAGGTATTTGTTGGGTTGGCATAGATCAAGATTAGGATTTGTCACTCCGTGTTTCAGAGAGGTATCTCTGGGCCCTCTCGGTAATGCTCATCACAATAAGCCTTGCAAGCAATGTGACTAATGAGTTAGTTGCAGGATAAAGTATTACAGAACGAGTAATGAGACTTGATGGTAACGAGATTGAACTAGGTATGATGATACCAACGATAATCTCGGGCAAGTAACATACCGATGACAAAGGGAACAACGTATGTTGTTATGCGGCTTGACCGATAAATATCTTCGTAGAATATGTAGGAGCCAATATGAGCATCCAGGTTCTGCTATTGGTTATTGACTGGAGATGTGTCTCGGTCATGTCTACATAGTTCTCGAACCCGTAGGGTCCGCACACTTAACGTTCGATGACGATTTGTATTATGAGTTATGTGATTTGATGAAACGAAGTTTGTTTAGAGTCCTGGATGAGATCATGGACATGACGAGGAGTCTCGAAATGGTCGAGACATAAAGATTGATATATTGGAAGGCTATATTTAGACATCAGAATGGTTCCGGAGAAGTTCGGGTATTTTTCGGAGTACCGGGAGGATACAGGAACCCCCCGGCAGAAGTTATGGGCCATTTGGGCCATAAGAGGGAAGCACACCAGCCCACAAGGGGCTGGTGCGCCCCCCTTGGGCAGGAGGCCGATTAGGACTAGGAGAAGGGGGCCAGTCCCCCTTCCTTCTCCTTCTCCCTTCCCCCTTTCCTATTCCGTGTGCGAGGTGGAATCCTACTAGGACTAGGGAGTCCTAGTAGAACTCCACACCTTGGCGCACCCCCTAGGGCCGGCTTCCTCTCCCTCTCCCTCCTTTGTATATGGGGCAAGGGGGCACCCTAGAACACACAAGTTGATCTTTTAGCCGTGTGCGGTGCCCCCCTCCACAGTTACACACCTCGGTCATATCGTCGTAGTGCTTAGGCAAAGCCCTGCACCGGTAACTTCATCATCACCGTCGCCACGCCGTCGTGCTGACGAAACTCTCCCTCGGCCTCAACTGGATCAAGAGTACGAGGGACGTCATCGAGCTGAACGTGTGCTGAACGCGGAGGTGTCGTATTTTCGGTACTTGAATCGGTTGGATCGCGAGAAGTTCGACTACATCAACCGCGTTACTAAACGCTTCCGCTTTCGGTCTACGAGGGTACGTGGACACATTCTCCCCTCTCCTTGCTATGCTTCTCCTAGATAGATCATGCATGATCGTAGGATATTTTTTGAAATTACTGCATTTCCCAAAAGTGGCATCTGAGCCAGGTCTATGCGTAGATGTTATATGCACGAGTAGAACACAAAGAGTTGTGGGCGATAATAGTCTTACTGCTTACCAGCATGTCATACTTTGATTCAGCGGTATTGTGGGATGAAGCGGCCGAGACCGACATTACATGACCGCGTTCATGAGACTGGTTCTACCGACGTGCTTCACACACAGGTGGCTAGTGGGTGTCTGTTTCTCCAACTTTAGTTGAATCGAGTTTGACTACGCCCGATCCTTGTTGAAGGTTAAAACAACACACTTGACAAAAAATTGTTGTGGTTTTTATGCGTAGGTAAGAACGGTTCTTGCTAAGCCCGTAGCAGCCACGTAAAACTAGCAACAACAAAGTAGAGGACGTCTAACTTGTTTTTGCAGGGCTTGCCGTGATGTGATATGGTCAAGACGTGATGATAAATAAATTGTTGTATGAGATGATCATGTTTTGTAAAAGTTCTCGGCAACTTGGAGGAGCCTTATGGTTGTCGCTTTATTGTATGAAATGCAATCGCCATGTAATTGCTTTACTTTATCACTAAGCGGTAGCGATAGTTGATACGTCTCCAACATGTCTATAATTTTTTATTGTTCCATGCTATTATATTATCTGTTTTGGATGTTTAATGGGCTTTAATATGCTCTTTTATATTATTTTTGGGACTAACTTATTAATCGAGGGCCCAGTGCCAGTTTCTATTTTTTGCCTATTTCGGTGTTTTGCAGAAAAGGAATATCAAACGGAATAAACGTTCGCGATGATCTTTGTTGGAACGGAAGCAATCCAGAAGACTTGGAGTTGAAGTCTGGAACTCCGCGAGGCGGCCACGAGGCAGGAGGGCGCGCCCAGGGGGGTAGGCACGCCCCCACCCTAGTGGGCCCCACGTAGCTCCACCGACGTACTTCTTCAGCCTATATATACCCTTATACCCTAGAATCATTAGGGGCATCCACGAAACCACTTTTCCACCGCCGCAACCTTCTGTACACGTGAGATCCCATCTTAGGGCCTTTTTGGCGCTCCGCAGGAGGGGGAATCGATCATGGAGGGCTTCTACATCATCACCATAGCCTCTCCGATGAAGCGTGAGTAGTTTACCACAGACCTCCGGGTCCATAGTTATTAGCTAGATGGCTTCTTCTCTCTCTTTGGTTCTCAATACAAAGTTCTCCTTGATTTTCTTGGAGATCTATTCGATGTAATATTCTTTTGCAGTGTGTTTACCGAGATCCGATGAATTGTGGATTTATGATCAAGTTTATCTATGAATAATATTTGGTTCTTCTCTGAATTCTTATATGCATGATTAGATACCTTTTCAAGTCTCTTCGAATTATCGGTTTAGTTTGGCCTACTAGATTGATCTTTCTTGCAATGGGAGAAGTGCTTAGCTTTGGGTTCAATCTTGCGGTGTCCTTTCCCAGTGACAGTAGGGGCAGCAAGGCACGTATTGTATTGTTGCCATCGAGGATAAAAAGATGGGGTTTATATCATATTGCTTGAGTTTATCCCTCTACATCATGTCATCTTGCTTAATGCGTTACTCTGTTCTTATGAACTTAATACTCTAGATGCATGCTGGATAGCGGTCGATGTGTGGAGTAATAGTAGTAGATGCAGAATTGTTTTGGTCTACTTGACATGGACGTGATGCCTATATTCATAATCATTGCCTAGATATTCTCATAATGATGCGCTTTTCTATCAATTGCTCGGCAGTAATTTGTTCACCCACAGTAATATATGCTATCTTGAGAGAAGCCACTAGTGAAATCTATGGCCCCCAGGTCTCTTTCCTATTATCTTGAATCACTTCTATTTACATCGCATCTCGTTTACTATTTTGCAAATATATACAACAAAAATACCAAAAATATTTACTTTGCTATCTCTATCAGATCTCACTTTTGCGAGTGACCGTGAAGGGATTGACAACCCCTTTATTGTGTTGGTTGCAAGCTTCTTGGTTGTTTGTGCGGGTACTAGGTGACTTGCATGTTGTCTCCTACTGGATTGATACCTTGGTTCTCAAAAACTGAGGGAAATACTTACGCTACTTTGCTGCATCACCCTTTCCTCTTCAAGGGAAAAACCAACGCATGCTCAAGAGGTAGCAAGAAGGATTTCTGGCGCCGCTATCGGGGAGTTCTACGCTCAAGTCAAGACATGCCAAGTACCCATCACAAACTCTTCTCCCTCGCGTTACATTATTTGCCATTCACCTCTCGTTTTCCTCTCCCCCACTTCTAAAATGATTTTCAAAAACCTTTTCCTTTTCTTCACCTCTCTTCCGTTCGCCTCTTTTCGCTTGCTTCTTGTGTGCTTGTGTGTTGGATTGATTGTTTGTCTCTATGGCTCAAGATAATACTAAATTGTGTGACTTTTCCAATGCCAACAACAATGATTTTATTAGCACTCCGATTGCTCCTACTACCGATGCTGAATCTTGTGAAATTAATGCTGCTTTGTTGAATCTTGTTATGAAAGATCAATTTTCTGGCCTTCCTAGTGAAGATGCCGCTATCCATCTAAACAACTTTGTTGATTTGTGCGATATGCAAAAGAAGAAAGATGTGGATAATGATATTGTTAAATTGAAGCTATTTCCGTTTTCACTTAGAGATTGTGCTAAAACTTGGTTCTCTTCTTTGCCTAAAAATAGTATTGATTCTTGAAATAAGTGCAAAGATGAGTTTATCTTTAACTATTTTCCTCCCGCTAAGATCATCTCTCTTAGGAACGATATTACGTATTTTAAGCAACTTGATCATGAGCATGTTGCACAAGTTTGGCAGAGGATGGAATTAATGATTCGTAATTGCCCTACACATGGTTTGAATTTGTGGATGATTATACAAAAAAATTATGCCGGATTGAATTTTTCTTCTAGAAATCTTTTAGATTCAGCCGCGGGAGGCACTTTTATGGAAATCACTTTAGGAGAAGCTTCTAAACTCCTAGAGAATATTATGGTTAATTATTCTCAATGGCACACCGAAAAATCCACTAGTAAAAAGGTTCATGCTATTGAAGAGATTAATGTTTTGAGTGGAAAGATGGATGAAATAAAGAAATTGTTTGCTAATGAAAGTGTTTGGCAACAATGAATCTATGCTCTTGTCCACTGTGATTGAGAATAACAATGAATCTATGGATGTGAATTTTGTTGGTAGGAACAATTTTGGCAACAACGCGTATAGAGGAAACTTTAATTCTAGGCCGCTCCCTAGTAATTCCTCTAATAATTATGGTAATTCCTACAACAACTCTTATGGAAATTTTAATAAGATGCCCTCTGATTTTGAAACAAGTGTTAAAGAATTTCAATTCCTTGCTTGAAGAAAAATTGCTTAAGATGGACGAGTTGGCTAGGAATGTGGATAGAATTTCTCTTGATATTGATTCTTTGAAACTTAGATCTATTCCACCTAATCATGATATCAATGAGTCTCTCAAAGCTATGATAATTTCCATTGATGAGTGCAAATAAAGAACCACTAGGATGCGTGCTAAAAATGATTGCTTTGTGAAAGCGTGTTCTTCTAGTTTTTATGATAATAAAGATGAAGATCTAAAAGTGATTGATGTGACTCCTATTAAATCTTTGTTTTCCAATATGAATCTTGATAAAGATGGGACTGGAGATGAGTCAACTTTAGTTAAAAGGCGTCCCAATGATTCTGAGTTTTTAGATCTTGATGCTAAAATTAATAAAAGTAGGATTGAAGAGGTCAAAACTTCACATAGCAATGAAGCCACTATTTTGGATTTCAAGGAATTTAATTATGATAATTGCTCTTTGATAGATTGTATTTCCTTGTTGCAGTCCATGTTGAATTCTCCTCATGCTTATAATCAAAATAAAGCTTTCACTAAACATATCGTTGATGCTTTAATGCAATCTTATGAAGAAAAGCTTGAACTAGAAGTTTCTATCCCTAGAAAACTTTATGATGAGTGGGAACCTACTATTAAAATTAAGATTAAATATTATGAATGCTATGCTTTGTGTGATTTGGGTGCTAGTGTTTCCACGATTCCAAAAACTTTATGTGATGTGCTAGGTTTCCGTGAATTTGATGATTGCTCTTTAAATTTGCAACTTGCGGATTCCACTGTTAAGAAACCTATGGGAAGGATTAATGATGTTCTTATTGTTACAAATAGGAATTATGTTCCCGTATATTTCATCGTTCTTGATATAGATTGCAATCCTACATGTCCTATTATTCTTGGTAGACCTTTTCTTAGAACGATTGGTGCAATTATTGAAATGAAAGAAGGAAATATTAGATTCCAATTTTCGTTAAGGAAAGGCATGGAACATTTTCCTAGGAAGAAAATTAAATTACCTTATGAATCAATTATGAGAGCCACTTATGGATTGCATACCGAAGATGGCAATACCTAGAGCTATCCTTGTTTTTATGCCTAGCTAGGGGCGTTAAATGATAGCGCTTGTTGGGAGGCAACCCAATTTTATTTTTGTTCTTCGCTTTTTATTCTTGTTTAGTAATAAATAATTCTTATATCTTCTGTTTAGATGTGGTTTTATATTTTAATTAGTGTTTGTGCCAAGTAGAACCTTTGGGAAGACTTGGGTGAAGTCTTTGCGATCTTGCTTTAAAAAATAGAAACTTTTGCACTCACGAGATTAGCTGTCATTTTTTACTGGAGAGTTCTTTTAGGTTTATTCTTTTTGAAGATGACTAATAGACAAATTTCCCACGTCCACCAATTTTTTCAGAATTTTTAGAGTTACAGAAGTATTCGAAAGTTATAGATTGCTACAGACTGTTCTGTTTTTGGCAAATTCTGTTTTTCGTGTGTTGTTTGCTTATTTTGATGACTCTCTATGGGTAGTATCGGGGGGTATGAACCATAGATAAGTTGGAATACAGTAGATTTAACACCAATATAAATAAATAATGATTTCATTACAGTACCTTAAAGTGGTGGTTTATTTTCTTATACTAACGGAGCTCATGAGATTTTTTTTGTTGAAGTTTTGTGTTGTGAAGTTTTCAAGTTTTTGGGTAAAGATTTGATGGATTTTGGAATAAGGAGTGGAAATAGACTAAGCTTGGGGATGCCCAATGCACCCCAAGGTAAAATTCAAGGACAACCAAAAGCCTATGCTTGGGGATGCCTTCCGGGGCATCCCCTCTTTCGTCTTTGTCTATCGGTAACTTTACTTGAGACTATATTTTTATTCACCACATGATATGTGTTTTGCTTGGAGTGTCTTGTATGATTTGAGTTTTTCCTTTTAAGTTTACCACAATCATCCTTGTTGTACACACCTTTTGGGATAGACACGCTTGAATCGAAATTTATTAGAATACTCTATGTGCTCCAGTTATATCTTTTGAGCTAGATAATTTTGCGCTAGTGCTTCACTTATATCTTTAAGAGCACGGTGGTGGTTTTATTTTATAGAAATTATTGGTCTCTCATGCTTCACTTATATTATTTTGAGAGTCTTTTAGAACAGCATGGTAATTTGCTTTGGCTATAAAATTAGTCCTAATATGATGGGCATCCAAGAGGGGTATAATAAAAACTATCATATAAAGTCAATTGAATACTATGAGAAGTTTGATTCTTTATGATTGTATTGAGATATGAAGATGGTGATATTAGAGTCATGCTAGTGGAATAATTGTGAATTTGAGAGATACTTGTGTTAAAGTTTGCGATTCCCGTAGCATGCACGTATGGTCAACCATTATGTGATGAAGTCGGAGCATGATTTATTTATTGGTTGTCATCCTTTGTGTGGAGGTCGGGATCGCGCGATGGTTAGCTCCTACCAACCCTTCCCCTAGGAGCATGCGTGTAGTACTTCATTTTGATAACTTGTAGATTTTTGCAGTAAGTATGTGAGTTCTTTATGACTAATGTTGAGTCCATGGGTTATACGCACTATCACCCTTCCACGATTGCTAGCCTCTCTTGTACCGCGCAACTTTTGCCGGTATCATACACCCACCATATACCTTCCTCAAAACAGCCACCATACATACCTATTATGGCATTCCCATAGCCATTCCAAGATATATTTCCATGCAAATTTTCACCGTTCCGTTTATTATGACACGCTCCATCATTGTCATATTGCTTTGCATGATCATGTAGTTGACATCATATTTGTGGCAAAGCCACCGTTCATAAATTTTTCATACTTGTCACTCTTGATTCATTGCATATCCCGATACACCACCAGAGGCATTCACATAGAGTCATACTTTGTTTTAAGTATCGAGTTGTAATCCTTGAGTTGTAAATAAATAAAAGTGTGATGAGCATCATTAGAGCATTGTCCCATGTGAGGAAAGGATGATGGAGACTATGATTCCCCCACAAGTCGGGATGAGACTCCGGACGAAAAAAAGAGGCCATAAGAAAAAGAGAAAGGCCCAAATAAAAAAATAAAAAATGGGAGAAAAAGAGAGAAGGGACAATGCTACTATCCTTTTTCCACACTTGTGCTTCAAAGTAGCACCATGATCTTCATGATAGAGAGTCTCCTATTTCGTCACTTTCATATACTAGTGGGAATTTTACATTATAGAACTTGGCTTGTATATTTCAATGATGGGCTTCCTCAAATTGCCCTAGGTCTTCGTGAGCAAGCAAGTTGGATGCACACCCACTTAGTTTCTTTTGTCGAGCTTTCATACATTTATAGCTCTAGTGCATCCGTTGCATGGCAATCCCTACTCAATCACATTGATATCTATTGATGGGCATCTCCATAGCCCATTGATACGCCTAGTTGATGTGAGACTATCTTCTCCTTTTTGTCCTCTCCACAACCACCATTCTATTCCACCTATAGTGCTATGTCCATGGCTCACGCTCATGTATTGCGTGAAAATTATGCTAGTGCAATGACCCGACCTCAAACTGTCAAGTCTCTGTGCTTCAGTGTCATCCCTGGACCGGTAATGCTGACACACACATTACTCAAAGGATTTATAACAGAGTAGCAATCACACACTTATTACATAGAATGTCTCAGAAGAGAACTTATTACAACAAATATGGCTTAAGTCCATCTAATACGATAACAGCGGAAGGCTTGGAAGATAAAGTGAGTCCATCAACTCCAACGACATAGCTGAGCTGCACGGCAACGACCTAATGAACCTTACTCCTTATCTGAAAAGTCTGCAACATAATACGTTGCAGCCCGGAAATGGGTCAGCACATGGAATATGCTGGCAATATAACACAATAGAGCAAGAACAGAATAATGCTATCACTACATGCATATTTGGCTAGTGGAAAGCTCTATGGTTATAGTTTTGCGAAAAACCAATTTTTCCCTACAACAAAGGAATAAGTTTTATTTTAACTATCATGGTAGTTGAAACATCACTGAGAAGGTTCCTCCAACTCAATCCCAATTAAAAGTAACTAGCAAAGTGGCCCGCTCGATGCGCGGGCTAGAATTTTATAAAGTTTAATAACTAATTTTGATATCCCCACAAACATACCTAAATGGTTAAAGAGCATTCAACAAATGCATACATATCAACCTGTTCAAGCACGCCATTAATATTGCCATAAATGTTTTAACATATTTATATTTCCAAATGTGTTTTCAATTTATATCTTGTCAAGGGGATGGTTGATAACACTTACCTGTTAGTGGTCGATTTGGCTTGATCAAGTGATGAAAGATGGTAGTTGGATGGAACAAACAAATAAAAAATATGTACTCATCAATTTTTTTCAATTTATATCTTGTCATCACGATGCTTGAGAACACTTATCTGTCAGTGCTTGAATTGTCTTGATCAAGTGATAAAAGATAGGTAGTTGGATGGAACAAACACATAAAATATATGTACGCATCAATTTACCGAATCACTAAGTCTTGGTGTAGCCTTTGTAGGTGGAGGTGTGTGTCAAGTTCTCCAAGGATATTATCCACCATCAATGGACCTAAAAAATTAAACACTTTGGCAGAGAGTAGATAATTATTCTGTCATTTGGGTACATACAAATAGATTGAACAAACACGATGTAAAGCTATAAGATATTCCCTGATAAAATTATAAGATATGGATATGTATAATTAGAAGAGAATATTGCATTGGGATCCCCATAACAATTGGAGTTTATTGTAGACCAGCTAGCCCCACACCCCGCATAGCCTCACCTCGTATGCTCCTGCGTGCTCGGGTGAGCTCCTGCGTGCTACTGTCGTGCCACTATGGCCAATGGTCGTCCTTTTGGTCTGGCTGCTCCCGGTTTGAGTTGAACCGGCCGGTCCTTTTTGCGCTGACCCGGTCTGGTTCATTTGGTGGGTTAGGTCAGTGGCTAGATTAGTTGGAAGGGAACATAATTTTTTCTTATATTTGTGTGATGTGTTATTTTAAATGAACATGAAGTGGTGCAACTTGTCTTAATTATGTTTTAACTTATTTTGTCCATCTGATTTTTCGTACTCCAAAACTCTTAGTAAAATGATGTGATCTATATTTTGAAATGTTAGCTATATGAGTGGGCATCAATTCTTAGCAGAAAATTTTGGTGAAAATAAATTAACTCATAATGGACTTGACACACTTGAAAATTGATTCCATCAACTTGTCATTAACTTTTTGTTTGCATTTTCATTATAGTCACGGGAAACTCTAGAAATGGATAAATGATTTATAGTGAACAAATTAATATATTGAGAATCCTTATAGAAATGTTAGTTTTGTTTTTTAGGTGAAACTTGAAAGGGATTACTGAAATTTGAAAGTGAAAGTCCACTTGATTAATTGTGAAATATTAGAACTAAAACATAACTCAAGCTAGCTAAAACATGAGCAGCATGTAGAAAAATGACGGACAACAATAGGCGCTGTTTTGCTGATGTCTAATGTTAGTTGGCCTTTAGATAAATTTATCCAACTTGGTGTTGCGCTCTATTGGCCGCTAGGAGGAAGGGACCAAAGATGGGAAAGCTATGCTGCATTCTTTGTACTCTGTCACATTCTTTGATGGTCTAATTGTCACTATATTGAATCGATCTTTTTGTGTCGACAAAAGACGACCTCCAGCATTGTATTCTTCTAAATAGTTTTAAAATCCATTTCCTTTGTTTTGTCCTTAGTAATATCATCAGTGATGAATTCCTTCTGTTCATGTGCTTGTAGGGGAAAGTCCATCTTTTGTTCTGAAATAATCAGAATTAAAATTATTGTCCTATATAAATATTAATTTTTTTCTTATTATGCTGGTTGACTTAATATGGGTTTGTATAAGTCATCTTGATGGTGTTCTATGGAGGACATATATATGGAAGCTATTTCATACAAAATATAGTGAGAAAAAGAAAATATGTAATAGTAGAAGATCACATTAATATCCAGAACTATTTCTGCTAAAACAATTACTTGTATAGTATTCAATAATTTGAGGTATGTGTATGTTTGCACGAATATCTATGTATCTCTCATCTCTACTTATACAATTATCTGATTTTAAGTGATTAAGGTGAGAAATAGACGAACATACTATGGTTCGACACTGGGTCAGCTGTATTGATTTCTCCCATTATATTTCAGCATCCTCTCTTCCAAATCGAAAAAAAACAGTTGTATAATAAAAAATTTGCTACGGCCTCACGTGTAGTGGCACATAATGCTATGAAACTATGTTGTCCGTACTGTAAATTATGTAAACTAAGAAAAACTATGTTTAAATCTATATTTAAACCTAGAAATAAGTGTGTTATTCTAGTTCACAGCAGAAGGATCCATGTATTATATTTACTTAAGTAAGGACCTGAGTCCATGATGCAAATACCATGAGAGGTAGTCTAATTAGAAGCATGCACACGTATATTCAGTGTAGGCAGAATTATGCAAACATTTGTGGAATAATACTAATGCTTATTTTGACCCTAGATAAACTTATGAACAAAGATCAACTGGTAACTACAAACACATTGTAAGAATCTATAAATTGTATGTACGGTAACAATGCTAAAAACATGTTAAATTCTAAACAGAGAGCTATAAGAATTCTATAAAGTGTAACTACAAACACGTTAATATCCCCTTAAAATCAAGATGGACATTTTGAATTCATATAGCTCTTGCAAACCTTCTTACAAGTTTCTGCTATTTTTTGAAGCATAGCTAAAGGAATTCATCATCATTATGCACTGTAATTGATAATATCTGTACATTTGGATGAAGCAACGTTACAGGATTATGACAAGTCTCTACATGACGTGAGTAACATTACAAACAATTGTGGGAATTTGTCAAAAGCGTAGTTTGCATAGGCAGTAAAGGGAATAGGAAAGTCAAGACATTCTTATATCTGATATGATTTCGTTATCTAAATTGACGAAAGTACCAATAATGAAGACAATTATATGAGCTCTACCACTTGGATTGTTTCCTTCACTGGAAACATAGGAAAATCTTACATTATTCTGAAGTGCCACTAAAGCAGCGAATATCATGTTATGAAGTAGGAATTACCGTAAGCCTAATTGTGTCAAGGTAACTACAGTAGAATCAACGTAATCCTGTCGTAACTAAACAACCTTCAATCACATCATCACCTTAACTGGTAGCTAAAAGCCTAAAAACGTCACCTATAATGTCCACTTAACTGTATGCTCTTTATTATGGCCTGATTTATCCCTTTATATGATCAAATCTACACAAAGCAATTGGTCATGTGTAGACGAAATTAAATTCACTTCTTCTACAACGATTCTTGCAAATAGTAAACTATCCCGAGACAATGCTTTCCATCTAATGCAAGAAAACTACTCTGTCGTGGAGGAGCGATGGCGTAATTAAAGGGTTAGTGTAGGCGAACCAACAGGAGCTTACCGTGGAGTGTTTAGTCGAACCTGTCAGAAAATTTCCATATTAGTTCGTCCACCCTGTCGCCCGTGCCGCCTCCCGTTCCAATCGCCAGTGTTTCCTCGCGTACTTCCAGTCTACATGTTGTTTCTTAAGATCTAGATTTATTTCCATGGAGCAAGATATACACGTGCAAAGCTAGCCAAGAGAAACATCGATTGATTTCTCGAGCAGCTTGTTGTGACCTTTTGTGACAGCCAAAGTCTCTCACGAAGTTTAGGAGAGCCAGAGAGAAAAGCGATCAGTCACGTATGGAGTCTACGGCAAGCTGCACACGTAGTTCTCAATCAAGCTGAACTCTGCATCCATGTCGTGGTCGAGCTGCACACGTAGTTCTCAATCAAGCTGAACTCTGCATTCAAAATACATGGTGTACGCACTGATGTGAGCTGCTAGCTATCCTGCTACTCCCATGTGCTTTCCACGAGATGCTAGCTGATTGTGCGTTGATAACTCATGTCCCCTTGCGTTGATGAGTGCGTCTGCTTCATCCGGACAGATGCGAACACTGCCTATTGACTTGCCTTCCCTTGCACGCAGAAAAGAAATATACTCTACTCCAATTAGGTTTATTGCACAAAATAATTTCTCTACTCCGATCAAGATTATTGCTTCTGGGATTCCTTGCTTCTGTACGTGTATTGAATCGCAAGAGGAGAAACTTCAAGAACGGACCATACTCTAGAAATCTAGATTCAAAATTCCAATTTGAGGAGGACTAACCATAGTAGAAGAAATCTTGGAGATCCCTGCAGATTAATTTTCATCGGCCATGTAATCATGTACCTAGGTCGCTGCATGCTCAGATAAATTTTCATCGGCCCTGTACGGCTGTACCCAGGTCGCGGCATGCTCATGGATTTTGGTAGATGACATCAACATGAATCAATACAATACGTAGAAGATCCCTAGGTTAAGATGTTCTTCAAGTCCGCCTTCATCGATTTTGGTTGAAATCAACACGAACTCCAGTACCTAGAAGAGCCTGCCCGTTAAGATGTTACTCAAGTGCGCCTTCATGTGTTTTGATCAATATCAACACGAACTCCAGTACCTAGATGAGCCCGTTAAGACGATCTTCAAGTGCGCCTTCATGTATTTTGGTCAAGATCAACCCGAACCAATCCATAACCTAGACGAAACCCTAGGTTTAGATGTTCTTCAAGTGTGAGCAGTAATCCACGTCCCACACTGCCGTTTTCCTTATAATGGCAATGGCAATGCTTTACGAAAGGTTTTTTCATCATAATGGCAGTGGTGGGTAATTTTTCTACTTAAATCTAATCTAATGGTTGTATAACTTTAGTCTACTAATTAACGGTCAGATAGGGATTTTTATTATATCTAATCTAATGGTTGTATAACTTTAGTCTACTAATTAATGGTCAGATATTTCTATTTTTTGTGGGATTTTTATTGTATTTCTCTTTTTTTCTAGTTAACCCATCAAGCTCCTTTTATATATAAATAGATTATCAACCCAACAATATTAATTTAGGGTGATGAGATACTTAGGATAATCCAAGTACTAGATAATCAAGATGTCCATAACCGAGGACAGGACTAACTACGATTAGATTGTACACTCTGCAGAGGTTTGCGCACTTTTCCCCACAAGACTCGATCTCCTTCGTTGGATTTCTCGCACTACACGGTGTTTGAGAAACGGATGACCGAGACACAGTTTTTCAGAAACATTAACTCTTTACTCCGGGCAGACCATACCAACCTACATCCCTCTACCTGCTGATCCACCTCTTCAAGAGCTCATGCAACTTACTCAACTATGCTAGAGCCCATAATAGCTTGTGGCTGCACACGGAAGTTTCTAGCATGAAAATATCTCAGTTCCCTTTGAGCCTGGGTGGCGGACCTTAGGATTATCACACGGGTACTCCGGGATATCCTAGGACAACACTGGATTCTCCAGGTGCCCGACAAGCAATCCACCCAGATGTGTATTAAAGTTGCCACCTTAAGTTGAACCATTAATTAATCATCTCACATCAGTCATGGATTCACTAACCCAAACCACGTCTACGAGCATAGCATAGCAATATAAGCAATACGTAGAAGTAACTCCCAAGTGTTTGAATATAACATGGCAATAGGTTCTACCTCATCAACTACTTCCCAATACCCACAAGTTAATCTCACACTAATCATGCAATGTTTGAGGATTGGAACTAATGCATAAAAACTGGGTATGAAAGGAGTATGATCAATGTGTTACTTGCCTTGCTGACGACCCGCAAAACCTAGGGACTCGTAGTAGCACGCTTTGCACTCCGGGAATTCTATCACAAACAAACAATAGCATACATAAGCATTCAAGCAAAGATGCACGGGAAAAACTCAAATAAGAAGAATTGACTAGAAAGTTCAACTTAAGAACTCCGGTTTGCGAAAAGAATCAAATCAAACGGAGCAAAGAAACTCAAACTACGAAAGAAACAAGATATGTTTACTAATCTGAACTAAAGTCAAATTTTACAGTACCAAAATCTTGTTCAAGTTGACTAAACGGAAAGAGGGTTTCGAGACAAAGATCTAGGCACTTGAATCGCCTGATTCCGATAAACGAGCAAAAAGATAAACTAAAACAAAAATCGGATCAAAAATCGCGATCGAAAATAATCGCGAAAAATCCGAGAAAAATAAAAACTGACGAACAGGCTAACGAACGAACGTTTGCTGTCTGCGGCTAACGGGTGAACACTGTTCATTAAAACGAACGTACGGACGAACGTCCGCTAAATAAACTAAACCAGAAAAAAAAACGATCTATCCTAAAAAACGAACCTAGGTTTTTTTTAAAACCGGATCGGTTTAAAAATAAAATCGAACGGCGGCAACGGCGGCTTATACCTCCGGCGAGGTCCGGCGAGGCGGGGCGGCTCCGGCAAGGTCCGGCTGCGGCGGCGGGTGGCGCGGGGCGACGACGGCAGGCGGCGGCGCGGCGCTAGGCGGCGGGTGGCGACGGCAGCGGCGGCGTGGCGCTAGGCGGCGGCGCGGGCGGGGTTCGGCGGGCGGCAGGGTTCGGCTTGAGGTGAGGGGGGTCCGGGGCGGCGTATATAAAGGAGGGGGCTAGCTTGGGGGGAGGGGGCAAGGCGTCGCGGGAGAGGAGTCCCGGTCGGACTCAGCGCGCGACAGCGGCGGTCTCCGCGTCGGTGACGAGGTGGACGGCGCGGCTGGGCTGGGCCGACTGGCTGGGCTTCGGCCCAGTCGGCGAAGAGAAACCTTTCTTTTTAAATAATTTCGCCGAAACTTAAATAAATCCTAGAAAAATAAATAAAAATTTAAAAATACCAAAACAATTTTTCACCATCTAAATAAAATATTTAGAACAAGATGAACATTTTCTTGGCCCTAAAATGCAATTTTGGAAAAACATGCAATTTTTCTAATGCAAATAAAATAGCAATAAACTCCGAATAAAATCAAATATTTGATTTTAATATTTTTCCTCCAATATTTCAATTATTTTGGAGAAGTCATATTATCTCCTCTCGTATATTTTAATATGAAATATTTTTGGAGAGAAAAATAATTAAAACAAATAATCCTCGTTTCTATATTTGATAAAATTCAAATATGAAAACAATGAAATCCCCAACTCTCTCCGAGGGTCGTTGAGTTGCTTAGGATTTCGAGGATCGCGAAACGAAATGCAATAAAATATGATATGTATGAATGATCTATGTATAACATTCCAAATTGAAAATTTGGGATGTTACAAACCTACCCCCCTTAAGATGAATCTCGCCCTCGAGATTCGGGTTGGCTAGAAAATAGGTGCGGGTGGTCTTTGCGAAGATCATCCTCTCCTTTCCAGGTGGCTTCATCCTCGGTATGGTGGCTCCACTGAACTTTGCAAAACTTGATAACCTTGTTGCGGGTGACTCGGCTGGCAAATTCAAGAATCATGGCTGGCTTCTCCTCATAGGTCAGATCACTGTCCAACTGAATCGCCTCCAAGGGTACTGTATCTCTTAACAGTATATCGGCCATCTCAGCATGACACTTCTTCAGCTGTGAAACATGAAACACATCATGAACTCCTGACAGTCCTTCAGGTAACTCCAACTTGTAGGCAACTTCTCCCATATGTTCTAAAACATGATACGGTCCTACAAATCTCGGGGCTAACTTTCCCTTGACTCCAAAACGTTTCACTCCTCGCAAGGGTGACACTCGCAGATATGCTCTATCTCCAATTCCATAGGTTACCTCCTTGTGTTTCGAATCTGCATAACTCTTCTGCCTGGACTGAGCTACCTTTAGTCTATCTCGGATCAACTTAACTTTCTCTTCAGACTCCTTGATCAAGTCTGGTCCAAACAACTGTCAGTCTCCAACTTCATCCCACATCAACGGTGTTCTGCACCTTCGTCCATACAGGGATTCGAACGGTGCCATCTTCAAACTGGCTTGGTAGCTATTGTTGTATGAGAACTCTGCCTAGGGCAAATTGTCATCCCAACTAGATCCATAATCCAGCGCACAAGCCCTCAACATGTCCTCCAGAATCTAGTTGACTCTCTCGGTCTATCCATCCGTCTACGGGTGAAATGCTGTACTGAACTCCAATCTCGTTCCCAAAGTCTGGTGTAGTTGATGCCAAAACTTTGAGGTAAACTGTGTTCCTCTATCTGATACTATGGTCCTCGGAACTCCATGCAGACATACAATCCTGGTCATGTATATCTTGGCCAACTTCGCACTTGTATAGGTTGTTTTCACTGGGATAAAGTGAGCCACTTTGGTCAAGCGATCAACTACTACCCACTAGAAGAACGCCCGTGCGTTGCAACGGGGCCACATTAACTTTAAGAGTTCAATATTAATCATGTTAATAATACATTTAATATTCTCATACATATCAAGTGACATATGAAAATATGGTAAGAGTTCAATATTAATCATGTTAACTTTAAGAGTTCAATATTGATCATGTTAATATTCTCATACATTTAATAATCATGTTAATAATACATTTAATATTCGCATACAACTACAAACATGAAAAATGATAGCACCCTATGAAATATGGTAAGATTATGTGTTTTTGCACGCAATTGTTGTGATTTATGTGTGATTTTTTTAATGTGATTTTGTACAAACAATTATAGTGAATATATACTACTACCACTACCAACTACAGCTTGTGACCAATCACATAAAGATATATATTTAGAAAGATGTGCATTGCTATGACTTCTAAATTGATATATCATACTGTATTTTGTCTCTTTTCACTTCTTTCCTCTCCTCATCTCGTTGGCTAGTCTTCTCTGATTATTTGTTGTCAATCCTTTTATTAAGGTTATGCAAAAAGAAAGTTCAAAATGTTCAGATCAAAGATAAATCTCTATGAAAACTAATTATTCAAGAGCGACGATGCAAATTAAAAGATGAGACAACACCTTGATGAAAAAATGCAGATCCACTTGTATGGCGTCCAAATATGTTACCAAGTGGGTTTCTTGTTTACTGAGCAAATTTCAGCACTTTCATGGAATTAATTAGTAGAATTATTGTAACACCAAGCATGTACAAGTATCCCAAGATGACCACAAGTGAAATTTCTACTGTAGTGCATACTAAACATACCTGACCTTTTTCTTCTTGAATCCATCAAATTTTCATTTCATTTAGAGCATCATGATGTCGTGAATACAACTTCAAAACTATTTAGAGCATCATGACCTCAACACTTCTAAGTCTGAAATCATCTCTATAAATGATCTGTGGAGCAATTCATAAACTGCAGTCAGTAGACAAATTAATTAGATTGTGCATGCATGAGCCGATGGATTGTGTAGATGATCCCTAAGCTGTGGAATAGTACAACCAGAGAAAATAGCAGTCAAAGAGAGGAATTAGCTAGTTAGATTGTAGATGCATGCATGAGTCAGCCGGCGCAAGGGAAGTCGCGCGGAGCGCCATGACGAACTCGGAGTCTGGGCCTGAGCCGTTACACCTCGGCGGCAGACAGCGGCCAGCACAGCCACTGCCCGCTGGGTCGCTACTCGCTAGTGCCCACCGCGCTGTTGAATCCACCGCCGATTGTAGCCACTGCATATAGTGTTCGCGCCGCCATGATGGTGCCCGACAAGGACGGCATAGGGCGGCGGAGTCGTGCATATCTAGCGGTGAGATCGAACAGCGAGGCGAGGTGACCGGCAGCGAACGGGCAGGGCCTGTGGCGTCGGCTGCAGATCTCCTGGAACAGAGAAAAAGAGAGAGAGAGAGGTAGAGACTGAGGAAGGAGAGGTAGGGCGCAGGAAGAGGAGAGGGATACTGGTGTCCATGGCGAGGCCTCCGTTGTCCACCGACAAACCTCCATGGCTAAGGTAAGGTGCACCTACACCCGTAACACACCAGCATGACCTGACGGTGAACGGGTTCACGTGACGAGCGCGGGGGTGGCAATCAACGTTTCCTGGTCCTCCTCGCTGATGCATAACGGGCACGCATCGCTGTCTGGGTTGCTCACCATGAAGAAGAAGATAGGGTGGAGGAATTGAGCAAGGGAGGAGGAATCGAGCGGCTTGTACGGTAGGGGGCCAAACCATGATAAAAATCAGTACAACCCGTGCGAGGTGGAGAACGAAATGACTTACCTATAGCTCATGATTCGATTGAGATGATAGGGAAGGAAGGAAAATTGTGATTTAGTCAGACAAAGTTTTGGAAAGTTCTGATTCAGCTGAGAAATAGATGGAAATAATGCCTCAGGATGAGGAGGTCACGATTAGGGTATGGCAAGAAGAACTTTTTTGGAAAGCTTTGATTCTGGTGATAATTACCATATTCAAAATTTCCTTAGTTATAGCCTTACCATACATGGATTGATTTATTACTATAATTATCATATTTGTGATTGATTACCATAAATACTTTGGGTATTGTCGGCCAGACGAGAAAGAGAAAAACCGGTGGGAGGGGGGTGGTGGGAGGTGGGACGAAGAAAAACCGGTTGAAAAAAAACCGGCTGAAAATAAACCGGTTGAAAGTGGGGGGGACTATTCAACCAAGTCGTCCATTAGGAGTAGAGATATAGAATCATATCCTGATTTGGTCCTGGGCAATCCAGTGATGAAATCCATGCCAAGTTTATCACACTTCCATTCTGGTATCGGCATAGGCTGTAACAATTCTGCTGGCTTTTGATGTTGTGCCTTCACTCTCTAACATACATCACATACGGCTACATACTCAGCAATATCCTTCTTCATACCAGTCCACCAGAAACATTCCTTCAAATCCAAATATATCTCGGTGTTTCTGGGGTGTATCGAGTATGGTGAGTCATGAGCCTCCTGAAGTATTAACTTCCTGATCTCTGTGTTATTGGGCACATAAACACGGTCCTCAAACCATAAGGTGTCGTGCTCATCCTCACGAAAACCTTTGGCCTTTCCTTTGCTCATTCTTTCTTTTATCTCGGCAATCTGTTTGTCATCCTTCTGAGCTTCCCGAATCTTTCCTAACAATGTAGACTGAACTTCCATTATTGCAACAAAACCTCTAGGAACAATTTCCAATCGAAGTTCCACTACAAAAAAATACACTTCTGTGATGATATGTGTTTGTCACAGTAGGTCACTTTTTTTTTCATGCATGTACATCCATGACAAATTTATGACAAAATCAAGATGGTCATACCTGTGCTGTCGTCGAAGTGTTCCATGACATTACCAAAATTATCATCACGGAAGTGTCCACTTCCATGACAATAAATCGCGCGTCACAAAAGTGCTTTCGTCAAGGGTGACCGACACATGGCATCCGCCGTGACGGAACGCCGTTAAGCTATCGGGTCGGGTTTTGGATCCGATAACCCGTTAACAGCCCCGACCAATGGGGATTTTCCACGTGTAAAATCATCATTGGCTGGAGGAGACACGTGTCAAATCATCCAATGAGCGAGATGCGCCTATGACATGTTGACACGTGGACCGGCCCATCAAGTTTAAATGGGTCGGCACAACTATAGGCCCACAAGATTTTGCGGACCATACTGGGCCGGCCCAGCTAAAGGCCCACGAGATTTTGTGGACCATAATGGGCTGGCCCAGCTAAAGGCCCACAAGATTTTGCAGGCCATAATGGGCCGGCCCAGGTAAAGGCCCACAAGATTTTTTTTGTGCCATAATGGGCCGGCCGAGGTAAAGCCCACAAGATTCTTGCCGGTCATAATGGGCCGGCCCAGCTAAAGGCCCATGAGATTTCGCCGACATTAATGGGCCGACCTAGCTATAGGCCCACAAGATTTTGTGGACCCTAGTAGGCCGGCCCATTAACCGCCTGCCATGTTTTGGGACAAATGCCGGCCCATATTTGATCCGGTCCATTAATGGCCTGCCATGCTCCGGGCCTAATAGTGGCCCATATGAGATCCGGCCCATTAAAGGCCTACCACGTTCTGGGCCAAATTACGGTCCAGATCAGGTCCGACCCTTTAAGAGGCTTTGGGCTCAATTATGGCCCATATCAGATTCGGCCCGTCAACTAGACACTATGCTTTTGGGCCCACTTGCTAAAGGCCCATGTAGTAATTCAGCTTGATATTAGTTTTGGCCTATGACGGTGTCCTGGACTAGGGGGTACTCACCACGCCATCTCCTGATCTGTTAGATTGGGCCGAGGACCCCCATGGTCGTATACTCATGGGCCAGTTCGGACAGCTGCCGCATACAAGGAAGATTCCACAAGACTTGGCGATCAAGACAAGGACTCCTCCCCACCGGCGTATTCGGCTAGGACTCTTGTTATCCTAGGCCTCTGGTGCATTATATAAACTGAGGCCAGGCTAGTCGATAGAAGATATACAACACAACAACAATCATACCATAGGCTAGCTTCTAGGGTTTAGCCTCTCTGATCTCGTGGTAGATCTACTATTGTACTACCCATATCATCAATATTAATCAAGCAGGACGTAGGGTTTTACCTCCATCAAGAGGGCCCGAACTTGCGTAAAACTTCGTGTCTCTTGCCTCCTGTTACCATCCAGCCTAGACGCACAGTTCGGGACCCCCTACCCGAGATCCGCCGGTTTTGACACCGACAGCCTGTTAAGGGCCCGTTTAACATTTCGGCCCTATATTAATTTCGGCCTGTTAAAAGCCCGTCATATAGTTGGGCCTAACTACGGCCCGGTTTGCATCCGGCCTGCTCGTAGCCGATATCTGATTGGGCCAAACAAGGACCGAGACAATTTTGGCCTGTTAAAAGCTCGTGACTTGATTCGCACAATCATGGGCCGGGGTTCATTTCGGGCTGCTGTCGGCCCGTGAGCTGAGCTGATCGACACGTTTCAGGCTCAACCTACATCGTGATTGCATGACGGCCCGATTATGTACCGTAATTTTACGGTTTGGCCGATTTACTGCGAAGACAGGATATATATACAGTAAAATAACTGCAGCATCGAAGACAGGACCACCCTCACCTATTTTCTAGCCAACCCGAATCTCGAGGGCGAGATTCATCTTAAGGGGGGTAGGTTTGTAACATCCCAAATTTTCAATTTGGAATGTTATACATCATTGCATATACATTAGATCATCATTGCATACCATAGAGGGTCATTTGATTTTATTTATTTTATCATCAATTATTTCTATTACAAAATTATGAGAGAGGGAATAACATGACTTTCCCAAAATAAAGAAATATTGAGGATTTAAAAATAAAATCAAATAAGATTTTATTTCGGAGTTTTTCGCTATTCTATTTGAATTTAGGAAAAATATGCGTTTTTCAAAATTGTATTTAGGCCCCAAATAAATGTTCACTTTGTCCGGATTGATTTTAGAAATCGGGTAAAATTTATTTTGGGATTTTTGGAGCCCGTTTAGTATTTCTTTTTATTTTTTTCCGCGCGTTATTATTAAAAAAACGCGCAACCGACCTACGGGCCATGTCCGCCTGGGACTCTAGCCCGTCTAGCCTTTATAAGCCGCAGCCCAGCCCCGGGGCAAACCCTAGCCGCCAGCCCCGCCCGCCCTCGAGCCCCGCGCCGCACGCCGCCGCCGCCGCCGCCGCCCGCCGCCGTCGCCGCCCGCCTCCCGCCACCCGCCGCGCCGTCGCAGTAGCCGCCGCCCCGCCGCCCGAGGTGCCTCGAAATCCGCGCCACCGGTTTTCTCAAAAAACCGTTCGGTTTTTCGTCGGTTTTTTTTTTCGTTTGTTTTTTTATTTAGATCGGGTTTTTTCGGTTTAGGTTAATTAGCGAGCATTCGCTCGTTCGTTCGTTTTAATGAACGTGTTCGTCGTTTAGATCCAGATAATGAACATTCGTTCGTTAATTTGTTCGTCGTTTTTCTTTTTCTCGGATTTTCCGCGATTATATTCTGATCGCGATTTCTGATCCGATTTTCGTTTTAGTATAACTTTTCGCTTGTTTATCGGAATCAGGCGATTCAAGCGCCTGGAGTTTCATCTCGAAACCCTCTATCCATTTAATCAACTTAAACAAGTTTTTGCTTCTGTAAAATTTGACTTAGATCCAGATTAGTAGAATGAAGTTGTTTTCTTTCGCCGTTTGACTTTCGTTGCTTCGTTTGATTTGATTCTTTTTGCAAACCGGAGTTCTTAAGTTGAACTTTCTGGTTAGATCTCTTATTTGAGTTTTACCTGTGCATTAGTATGAGTACTTATTGTATGCTTGTTTGTTTGTCTGCGATAGAATACCCGGAGTGCGCCGCCTATTACTTCGAATCTCTAGGTTTCGCGGATCATCAGCAAGGCAAGTAACACTTAATCATACCTCCTTACTACCCAGTTTTATTGCATTAGATCAATCCTCAAACATTGCATGATTAGGATCTAATTAAATTGTGGGATGAGAAGTAGTTGAGGTAGTACCTATTACCTGTTTTATTATCAAACCCTTGGGAGTTACGTCTACGTTTGCTTATTATGCCATGCTATGCTAGTAGACGTGGATTGGGTGAGTGATATCCATGACAGATGTGAGATTGTTGATTAATTGTTTATCTAAGGTGGCAACTTAAACACACATCTGGGTGGATTGAGGTACCTGGGTTTTCCCCAGGATTGCCTGTTTTTTTATGGACCGCCACCCAGGCCCAAAGGGATCATGAGATTTTTCATACTAGAAACTTCCGTGTGCAGCCACAAGCCATTATGGGCTCTGGCATAGTTGATTAAGTCGTGCGAACTCTTATAGGGTAGACTAGCAGATGTAGGGGAAAGTAGGTGTACCGGTCTATCCATCGTAAGGTGCTAGCGCTTCTGAAAGACTATGTCTCGGTCATCCGTTTCTCAAACACCATGTAGTGCGAGAAATCCAACGGAGGCGATCGAGTCTTGTGGGGAAAAGTGCACAAACCTCTGTAGAGTGTACAAACTAATCATGGTTAGCCGTGTCCCCGGTTATGGACGTTTTGAGTATCTAGTACTTGGATATCATGTGAATCTCATCATGTTACTCTAAATTAATATTGTTGGGTTTTTAATGATGATTACTTTAATGGGATTGAGGATGCCATTAACCATTCTCAATGTTTAACAACCACCATGATAGTTAAATAAATTTATTCCTTTGCAGTAGGGAAAAATTGGCTTTACGCAAAACTGTAACCATAAAGCTTTCCACCAGCCATATATGCATGTAGTATAGGCTTAACATTCATTACTCTCTATGTGTTACATTGCCAGCATATTCCATGTGCTGACCCGTTTTCGGGCTGCAATGTTTCATGTCGCAGACTTTTTAGACAATGAGTTAGGTGCCTTTTAGGTCGTGGTTCTATACTCAGTGATGCTGTTGGAGTTGATGGACTCGCTTATCTTCCAAGCCTTCCGCTGTTATCGTTATTAGATGGCCTTAAGCCGTATTTATTGTAATAAGTTCTCTTTGAGATATTCGATGTAATAAGTGTGTGATTGCTACTCTGTTATAAATCCTTCAAGTAATGTGTGGTGTCAGTATTACTGATCCAGGGATGACACCTGAGCATAGAGATCAGACTGTTTGAGGTCTGGTCGCTATAAAGATGGTATCAGAACACACGCTGACTGTAGGACACGACCACTAAGCAAAAGCCCTAGATCACTACTCTCTTCTCATTTCTGACTCCTCATCTTTTCTACTCTTTTAGGATGACGGAAGCGAAGATCAAGTTCACGCAACCGGATGAAGATACACCTTTTAGACGACACCTGAAGGAAGTCACCAAGTACCTGAACATTGGAATACCAAGCTTCACCGGGATCTACAACGCCACTTTACCCGAAGAGGAGCGTTGGAAGATTGAAGCTCAAGTTCCAGGAAGGACGTTCGCGCCAGTCACAGAGCCCATAGAGTGTGTTTTTAATGCACCAACCTGGAGTCTGGGAAAGAGCATGGCCGCTCACATAACCATGGGACACATTGGAGAAGTCTACCAAGAATACCTCAAGGATACTATTTACCAGATTTGCGGACGCCGAGATGAACAATGGGAGATAGTTAGCACCAAGAAGGATAAATCCATTGCAGCTTTCATCCAGGAGTTAAACCAGCACATTCGACGCCAAGAGAACCAGATGTGCGCAGACATGATGGAGTTGAAGAAAGCTAAAGCCAAGATTATTGAGCTAGAAGGAGAACTTAAGGCTACTCGCAAAGACTACATGGATGAGATTGTAGCTCTAGTGAGACAAAACGGCGACCTTAAGGAGAAGATTGAAGAACTCATGGGGAACTCAGCACCCGGAGGAGAAGATGAAGATTGCACCTGTCCAGATAACTACATCATCATCGATGACACCGATTCCGATCCTAGTGATGATGATTTCGAAGACGAAGCTGGAGCAGATATCATGGAGTCTTCATCAGAGCAGTTTTTCTAGTAGACTACCATAACAGTAGTAGTGTTCCACCATGTACATAATATAGTCCACGCACTATTTGCGATAGTTCTAGACCGATTGTATGCCCTTGTTTGATTGAATGGAGTGATTTTGTGTGCATTTGCCTCATGTGCATTTGGGTAGTGTTTTCTCTTTAGGCCTCATTCTATTCTTAATTCTCATCTTTTCTAAATCCTCAGATGCCTCCGAGATGTGACAACGGATTTGCTTTCCCACCGGAGCTCACTCAGTTGATCTAGCAGCAGAATGCTTTGATGCAGTTGTTAGTCCAGAACCAGAACAACAACAACAACAACAACAACAACAACAACAACAACCCTCCGCCGCCACCACCAGTTGATCACTTAACCCGTTTTTTTAGGCTGAATCCGCCGGTGTTTTCTAGTAGCACTGAGCCGATAGTAGCAGATGATTGGCTCCGCAAGACAGGGAGGGAGTTGACCACTGCAGGATGTATAGATGGGGAAAAGGTGAAGTTTGCCGCACATCAGCTTGAAGGACCCGCAGCAGCATGGTGGGAGAATTTTACAGCCACTTACCCTGTAGACACTGTCACATGGGACCAGTTTCAGCAAGCTTTCCGTACTGCCCATGTTTCAGCAGGAGCTATGGCCATGAAGAAGCACAAGTTTCGTAACTTGCGCCAAGGAGGATGGACAGTTGGCCAGTATGTGGATGACTTTAGTAAGCTAGCACGTTATGCCCCAGATGACGTTGCTACGGATGCAGCTCAGCAAGAGAAGTTTCTGGAAGGACTGAATGACGAGCTGAGTATGTAGTTGATGGTAGCAAGCTTCAACAACTACCAGGAGTTGGTAGATCGTGCTCTTATGATTGAAGGGAAGCAGCAGCAGATTGAAAACCTCAAGAGGAAGTATGGACAGGGGAAATACAATTCTGGAGCTCAGCAGAAACCCCGTCTTACCCCTAAGCCGGGCGTTCATTTTCAGCATACCCATGGAGGTAGCTCGCACAACCATAATGGCCCCAAGAATGGTAATGGGAATGGAGGAAGCAATGGCCAGAACCGTACCACCCCATCAACCCCAGCCAAGAGAGACCTGAGTCAAATCACCTGCTTTAAGTGTCAGAAGACTAGACATTATGCCAATGAATGTGCTGAAGGCCAGAATGGCAATGGAAGCTCTGGGAAGAAGCCGAACCCTTTCAGCAGGGGACAAGTGAACCACGTTAATGTGGAGGAGGTTGAAGCTCAGCCTGATGCAGTAATAGGCAAGTTTTTGGTTAAGTCGTTTACTGCACTCGTTCTTTTTGATACTGGTGCATCACATTCATACATATCAAGGGGGTTTGTGGATAAGTATAACCTGCCTACTAAGGTTCTTAAAACACCTATGCTAGTAAGCTCACCAGGAGCGGAGTATATGGCCAGTCAAGGATGTTTTCAAGTGCCACTAAGTATAGGAAGGCATGTTTTCCCAACGGATTTAATTGTTCTAGAATCCCAAGGTTTGGATGTAATTTTCGGTATGGATTGGCTGTCGATGTATGGAGGAAACAATGGTTGCGCTAGTAAGACAATTTTGCTCACAACGCCAGAAGGAAGAAGGATCAAGTATGTATCCCGGCATGCGCTAAACAGGACACAAGTAAATTCCTTATCATGAGTTGTGCAGGAGGAAGTACCAGTGGTAAAGGATTTCCCTGACGTATTTCCAGAAGAGTTGCCAGGCATGCCACTAGATAGAGATATTGCGTTTTTGATTGAGCTTTTGCCAGGCACAGGGCCAATATCGAAGAGACCATACAGGATGCCCGCAAAGGATTTGGTGGAGATTAAGAAGCAGATTAAGGAGTTACTAGATAAAGGTTACATTCGCCCAAGTTCGTCACCTTGGGGATCACCAGTACTGCTAGTGGAGAAAAAGGATGGATCACTAAGGATGGTTGTTGATTACCGTGGATTGAATGAAGTAACAATCAAGAACAAGTACCCACTACCAATGATCAATGGTCTGTTTGATCGGTTGCAAGGAGCCGAAGTATTTTCCAAGATCGATTTACGATCAGGGTACCATCAATTGAAGATTCGAGAGCAGGACATACCTAAGACAACTTTCTCCACAAGATATGGACTGTATGAGTATACCGTTATGTCATTTGGTCTGACTAATGCACCTGCCTATTTTATGAACATGATGAACAAAGTGTTTATGGAGTTTTTGGATAAGTTCGTCGTGGTGTTCATTGATGATATTCTGGTTTACTCGAAGAATGAAGAGGAGCATAAGGAACATTTGTGATTAGTACTTGAGAAGCTCAGAGAACATCAGTTATATGCCAAGTTCAGCAAATGTGAGTTTTGGTTGAAGGAAGTAGGTTTCCTCGGACACGTTATATCCGGAGAAGGAATAGCGGTTGACCCCACAAAGGTTATCACTGTGACCAATTGGGAAGCACCAACAACAGTTGGAGAGATCCGGAGTTTCCTTGGACTCGCAGGATACTACCGGAGATTTATTGAGAACTTCTCAAAGATTGCAAAGCCTATGACGGAGTTGCTGAAGAAGGATACTAAGTTCATATGGACTGAGGAGTGTGAGGCAAGTTTCTAGGAGTTGAAGAAACGTTTGGTTACCTCACCAATGTTGATTCTGCCAGATCAGACCAAGGATTATGAGGTGTATTGCGACGCTTCACGTCGAGGACTTGGAGCAGTGCTTATGCAGGAGGGAATAGTTGTTTCGTACGCTTCGCGACAACTGAAACCTCACAAATTAAATTATGCCACGCATGATTTGGAGTTAGCAGCCGTAGTACATGCATTGACATGGAGACATTTCCTCATTGGAAACCACTATGAGGTGTACACGGATCACAAGAGTTTGAAGTACATTTTCACGCAGAAGGAGTTAAACCTCAGACAAAGGAGATGGTTGGAGCTCATCAAGGATTATGATATGAGATTGCATTATCATCCCGGAAAGGCCAATGTAGTAGCTGACGCGTTGAGCCGTAAGAGGCATGTCAATACACTAATGACGGGAGGATTGCCAAAGGAGTTAGCCAAGGATCTTCATGAGCTATGTATGGAAATAGTTCCGAGAGGCTATGTAGCAGCATTGGAGATTTAGTCGACTTTGATGGATAGAATCAGAGAAGCTCAGAAGACTGACAAGGAGATTGCATCTATAAAGGAGAAAATGAGCGAAGGAAAGGCTAAAGGTTTTCGTGAGGATGAGCACGATACCCGATGGTTTAAAGACCGTGTTTATGTGCCCAATGACCCGGAGATCAGGAAGTTGATTCTGCAAGAGGCGCATGATTCACCGTATTCGATTCACCCCGGAAATACCAAGATGTATTTGGATTTGAAGGATACTTTCTGGTGGACCGGAATGAAGAAAGATATTGCGGAGTATGTAGCAGTTTGTGATGTATGTCAGAGAGTAAAATCAGAGCATCAGAAGCCAGCAGGACTGCTACAGCCATTGCAGATACCCGAATGGAAGTGGGATAAGCTAGGCATGGATTTTATCACGGGATTACCAAGGACTCGTTCCGGCTATGACTCGATTTGGGTTGTAGTTGATCGGTTGACGAAGGTAGCTCATTTCATCCTGGTAAAGACCACTTACACCAGTGCTAAGTTGGCAAAGATATACATGACCAGGATAGTATGTCTGCATGGAGTTCCGAGGAGTATCGTATCAGATAGAGGAACCCAGTTTACCTCAAAGTTCTGGAATCAGTTGCATGAAATTTTGGGTACCAGGCTAGAGTTCAGTACCGCTTTTCATCCACAGACAGATGGACAGACCGAGAGAGTCAATCAGATTTTGGAGGATATGCTGAGAGCTTGTGCGCTAGATTACGAATCTAGTTGGGATGATAATTTGCCATATGCAGAGTTCTCTTACAACAACAGTTACCAAGCCAGTTTGAAAATGGCCCCTTTCGAAGCCTTGTACGGAAGGAGGTGTAGGACACTGTTGTCATGGGACGAAGTTGGAGACCGCCAGTTGTTTGGACCTGATTTGATTAAAGAGTCTGAACAGAAGGTGAAGTTGATTCGCGATAGGCTCAAGGTAGCCCAGTCCAGGCATAAGAGCTATGCAGATTCTAAACGTAAGGAGACAGTTTACAAAGTCGGAGATAGAGTTTATCTTCGAGTATCTCCACTACGAGGAATTAAGCGTTTTGGAGTTAAGGGGAAGTTAGCGCCACGATTTGTAGGACCATACCGAGTTTTGGAGCGTATGGGAGAAGTGGCATACAAGTCGGAATTACCCGAAGGATTGTCAGGAGTTCATGATGTGTTCCACGTTTCTCAGTTGAAGAAGTGCCACGCAGAAATGGCTGACATACCTTTGAGAGACACAGTGCCATTCGAAGCAATTCAGTTGGATAACAATTTGACCTATGAGGAGAAACCAGTTAGGATTCTCGAGTTTGCCATCCGAGTCACTCGCAGCAAGGTTATCAAGTTCTGTAAGGTTCAGTGGAGCCACCACACGGAGGACGAAGCCACCTGGGAACGAGAGGAAGTTTTGCTCAAGGACCACCCTCACCTATTTTCTAGCCAACCCGAATCTCGAGGGCGAGATTCATCTTAAGGGGGGTAGGTTTGTAACATCCCAAATTTTCAATTTGGAATGTTATACATTAGATCATCATTGCATATCATATTTTATTTGCTTTTGGTTTTGATCCTCGAAATTCTACGCAACTCAAGGACCCACGGAGAGAGTTGGGGATTTCGTTATTTTCAAATTTGAGTTCTCTCAAATTTTGAGAATAGGGTCATTTGATTTTATTTATTTTATCATCAATTATTTCTATTACAAAAGTATGAGAGAGGGAATAAAATGACTTTCCCAAAATAAAGAAATATTGAGGATTTAAAAATAAAATCAAATAAGATTTTATTTCGGAGTTTTTCGCTATTCTATTTGAATTTAGGAAAAATATGCGTTTTCAAAATTGTATTTAGGCCCAGAATAACTGTTCACTTTGTCCGGCTTGATTTTAGAAGTCGGGTAAAATTTATTTCGGGATTTTTGGAGTCTGTTTAGTATTTCTTTTTATTTTTTTCCGCGCGTTATTATTAAAAAAACGCGCAACCGACCTACGGGCCGTGTCCGCCTGGGACTCTGGCCCGTCTAGCCTTTATAAGCCGCAGCCCAGCCCCGGGCCAAACCCTGGCCGCCCGCCCTCGAGCCTCGCACCGCACGCCGCCGCCGCTGCCGCCGCACGCCGCGGCCGCCCGCCGCCACCGCCGCCCGCCGCGCCGTCGCCAGAGATGCTGCCCCGCCGCCCGAGGTGCCTCGAAATCCGCGCCGCTGGTTTTCTCGAAAAACCGTTTGGTTTTTCATTGGTTTTTTTTCGTTTGTTTTTTTATTTAGATCGGTTTTTTTCGGTTTAGGTTAATTAGCGAGCGTTCGCTCGTTCGTTCGTTTTAACGAACGTGTTCGTCGTTTAGATCCAGATAACGAACGTTCGTTCGTTAATCTGTTCGTCGTTTTTCTTTTTCTCGGATTTTCCGTGATTATTTTCAGATCGTGATTTCTGATCCGATTTTCGTTTTAGTATAACTTTTCGCTCGTTTATCGGAATCAGGCGATTCAAGCGCCTGGAGTTTCGCCTCGAAACCCTCTATCCGTTTAATCAACTTAAACAAGTTTTTGCTTCTGTAAAATTTGACTTAGATCTAGATTAGTAGAACGGAGTTGTTTTCTTTCTCCGTTTGACTTTCGTAGCTTCGTTTGATTTGATTCTTTTTGCAAACCAGAGTTCTTAAGTTGAACTTTCTGGTTAGATCTCTTATTTGAGTTTTACCTGTGCATTAGTATGAGTACTTATTGTATACTTGTTTGTTTGTCTGCGATAGAATACCCGGAGTGCGCCGCCTGTTACTTCGAATCTCTAGGTTTCACGGATCATCAGCAAGGCAAGTAACACTTGATCATACCTCCTTACTACCCAGTTTTATTGCATTAGATCAATCCTCAAACATTGCATGATTAGGATCTAATTAAATTGTGGGATGGGAAGTAGTTGAGGTAGTACGTATTACCTGTTTTATTATCAAACCCTTGGGAGTTACTTCTACGTTTGCTTATTATGCCATGCTATGCTAGTAGACGTGGATTGGGTGAGTGATATCCATGACAGATGTGAGATTGTTGATTAATGGTTTATCTAAGGTGGAAACTTATACACACATCTGGGTGGATGAGGTGCCTGGGTTTTCCCCAGGATTGCCTGTTTTTTATGGACCGCCACCTAGGCCCAAAGGGATCATGAGATTTTTCATACTAGAAACTTCCGTGTGCAGCCACAAGCCATTATGGGCTCTGGCATAGTTGATTAAGTCGTGCGAACTCTTACAGGGTAGACTAGCGGATGTAGGGGAAAGTGGGTGTACTGGTCTATCCATCGTAAGGTGCTAGCGCTTCTGAAAGACTATGTCTCGGTCATCCGTTTCTCAAACACCATGTAGTGCGAGAAATCCAACAGAGGCGATCGAGTCTTGTGGGGAAAAGTGCGCAAACCTCTGCAGAGTGTACAAACTAATCATGGTTAGCCGTGTCCCCGGTTATGGACGTTTTGAGTATCTAGTACTTGGATATCATGTGAATCTCATCATGTTACTCTAAATTAATATTGTTGGGTTTTTAATGATGATTACTTTAATGGGATTGAGGATGTTGTCAACCATTCTCAATGTTTAACAACCACCATGATAGTTAAATAAATTTATTCCTTTGCAGTAGGGAAAAATTGGCTTTATGCAAAACTGTAACCATAGAGCTTTCCACCAGCCATATATGCATGTAGTATAGGCTTAACCATTCATTACTCTCTATGTGTTACATTGCCAGCATATTCCATGTGTTGACCTGTTTTCGGGCTGCAACGTTTCATGTTGCAGACTTTTCAGACGACGAGTAAGGTGCCTTTTCGGTCGTGGTTCTATACTTAGTGATGCCGTTGGAGTTGATGGACTCGCTTATCTTCCAAGCCTTCCGCTGTTATCGTTATTAGATGGCCTTAAGCCATATTTTTTGTAATAAGTTCTCTTTGAGACATTCGATGTAATAAGTGTGTGATTGCTACTCTGTTATAAATCCTTCAAGTATTGTGTGGTGTCAGCATTACTGATCCAGGGATGACACCTGAGCACAGAGATCAGACTGTTTGAGGTCTGGTCGCTACAGACAGATGACAGGTTTTGCACATAAAAGTATCAGTGCTGACAATTCATCACATTTCTTACTAACGAATAAAGTGACACAGTTTAAATTTGCATTAACACAATATGGTATTGTTCAGGTCAAGACATGGTAGGAAATGACATTGTGAAGGAGTTGGCAGCTTCACGACACCACTGGATTACAGATCAAGAACTCATAAGTATCAATGGTTAGTGTGCTGTCAATTTATACCATTTTAGATTGGCAAATAAAGAGACGGTTTAAATAATAATAGAATGATATGACATTGTTCATAGTTAAGACATTGCAGAATATGACATTGTGCTTTAGTGGGTAGGTTCACCACACCAATGGATTACAGATGAAGAACAGAAGCATACATGCAGTGCAAAAAAAGATCACTTGCTCTGTATAGTTTAATTTACATGGTATGAAGAAGGAACTTGGTTGTACAACTGAAAACTTAAATTGAGAAAGGACAAACTTTTGTTTATGAACTACATATAATAAACTTTAAACAAGCAATTTGATGCAAACACCAAAAATAAACAGCTGTTGCAGTCATGCCTAACCAAATATATACAACAAAGTTTGAAGGCTTGAGATGGACAAACTTACATTATTGGTGAAGACAGGCTCTATAAAGGCCTTGTCCATGCTGATGGGGGGGGGGGAATTCAAGAAGTTTACCACATAATCTTCTTCAAAAGCATTGCCTTTATTCTACATTTTGTTAAAAGTAAATATAGATGTGATAATATACGAAAAAATGGAGAATATTTAAGATAAGATGAAGAGTGATGCTACATAACCAAGTAGCTATAAATGTAAGCGCAGCGATACAGGCAAAAGGTACAGCCAAGAGCAATGCACAGCTAAACTTCTTCAGTACCAACCTTATGGTAAGAGTAAATATAGATCTGATGTGTAGAAAATGGAGGGCAAAGGAAAATAAGCTGCAGAGTGATGGTACATGAACACCTACCTGTCATTATAAGTACACTGATAAAGGACAACATGTACTTACAAGAACAATGCAGAGCTAAAAAAACATTGGCATTGGATATATTCTACACTAATGTAACCATTCATACAAATCAGATGATTTGGAGCGAACAATTGATCAAAACATTGGCATTGGATGTATTCTACACTAATGTAAGCATTTGAGTGGAAAAACATGGTACGATGACAGATGGAGTATGTATTGATAATGGATGGGTATGGCATCTCGACATATATGATGAGTAAACTAAGCAGATGGCGGTGCAACAAAGTAGAATAAATGCAAGACAACATATGCAAGATACGCGCAATAAATAAAACCTTGCCAAATTAGAACAGGCACCTTGATGGGTGAACAGGACAAGCCATCTGCCTTTGACTCCTTGAGGTTAGAATAGTCATTAGGATGATATTCTGAACAAGAATCAACAGGTGGGGAGCGTACAAGTTTCATTGCTTCCAGAATGGCACTCAATGCCTTGGTGCCAATTTTGTAAGTCATTGCAGTGTTCCACAATATTCTTCTGATGCGCGGATTCTGATATTCATTGTAATTGCGTATGATATGTGAGAACCATGAAAATATAAATAGTTGTGAGATTATCTTTGTAATGCAGATGATATTCTAATATAGGGGCGCCCCTGTAAACACTTGTGTGCTATCACTGGATTCTGATGAGAGAGCTCATGTGTGCTGTAATATGGTGCGTGCATTTATATAATCTGGCACAAGTACACAAAAAATAGGCTCCAGAAGTAAGGATAGCTGGCAGATGATAGGTTCATAATATACTGTATAGAGAGTTTATTGCCAAACAATGATAACAAGAGCACACAACAACTAGGCAGATCATAGTGTACATAACAAGGGTACACCATAACCAGGATATATAAATCGGGAAAGTGGAACTGGCTGGAAATTACGGTGTTGTAATGCCGCTAGTAATTGAAAGCCTATCGATCACGTACAGGCCAGCTCTATCAGCTGTTGACTACAGATGTCCCTGCCCCCTTCCTGACAAGGAACATACTGTGCTTCCCATACAGAACACCGCACGGGCCACCGGCCGAACCACCGGCCCCACCGCCTGTGTTCGTCCGCCACCCCCTACCCCCGCCCCCACCCACGTCGAGTTTTCTTCGTTCGACGAGGCCCCACCACCACCCCCAAAACCACCGTCCCCACCCGAGCCCCTTCGATCGCACCGGCGAACTCCGGCGAGCTCTGAAAAATCAACTGACCCAATTTTGAAATTTAGTCTATTGTGATTTAACTAGTGTGGAATATAAAAGGGGGAAACCATGAGCATTGCGAGTATGGTGTTGAGCGTGCCATGGCGGATCTGAAGGTGCAAACCAGACAAAGGCAACTTCGCAACCAAGACAAGAAATCAGAGTAAAGCAGTGGCGATCTATTTTCTTGCTGCGATAAATAAGTTGAGCAGATACGAAAGAGTACCGCCTCTGGTGCGGCGCCGTGTACGCATCTGCTGAGAATTTGACGGTGCTGCGGTAGCGATGGCTGTCGGCGGCGTGGAAGCAGATCTAGGAGGGTAGACGGTGGCGGCGGGGCGCGGTGGACGGGACGGTCGTAGGAGCGGCGCCGGCAAGGTGGATGACGGCGGGGATGAAGCGAGAGGACGGATGCAAGGATCCCGGTCCAAAGCCGTGGATGAGAGAGGTCGATCTCTCATAATGGATGGCGGCGTTAGGGTATCAGCTCCGGCATGGTGGAGGAGGACGGCGGTGGATGGGGTGGCGGACGGCGGCGGAGGGAGGAGGGTGGGGTGGAGAGGGTGTTTTGGCGCCCACGGAGTACGAATGGGGGAACCATGTATTCAGGGCACGCTTGTCTCAAATGCGAGGAAATTTACAAACTTAGCCCCCGTTTCAAATTTATACTACATCATAGCAACACTAGTCGGTTGGGGATAGGACGGTAATCTCGCATACACCAAATATTTGCCGACGAGAGTTTGTTTTTGGCGCCCACCGTGTATGAATATGAATCAGGGAGGGAGTCGATTTCGGCCGAGGAAACACTGTGTTTTGGCGCCCACCATGTATGAATCCGGGTGAGAGGCGGTTATGTCACGTTTGGGTGAAATTACAAACCTACCCCTATCGAAACCTATAGAAATCCAGCATATAGGCTTTGCATGGCAGGGATAGGCAGTAGTGATTTCCATCTCGCAGATTTTGGTTTCGGGCGGTTACTGCGACTTTCCCCACTTCGTTCAAATTTTGTAGAGTGCATGTTTACCGTGCCAACTCAATTCGAATCCCCGTTTGTATTCTATTTTTTTCGGGCGGGATCCATTTTCAATTGGAATTACATTCTATATACATCATTTTATATATATATACTTTCAAAAGCACAACACCATTTATACATAAATATGATTTACAAATGGCATGATCTCAGATTCATAAGGTTGTATCTATCAATTTGGATTTTCAAATATTTGAAACCACTTTATGTTGAAATCCAATGTATGCATTCCTCGCTAACTGTCTCCAATTAATGTGTGTTTCATGCGGTTTATTTTTACTTCTCAAACATGTATAATGTGTTTCACACACGCAACATATAGTGTAATCCCGTTTAACATTAATTTCATATAAACCATGCATTGTTTGTAATTGAAGAATCTATGGATCACCAATATTGATAAACTATATAACATTACACGTGTGCCCAAATTCGAATGAATATGCATGTTTGATACACCAATTTGCGTTATGATATTATCGATGTCGTGATCTCCAGTTTAAATATTTGAATCCCCTTTAATCCAGATATTCGTCTCATATAGCTATCACTCATGCTTATATAGGACTATCTCTCTGGACCTATACGCAGTCATCGTCTCTCAGGTATCTCTCGTGCTACTTGTATGTCGACAATGATATTTTATCTTCGTAACACAATGACAGTACTCTCTCCCTCGACCTTCATCACTCTATCTCTCTCTAAGTATATCTCGCTCCCTGCTATGTGTCTCTAACAATTATTCTCCATGTGGAATCTCTTTCTCTCACACAAACACAAAACTTTGTCTCCTGGGGTCTCATTTCTCTCTACTATTCCCATGTGTGCCACTCGCACACTCCTCATACAGAGATGTCTTTCGCTCCTTAGATATGAGAACCTACGACTCTTCCTCTTCAATATCTCTTTCTCACACACAAACACAAACTCTGTCTCCCAGGGTCTCATATTTCTCCATTGTTCTCTTGTATGTCGCTCACACACACCCTCTCTCCCTAGAGATATCTTGTGTTCCCTCATATGTCTCTCTAGCTATCACTCTCGTTGTGAAATATCTTTCTCTCTCGCAGACACAAAACTCTGTCTCTCTGGATCTCATTTCACTCTGATATCTGTTTGTATGTGACTCACACGCACCCTCTCTCTATCTCTCTCACACCGACACACACATAACCCAGCCTTCTAATCCACTATACTCCTATCTCTAACGCACACTAGCTAGCATCTTTATCTTTCTATTTATCTGTTTCTCCATCAACCTTCTTTCTCGCCCTCACTCTTGATTCCTATCACGCACACTACATATGTTTCTCTCTACATGTAGTCAAGTGCCCTCTCACACACATATATAACTTCACCCTTTGAACCACCTGACGGTCATCTCCAACACCCAAACTAGCAGATGTCCCTCTAGCTAGCATCTCCATCTCTGTATCTATCTGTAGTTTCTCCGTCAACATTTCTTTCTCGCACGGAGTCTTGCTTCCTATCACCCACACTATATATGTCTCTCCATACATATGCATTTATAGGTTGGTCTCTTTTGCACAATCGTTGCGCCTCACTCCCTCTGCTCGCCATAGATGCATGCTCCAGCCCACGCCACTATCTCTTAAAGGTAAAAACACATGCTCAATTGTCGGGACTTCTTCCATGCATTCTCACATGCATGCATATTGTCATACCAATCCGTCTCTCCCATGTCGTTGATCTTATGACTTATGTCTTCTTTCTTTTATCTTGATCATGCATGCGCGCACACACACATCCCACGTATACATGTATACCTCTCACACATGCATGTTCAAGGTCTCTATGTCTCCATACGTAGTTAATTACCCTCAATCCTAACGCCACATCGAATCGTTCTCCTCTTTTGTGCACATAACTTCCGCCTGGATGGGTAAAACACACACTTACACTTAACAATCTCCTTCTGGCTACCCCCCGCCTCTCACTCTTCCCATATATCCCTGAAACCAATAAGACCATCCATTAGTTTAATTCCCGCCTACATGCACCATCGATATATAGTAGTCTTCCTTGGTGTCTCTCGAACAAACACGTTCTCTCGAAGTCGACTCCTCTCACGCGCACACACCTTCTCTTCCCTCTCTACGGGCATTTTCTCTCTCGCACCCCATCGTTGGTGGCCTCTGCCATACACATCACCTCTCTATGATGAAAGCCATCGACACTTAAATTGCATCCACCACAGAGGACCCCGCGACACACATGCACACACGCACCCCCCAACACACACACACTAAGACTCCATCTCTCTCTCTCACACACATACACACAAACACACACACACACGCGCGCAAGCACGCACGCCCCCCCCCCACACACACTAAGACTCCATCTCTCTCCCTCTCTCACACACACACAAACTAAGACTCCATCTCTCTCTCTCTCTCACACACACACACCCCCACACACACACACTAAGACTCCATCTCACACACACATGCTCTAGGCGGAGCATTTGTTCCTACCACCCTTCATCCAACCTTACCCGTATGATGAACAATCAGCTTTATTTACTTGCATAACATGGACAAAATCCACTTTACTTTAGTAGTCAGCAAACTTATCATCTGTACCCTTATAAAAACGAGTTGGTGGTGATGGTGTGCCTGCCATCTTGTAATACAGACCATATGATCTATATCTGAGGATAGAAAGCAAACTATGATAATTTTACAAAAGAGACCCGCACCTCTCTCCACATCATTATCTCCCGCAACCTCATTGCTCAACAATTAGAAAAGGAATAAGTCTCTGGAACAATCTAGCATGCATGCTGGCCGCTGCCCATGCCTCCGCCCATTTCGACTACCAGTCACCACCACGCTCCACTCCTCCTCGCCTTATCTCTCATCTTTCATTTTTTCGATGACATTCTCATGATACCAGTTTTTCGATAAAATTCTCGAGATATCATTAGTTTTTACACATGGGATTACTCCTGCATGGGTCAATCACAACAGGTGTTCTGTAAAAAAATGCATATTGATGTTCCGTGCAATGCACGAGAATCTTGCTTGTAACTATATAACGCAAATCATGAGCAGGAAGTGACATTTTTTTGACACAACCACGTTAACATGGCCACGTAAATCACTAGCTAAAGTAAATACCATTATACTTATATCCCGATGCAAAAGGTTGAGTACATGTCCGAAGAGTAGAGTCGCACACACGCACTCTGTCTCTCAGAATCTCTCTCACACACACAACAGTTACGTGACGCCCACTTAAGCAGACACATATGTTACAATTTGTGCACCCGCGGGTACACGTGATGCTGCGCATTTATTTAAGCCGGAAGGCGAACCCAAACAGTAGCTGCATTCATTCCCCTCCTGCCGCCTCTTCTCTGGTCGCCGTCGCCCGGTAGCCATGGGCCGGCCGAAGATAACAACATACGCCATACTCCCGCCGGAGCGGCGCTTTAATATGGAAATTTTAGTGGCCATGCATGCATCTTTTTGTGCTAGCACTCCTATATAAGGGTTGACCGGTCGCTTCCCGCGGATGTGCCCGGGCGGTGGAAGAGGAAGGAGAAGGGAAGCGGGCTGTGGAGTAACGTTTTTTACCACAATTTCCTAGGAAACCAAGTGCAATAATTGAGTAGTTTTGCAAACTACCAGTACTATACCTGAAATGGTTCAAAACCTATACTCCCTTGCTAGCGCACGCTTCCCACGTGAAACGGTCAGCATCACCCTGGAGCATCAGTGCCGCATTAATGCCCGGCCAGAGCGGAGGCGACCTCTCACTAGTGCTGGCTTTGAAGTGGCGCGACGGCCGAGAGAGCGCCACTTCCCGGTGCACGCGACTGTTCCGCGTTGAGACTGGCCATAGGCCCTGTTTGGATAGCCCTAAACTATCCAAGCATGAGGGTTTAAATTGGAGTTAGTTGGTGCTCAAATAGCCCTAAACTATCCAAGCATGAGGGTTTAAATTGGAGAAAGTTGCACCGAACCCACCAAAAAAAACTATCCCACCCAAGTGGTGCTAACTGGAGATAGTTCTCATTGGGACCACTGAAAAATCACTTTTCTCTCTCCATGAAGTGCATTTATTGTCAATCTAACCCTGTCACCCAAACACCTCTTTGGCTACAGTTAGTTCAGGGTTATTCATGAGTTAGTCTAACCTCTAGCTAAGTTAGAGTATCAAACAGGAGCAGTATAGGACATGCAAGTTGCTCAAAGCATACAGGCAAATTCGTACGTGAAAGGATTTTTTTCTTTTTGAAAACGGAACATGAAGGGATTTTTTTGAGAATGCTCTTGGCATGTCGCTAACATGTGATAGTTAACCGACCTCAATAGACGGCAGAAACGCCAGCCCGCCGCACTTTGATAGAGACGAGGAGGGAGAAGCGATACAGGCTGCTGGATTACTAGAGATAGGTGTCGCACGGAAGCCAAGAAATATGGTGATAGCGTGGGTTAGCCATGTACTAGTATGATGTAACTACACTTGGCTACCGTGTTTCATACTCTTCCAGTCCACTGTGGAGATGATTGGTTAATTTTATATCGCTGAATAATATTAAATATTATGAGTGCAGACGCTCCACCACGAGGTTCCTTGCTCCTTCTCGGTCGTCCGGAATCTATGTTCTTCCACTCTATTTTTTACGTGAGCTTTGTTCATCCTTTTGCCAACACGTGAGACATCTACTAGCATCAAGGTGCACGTGTTATGAAAGGATTGTTCCATCTATATGAAGAACACGTGGGACTGGAACTACGAGACGAACATGTACCCAGGAGTGGACGTACGAACCTGAGTAATGTAGCGCAGTAAGTGAAGTAGAAAGGCACAAATCATATGAACATGCGTGGCATATAGGGTGTGTTTGGTTGCATTCTCGTCTCAGCATAGTTGTTCCCTCTTTAGGCATGCTCAACTCAACACCCCTCTTCATGCATGCTCTGTTCATGCATGCTTCTAGTGTATTTGTGCTAAACTAGTGTGGACTGATGCACCCTCCATACACTCTACCAAACACCCAAAAGTAGGTCGAGAAGGGAACTCTTGGGCGGCATTTGTCTCTTACTACGTACTACCACTAAATGTTGTACGTGCAATGCACGGTGATGTTATGGAGTATTACGTGGCTAAGTACTCTACTACTACTATATTAGTTGGAGGCACATATTAAATTCTATATTTGTTTACGTGTATGCCCCAAGACCTTCCAACTAGACGTGTCTTTGTCTCCATTTTTTTTGCAGAAAACATGTCTTTGTCTCCAGGTCGCACTTTGTATCGTTCATACCACTAAGTACTACTACGTGTGTCTCCGACCCAGAAGTGGAAGAAGTGGAGACGCTCTACCACGCTGTTTTTTTACGCTGGGCTCTACCACGCTGTTCATGTCCCACTCCTTTTGCTGATGTTTGGGACATCTAGCACGTGCCGTGTTTGGCACCCTTCGTCGTAAGAGTTGAAACGCTAACATTCATCAGAAATAAAAAATAATTATAAATCAGCAATGATACTATTTTTTTGCGAACCAATCAGCAGTGATACTATACCTCGATATCGGAAAGAATACTACTCCGTTCGCCAACATGTGGGACGTCGACCATCCTGGTCCACTTGCCATGCACGCAGAACTCCAAGGGAGTCACCCAGATCATCGCGCCGCAGTAACAATGACTAATGAGCCGTCAAATCACAGGCCCACTTCCCACTTTGAAGTTGCTTGGACGAAGGAACCATCATGACTTCGTTGAATTCCACTTCTTGAAGAAAACTACTGTACCAGCAGTACTGCTAGCTACAGTAGTTACTACAACAGAGGCCTCCTTTCGTTCATAGGATAGGAATATGAAAATCATAGGAAGTGAGATGACATGCATCTCAATTCCTATAGAGAAAGAGATGTCATTTGATGCTTAGGATAGGAATTTTTCCATTTAGTCTAGGCCAATGTACTGGTAATTTGCTCTAAAAACTACAGTAGTAACTAGTAGTACTGGTACATGCTCGTACTCAGACACACACACACACACTAACTACTAGTACTACTACTTCTCACATGCTGTCCAGACGCCGTCGTTCTCCTTCCCGGCTTTGTCGGAGACACCCCACCGTGCTTGGATCTCCGCCGACCTCTCCGCAGCAGTGCGTGCGTCCTTTTCTTTCTTGCGGCGGCGGGCCTCTCTTTTCTTGAGTGTTTTCTGACTTTTCCGCTCTCTTTGTGCGGCTTTGGCCGCCTCTTGCTCTACCGCCCATTCGGCCTTGCCATCTTCAAATTGCTCCCACATAGTTGTGAGGTCGCGAGCAGCGATGAACTTGGCATGGCGGGATGCTATCGCTTCCCTACCATTTTGTGTGCGGTCGTGGGCGGCGAGGAACTCGGCGCGGCGGGATGCCATCGCTGCCTTACCGGTTAGTGTGCAGCGCGGTGGCATGAACGACGCTTGGTGAGAGCTCTGGGGTGGAGTGGCCGGACAACCGTATAGTGCATTGGTTTGTCAAGAGCTCAAGGACAGAAGATGAAGCAAATTTGGATTCCCCTTCAATCCTGGTCATTTATTACCGAGTAAAATGCATTGGCGGTCATCGACCTTGTCTTGGTAGCTCACTTTGATCATTGTATATGAGATATGGTGATTATATGGTCACTGGCTCAGCGTATAGCTCCGTATTTGTCTGGTTGACCAGTCAAACAGTCCGCATGCGCCTCATCAGCTCGTGTTCTTTATCTATCTATGCAGGCCTACCTATCAATGGAGAAAGAAATACTATAAAAACCAAAATTATGCTAGAGTCCGGACCACTTCCGGAGCTCGATCTCACCGCCCTGGCCCCTCAAGACGCCAGCTGCCCGCCGCATGCATGCATAGCAAGTAGTACTCCTTATGTGGAGGAGAGAGAGGCATTGACAAAGTCAAGGAGTGGGCTCTGCAAAAGCCCGTCTCTACATGTGCTCCTAGGTATAAAAAATAATTCTAAAAAAGGCATAAAAACAATTCTGTCTTAAAAAAATAAAGGTAAAAAACATTTGAGAGGAAATAGATAGAGAGAAAGTGAGAAAAAGCTGTAACCTGGGCATTACATGAGGAAGGAGGGAGTGGTGCACATGCCAAGTTCACTGGGCTGCCGTGTTTCACACTCCTCCGTCGTAACAGTGGAGACAATAGCTTTCATCAAAAATAAACAATGAATACTCGTTGCTCGTCCTCTATATCGGAAAGAATACTTTCATTCGCCGACATGTGGGACGTCGACCATCCTAGTCCACCTGCCATGCACAAAATTATCCCGGTCTACCCCGGTCGTATCGCAGGCCCAACCTTTCCCACTGTAAGTTGTTCGGACGAAGGAACCATCATGACTTCGTTGAATTCCGCTTCTTCAAGAAAACTTACTGTACCCGCAATACTGCTACCACACCCGAAGACTGGACGGCACTGTACCACGTCATATCACTGAAACCCACTAGGCCAAACTAGCCCGCCTAGGTCATCTATTTTGGAACGGAGGGAGTACGTCTCTGCACTGCTATGATTTTGTGTTGCACGTCATATCACTAAAACCCACTAGGCCGAACTAGCCCACCTAGGTCATCGATCGCTAAGCCTACAATTTTAGGAGCTAGGGCTATTGGTCGATCGATGAGGGATAAGTATAAGCGTACCACGAGCTCATTAGCCCCAACGTTTCTCTTCGGTGAGTGTTTTGCAAGTACTATAGCTCGCACAGTAGCTAGCCTACTAACACCAAGAATCATCAAATAAGCCCTGCTAATATGATAAACAGTTCAAACTTACATCTAATCATGCCATATATTACATCAAAAGCTGGTGAGGATACATATGTTTCCATAACTCGGAGAGGGTTCGCATGATAAACTATCAAACAAAAGTAGGAAGATCCGCCCACACAAGACAGTGCACTAGCCCTAAGATGGTTTGATAACACGCATTGTTCTGGTAATTAAACACAGGGCAATGCAAACTACCCTGAAGGATTAGCACGACCAACTATTTCTTGTCATCAATCTCTCGGGCAATGACCACAGCACGGACAGCGGCATGGGAATCGATTTCTGGGGCGATGTCCGCAGGACTGACCGCGACATCGGAATCGATCTCTGGGGCGATGTCCACAGGATGGACAGCGTCATCGGAATCGATCTCCGGGGCGATGCCAACAGGACGGGCCACGACATCGGAATCATCAAGGACGTCCACCGGCACCTGCACAACCCTAACATATTAGCAAGCACATTGCAAATAATCAAAAACCACAACTATGGTAATAAGCCATTATTTTTTACCTTGTGCAGCTCACCGGGGGATCTCATCCCTCCGGGGGCCATCTCCTTGTCCTCGATGGGGGCCATCACCTTGCCAGGGGAATACTGCTTCTCAACGGCGACTATCTCCTCAAACTCGGTGTTGAGCCTCACATAGGTGGCAATGAGAGTTCCTGGGGTAGGCACGGTGGGGCCATTGTTGTTCTTCCAACTTTCTTTGAGCAGTTCGTCCGCCAACGTCCTCAACTCTTGGGACAGTGCTTGTTTCTTGGAGTTCTTCGTCTCCATGGGTTGGCCCGCCAACATGGTCAACTCGTTGGTCGGTGCTCGCTTCCTGGAGATCGCTGTCTCCAGTGGGTTGTCCGCCGGCAACTCTTTGCCTTGTGCTCCAGGATCCATCAATGAACTGACAAACAAAAATCAATCGATAGGAAACCACAATCGCAATGAAAACACGAAAAGAATAGGATTTGAGAATCGGTCGGTGCTTCGCAAAAAGAAGATTCTTGGAATGAAAATATAGTAGCATAACTGTTTCGCCCACCTTTACTTCGTTGGTACAGAAGAAAAATGGCAGAAGTGAGTAGCCTGGAGTGAGGTTTTCTTCAAGAAAGGGAAGAAAGGGCTTGAACGAGCGTTCCAGTGAAATGATGGTTGCCTCGTCCAGTCCAACTTGGAGGCCACCTTACCACTGCTGGTAAAGGTGTGCGTTTTGTGATATGACGGGTCATGACGGCCACACCGGGGTGATAGGTGAGTCTCGACTGTAGCACCTCGTTGTGATTTGGTGGATGGCACGTGGGCCCAGATGCTTTGAAATGTCCCGCATGTAGATAGAGCTGCTAGTCATATACTCCCTCCTTTTCGGTTTATAGGCTTATCTCAAAATATTAGTTTTTCCATTTTATAAGGCTCAATTTTGTTGTTTCCCATCACATGTTCATATTCCAAGGTAAACTAAATCATTGCATGCAAGTATTAAGAGAAAATTGACCAATGCATGCAATTTATGCATGCATGCATTGCAATTAATGCATTGGTAAACATATTTTTTCCCATCACATATTTTTTTGTAATTTGCAAAAGCACCCAATTAATGCTCTTGTTTTCTTCAAAAATGTATGTTTACCAATGTATTAATTGCAATGCATGCATGCATAAAGTACATGCATTGGTCAATTTTCTCTTAATACCTGCATGCAATTATTTAATGCACCTTGGAATCTGAACTTGTGATGGGGAACAACCAAATTGAGCCTTATAAAATGAAAAAACTAAGATTTTGAGATAAGCCCTATAAACTGGAAAGGAGGGAGTAGGAGTGCTCAATATTGTGCACCGCGACCAAGGCGGAGAGGAAAACGAGAGAACTACGTAATTAATGCATGAGTTTAATTAGGGTAGTTTTGTAAAGTACGAGATACATTTCTCCAATCGCAAAATTCCTTGGTTCATGAAATTTGAGATTTGAGCCCTATAAACCGGAAGGGAGGGAGTACTGCACACGGTGTAGTCTAGTCACTTGTTGAAATCTCTAGAAAGGCAAATACTCCTTTCCGGTTTACAGGGCTATACTACTCCCTTCGTCTAGGTGTGTAAGTCATCTTATGAAAACCAAATACGTAGTCCCAAAACACTTAGGCGCGGTGCATTAACTTCTACCTTGTTTCTTGTTTCTTGACATATCAACCAATAAGAGATGAGAGGTGTGCATGCTTTTAATGACTTGCAATGGCTAGTTCATTGCATGCAATGCTATTAATTAGCAAATAAACATTGGTGACCCCAGGAGGAAACGGTGCTAAGCGCGTGGACCTATGTAGAATGAGTATCAACCAATGGATAATGGAATTTAATTGTTAAACAATAGTGATTTTGTCTCATGCAAGAGCCTGGATAGTACTCCAAGGAACCGCACCACGCGAGCGTTTGGAACTGCCACGTTCGGGTTGCGCTTGGCTCTTCGCCTCTTCGAGAAGACGAACAATGATGTTACTCCTACTTCTACAGTATCGAATCCACTGTTGCATGTCTGTCCACCTCGTGCGGGAGGGATAGCGTGTAGTGAAAGCTTCTACTTACTACTCCTGCCTTTGCGTCTATGACAGGTGGGCCCAACAGGTGGTTGGCCCTCCTATCATGCAGCCAAAGGCAGGTGCAATTAAGGCACCGGAGCTCAGTCCGCGAGGGAGAGGGTGTTGTAGTAATCAAATTTCTCGGTCTTGTACGAGTTGATGAAGATAGGGGTTGCTTGCTTGCTAGGGTTGCTCACTACGTATATATAGGCCGGAGCCTCCGCGCTTGCTTGCTAGGGTTTCTCTATTCACACACTCTCATCCTCTCCAGATCTAAACAAGATAGGGGTAGTAACACTATCTTTCTCCCTTCAAAAAACACTGGCTTTCTATCCTCACCGCTGGTTACAGATCCGGACGTATCCCCCTCTGCTGGTGAAGGGGAGGAGGGGCAGCGTTTAGGCCATCGTCAACAGCGAGGGAGGAGACCCACTGCCGGCCCCACCGTTATCTTTGGCCGAGCGCCGGCGTGGGAGGTCCTCCGATCCCTTCATCGTTGCCTGTGGGCGGATCCGGCCTCCCGCCGCCCACCTATCCACATCCCTACGAACTTCAAGTATATCTTCATTCGAAACCGCCTTAGCTCTACTTCCCCAGCTTGCTACGTCGCTGCATGTGCATCATTTTCTACCTCTCAGCCCCTCTTGATCGGATGGTCCAACGTCACATATTTTTTTCTTCTATTGTTAGAGGTAAAGCTACTTCATGGAGTCGAATCTTGTACTACTTGGTTCAAACAAGAAATAAAGTGGGGGTGGGGGAATTTAGTATGTACATCGGACTTGGTACAAACAGGAAGGAAAGGGGGTGAAAGTAGTACAGACTGGTCATCCAACCGGTCTCTTGGTTGAAAAGGGAAATACAGGGGTAACGCTGTACACAGTGGTATGACCAGGACTAGATTTGTTATCCACACATAGGAGTAGGTGGCTAGAGTGAACAAAAATGGGACCAACCCAGATATGTTTCTTGGATGTTTGTTTCTCGGGGCAACAAACTATGAATCACCACTTTATGCCCCTGTTTATGTACATGGTGCTGGACTGCTAGTGCACCCACTGTCCCATGCCCTTATACCAAATATTTAGGATCCGTTCGGAATAAAGGGGCAGAAAACATAGGTCTTGATGAAAATTGAGGAATAGGAAAGGAATGTAGGTATAAAACTATGGAACAGCAAACCGGAGGAAACTCTCAAGAGAATGTGTTCGAATGGACTACGAAATGTACAGATTTGTTTTTGTAGAGTAGCATGCTTGGCAGTATGAGATGCTATTTGTTTATTCAGCTGCACAGTGACTACTCTTTTCCTCACCTCACGTACCACACATAGGTTGATTTTTTTATTCCGGCAACACAGTACAGCAACCTGTCTAACGCATGGCAGCGAGCGCCTGCCTCGGGCTTCCGCCCAAAAAATGAGCAGCGCGTGGATGTTTCTAATCCTATGGAATCAGTACTACCAGAAGAGCTTTCCTATGAAACACTATTCACCTTTCCCGTGTTCCGAACGGTTGGAAGGGAAAGAATACTATAGGAATTGTGTTCCTACGAAAATCCTGCACCAAACCTGTGAACCGAACGCAGCCTTAGCTGTTCTTAATCTAATGTCCCTGGTAAAAATAAAGCCATGCCACTGTTATAAGCCATGACAAGTTTAGCCAAATGTTTTTGCCTGTAATTGTTTGAGACTCTGACTGTTTCCTCTGTGCCTTTTTGTGCAAACAGGGATATCCAATTCACCTGGTTGCTGTTGTGACCTTTTGGTGCACTGGACAAAACTCTTCTTAAAAGAAGTGACTTTTGTGCTGTTTAACTGGAATGTCGGAATGGAACAGTTGGTTCATTTTGGTGGAACTACACAAAGGGAGATCTGTGTTCCAATCCTCATCATCCATATTGGCGCCATAACCTTCCTTTAGGTAAGAATGATATTTAATGCATGTGTTCATCTCTATTTTCCGACTGCCATGAGAAAATAATGCTGTTTTTTACTAGTACACTTGTACTTCCTCCCTGACAAAACCAATTCTAAATTAGAAGGCCAATCATGTACTTGGTTTCACCAACTGGTGAGGAGAAAGAGAAACAGAGCATGAAGAGGAAGACGAAGAATAATAAACAGTGCCAAGGCGATCTTGCTGAAGCCAGAGGCCTCAGTCGAGGCCATTCAAGGGCTCCGGCAATGACTACCTTACATGTGAGATGATCCTCCAGGGAGCCCTTCCACTTCTGCTATCTCACTTAATTAATTAGGAGTACTTAAGTACCACTAATTTATTACTGCCTAATTTTCCTGTTGGGGTTAAGCAAATCTTTAGTAGGACCCTATGCTGAATCATGTACGTGTGTATGTTTGTCTATGGAGGTGAATCATGTGGTGGAGCAGGGAGGGAATATTATTAGTGTCATGACATAATAGTGCTATTGTTTTGCATGTCAATTTATTGCCATTGGTTCAATGAGGCAATGTTTTGCGTATTGTCCATCATGAATTTGATGCTACTGGTTGAGTAATATGCTAATGTCTTCCTATCCTTTCTCACTAAGCTAATGAAGGTTTCACCTTGTTCCTACTTGTGCAAACAGGGATCATGTTGTGCCAATCATACATTAAATTGAACTACACAAGACAATACAATGAACTGTATCCCAGCCAGTGCTTTAACTCTGCTGGAAGTTCTTGATAATCTTTCGATATAATCTCAGCACTGGTAAACAAGAGTGATTTCAACCATACATTTGAAGTGCACAAAAATATATGCTATTGTGTGATTCCAGTGAGTGATTTATCATCTCTTATGGGACTACATGAATAAGCTTTTTTTCTCAGGTTGGTACGGGCCTAAGGCCTTCATCCATATTAGTTTGCTGTCATCTCTATTTGTATCGTGCTACTGTCATGAGAAACTCCTTTATCTTTGCACGTTAAAGTTTTGCAACCTATGATAAATGGCAATGCTTTGAGTGTTGAGTTGAGCTAATTGGCACTGATTAAATAAACTAATACCTCTCTTTAAGCAAGACTACTATGTTGCTAACTTTACCCATTAAGATAATGAGGGTGCTTCTATTTGTTAGTGTATGTTTCATAAACTAGTCCCACTATTACAGTAATCTCACTCTCTCAATATATGTGCCAACAGGGATGCTCGATTTTTGTGGAACTGCACAAAAACTTTGGGTGCTTCATTGCCTTGACAGCTTCCGTCCTTTGCTGTCAGTCGCTAAACTCCGCATGCTTTCTTCCTTTGCTGTCAGTCACTTGGCTTATCTCGGCCTCCAGTCAAAGGAAATAGTAATTGATATGCTACCTAACACAGGTTGGTACTGGTATTTATCCTGATTATTGTGCCTGTCATATGTATTGGTAATTTGGTATTGTGCTATTGTTTGCCGATTTCATAGAGGAGTAATTTGGAGCCTGAACTCGCAGGCAAATCATTACACCGGGTGATTTCAGTAGAACTGCACAAAATGATCAGATGGACATGTACTTATGCTGCTGCTATGTACTCCAAAGTTCACTCAGACAAGCATCGATATTGACAAGAAGTGCCTATATGCATTCGAGTATCAACCGGCGTTAACCAATTGTCAAGGCTAAGAGTTCAAAGGACAACATGAAATCCACAAAGCACATAAGAAGAAGATTGAAATCTGTCAGAAAATCAAGAAACTCCGGAGTAATAGCGTTGGATTATATCCAGACGGCTAAGAATATGGTAGACCCTTTTACGAAAGGGCTATCACGGATGATGTTGACAAGAAGTGCCTATATTCATTCTAGTATCAACCGGCGTAAACCAATTTTCAAAATCCAAGTATTAGGAGAGTGAACGCCAAAAATATTGCTTGGTGCATAGCCCAGAAAAACGCAGTCAAGTCTTTGGTCCCAACTTGTGCCTTTTGGTTATCGGCACATATGGTAGCGAACTATACGGCATGGAGACTAAAGATTCCAGACAAGTTGGTTGATGTGTATATTCATCTGACACTTAATCAGTCTACACGCCAAGGATGCTCCATTTCAGTTGAACTGCACAAAAAATTTGGGTGGTTCGTTTTCTCAACCGCCTCCTTTCTCGTCTGCAATGTAGAATTTTGGCGAGATACAGGACCAAGATGAGCCAGTAAACTGGTTGGATGAAAGTAGTGGCCAAGTTGATCAAACCTCCCTCGGCACGAGGCCACTATTTGAGGATAAACCTACAAGCAAAGTTCAGACTGTCTATGCTGCCTCTTACGCACTCGAAAGTTTACTCGTACAAGAACTAATTTTAGCAAGAAGTACCTCCGATTGAACACTATTTACCAGTCTGTACCCTAGGTAGTTAAAGTTTGTCCATGGATCATATTGGCTGTGATCTTAATCATTTGGATGCATAAACATACTAAACATGTGTATATCTGAATCTTTTTGTAAATTATGTATGAATATTGTCGTGTGATCTATCAATCATTTGGATCCATAGATATGCTGAGCTTGTGTATATATGAATCTTTTGAGTTGTATTGTGAATGTTGGCTATGGATATGAACGTGTCCTGTGAACTTGAGTTTGATATGAATGTTTACCTTTTCTGTTGTATTTGTGTGTGAACTTGTTAGTATGCCTACTGTGGGGTATAAAACGCAGGTCTCTTATAAAAGTAATGCCGTGTCCAATTTATGTTTTCCCTTCTAACCACATTATATATATTTATATCATTACTATTATCGTATATTTTATAGAGACTTATATATACATTATAAAAACATCCCAACTTATAAAAGTAAATGTTTAACGGAAGTTGGCAAGGAAAATCCTGGTTGTTTTTGACTCACGGGCAAGGAAAATCCTAGTTGTTTTTGACTCACACGCAATGAAAATCCTGGTGATTGCGAAGATTTTAAGGATCAATTTAATAATAACATGCTCATTTTTATTTTGAGTAATAACTCGCTAATTTCTTAATTATATATATAAAAAATGTGCCTCTCCGGTTTATGCTTTGATATTAATTGCTCCTTCGAACATAACATTATATGTATATATAACGAGCCCACCTAATACGTGTATTTCAAGGAAGTGCAAATGGGCTGGGATTTCTTAGAAAATATAAATGGGCCTGATTGGCGCGAAATTATTTGTTCACCCAGCCCAGCAAATGGACTGTACATTCTAGAAAACATGGGTTAAATATATGCCACATTTTTGCAGGCTGACATGTGGGCCAATAGGTCGAAGCCTACGCAGGGAGTTGTCAACTTGGTCAACAAATGATTGTTCCATCCACAGCCATTGGATTTATATCCAACGGCCGGCATGCACCTTCAATCTCTCCTCTTCTTCCTCCAGCGTCGCCGGGACCGCCTGGTCCGGCCTCCGACAGCTAGCGGCTCTGCTTAGCACGCATCGCTGTGAAGCGCTACCCCACCGCCGGCTAGGCTATCCCTCCACCCCTCGACACCTCCTGTTATTCTCCACAGACTACACCCCCATGCTGCAACAGAACCAGTTATAACCCTTCTCCTCCTCTCAATCTGCGACTCCACTGCCGCATTTTCCCATCTCCGAGTCGTTCCCGTCCGGGGCCTCGCCGTCGTCCACCGCCTCGCTGCGTTCGGTGCGGCCTGGTCAACAAACGGGAGTCATCGGAAGAGGACTTTACGTGGAGAGCCTGACGGCTGGGACCCAGGAGGTCCATGGTCGCAGGCAAGGAAAGTTCCTCCTTATTAAGCTGAAAAAAATGTTTCCTCCACCTGACAGCTGGGACCCAATGTACAATCAGTAGTATATTTCGTCTGTTTGCTGCTGCTGTTGTTTTCAATGTACAGTCAGTAGTATATTTCGTCTGTTGGTTGAATAAATGTGTTGTTAGAACGACAAACACAATCTTTTGGAATTCGTTGCACGGTTTGATCCTTTAGTGCCCCGTACCATACGTAGTGCATACTATTTATCATACGGAACACATTTTTTCTGAAACTCGGTACACATTTTCCACTTGTTGATAACATGCAGCCCACTGATGAAGGCCCAATAGAGAAGCCCACAATTAACTGGAAGGGAGGCTCTCACATGAATCCGGCCCAGGTACATGCTCATGGTTCCCTAAACATAAATAAGTAAATAAATAAATAAAGCTAAATGCTCATGCACCAGTTCTTTGGGAAAATAGCTAGCCCAGTATTTCTTTTTGAAGAATACCCAAGCTAGGCATATTTGTTTTCTCCAAATTACTGGGCTGCAAATCTTTCAAGACGAGGAGGGATGCATTCCGGCCTAGCATAAGAGTATGGTCAATGTCTGTTAAAAGTAATATCAAAAGGGGTTGAAAATTCCAAAAAATTTATAGCAAATGGGATATAAGTTTCTTTTTTTATTTTTGTTCTTCACTGATATATTATATGTATTTCATTGGATTTAACATGACATAGTACTAATTTATTTTTAAATTTGTTTTACTATGGCTATTAATTTTTGGATTAAGAATATTTCGTTCCCCAGCAAAAATTTTCGAATTTTCAAAATTTCCCACATAATTAGTTAATTTTTTGACCCTGGTACTGACCAGAAAATGGCCAGCAATTCTAAAAATGGAAAACGGGCTGCAATAAATTCCATATGAATTAGAAATTGAGTAAAAAATATAAAAATAATAGCAAATGGGCTGTACACACCACGAATTTCGAGGCTGACTTGTTTACGCAAGGCTTTGTCAGTGAACACACGATTCTAGCAGCATTTAGTGTTGGATGTCCATCCAACGACCGACGTGCTTCTTTAATCTCTAATCTTCCTGCTCCAGCCGCCTAAACTAGCACCGGTGGGACTGCCTGCTCCCTCCTCTTGTGGCCCGCTATGATGCTGCGCAGGCTTCCCCGACCCACCCTACTCCCTCCGCTGGCCTGCCCGCACGCAATCAACTGCCTCCTTATTACGCGAAAAAAATGATTCCTCGCACTGACAACTGGGGCGCACCGGTTGGGAGGCTGACCTGTGGGCCTACTAAGTTGACGCGTACGCAGGGCTTGTCAACTTAGTCAACAAACGATTCTAGCAGCAGTAACCATTGGATTTGAATCGAACGGTCCTGCTGCTTCTTCAATCGCTGCTCTTCTTGCACTAGCCGCCAAAACCAGCGCCGGGGAGACCGCCTGCTCCTGCCTCCAGTGGCCGACTGTGCTGCCGATGAGGCCTCATCACCCCCTACTACTCCCACCGCTAGCCAGGCAATGCGGCGACGGCAGCCTCACACCATAGCCGAACCAGTGAACCCTCGTACTCCTCTCTGCGTGGGCATCCAGTGCCGCGTCTTCCCCGGCTCCGCGTCGTCCCTTTCCTAGGCCTCGCCGTCGTCCACCGCCTTGGTGCTCTCGGTGCAGCATGGTCAACGTGGTCAACGACATTCCATCGGAAGAGTACTGTACGTGGAGAGGCTGACAGCTGGGTCCACGGCCACATCCCAGTTTTTTTGTGATTTGCCAAGTAAGTCGCTTTGTCAGGCCTGTTGGGCTGCAAATCTTTCAAGACGAGGAGGAGAGCTTTCATTCGGCTGGCCGAGAAAATAGCCCATCAGTAATGAGAAATGGGCTGTACATTTTTAAAACACATCAAACCGGCAATTAGTTTCAAATATCTTTTTTTCATTTCTAGATTTGAAATTACATTAATTTTTATGCATGGAGAATTTGTTGGATTTTATATTGATATACATTTATTTTTAAAATCAGTTTGAATGTGAGTCGAAATTTCGGGATTAAAAACAGTTCGGACCGCACCGAAATATGCAAAAATTCGTATAATTTTTTAACCGTGGCCACAATATGGGCTGTAATGCTAACAAAAAGAATATGGACTCCAAAAAAACCTTAATAATTAGCAAATGGGCTGTAAATTATTAGAAATAATGGCAGATGGGATGTATGCTGTTTCCCACAGATTTGAGGCTTTCCTAAAAAAAGGTTGACGCACAAGCAGTGACTGTTGGATGGCCATACAACGGCCGTCGTGCTTCTTCAATCTCTGCTCTTCCTGCTCCAGCCGCTCAAACAGGCGCCGGCGGGACTGCCTGCTCCCTCCTCCCCGCGGCCGGCTCTGCTGCCGCGCAGGCCTCACCGCCCCACTTTACTCCCATCGCTGGCCTAGCCATGCCTCGGCGAGGCCTCGTACAGTCGTACTCCCCTCTGCGTGGGAAACAACTGCCAAGTCTTCCCTGCCTCCGTGCCGTTCCCTTCCTAGGCCTCGCCGTCGTCCACCGCCCTGGTGCTCTCAGCGCGGCCTGGTCAACGTGGTCAACGACCGACATGCATCTGAAGTGGACTTTAGGTGGAGAGGCCGACAGATGGGTCCACGACCGCACGCAAGGAAATGCCTCCTTATTACGCGCAAAATAATGATTCCTCCACCTGACATCTGGGACCCACCGAAAGGGCCTCTGTATTTCACGAAAAAATGTTACCGCTGCTAACAACTCGGTCCCACCAGCTATATCTTCGCACGCAAGGAAGTGCCTCCTTATTACGCACAAAAAAATGAATACTCCCCCTGTTAGCTGGGACCCAGTATAGTGGCAGGCTGACTTGTGGGCCTACTAAGTTGACGGGGACGGAGGGCTTTGTCAACTTAGTCAATATGCACGATTCTAGCTCCAGTGACTGTACGATGTCCATCCAACGGCCGTAGTGCTTCTTCAACCTCTGGTCTTCTTGCTCCAGCCGCCCAAACCAGCGCCGGTCGTGCCTCGTGCTCCTGCCTCCCATTGCCGGCTGTGATACGGCGGAGGCCTCACCGCTCCCTACTAATCCCTCCGCTGGCCAGGCCATCCCTCTACTCACCCACACCCCCTGTTACTCTGCGGCGACGGCAGCCTCACACCGCAGCGAACCAGTGCCCTCATACTCCTCTACGCGTGGGCATCCACTGCCGCATCTTCCCCGGCTCCACGTCGTCCCCTTCCTAGGCCTCGCCATCGTCCACCGCCCTGGTGCTCTCGGTGCGGCGTGGTCAACATGGTCAAGGAACGGCTTCCATCGGACGTGGACTGTACGTGGAGAGGCTGACAGCTGGGTCCACGGCCGCAGCAAGGAAGTGCCTCCTTATTACGTGCAAAATAATTATTCCTCCACCTGACAGCGGGGACCCATCGGATGGGCCACCGTATTTCGCCCCCCTGACTGCTGGGACCCACCAGCTACATCTTCGCAGGCAAGGAAGTGCCTGACAGTCGGGACCCACCTGGTCGAAGCGTATGTAGCGTTGTCATTCTGGTCGCGAACGTGTACGTACATACTGGTCGATGTAGAGGCGCGCACGTGTCGTAGTAGAGGTGCACACGTAGCATGTACACGTACGTACAGCGGCCAGGGTGCAAGAAAGAAAATACGGCCACGTATGTGTACATACGGGCGGGGTCTCAAACGCCTACTCGTGCATACATACGGCGAGGGCTCGTGTACATGGCTGGGTCTGAACGGAGAAACGACGTCGTCGTCGTGTTCATGGGTCGAAACGGAATGCGTGGTCGTGTTCATCGGGAGGGCTTGGATGGAAGAGGCAATGGAAACGAGGCCTGGCGTACCGCAGGACGGAGGAAACGGACCTGCTACGTCGAAACAGGGGTCCTGTTGATCAGGAGGGGTGTGGCGTATCGCAGAACAGAGGAAACGGACCTCCTACGGTCGAAAGGGGGTCTTGTTGATCAGGAGGGGTGTGGCGTACCGTAAAATGGAAGAAACGGACCTCCTACGGTCGAAACGAGGGTCCTGTTGATCGGGAGGGGTGTGGTGTACCGCAAAACGGAGGAAACGGACTTGTGTTGGAGCGCTACGGTCGAAACTGGGGTCCTGTTCATCGGGAGGGGTGTGGCGTACCGCAAAACGGGACTCCACGGGATACTGTTCATCTCCACCGTCGACCCCTCCAGCCTCCACGAGCTACTGTTCATCCATCGTCGACCTCCTCCAGCCTCCACGGGCTCGTGTTTATCCAGCCTCCACCGCGCGCTACTCCACCGGCTACTGTTCAACCACCCCTCCACTGTCTACTGTTCATCCAGCCCTCCACACCACGGGGTCCTGTTCAACCACCCCTCCACCATTTACTGTTCATCCTACCCTCCACGGGGTGGTCCTGTTCATCCACCCCTCCACGGGTTCCTGTTCATCCAGCCCCAACCGGCTCGATCGATCGGGGTCCTGTTCATCCAGAGGCAACACCACGGGGTCCTGTTCATCCACCCCCACCGGGAACTGTTCATCCAACCCCCCCCCCCCGCAACGCTCACTGTTTATCCCATCGATTGGCTTCAGTTAGCAGCAGTAGCCAAGGAATCGCTTGATCGGGTTCAGTTAACAGCCGTTGATCGATCGCTCGGGTTCAGTAACGCGTAGCCTACAGTGCAATCGCTCGGGTTCAGTTAGAGGCCAACGCCTCGCTCGGGTTCAGTTAGAGCCAATGCCTCGCACACACGCGCGTATGTGTACGAGAGAAACACGCATCGCTCGGTGTCGGTGTCAAAACCGGCGGATCTCGGGTAGGGGGTCCTGAACTGTGCGTCTAGGCCGGATGGTAACAGGAGACAAGGGATATGAAGTTTTACCCAGGTTCAGGCCCTCTCGATGGAGGTAAAACCCTACTTCCTGCTTGATTAATATTGATGATATGGGTAGTACAAGAGTAGATCTACCACGAGATCAAGGAGGCTAAACCCTAGAGGCTAACCTATGGTATGATTGTTGTATGATGAAGTTGTCCTACGGACTAGAACCCTCTGGTTTATATAGACACCGGATAGGGTTAGGGTTACACAAAGTCGGTTACAATGGTAGGAGATCTTGAATATCTGTATCGCCAAGCTTGCCTTCCACGCCAAGGAAAGTCCCATCCGGACACGGGACGAAGTCTTCAATCTTGTATCTTCATAGTCCTGGAGTCCGGCTGAAGGTATTGTCCGGCTATCCGAACACCCCCTAATCCAGGACTCCCTCAGTAGCCCCTGAACCAGGCTTCAATGACGACGAGTCCGGTGCGCAGATTGTCTTCGGCATTGCAAGGCGGGTTCCTCCTCCAAGTTCTTCATAAAAGAATGTAAACACCAAGAGTAGTGTCCGGCTCTGCAAAATAAGTTTCCACATATTGCCATATAGAGAATAATGTTAACACAAATCTAATCTGCCTACGTATTCCATAGCATGACATCACACTACAGCCAAGCCTTTATTCGAATCGTTTTTACTTTTCCACCTCAGCACGTTCTGCGAGGCGGTTTCCTTGGCACGTCTTGTCAAAGCAGAGATCGTGTCCCCCATTTACAGGATTCTCATCAATACGGATGTGGGTAACCCAACCGCGCCATTTATCACGGTGCTTGGGAGGCAAGCAAGTTTTACTAGGCTGGTGGGGACGCATAGCCGCATCCGCCCATATAAGGGGATAAGGATCCACCTTTTTACCTACGCCTTCTTCCTCCTTTGCCTATCCATCTTCTGCGCACCCGAGCTCCAGCGCCCAAGCCCGCACTTCCCACCTCAACCTTCTCCAGCAATGTCCGGAGCGGGAGGCAAGTGGATGGTCTCCTCCGTCACGGAGGGCCATGTCAAAAAGCTAAGGAAGGCCGGATACTTGTCCAAAGACATCGCGCACCGGCTTCCCGAGGAGGGGCAGCTTCTCCCCCCCCCCCAAGGCCCCATGAGAGGGTAGTATTCCTTCCCCATTTCCTCCGCGGACTGGGTTTTCCAATCCACCCATTTTTCCGGGGGCTCATGTTCTACTATGGCCTGGATTTCCACGATCTGGCCCTGAACTTCGTCCTCAACATCTCGGCGTTTATCATCATGTGCGAGGCTTTCCTCCGCATCCGCCCCCATTTCGGCCTCTGGCTCAAGACCTTTAACTTCAAGCCCAAGGTGGTGCGCGGCAGCCAGGCGGAGTGCGGAGGCGCCATGGCGGGCAAGATGGCCAACGTCCTACGGCTCGAGGGCTCTTTCGTAGAGACCCTAAAGGGGTGGCAATCCGGGTGGTTTTACATCACCGAGCCACGCGATCCGAAATGGATCGCAGCCCCCGAGTTCCGATCCGGACCCCCCACGCGGCTTATGTCCTGGAAAGAGACGGCCTTGTTGTGGGGTGACGAAAAAGAGTTGACTAGACTGCAGACATGCATCAAGTCCTCGGTGAACAAGCCGATCAAGCTGTTAATGTAGTCCGGGTTATGCTCGTCCGCCGGATCCTCCCGTGTCAACAACGGGACTTTAATCTGTGGGAGTTCGACCCGGCGCAGCACCAAACCCTTAACAGGCTCTTTGACACGATGTATGAAGACGTCTGGAAGGTGCTAACCAAAGGCGTCGAGGCTCCCGCATCCGCTTCCGAGGACCGCGGATACAGCTCGCAGCGTCACGCTAGCGAGGTAAGCTATTTTCACCTTTTACAGGATGTAAAGTTTTTTCATAGTTTGACTCTATGCGGGATCCAAACTCCCTCACCTTTGACAGGCTTGGCAGGCGAAGTCCGGACCAATTAACTGTCCAGCTCCCTTGCCCGAAGACCCAGCCCCTGCTCGCTTAGCGAAGCTGCTGGCTTCGGCGCCTTATGTGGTGCCGGATAAGAAGGCCAAGAAGAAGAAGGCCACGGGGACTCAAAAGAGTGCCCGTCATATGGTGGTGTCGGACTCGTCATCCGACGAGTCCGAGACGCTCTCCTCCCATGAAAATGAGGATGAGGAAGAAGAAACCTCTCCCCCTCTAGCGGGGGGGGGGGGAGGAAAGAAAAGGAAGGCCGCCCCAACGGGGGAGGCCTAAGGGTCCAAGAGGAGGAAGACCCCTCCGTCGGACTACTCCCCCAACGCCGACGAGGACGACGAGGAGTGGCCGGAAAGGGCCAAGTGTCCGGCGAAATCGTAAGTATTCGGATACCAGAGTAACTCATGATGTTCCTTTGTTGCACAACTTTCCCTAATGTCGAACATAATTATGCAGCCCGCCCCGGGCCGGACTCGACGAGTCATTGAGCGGCTCCCTGGATTAATCGGACGTGAACTCAGTTCCGCCCGCTGTCTCCCCCCGCACTGCGGACGACGCCGAAGTGGCGTCACGACAAGTTCCAGGGCAGGAGGAGGTGGTCCTGGAGGAGCCGCAAGGCAACCTCCCGGACTCCAGGAGTAAAGGGGACAAAACCCCCCAGGGCTCCAAGTCCGGCTTTGAGCCGGACACCGCGCCGGAATCTTCAACGGTTCCGGACCGCGACAGGCGAACTCCTGTCAAGAGGAGCAAGCCTAATGAGTCGGCAGCCTCCGTCCAACCGGAGGCGCCGAGGAATCTACTAGAGGTGCTTAAGGGCGCCTCCATCGACGAGGAGCACTGTACTATCATGAGTACGGTGATCCAGAAGGTTCAGTCCGCCAAGAGAGGACTGACCGAAGCTTGAGCTAGCCTTCCAACAGGCTTCGAGGTAAGTAAAAATATGTAAAAATATTACCGCATAGACAGTAGCCCCTGATGCTCTGTTTGGCGTTCGGAAAGAAAAGCCGAATAGAGGATCTATTAAATTTCGCAGGAGTCTAACAAAAAAGAGTCAATATGCGTATGCAGGCTTCGCTGCTAGCCACCGCCGCACTGACTGCGGAGGTGGGTGCCCTAAAACAGGGCCTCGAGCCGACCAAGCAAGAGCTCGGCCTTGCCAAGCGGCAGCTCGAGGAGAAAGAAGGTAAGAGATACCTTACAGAGAAAGTGCCTATAAAAAGACGCGATTGCAAAAAATAACAGGATTGTACTGCTTATTCTAGGGGCCACGACTGAGGTGGCGACCCTCAAGCAGGCGCTGTCCGAGGCCGAGAAGAGAGCAGCCACGGAGCGCAACGAGCGAGAGAAATTTGAGGTGCAGGTCAGCGAGGCGCAGCAAGAGCTTCAGGCTCTCATGAAAAAACATGAGAGTTTGGAGCTTGACTCTAAAACGCGAGTGTCCGAGCTCGCCGCGGCCGTCAAGACTGCCGAGTTTGCCAAGGCCGAAGCCCAGAAGGCCCGCCAAGAGTTGGAGGAGATGAAAAAGATAGCGGTGGGTAAGGCATTCTTTATGCAAAGCAGAGATATAAAAGTAAACTACTTGTTACTTACCCGAATCCGGAGCTCTCCAGGGGCATTCGCAGATCTTCCCCGCAGCGTATCCGATGCCGCCACATTTTACCGATCCGAAGAGGGAAGCTCGACGGAGAAGGTGTTCTGGTCTCAGTATGGTGAGGCCGGACACCCCGTGCCCTTGAGCGACCAGCTGAAGCAGCTGGTCGAGCTTCACAAGGCGGCCGAACAGGCCATGAAGGGATTCATAGTTCGGCTGTGGCCTGGAGAGGCCTTGCATGGGAGCTACTTCGGACTGGTGCGGCGGCTGGTGGAGGCCTGTCCAAGGCTCGAGGTCATCAAGCGCTCCGTCTGCATTGAAGGTGCCCGTAGGGACCTTGCCCGTGCAAAGGTGCACTAGGGTAAGCTGGACGGTGATAAGCTTGTGAGGGACGGGCCGCCACCAGGGAAGGAGCATCGCAAGCCCGAGAACTATTACAAGGATGTTCTTGCGGGTACCCTCCTTGTGGCGGATGAATGTACCAAGGATGTAATTTTTGAATGAACTCGCTCGTGTTTATTCTGTGCGCTGAAAACTTGTTCATATGCGCTAAGCAATGCTTGTTGAATTTAAAATATTATTTTCTGTGCGGCCGTTTATCAAAAAATTGAGAGATGGCCAGTCGTCGGCTTCCGCCCCCATGCCACTAGTGCTGGGGTGTTCGGGATAAACCCGAGCGCTCTTTTTCCCATGTTTGGGTCCTTCGAGGGAGGCGCTCAGCACAACGAACAAGGCAATCAGACTATAATGCTTGAACACTCTCACTTAGCCATAGAACTTTATAATTTTAAATTTCGGCAAAGGCCCTTGTTCGGAAGACCGAGTTCGGGGCGCTATCCACGCCTTGGCCGGACAAAGCCGGCTCCTTGCTCGAAGCGGCATAAGTCTTTAGGGACTCAAAAAACCTCTCGAACAGCGACCGGTCTCTCGCCTCATCATGACAATCAGTTTTATCTTTCTCCACTAGGTGCTCAGCCCAGCTCAACTGGGGCACAATCGCAGTGGTTCTCCTAGTGCTACCTTAGCCGATATAGCGGAACGTAAGGCACCAAAACATAGGAGCCGGGCAAACCCAACTATTGACCCAAATCATGATTCGGAGCCGATGCATATAGTGCTATAAGTTCGGGGTGCCGCACCGACTTCTTACACCATAATAAGGGGTACTGAAGCCCCTGAAGTATTTGCCGTACCATAGTGTACGGGTGCCACATGTCATTAATGAACATATATATAAAAAGAGGATAATGCAAAAAATAGACAAAAAGCTATGCATTGTTTATAAAAGCTATGAATTTCTTCATCGTCCATATCCCATCCTTGCTGACCATAGTCCGGCCAGGGCTCTCCCGATAAAGAGAGAGACTTTAGTGAGTTCAGGATGTCGCTGAAGGGCGAGTGCTGAAAGATGTCCACGGCGGTGAACTCCATGATCGGCGCCCAATCGGATTCGATCGGCAGGGGCGCGGGGGGTTCGGAGTCCGGAGGGGAATCCGGATCCTCGGAGTCACGGGTCATACAGATGTGGGGCTGGTGTTCGGCTCGATCGCCTTTGAGATTGCAGCCCCTGAGGTGGCGTCCAACCGCTCATCCTCGATCGGCGCCGCACACTACAGGAATCAGTTAATTTGCTGACTGTGATGCTCTTTGTTGTCAGTTTTTCATTGGCACTGACGGCAAAGACATACTTTACCGTCTGCCAAAAAAATACAGACAGCAAATCCATACTTTGCCATCTGCAGATAAAATACAGACGACAAATACATTCTTTGCCGTCTACAAAAAAAATACAGACGGCGAATATATTCTTTGCCGTCTGTATTTTTTCGCAGACGGCAAAGAGAAAACACACCACGCGGATTGATCACGCGGATCACTGACGTGGCATCATCTCAACCCACTCACTCGAGATCTTCCACCACCCACCACGCACACCACACAATCCCACGACCCCACGTCCTCCACAACCCACGCATGCTATCACACCACACACCCCACGCCCCCTCGCCCAAACCCATCTCGTGCGGCACAAGGGGCTGGAGCACCAGCAGCTCGCCGGAGCGGAGCACCAGCAGTCGCCCGCTGCCGGCCTCTGCCCGGCTCCGCCCGTCTCCACGCGCCGCCGGCCTCCGCCCGCATCCGGCTCTGCCCGTCTACACGCGCCGCCGCCTACGCCCGCATACGTCCTCTGCCTGTCTCCGCGCGCCGTCGGCCTCCGCCCGCATCTGGCCTCGGCTCGTCTCCGCGCGACACTGGCCTTCGCGTGCCGCCGGCGTCCGCCCGCATCTGGCCTCGGCCCGTCTCCGCGGAACACTGGCCTCGGCCCGTCTCCGCGGGACACTGGCCTCCGCACGCCGTCGGCGTCCGCCTCCACTGCTCTCATCTTCCTCCCTCTCTCCCTTCTCTCAATCCGCGGGGCTCCGCCTCCGCTGCTCCCCTTTGTCCGCGGTGGGGCTTGGCGCTGACGGAGTTGATGGGGTCCAATGGATCCAGGGATTGGCGACCGGATCCAGCGCCCGGACGAGGGTGGCGAGCTCCGCCTTGGTGGCGGACGGCTTGAGCTCCTCTCGGGCGTCCATAGTGCTGTTGGTGTGCTCTTGTCCATGGAGAAAGGAAGGAGAAGGCGTGGCTGTTGGTTGCTGCTGCTCCGGTGAGCACGGGCACACAGTATGGTTGCAGGGAGGCGCGGCGTCCAGATCGAACTCATGTACTGTACTGAAGTGTAATCCATTTGGCTTGTGAAATATAGTTTTGTTTGAGATCTGTTGATGTATACTGTGTAAATATAGTAGTTTGTGTTGTAAAATCCAATCATTCTTGGAACAACAAATGCTTATACTGTGGTGTTCGTTCGCCATCGACTCTGCACTTGGACAATTTGTTCATTTTTTAAAACAAAAAAGATGGTTTGCCGTCTGTGATGTTTGATGCTGATGGCAAAGACGAAGTTTGACTGACGGCAAAGACCATATTCTTTGCCGTCTGTGGCAGCCTTTGAATGACGACGAAGTAGTGATTGGCAGACGGCAAAGATTTTGCCGTCAGCCCGACTAAATGCTGACGGCAAAGCAGCCTTTGCCGGCATCCTCTTTGCCGTCTATGTTTGCCGTCAGCTGGCTGATGGCAAACTCTTTGCCGTCTGTATTTTGCTCTTTGTCGTCTGTACTTGCCAGACGGCAAACTAGCTGATTCCTGTAGTGGCAGGTTCTGAATTAAGGGTCGGAAACGACACGCGTGCGGCCTCCAGGACACTGTTCGGCGGCAGAGCTAGATCATGCCCATCTTGACAGTGCGGCGCGCTTGGCTGTGGCCCGAATCCGTCAAAGATCAAGTCCCCGCGGATGTCAGCCGTGTAGTTCGAACTTCCAAACCTGACCTGATGGCCAGGGGCGTAGCTTTCGATCTGCTCCAGGCGGCCAAACGAATTGGCCCGCAGTGCGAAGCCGCCGAAGACGAAGATCTGTCCGGGGAGAAAAGTCTCACCCTGGACCGCATCGTCGTTGATGATCAAAGGAGCCATCGGGCCTAAAAGTGATGACACAGAGGAACTCTCAATGAAAGCACCAATGTCGGTGTCAAAACCGGCGGATCTCGGGTAGGGGGTCCCGAACTGTGCGTCTAGGCCGGATGGTAATAGGAGACAAGGGACACAAAGTTTTACCCAAGTTCGGGCCCTCTCGATGGAGGTAAAACCCTACTTCCTGCTTGATTAATATTAATGATATGGGTAGTACAAGAGTAGATCTACCACGAGATCAAGGAGGCTAAACCCTAGAAGCTAGCCTATGGTATGATTGTTGTATGATGAAGTTGTCCTACGGACTAGAACCCTCCGGTTTATATAGACACCAGATAGGGTTAGGGTTACACAAACTCGGTTACAATGGTAGGAGATCTTGAATATCCGTATCGCCAAGCTTGCCTTCCACGCCAAGGAAAGTCCCATCCGGACACGGGACGAAGTCTTCAATCTTGTATCTTCATAGTCCTGGAGTCCGGCTGAAGGTATTGTCCGGCTATCCGAACACCCCCTAATCTAGGACTCCCTCACTCGGCCCCCGACCTCCCACCGTAATCGGGAACTCCACGAAATTTTCCGCCCCCTCACTTGTACCATTGTTTTTTCCGTCATGGACGGCCCAAAGAATGTCATGCAGCTGCGTCTCCGGCCCGCCCAAGACGAAAAGCCCATTTTCTATCATGATTTTTTGTCATAGAAGTCGGAGCCCACCACATCTATGATGATACCGGGTTTTTTCACAATTATCGTCATAGAAGTGTCATATGTATGACAGCAAATTTTTTTGTTCGACCCAAAATGTCACGGATGTGTCTTCTTTTGTAGTGTTCCCTGAGATCCTCTGCTAACTCCTTTGGCAATCCCGTGGTCACTAGGGTGTTAGCATAACTCTTCCGACTCAAGGCATCTGCTATGACATTGGCCTTGCCTGGATGATAGTGAAGCTTCATGTCATAATCCTTTATAAGCTCCAACCATCTCCTCTGCCTAAGGTTCAGCTCCTTCTGTGTGAAAATGTACTTCAAACTCTTATCATCCATGTACACATCACAACGATTTCCAATAAGGTAATGTCTCTAAGTCTTGAGCTCGTGCACTACTGCTGCTAACTCCAAATCATGCGTGGAATAATTCAATTCGCGCGGTTTTAGTTGTCGTGAGGCGTACGAAACAAGTCTTCCATCCTGCATAAGCACACTTCCAAGTCCTAGGCGAGAGGCGTCGCAATACTGTCAGGACCGGATTTTCAGGATATGATTTCCCAGAAAATGGCCCTTGTGCTCATCAGCCCCAGGATTACTATTAGCTGATGAGGCACCAACTAGATACAGAAATTCCAAGCAAAGTACATAATATGTAATACAAGACCGTTCTGGCCTATGAGTACAACAATTGGTTTTCTATTGGCTGAAGGCGGAAGCGGTTTGCGGGTCACCAGCGTCTATGGGACTCCATTTCCCACAGGAACAGCTGACCAGGATAACTCCTATCTTCACGAGGCTGCTATCTCCATTGCGTAGGTTTCAAGGCTGTCATCACAACGCTCTTCTCCATGCAAGAAATCTCGCCAAGACAATAGCCAGGGACAAGCCAGTGAGTACTTTGAATGTACTTGCAAACATTAAGAACACAGCTATAATATAGCCACTGATAATCATGCCTTAAAATATTCTATGATCACTTCGTCAGTTATGAAATAAGTTTCATGATGCACGCAAGTAGATCATTTAAATAAATCATGAGTAAACAATCAGGGTGTAAAAAAATATAAAGCACTGATCGGGTGTCTGAAGCGACGCCTCGAAAGGATAAAAATATGAAGCATGCCTTAGTCGGGCGTCTGAGCGACACCACAGAAAGGGCTTATATATAAAAAGGAATAACAAGCATGCCACAGTCGGGCGTTTGTGCGACACCACATAAAGGGCTTATAAGTGAATGAAATAACAAACATGCCACAGTCGGGCGTCTGGGCGACGCCACATAAAGGGCTTATAAGTAAATGAAATAACAAACATGCCAGAGTCGGGCGTCTGGGCGACGCCAGATAAAGGGCTTATAAGTAAATGAAATAACAAAACATGCCGCAGTCGGGCGTCTGAGCGATGCCACATAAAGGGCTTATATATAAACATAATCATAGTGAATATCCAGGAGGTAGTACCGTCCCAGGGATATTCATTATCTCAAAACAATGCAAACAGTTAGTCCACAATGATAATAATCATAACCATCATATATCACGAGTCATAAACAAAATTCTGGTTTAGTAGTTTCTCCTCCGAAGACCGACACTAAGACCGACACATGACCCATCCCAGACTATAGTCCTTAACCATGGACACGGCTATTCGAATAGGTTTAATATCTCTGTAGAGGGTGTACTCTTTACCCACGAGTAACGGATTTATTTAGTTCATCGGGACTAATTCCATCTACGGTCTTTTAGTCGAAAACACGCCTGACTTGCACACACCAGCTTTTACTCGTGTCTGGAATCACCCATGACACCTGTTAAGCAAAACTCTAAGTGGGGAGGCTACAACCTCGCGTAGCATGGGATCAAATTTCTATCGCGCGCTCTAAGGGGTGGCCTCCCCTCTCGGTCCCAACCGGAAACACCAATGCCCCCGGACCAGGTGGCATGCCTACCGGTTGCAACCGGTATCTTCCACCATGGCCTCTCTGTACGGTGTGTGCTAGGACAGGGGTTGACAACTTACTGAACCGTACCCTACCTATGGCAGGGACAAGTGGCAGCACGAACAAGTATGGGGGTTACTGGAACAAGACTCGATCTATGGCCGACTCAGGAGGCTTAAGTATTTCCTGCATGATTAGCTCAAGAATAATATTCCACATCCATCACACCCGACCACCACTCATCATACCTCCCCTCTGCCCAACTGGTCATAACCGTCTCGACGAGGGACAAGCTCGTGTCTACCCAAGATAGAGACTTTCCTGGACCCTTCCCGGTAGGCATGAGAGGCATATGAGGGTGATCGCTGTCACAAGCATATCCATCTCCAACAGCAAAATTTTCATTTTTCACTCAATGCGTATGATCATATCGTTATAAAAATATTTAATGCTTTATGTCGAGGTGGAATTATAACCGTATCAAATGATCCACAAAATATTATGCCAGGGTTCAGAATGCTTGCCTTCAAGGTGTGGAGAGGTGAGGTACTCTCCAAAACTTTTTGAAAGTTTTCTTCTCTCTCCAAAAATCCTATTCTCAAAAATATGCAAATAACACATATTTAAAAAACAGTACAAAAAGTTTTCCAAATTATTTTTGAAATAAATCTTAAAATAAACTAGGTAAAATTTGAGAGTGGTAGGAAAAAGAATCAATTCATTTGGAGTTTTATCTAAAAAGTTATAACTAGTCAAAGTTCTGGTCAAAATCTGTTTAAAAAAAAGAAAAGAAAACATTTTCAGAGAGGAATACGCTTTCGAAGCGGGGAAAACGTACTTGGGGTTTTTACCTCTTTACTCAAAACACGTGGAGGCGGGGCTGGGTCACTGACAGTGGGTCCAGGGGGCCCACTGGTCAGGTTTGACCAGTCACCGCGCCCTTTCTCCCTGTGTCCGAGCGGGGCGAGGCTCCGGCGATGCTCGCCGGCAAACGGCGGCACCGTTCGAGAAGCCGAAGCCATCCGCGGGCTCAGGGGGTCGAGGCGGTCCCGTCGGTGGTCGCTACGGTCCCTGGGGTGGACGGAGTCGCCGGCGGTGGTCGTCGGGCAGAGTGGATTCTTGCCTCCGGTGGTTCCTGATCGGAATTGGGCTGGGGGATGGACTCACGAGAGGAAGGGAAGTCTTCTGGTGGAGAGTGGAGAGGGGGAGGCCTTGGTGGCGCCGAAACGGTCAAGGCAGTGGCGGCGGCTGTGGTTGCCGGAGAAGAAGAGGACGACCATCTTCGGTCCTTCTAATGCTACGGAAGGATCATTGAGAGGGTGAGGGAGGTTGCTTGAGGGTTTGGCGAGCTCGGGGGGGGGGGGTCCTTATATAGGCGGTCGGGGCGGTTTCGACGATGGCCGATGATAAGAACGCCGGCGACCATCGTTCTGTAGCGGGCATGCGATGTGGCGACGACGAGGGATTGCGGATGAGCTCGAGCTGCTCCAGGGGGCAGCTTGCGAGCGCTAGTGGTCCGGGCGGCGCCGTCCAAGGCAGAGCTCACTGTGGCCGCCCGCTAGCCGCCGTTGGCGACCTGACGGCTGCGCTGTTGGGCGCCAGGGGCGACTCTGCGACGCGGGAGGGGCCGGGTGCGTCGACTGGGAGAGGGGAAGGGCCGGAACGGCGCGGGGGTGGCGGCACGGGACGCGGCGGCTTGGTGCACGCGCGTGCAAAATGTGCGCTCTGGGTGCGCCCAGTGCACGCACGCTGCGTGTTCGGCAGAATGCCATGGCATGCCAGAGGCTCCAAATCACCTAAGGTTTAACAGGTCTAGGCTAGGGCCATCTAGGAGTTTAGTGGACAAGCTGGTTGGGTCAGGGGGTTAAGATCACAAAGCAAACCTATAATCATGCCAAATCTGCTCATACACTCAAGGTGTTCGACATAATGCTAAGTGCATCTAGGCAACTCTTGGGGTGGCCCAAATTTCCAGATCATAGTCTCTTTAGATGAAAGAGAGGGTGGTGAGGTTAGTTTGACAAAATCAGAAACTTGTTAGTGCAAGCTTTCCCAAACTTCAGTTTTGGACAGAAAGAAAAGGGCCTGGTTGCATGCACTAAAAATCCTCCAACGGGGCCACCCTTCTGGACTTAAGGGTTTTGTAGCAAGGTCTATAAGTTGGAAAAAGAATCATAGCTAAAAGGGCAAGTTAAATGATGGTTGTAGTACAAACCAACAAGTTGGACCAGAATGAAAGTGAGGTTGATTCACTCAAATTTCTCAAAGAACATAAAAGGGTTTTTGCATAAAGTTGAATTATGTACTCCTATGAACATCCCATAATTTTGGTGGAGGCTAGAAAGAAATATTTAAATGGGTTGTAGTGCAAAATTGCCCACTGGACCAGATTTGAAAAATTGATGTAGAGCTCAAAATATTAAGTGAATGAAATATATTTTTGCATGAAAGTGATTTAAAAACATCACATGACATCTCCAAATTTTGGTTGGGATTTTAAATGAATTAAACAAATGGTTGTAGTTAAAATTAGGACCATAAAACCATGGGAAACCAATTTTCAAGAAATAAACATTAGGAAAATTAATTATGCAATTAATTCCATTGATAAAAGAAAATTTTTCTTGAGAGGTTAAAAAAGTCCAATAATATATTTGAAAAGTTTTCACTTGGGGTAAAAACTCCATAACAAACAAAGTAATGATTTTGAAATCAAAAGAAAATCCAGAAAAATGAAAATTTTAATTTCCTGGCAGAATTTTAATTAATAAAACAAGGTCAAAATTTTGGGGTGTCACAACACTACCCCCTTAAGAAAAATCTCGTCCTCGAGATTTGTTAAGAGTTGTTTTTTTGAAACAAGGTACTCCCGTTAATTGAAATCGAGAGTTTACTCATAGCACAAACCTAGGGTACAATCATAGGCTGCAACACACAAATAAACATAGCCATGACGTTTACAATGGAAAAGGAAAAAGGACAGGATCCCTAGAGAACGTCTCTGGTACTGGGGTGCACTCTTCTTCTATCGGGGAAAGCGGATTTATCAGTCGATGAATGCGTCTCTGTTGGTCGGGCCTCAGTGGTCTGCCGATGGCGACCTGAGGATTTAAATCAGCGAGGCTCTAGAGATAACCCATTACTCGCTGGTTCAAACGCTCTTGCGCAATGATATACTGGACAAGGTTGGCCAGTACTGGGTCTCTCTCAATTCGTCCACCGGGAAAAGATGTCACTTCCCTAGGTGTTGCACGGCTCGGAAAGTAGTAATACCCTCGTTCGCTGGCATAGGGTACCGCGAATCGAAGGCGAACAATTGCTTCATGTGCAGCTGCCTCTATGGCCATCTGCGGAGTTAGCATAGATTTCCCCAGGAAGGAGACTTCCGTTGGGTCTTGATTTTAATCTACGGGAGGGATGTGCACTACTGCCCAATATTTCGAGGTGGATGAGGTGATCCTCGACTTGAGCAGCTCGTACTGGGGTGGCTGGGTAGAGCCCATGGTACTGCAGGTAAAGTCCCACAATATTTTAACAAAGCTACCCGGGGTTGCATCTGGGGTTCTTAGATAAATGCTAGGGCTCGGCATGGCAAGAAATGGTACTGAGGGTTGCGCACAAGATGAGGGGTACTTGGTAAGGTCACGAGGTGGCCATTTATATAGCCTCCCGGCTGGGTTATTACCGCGGTGAGGGGCACTAGTTTGCTGGTTCGGCCCTCATGGGGTCGGGTTCAAAGTCACACATACACACATCTCATAAAAGTGACGCGTTACTATGGGTGCCGTCGGGGTTGGTCTTTGGTAGCTACGCCCGGAATTAAAAATGCGACAGTACATCAACACAGCTACTTTTTAAATTGGGGCGCACATGTAGACAACGTTGTGGTGATACAAGATCACACAATTACAGGGTGTGGACAAGCTGAGAATCGGTACTACTCGAGTGACTTAGTCTACCTCGTTTATGTCTAAGCGGGCGTGCCTTGTGGACGCCGAGGCTTCTCCATTGGCTTCACTGTCGGGGTTAGCCGGAGGGGGTTGAGGAACTGCAGGGTTGGGGTAGCGATGATGACCATCGTGGGGATTGTTGGCCACAATCCCGTTGGAGTGGGTTCCCAAAAGGCGACGAAGCACTTCTGGGGTCATCAAAGCACCTTGGTTGATGGCTGGGGCTGACCTCAGGGTCTCGATCGGTTGTCCGAACAGCACGACTGGGCTGTCGGCGTCAGGCTCAACTTCTCTTCTAGCTGGTGCTCGGCGAATCAGTTCTCCACGAGCTGCGATCAAATCAAGGGTGATTTGATCGAACAGACCCTCTAGCGCACTTACATAGCGCACCAGATGCAATAATGCAGGGTCCGTCTCGTGGTCTCCGTTGGCGACTTGGGGTGGTCTACCATACCCGTTACGGCTGGGGTAGTAGTAGAAGGAGCGACAGTTAACTCTGGGCGAGAAGTGCCAGAGTTGAACTATAGCTTCTCGGGCAGCTAGTTGGATGGCTTGTGGCTCAAAGGAAGTTGTCCTTCCGGTGAACCTGTAGGGGCATTCTGGTGATAGACCCCTACCATAGACGTGCACTGTGGCCTAGAACTGACAGCTTTCACCGCTCATGGGCCCTTGGTACACAACATATTCTGGGGGCTCTTCTAAAGCAAAGGGACGGCGGGTGAGGTTTGCTAGCACGGTCACAAAACCTCCAAGGTTGGTTGCTGTGGTCTCATTGTGAACAATGGGGCTAGGCATTATAGCTCGGTTTGGGGTAGAGGCTGTGCTGTGCTGGGCTGAGGCAAGCGTGCCCTTTTATAGTAAAAGGGGACGGAGTCTTCCTTCGCATGCTTGCGAAAAAGACTATTTAGGGGCCGGTCACTGGCGCGTGGTCGACAGGCTAGGCTGATAGGTTGGGCACCGACTGCCAAAAGGTGTCAGGTCACTATGTGGCTATCTTAGACGAGAAGCTTGGCCGGGGTTTGGTTAAGGTTTGGTGGGTTGGTTTACCTAGGTTTTCGACCTGGCTAAGATAGGATTAGCCAATGGTCAGCCTGACTCTGATACCAAGTTTGTCAGGACCGGATTTTCGGGATATGATTTCCCAGAAAATGGCCCTTGTGCTCATCAGCCCCAGGATTACTGTTAGCTGATGAGGCACCAACTAGATACAGAAATTCCAAGCAAAGTACATAATATGTAGTACAATACCTTTCTGGCCTATGAGTACAACAATTGGTTTTCTATTGGCTAAAGGCGGAAGCGGTTTGCGGGTCACCAGCGTCTATGAGACTCCATTTCCCACATGAACAGCTGACCAGGATAACTCCTATCTTCGCGAGGTTGCTATCTCCATTGCGTAGGTTCCGGGGCTGTCATCACAATGCTCTTCTCCATGCAAGAAATCTGGCCAAGACAATAGCCAGGGACAAGCCAGTGAGTACTTTGAATGTACTCGCAAACATTAAGAACACAGGTATAATATAGCCACTGATAATCATGCCTTAAAATATTCTATGATCACCTTGTCAGTTATGAAATAAGTTTCATGATGCACGCAAGTAGATCATTTAAATAAATCATGAGTAAACAATTAGGGTGTAAAAAAATATAAAGCATTGATCGGGTGTCTGAAGCGACACCTCGAAAGGATAAAAATATGAAGCATGCCTCAGTCGGGCGTCTGAGCGACACCACAGAAAGGGCTTATATATAAAAAGGAATAACAAGCATGCCACAGTCGGGCGTCTGTGCGACACCACATAAAGGGCTTATAAGTGAATGAAATAACAAACATGCCACAGTCGGGCGTCAGGGCGACGCCACATAAAGGGCTTATAAGTAAATGAAATAACAAACATGCCACAGTCGGGCATCTGGGCGACGCCACATAAAGGGCTTATAAGTAAATGAAATAGCAAAACATGCCGCAGTCGGGCGTCTGAGCGACGCCACATAAAGGGCTTATATATAAACATAATCATAGTGAATATCCAGGAGGTAGTACCGTCCCAGGGATATTCATTATCTCAAAACGATGCAAACGGTTAGTCCACAATGATAATAATCATAACCATCATATATCACGAGTCATAATCAAAATTCTGGTTTAGTAGTTTCTCCTCCGAAGACCGACACTAAGACCGACACTTGACCCATCCCAGACTATAGTCCTTAACCATGGGCACGGCTATTCGAATAGGTTTAATATCTCTGCAGAGGGTGTACTCTTTACCCACGAGTAACGGATTTCTTTAGTTCATCAGAACTAATTCCGTCTATAGTCTTTTAGTCGAAAACACTCCTGACTTGCACACACCAGCTTTTACTCGTGTCTGGAATCACCCATGACACATGTTAAGCAAAACTCTAAGTGGGGAGGCTACAACCTCGCGTAGCATGGGATCAAATTTCTATCGCGCGCTCTAAGGGGTGGCCTCCCCTCTCGGTCCCAACCGGAAACACCCATGCCCCTGGACCAGGTGGCATGCCTACCGGTTGCAACCGGTATCTTCCACCATGGCCTCTCTGTACGGTGTGTGCTAGGACAGGGGTTGAAAACTTACTGAACCGTACCCTACCTATGGCAGGGACAAGTGGCAGCACGAAACAAGTATGGGGGTTACTGGAACAAGACTCGATCTATGGCCGACTCAGGAGGCTTAAGTATTTCCTGCATGATTAGCTCAAGAATAATATTCCACATCCATCACACCCGACCACCACTCATCATACCTCCCCTCTGCCCCACCGGTCATAACCGTCTCGACGAGGGACAGGCTCGTGTCTACCGAAGACAGAGACTTTCCTGGACCCTTCCCGGTAGGCATGAGAGGCATATGAGGGTGATTGCTATCACAAGCATATCCATCTCCAACAGCAAAATTTTCATTTTTCACTCAATGCGTATGATCATATCGTTATAAAAATATTTAATGCTTTATGTCGAGGTGGAATTATAACCGTATCAAATGATCCACAAAATATTATGCCAGGGTTCAGAATGCTTGCCTTCAAGGTGTGGAGAGGTGAGGTGCTCTCCAAAACTTTTTGAAAGTTTTCTTCTCTCTCCAAAAATCCCATTTTCAAAAATATGCAAATAACACATATTTCAAAAACAATACAAAAAGTTGTCCAAATTATTTTTGAAATAAATCTTAAAATAAACTAGGTGAAATTTGAGAGTGGTAGGAAAAAGAATCAATTAATTTGGAGTTTTATCTAAAAAGTTATAGCTAGTCAAAGTTCTGGTCAAAATCTGTTTAAAAAAACAGAAAAGAAAACGTTTTCAGAGAGGAATACGCTTTCGAAGCGGGGAAAACGTACTTGGGGGTTTTACGTCTTTACTCAAAACACGTGGAGGCGGGGCTGGGTCACTGACAGTGGGTCCAGGGGGCCCACTGGTCAGGTTTGACCAGTCGTCGCGCCCTTTCTCCATCCTCTGTCCGAGCGGGGCGAGGCTCCGGCGATGCTCGCCGGCTAACGGCGGCACCGTTCGAGAAGCCGAAGCCATCCGCGGGCTCAGGGGGTCGAGGCGGTCCCGTCGGTGGTCGCTACGGTCCCTGGGGTGGACGGAGTCACCGGCGGCGAGCTTCGCAGCGGGCGGTGGTCGTCGGGCAGAGTGGATTCTTGCCTCCGGTGGTTCCTGATCAGAATTAGGCAGGGGGATGGACTCACGAGAGGAAGGGAAGTCTTCTGGTGGAGAGAGTGGAGAGGGGAGGCCCTGGTGGCGTCGGAACGGTCAAGGCAGTGGCGGCGGCTGTGGTTGCCAGAGAAGAAGAGGACGACCATCTCCGGTCCTTCTACTGCTACGGGAGGATCATTGAGAGGGTGAGGGAGGTTTCTTGAGGGTTTGGCGAGCTCGGGGGGGGGGGGGGGTCCTTATATAGGCGGTCGGGGCGGTTCCGACGATGGCCGAGGATAAGAACGCCGGCGACCGCCGTTCTGTAGCGGGCAGGCGACGTGGCGACGACGAGGGATTGCGGACAAGGTTGCGGATGAGCTCGAGCTGCTCCAGGGGGCAGCTGGCGAGCGCTAGTGGTCCGGGCGGCGCCGTCCAAGGCAGAGCTCACTGTGGCCGCCCGCTAGCCGCCGTTGCCGACCTGACGGCGGTGCTGTTGGGCGCCAGGGGCGACTCTGCAGTGCGGGAGGGGCCGGGTGCGTCGACTGGGAGAGGGGAAGGGCCGGAACAGCGCGGGGTTGGCGGCACGGGACGCGGCGGCTCGGTGCACGCGCGTGCAAAACGTGCACTCTGGGTGCGCCCAGAGCACGCACGCTGCATGTTCGGCAGAATGCCACGGCATGCCAGAGGGCTCCAAATCACCTAAGGTTTAACAGGTCTAGGCTAGGGCCATCTAGGAGTTTAGTGGACAAGCTGGTTAGGTCAGGGGGTTAAGATCACAAAGCAAACCTATAATCATGCCAAATCTGCTCATACACTCAAGGTGTTCGACAGAATGCTAAGTGCATCTAGGCAACTCTTGGGGTGGCCCAAATTTCCAGACCATAGTCTCTTTAGATGAAAGAGAGGGTGGTGAGGTTAGTTTGACAAAATCAGAAACTTGTTAGTGCAAGCATTGCCAAACTTCAGTTTTGGACAGAATGAAAAGGGCCTGGTTGCATGCACTAAAAATCCTCCAATGGGTCCACCCTTCTGGACTTAAGGGTTTTGTAGCAAGGGCTATAAGTAGGAAAAAGAATCATAGCTAAAAGGGCAAGTTAAATGATGGTTGTAGTACAAACCAACAAGTTGGACCAGAATGAAAGTGAGGTTGATTCACTCAAATTTCTCAAAGAGCATAAAAGGGATTTTGCATAAAGTTTAATTATATACTCCTATGAACATCCCATAATTTTGGTGGAGGCTAGAAAGAAATATTTAAATGGGTTGTAGTGCAAAATTGCCCACTGGACCAGATTTGAAAAATTGATGTAGAGCTCAAAATATCAAGTGAATAAAATATATTTTTGCATGAAAGTGATTTAAAAACATCACATGACATCTCCAAATTTTGGTTGGGATTTTAAATGAATTAAACAAATGGTTGTAGTTAAAATTAGGACCATAAAACCATGGGAAACCAATTTTCAAGAAATAAACATTAGGAAAATTAATTATGCAATTAATTCCATTGATAAAAGAAAAGTTTTCTTGAGAGTTTAAACAAGTCCAATAATATATTTGAAAAGTTTTCACTTGGGGTAAAAACTCCATAACAAACAAAGTAATGATTTTGAAATCAAAAGAAAATCCAGAAAAATGAAAAATTTAATTTCCTGGCAGAATTTTAATTAATAAAACAAGGTCAAAATTTTGGGGTGTCACAAATACACTTGGAAATCCTTGCGTATATCCGGCAGAATCAACACTGGGGCTATAGTCAAATGTTTCTTTAACTCCTGAAAGCTTGCCTCACATTCTTCCGTCCATTTAAATTTGGTATCCTTCTTCAATAACTCCGTCATTGGCTTTGCAATCTTGGAAAAATTCTCAATGAATCTCTGGTAGTATCCTGCGAGTCCAAGAAAACTGCGGATCTCGCTAACTGAAGTGGGTGCCAACCATTCAGTGACTGGCTGAACCTTGGTGGGGTCTACCGCTATACCTTCTCCTGATATAACATGTCCAAGGAATCCGACTTCCTTCAACCAAAACTCACATTTGCTGAACTTGGCATACAACTGGTGTTCCCTGAGTTTTTCGAGAACTAAACGCAAATGCTCTTCGTGCTCCTCCTCATTCTTCGAGTATACTATTATATCATCAATGAACACCACAACAAACTTATCCAAATATTCCATGAACACTTTGTTCATCATGCTCATGAAATAGGCAGGGGCATCCGGTAGGGTCTCTTTGATATTGGTCCTATACCTGGCAATAGCTCTATCAAAAACTCGATGTCACGATCCGGTGGCATGCCTGGTAACTCCACTAGAAAAACATCCGGGTAATCCTTCACTACAGGCACTTCCTCCTGAACAACTCCCGTGAGGGTATTTACTTGGCTCCTCCTAGGCACATGCCTAGATACATACTTAATCCTTTTTCCCTCTGGGTGGTGAGATAAATTGACTTACTAGCACAGTCAATGCTTCCTCCATACTTTGACATCCAGTCCATGCCTAATATCACATCCAATCCTTGTGACTCCAAAATTATTAGGTCGATAACCGCGTCTGGCTGCTCTTCAACCTCATCCACATTAATGTGGTTCACTTGTCCTTTGTTGAATGGATTGAGCTTCTTCCCAGCACTCCCATTGCCGTTTCCATTCTTCGCTTCAGGGCACTCCGTGGCATAGTGTCTAGTCTTCCCGCACTTAAAGCAAGTAATGTGACTTAGATCTCTCTTGGTGGGTGGGTTTAGAGGGGAGAGATTAGAATAGAAAAGGGGTCTAGTGAGAAAGCACTACCCATATGCACATGATACAAACACAATCATTTCACTCAATCAATCAAGCAAGGCATACAAACGGTCTAGAACTATCATTGAAAGTGCTCAACTACTACTATATACATGGGGGAATACTACTAATTATTTGGTGGTCATCTAAAAATTTTGATCGGTAGAGGACTCCATAATGTCTGCTCCAGCTTCGTCTTCAAAGTCATCTTCACTGCGGTCGGAGTTGGTGTCATCGATGATGATGTAGTTCTCCGGGCAAGTGGAATCGTCGTCCTCTCCTCCTGGCGCGGGGTCTCCCATGAATACTCCAATCTTCTTTATCAGGTCATCATTCTTCTCCAATAGTGTTGCAATTTCCTCCTCATATCCATCACGTGTAGACTTGAGTTCTTCTTCTAGCTCGATGATCCTTGTCTTAGCCTTCTTCAAATCTATCATGTCTGCGCACATCTGATTCTCCTGGCGTCGAATGTGCTGGTTTAACTCCTGGATGAAAGCTGCAATGGATCTGTCCTTCTTGGTGCTGATCATCTCCCATTGCTCATCTCGGCGCCCACATATCTGATAAATAGTGTCCTTGAGATCCTTGTTGTAGACTTCTCCAATGCGTCCCATGGTAATGTGGGCTGCCATGCTCTTGCCTAGACTCCAGGTGGGTGCTTCAAAAGAAAACTCTATGGGCTTAGTGGTTGGCGAGAACGTCCTTCCTGGAACTTGAACTTGAATCATCCAACGCTCCTCTTCTGGTAAAGTGGCATTGTAAGTCCCGGTGAAGCTTGGTATTCCAATGTTCAGGTACCTAGTGACTTCTTTCAAGTGGCGTCCAAATGGTATGTATTCATCCAGTTGTGCAAACTTGTTCTTCGAATCCGCCATCCTAAAGAGTAGAAAATGGAGAGGAGTCAGAAACGAGTAGAGAAGAGTGACCTATAGCTTATCTTAGTGGTCGTGTCCTACACTCAGCGTGTGCTCTGATACCATCTTGTAGCGACCCGACCTTTAACGGTCAAGTCTCTGTGCTTCAGTGTCATCCCTGGATCGGTAATGCTGACACACACAGTACTCGAAGGATTTATAACAAATTAGCAATCACACACTTATTACATCGAATGTCTTAGAAGAGAAGTTATTACAATAAATATGGCTTAAGGCCATCTAATACGATAATAGGGGAAGGCTTGGAAGATAAAGTGAGTCCATCAACTACAACGACATAGCTGAGCTGCACGGCAACGACCTAACGAACCTTACTCCTCATCTGAAAAGTCTGCAACATAATACGTTGCAGCCCGGAAATGAGTCAGCACATGGAATATACTGGCAATATAACACAATAGAGCAAGAACAGAATAATGCTATCACTACATGCATATTTGGCTGGTGGAAAGCTCTATGATTATAGTTTTGTGAAAAGCCAATTTTTCCCTACAACAAAGGAATAAGTTTTATTTTAACTATCATGGTAGTTGAAACATCATTGAGAAGGTTCCTCCAACTCAATCCCAATTAAAAGTAATTATCAACCCAACAATATTAATTTAGGGTGATGCGATTCTTAGGATAATCCAAGTACTAGATACTCAAGATGTCCATAACCGGGGACACATCTAACCATGATTAGATTGTACACTCTGTAGAGGTTTGCGCACTTTTCCCCACAAGACTCGATCTCCTCCGTTTGATTTCTCGCACTACACGGTGTTTGAGAAACGGATGACCGAGACACAGTCTTTCGGAAACATTAACTCTTTACTTTGGGTAGACCATACCAACCTACATCCCTCTACCTGTTGATCCACCTCTTCAAGAGCTCATGCAACTTACTCAACTATGCTAGAGCCCATAATAGCTTGTGGCTGCACACATAAGTTTCTAGCATGAAAATATCTCAGTTCCCTTTGAGCCTGGGTGGCGAACCTTAGGATTATCACACGGGTACTCCGGGATATCCTAGGACAACACAGGATTCTCCAGGTGCCCGACAAGCAATCCACCCAGATGTGTATTAAAGTTGCCACCTTAAGTTGAGCCATTAATTAATCATCTCACATCTGTCATGGATTCACTCACCCAAACCACGTCTATGAGCATAGCATAGCAATATAAGCAATACGTAGAAGTAACTCCCAAGGGTTTGAATATAACAGGGCAATAGGTTCTACCTCATCAACTACCTCCCAATACCCACAAGTTAATCTCATCCTAATCATGCAATGTTTGAGGATTGGAACTAATGCATAAAAACTGGGTATGAAAGGAGTATGATCAATGTGTTACTTGCCTTGCTGACGATCCGCAAAACCTAGGGACTCGTAGTAGCACGCTTCGCACTCCGGGAATTCTATCACAAACAAACAATAGAATACATAAGCATTCAAGCAAAGATGCACGGGCAAAACTCAAATAAGAAGAATTGATCAGAAAGTTCAACTTAAGAACTTCGGTTTGCGAAAAGAATCAAATGAAACGGAGCAACGAAACTCAAACTGCGAAAGAAACAAGATCCGTTTACTAATATGAACTAAAGTCAAATTTTACAGTACCAAAATCTTGTTCAAGTTGATTAAACAGAAAGACGGTTTCGATACGAAGATCTAGGCGCTTGAATCGCCTGATTCCGATAAACGAGCAAAAAGATAAACTGAAACGAAAATCGAATCAGAAATCGCGATCGAAAATAATCGGGAAAAACCCGAGAAAAAGAAAAACTGACGAACAGGCTAACGAACGAACGTTCGCTGCCTGCGGCTAACGGGTGAACACCGTTCGTTAAAATGAACGTACGGACGAACGTCCGCTAAATAAACTAAACCGAAAAAAATAAAAAAGTAAAATCGATCTATCCTAAAAAAAGAACCTAGGGTTTTCTAAAAAAACCAAATCGGTTTAAAAATAAAACCGAACGGCGGCAACGATGGCTTATACCTCCGGCGAGGCGGGGCGGCTCCGGCGAGGTGCGGCTACAGCGGCTGGTGGCGCGGGGCGGCGACGGCAGGCGGCGGCCCGGCGCTAGGCGGCGGGTGGCGACGGCAGCGGTGACGGGGCACTAGGCGGCAGCGCGGGCGGGGTTCGACGGGCGGCAGGGTTCGGGTGGAGGTGAGGAGGGTCCGGGGTGACGTATATAAAGGACGGGGCTAGCTTGGGGGAGGGGCAAGGCGGCACGGGAGAGGAGTCCCGGTCGGACTCGGCGTGCGGTGACGGCGGTCTCCGCATCAGGGACGAGGCAGACGGCGCGGCTGGGCTGGGCCGGCTGGCTGGGCTTCGGCCCAGTCGGCGAAGAGAAACCTTTTTTTAAATAATTTCATCGAAAGTTAAATAAATTCTAGAAAAATAAATAAAAATCTAAAAATACCAAAACAAAATTTCACCGTCTAAATAAAATATATAGAACAAGATGAACATTTTCTTGGCCCTAAAATGCAATTTTGAAAAAACATGCAATTTTTCTATTGCAAATAAAATAACAATAAACTCCGAATAAAATCAAATATTTGATTTTAATATTTTTTCCTCCAATATTTCAATTATTTTGGAGAAGTCATATTATCTCCCCTCATATATTTTAATATGAAATATTTTTGGAGAGAAAAATAATTAAAACAAATAATCCTCGTTTCAATATTTGATAAAATTCAAATATTAAAACAATGAAATCCCCAACTCTCTCCGAGGGTCCTTGAGTTGCTTAGGATTTCGAGGATCGTGAAACGAAACGCAATAAAATATGATATGCATGAATGATCTATGTATAATATTCCAAATTGAATATTTGGGATGTTACAGTTAGGTAGCATTCCACATCAAAAATTCTGTTTTTATCATTTACCTACTCGAGGACGAGCAAGAATTAAGCTTGGGGATGCTTGATACGTCTCCAACGTATCTATAATTTTTGATTGTTCCATGCTATTATATTATCCGTTTTGGATGTTTAATGGGCTTTAATATGCTCTTTTATATTATTTTTGGGACTAACCTATTAACCGAGGGCCCAGTGCCAGTTTATGTTTTTTTGCCTATTTCATTGTTTTGCAGAAAAGGAATACCAAACGGAATGAAACCTTTGCGATGATCTTTCTTGGAACAGAAGCAATCTAGAAGACTTGGAGTTGAAGTCTGGAACTCCGCGAGGCGGCCACGAAGCAGGAGGGCGCGCCCCGACCCTCGTGGGCCCCACGTAGCTCCACCGACGTACTTCTTTAGCCTATATATACCCTTATACCCTAGAATCATCAGGGGCATCCACGAAACCACTTTTCCATCGCCACAACCTTCTTGACCCGTGAGATCCCATCTTGGGGCCTTTTTCGGCACCCCGTCGGAGGGGGAATCGATCACGGAGGGTTCTACATCAACACCATAGCCTCTCCAATGAAGCGTGAGTAGTTTACCACAGACCTTCGGGTCCATAGTTATTAGCTAGATGGCTTCTTCTCTCTCCTTGGTTCTCAATACAAAGTTCTCCTCGGTTTTCTTGGAGAACTATTCGATGTGTGTTTGCCGAGATCCGATGAATTGGATTTATGATCAAGTTTATCTATGAATAATATTTGGTTCTTCTCTGAATTCTTATATGCATGATTTGATATCTTTGCAAGTCTCTTCGAATTATCGGTTTAGTTGTCCTACTAGATTGATCTTTCTTGCAATGGGAGAAGTGCTTAGCTTTGGGTTCAACCTTGCGGTGTCCATTCCCAGTGACAGTAGGGGCAGCAAGGCACGTATTGTATTGTTGCCATCGAGGATAAAAAGATGGGGTTTATATCATATTGCTTGAGTTTATCCCTCTACATCATGCCATCTTGCTTAATGCGTTACTCTGTTCTTATGAACTTAATACTCTAGATGCAAGTTGGATAGCAGTCGATGTGTGGAGTAATAGTAGTAGATGCAGAATCGTTTCGGTCTACTTGACACGGACATGATGCCTATATTCATAATCATTGCCTAGATATTCTCATAATTATGCGCTTTTCTATCAATTGCTCGGCAGTAGTTTGTTCACCCACCGTAATATATGCTATCTTGAGAGAAGCCACTAGTGAAACCTATGGCCCCGGGTCTCTTTCCTATTATCTTGAATCACTTTTATTTACATCACATATCGTTTACTATTTTGCAATCTTTACTTTCCAATCTATACAAAAAAATACCAAAAATATTTACTTTACTATCTCTATCAGATCTCACTTTTGCGAGTGACCGTGAAGGGATTGACAACCCCTTTATCACGTTGGTTGCAAGGTTCTTGATTGTTTGTGCAGGTACTAGGTGACTTGCAGTTGTCTCCTACTGGATTGATACCTTGGTTCTCAAAAACTGAGGGAAATACTTACGCTACTTTGCTGCATCACCATTTCCTCTTCAAGGGAAAAACCAACGCATACTCAAGAGGTAGCAATAGTCGTAGAAGCAATAGTTGGCGAGACAACAATGATGCTTCCATGGAGATCAAGGTGTCAAGCCGGTGACGATGGTGATCATGCCAGTGCTTTGGAGATGGAGATCGAAGGCACAAGATGATGATGGCCATATGATATCACTTATATTGATTGCATGTGATGTTTATCCTTTATGCATCTTATTTTGCTTATTACGATAGTAGAATTATAAGATGATCCCTCACTAAATTTCAAGGTATAAGTGTTCTCCCTGAGTATGCACCATTGATACAATTCGTCGTGCCGAGACACCACGTGATGATCAGGGGTGATAAGCTCCACTTTCACATACAACTGGTGCAAGCCAGTTTTGTACACGCAGAATACTCGGGTTAAACTTGACAAGCCTAGCATATGCAGATATGGCCTCGTAACACTGAGACCGAAATGTCGAGCGTGAATCATATAGTAGATATGATCAACATAGTGATGTTCACCATTGAAAACTACTCCATCTCACGTGATGATCGGACATGGTTTTACTTGATATGGATCACGTGATCACTTAGATGATTAGGGGGGTGTCTATCTAAGTGGGAGTTCTTAAGTAATATGATTAATTGAACTTAGTACCTGATAGTATTTTGCATGTCTATGTTGTTGTAGATCAATAGCTCGCATTATAGCTCCCTGTTTATTTTTGATATGTCCTAGTGAAAAATAAGTTGAAAGTTGATAGTAGCAATGATGCGGACTTGGTCCGTGATATGAGTATTATCCTCATTGCTGCACAGAAGAATTATGTCCTTGATGCACCGCTAGGTGACAGACCGATTGCAGGAGCAAATGTAGACGTTATGAATGAGCTCGATATGATGACTACTTGATCGTTTAGTGCAACATGCTTTATGGCTTCGAACCGGGACTTCAAAAATGTTTTGAACGCCACGGAGCATATAAGATGTTCCAAGAGTTGAAATTGGTATTTCATACTCATGCCCGTGTCAAGAGGTATGAGACCTCTGACAGTACTTTGCCTACGAGATGGAGGAGAATAGCTCAACCAATGAGCATGTGCTCAGATTGTCTAGGTACTACAATTGCTTGAATCAAGTGGGAGTTAATCTTCCAGATAAGATAGTAATTGACAAAGTTCTCTAGTCAGTATCACCAAGTTACTAGAGCTTCGTGATGAACTATAATATGCAAGGGATGACGAAAGTAATTCCCGAGCTCTTCGCGATATTGAAATCGACAAAGGTAGAAATCAAGAAAGAGCATCAATTGTTGATGGTTAACAAGACCAATAGTTTCAAGAAAAAGGGCAAAGGGATAGAAAGGGAACTTCAAGAACAATGGAAAGTAAGTTGCCACTCCTGTGAAGAAGCCCAAAGCTAGACCTAAGCCTAAAACTGAGTGCTTCTACTGCAAAGGGAATAATCACTGGAAGTGGAACTACCCCAAATACTTGGCGGATAAGAAGGATGGCAAAGTGAACAAAGGTATATTCGATATACATGTTATTGATGTGTACTTTACTAGTGTTTATAACAAACCCTCGGTATTTGATACTGGTTCAGTTGCTAAGTGTGGTAACTCGAAACAGGAGTTGCAAAGTAAACATAGACTAGTTTAGGGCGAAGTGACGATGTGTGTTGGAAGTGATTCCAAGGTTGATAAGATCACCATCGCACGTTCCCTTTACCTTCGGGATTAGTGTTGAACCTAAAATAAAAGTTATTTGGTGTTTGCGTTAAGCATGAATATGATTGGATCATGTTTATTGCAATATGGTTATTCATTTAAGTCAATGAATAATTGTTGTTCTATTTACATGAATAAAACCTTCAATGGTCATACACTCAATATAAATGGTTTATTGAATCCTGATCATGGTGATACACCTATTCATAATATTGATGCCAAAAGATGCAAAGTTGATAATGATAGTGCAACATATTTGTGGCACTACCGTTTAGGTCATATTGGTGTAAAGCGCATGAAGAAACTCCATGCTGATGGGCTTTTGGAATCACTTGATTATGAATCACTTGATGCTTGCGAACCATGCCTCATGGGCAAGATGACCAAGACTCCGTTCTCCGGAACAATGGAGTGAGCAACTGACTTATTGGAAATAATACATACTGATGTATGCGGTCCGATGAGTGTTGAGGCTCGCGGCGGGTATCGTTATTTTCTGACCTTCACAGATGATTTGAGCATATATAGGTATATCTACTTGATGAAACATAAGTCTGAAACATTTGAAAAGTTCAAAGAATTTCAGAGTGAAGTGGAAAATCATCGTAACAAGAAAAGAAAGTTTCTACGATATGATCGTGGAGGTGGATATTTGTGTTACGAGTTTAGCCTTCATTTAAAACAATGTGGAATAGTTTCACAAACTCACGCCACCTGGAACACCACAGCGTAATGGTGTGTCCAAACGTCGTAACCGTACTTTATTAGATATGGTGCGATCTATGATGTCTCTTACCGATTTACCACTATCATTTTGGGGTTATGCATTAGAGACAGCTGCATTCACTTTAAATAGGGCACCATCTAAATCCGTTGAGATGACACCGTATGAACTGTGGTTTGGCAAGAAACCTAAGCTGTCATTTCTTAAAGTTTGGGGCTACGATGCTTATGTGAAAAAGCTTCAACCTGATAAGCTCGAACCCAAATCGGAGAATTGCGTCTTCATAGGATACCCAAAAAGAAACTGTTCGGTACACCTTCTATCATAGATCCAAAGGCAAGATCTTTGTTGCTAAGAATGGATCCTTTCTAGAGAAGGAGTTTCTCTCGAAAGAAGTGAGTGGGAGGAAAGTAGAACTTGATTAGGTAGTTGTACCTTCTCTCGAATTGGAAAATGGTTCACCACAAAAATTAGTTCCACTGAAGCCTACACCAATTAGTGAGGAAGTTAATGATGATGATCATGAAACTTCAGATCAAGTTACTACCAGACCTCGTAGGTCAAACAGAGTACGGTCCACACCAGAGTGGTACGGTAATATGGTTCTGGAAGTCATGTTACTAGACCATGACGAACCTACGAACTATGAGGAAGCGATGATGAGCCCAGATTCTGCGAAATGGCTTAAGGCCGTGAAATCTGAGATAGGATGCATGTATGAGAACAAAGTATGGACTTTGGTGGTCTTGCCCGATGATTGGCAAGCCATTGAGAATAAATGGATCTTCAAGAGGAAGACAAACGCTAATGGTAGTGTTACTATCTACAAAGCTCGAATTGGTGCAAAATGGTTTTCGACAAGTTTAAGGTGTTGACTATGATGAGATTTTCTCACTTGTATCGATGCTTAAAATCTGTCCGAATCATGTTAGAAATTACCGCATTTTATGAAATCTGGCAAATGGACGTCAAAACTGCATTCCTTAATGGATTTCTTAAAGAAGAGTTGTATATGATGCAACCAGAAGGTTTTGTCAATCCTAAAGGTGCTAAAAATGTGCAAACTCCAGCGATCTGTCTATGGACTGGTGCAAGCAACTCGGAGTTGGAATATACGGTTTGATGAGTTGATCAAAGCATATAGTTTTATACAGACTTGCGGTGAAGCCTATATTTACAAGAAATTGAGTGGGAGCACTACAACATTTGTGATAAGTATATGCAAATGACATATTGTTGATCGGAAATATTGTAGAATTTTCTGGAAAGCACAAAATAGTGTTTGAAAGGAGTTTTTCAAATAGATACCTCGGTGAAGCTGCTTACATATTGAGCATCAAGATCTATAGAGATAGATCAAGACGCTAGATAAATTTTTTCAATGAGTACATACCTTGACAAAGTTTTTGAAGTAGTTCAAAATGGAACAGTCAAAGAAGGAGTTCTTGCCTGTGTTGCAAGGTGTGAAGTTGAGTAAAAGACTCAAAACCCGACCACGGCAGAAAATAGAAAGAGAGTGAAAAGTCATTCCCTATGCCTCAGTCATAGGTTCTATAAAGTATGCTATGCTTTGTACTAGACCTATTGTGTACCTCACCATGAGTTTGGCAAGAGGGTACAATAGTGATCCAGGAGTGGATCACTGGACAGCGGTCAAAATTATCCTTAGTGGAATAAGGAAATGTTTCTCGGCTATGGAGGTGATAAAGAGTTCGTCGTAAAGAGTTAGATCGATGCAAGCTTTTACATCGATCCAGATGACTCTGAGTCTCAATCTGGATACATATTGAAAGTGGGAGCAATTAGCTAAAGTAGCTCCATGCAGAGCATTGTAGACATAGAAATTTGCAAAATACTTGTAGATATGAATGTGGCAGACCCGTAGACTAAAACTTCTCTCACAAGCAAAACATGATCACACCTTATTACTCTTGGGTGTTAATCACATAAGCGATGTGAACTAGATTATTGACTCTAGTAAACCCTTTGAGTGTTGGTCACATGGCGATGTGAAATATGGGTGTTAATCACATAAAGATGTGAACTATTAGTGTTAAATCACATGGCGATGTGAACTAGATTATTGACTCTAGTGCAAGTGGGAGACTGAAGGAAATATGCCCTAGAGGCAATAATAAAGTTATTATTTATTTCCTTATTTCATGATAAATGTTTATTATTCATGCTAGAATTGTATTAACCGGAAACTTAGTACATGTCTGAATACATAGACAAAACAAAGTGTCCCTAGTATGCCTCTACTTGACTAGCTCGTTTATCAAAGATGGTTATGTTTCCTAACCATAGACATGTGTTGTCATTTGATGAACGAGATCACATGATTAGGAGAATGATGTGATGGACAAGACCCATTCGTTAGCTTAGTGATAACCCACAAGTATAGGGGATCAATTGTAGCCTCTTTCGATAAGTAAGAGTATCGAACCCAACGAGGAGCTAAAGGCAGAACAAATATTCCCTCAAGTTCTATCGACCACCGATATAACTCTACGCATGCTTAGCGTTCGCTTTACCTAGAACAAGTATGAAACTAGAAGTACTTTGTAGGTGTTGTTGGATAGGTTTGCAAGATAATAAAGAGCACCTAAATAAAAACTAGGGGTTGTTTAGATAAAGACACAACTAAGTTAGTTCTAGTAGAGAGCTTTTTGTCATGAGAAAGTTATTTGTCCCTAGGCAATCGATAACTAGACCGGTAATCATTATTGCAATTTTATTTGAGGGAGAGGCATAAGCTAACATACTTTCTCTTCTTGGATCATATGCACTTATGATTGGAACTCTAGCAAGCATCTGCAACTACTAAACCTCATTAAGGTAAAATCGAACCATAGCATTAAAAGGCATCAAGTCCTCTTTACTCCCATACGCAAACAACCTACTTACTTGGGTCTGTGCTTCTGTCACTCACGCCACCCACCATAAGCAAATCATGAACATATTGCAAACCCTACAGCGAGGATCCCTCACGCTTGCGCGACACGGGGAGCACCATAGGACATCACCAATAATAAAACATGCAACTCAAACCAATCACGATCATCAATTAACCCATACGACAAAACGGATCTACTCAAACATCATAGGATAGCCATACATCATTGGGAAATAATATATAGCGTTGAGCACCATGTTTAAGTAGAGATTACAGCAGGTAAAAGAGGGTTTACACCGCTGCATAGAGGGGGGAAGAGTTGGTGATGACGGCGGTGAAGTTGTTGGTGTAGATTGCGGTGACGATGATGGCCCCGGCGGCGTTCCGGCGCCACCAGAAGCGAGGGGGAGAGAACCCCCCTCCTTCTCCTTCTTCCTTGGCCTTCTCCCTAGGTGGGAGAAGGGTTCTCCCTCTGGTCCTTGGTCTTCATGGCATGGGAGGGGCGAGATCCCCTCCGAGATTGGATCTCTCTCTCTATCTCTCTCTCTCTATCTATGTATCTCTCTCTCTCTCTCTCTCTCTCTCTCTCTCTCTCTCTCTCAGTTTCTGCGTTCCAGATTCTGGCCCTTCACCATTTCTTATATCCCGGAGATCCGTAACTCCGATTGGGCTGAAATTTTAACACGATTTCTATCTGGATATTAGCTTTCTTGCGGCGAAAGAAGGGCACCAACCGCCTTATGGGGTGGCCACGAGGGCCCAGGGCGCACCTGAGCCCCTGGGGCGCCCCCTGCCTTGTGGCCCCCTCGGGCATCATCTCGCGTTGATTCTTCTTCCCAAAAATCATAAATATTCCAAAAAAATCTCCGTCAGTTTTTATCCCGTTTGGACTCCATTTGATATGGGTATTCTGCAAAACAAAAAACATGCAACAAACAAGAACTGGCATTGGGCACTGGATCAATATGTTAGTCCCAAAAATAGTATAAAAAGTTGCCAAAAATATGTAAAAGTTGTAGAATATTGGCATGGAATAATAAAAAATTATAGATACGACGGAGACGTATCAGCATCCGCAAGCTTAATTCCTGCTTGTCCTCGAGTAGATAAATGATAAAAAATATAATTTTTGATGTGGAATGCTACCTAGCATAATCTTGATCATGTATCTAATCATGGCATGAATATTAAGACACGAGTGATTCAAAGCAATAGTCTATCATTTGACATTAAGACAATAATACTTCAAGCATACTAATAAAGCAATAATTTCTTTTCAAAATAACATGGCCAAAGAAAGTTATTCCTACAAAATCATATGGTTTAGCTATGCTCCATCTTCACCACACAAAGTATTTAAATCATGCACAACCCTAGTTTTAGCCAAGCAATTGTTTCATACTTTAGTATGCTCAAACCTTTTCGACTTTCACACAATACATGAGCGTGAGCCATGGATATAGCACTATAGGTGGAATAGAATGTGGTGGAGAGGACAAAAAGAAGGAGATAGTCTCACATCAACTAGGCATATCAACAAGCTATGGAGATGCCCATCAACAGGTATCAATGTGAGTGAGTAGGGATTGCCATGCAATAGAAACACTAGAGCTATAAGTTTATGAAAGCTCAAACTTGAAACTAAGTGAGTGTGCATCCAACTTGCTTGCTCATGAAGACCTCGGGCATTTGAGGAAGCCCATCATCGGAATATACAAGCCAAGTTCTATAATGAAAATTCCCACCAGTATATGAAAGTGATAACTCAAGAGACTCTCTATATGAAGAACATGGTGCTACGTTGAAGCACAAGTGTGGTAAAAGGATAGTAGCATTGCCCCTTCTCTCTTTTTCTCTCATTTTTTGTTTTTTTTGTTTTTTGGTGGGCTTCTTTGGCCTCTTTTTTTTGTAAAGTCCGGAGACTCATCGCAACTTATGAGGGAATCATAGCTTCCATCATCCTTTCCTCACATGGGACAATGCTCTAATAATGATGATCATCACACTTTATTTACTTACATCTCAATATTACAACTCAATATCTAGAACAAAGGTATGACTCTATATGAATGCCTCTGGCAGTGTACCAGGATGTGCAATGATCTAGCATAGCAAAGATATCAAAAAACGGACAAGCCATGGAAATATCATGCTAGCTCTCTTACGATCATGCAAAGCAATATGACAATGAACGCTCAAGTCATGTATATGATGATGGTGGAAGTTGCATGGCAATATATCTCGGAAGGGCTATGGAAATGCCATAATAGGTAGGTATGGTGGCTGTTTTGAGGAAGGTAGTGGGTGTATGGTACCAGCGAAAGTTGCGCAGTACAAGAGAGGCTAGCAATGGTGGAAGGGTGAGAGTGCGTATAATCCATGGACTCAACATTAGTCATAAAGAACTCACATACTTATTGCAAAAATTTAGAAGCTATCGAAACCAAGCATTAGACGCATGCTCCTAGGGGAAGGGTTGGTAGGAGTTAACCATCGCGCGATCCCGACCTCCACTCAAAGGATGACAATCAAAAAATAAATCATGCTCCGACTTCATCACATAACGGTTCACCTTACGTGCATGCTTCGGGAATCACAAACCTCAACACAAGTATTTCTAATAATCCACAATTACTCACTAGCATGACTCTAATATCACCACCTTTAAATCGCAAAACTATTGCAAGGAATAAAACATATCATATTCAGTGATCTACAAGTTTTATGTAGGATTTTATGACTAACCATGTGAATGACCAATTCCTGTCATCTCTCTAAATAGATATAAGTGAAGCAAGAGAGTTTAATTCTTTCTACAAAAGATATGCCCACACTCTAACAAATATAAGTGAAGCAAAAGAGCATTCTACAAATGGCAGTTTTCTATGTGAAGAGAAACAGGCAATCCAAACTTCAAATGATATAAGTGAAGCACATGAAGCATTCTATAAAGCCATACTCAAAAGATATAAGTGAAGTGCAATGAGAATTCTATAAATCAACTATGGACTATCTCATACCAGCATGGTGCATCAAGGAAAAGTGAAAAATAAATGCAAAAGATGCTCCAAGATTTGCACATATCACATGAACGAAACGAATCCGTAAACATACTGATACTTGTTGAAGAAAGATGGGATGCCTTCAAAGGCATCCCCAAGCTTGGACGCTTGAGTCTCCTTCAATATTTACTTGGGGTGCCTTGGGAATCCCCAAGCTTGAGCTCTTGCCTCTCCTCCTTCTCCTCACATCGAGACCTCCTCGATCTTCAAACACTTCATCCACATAAAACTTAACCGAACTTTTAGTGGTGGGGTTAGTGAATATGGCAATTAAATCCCATCATGTACTGCTTTAACATTATTGTATAATTATAAAAAAACATTAACCACTGTATGTTATCACAATTCTATGGCCCCAAGTCAAGGAGGCTTCAACAAGAATTCAAACATAATGAAGCTATAACAGCAATCTGTGAAAACAGGACAGTCTGTAAAGATGTGAATATTATCCATACTTCTGTAAGTCTAAAAGTTCTAAAAAATTAGGACAATGTAAACAATTTGTATATAAAGACTATGCAAAAAGTTTCAAAAGCTTTTGACGTTCCTGTAAAAGATCAAAATTCACGCACTACAGCCAAAGTTTCTGTTTCTACACTGCACAAACCAACAAGCAATCTAATCATCGTAAAGGCAAATCTCGGCACATTATTTTTATAATACAATGGAATTGTACAAGGGGATAATTATTTTTGTTGAGAAGTTTCTATAATAAAGATTCACAAAGTTTCCATGGGCATGAACAAAGTTCAAGGAGCTCCCCCAATTCAACAATGCTTGTCTGTCTCACTTTCACTTTCCTTTTTGAAAAGTTTTGGGTTCCCCTATTTATTTATTTTGTTTTAAAATTATATAAAAGCACTCAACAGAAATAAATGACTCTCTAAAACTTCTGGGTTGTCTCCCTGGCAGCGCTTTCTTTAAAGCCATTAAGCTAGGCATAAGGTGCTCAAGTAATGGATCCACCCGGATCCCAAGGTATATCAAAGCCAATTTGAATTAGCAATGATTTGGCATTTAGTGGTGAGCACAAAGCAACATATATCAAGTAATGACAAAGTCTAACTCTCTTCCTATGCATTGGCATGTCATACAAGAACAATTCAGGCACATCAAGTAAAGGCCAATGCATAGCATAAGAAGTTTCTTGCAATTTTATCATGTTGGAAACATAGAGAGGCGGAGATGTAGTTCCTCTCTCATAATAATTGCAAGTAGGAGCAGCAAGCACATGCATATTATATTCATCAAAATTATCATGTGCAATGGTAAAAGGCCACCCATCAATATAATCCTTAATATGTGCAAACTTCTCCGATATAGTGTAGTTTGGAGAATTCAAAAAGATAATAGGACTACCATGTGTGGGTGCAATAGCAACAATTTCTTTCATAACATAAGGAACTATAGCAAGTTCATCTCCATAAGCATCATTCATATTGGCATCATGGCCACAAGCATAGCAAGCATCAAGTTCATCAAAAAGGGATATTTCAAACGAATCAACGGGATCGTAGCGATTATTATAGCAATCATCCTTCGATAAGCACGAAGAGAAATTAAACAATGTATGGGATAAAGAGTTACTCTCATTAGAAGGTGGGAACGGGTGATCAATCCGCTCTTCCTCCTTTTGTTCTTCGCTCTTCTCCTCATCTTTTTCATCTAATGAGCTCACAGTTTCAGTAATTTGTTCTTCCATAGTTTCCTACAGAATATTAATCTCTTCTTGGACAGTGGAGACTTTCTCAATAAATGCATCAATATCAGAATTATATTCATAATTCTCATAACAATATTTAAGTATAGTAAAATTTTGAGATCTGTAAACAGCATCATCAAGATTTTCACACGTTTTAAACAAAGATTCAATTTCACAAGCACCCACAAAAGTAACAAATTCTTCTATTTGTTCCACATCACAGTAATCATATATACCATTAGCATAAGAAGCCAAGGTTTTATTATCATTAAATTCACATGAAAAGGGAAGGTGTGGAGCCTTCATCCTAGAGCAACAAGTATAATCATATCTCAAGCATAGTAGCCTAGCATACCAACGCAACATATAAATTTGATCCCATAATAGTTTCCCTTTTTGTGTCAAGCGATAATCCCTAAAGTATTCATGTTGATCCAACGTGTCTCCCATTATGTAGTTGAATGGGGTTTTCTGAGGATTATCAAAGTAGTACATAATATCTTTAACATAACGAGCATTGAGGGTTTTAGGAGGTTCCCCATCTCCATGAGTAGCAAGTACACCTAATTTTTTTGTTATTTAGTGTTCCATATCCATAACTAAAGATAGAGAACAACTTAGAACATCAAATAAAATCTACTTAGTGATAAAGCAAACAAGCACACCCGAGAATATTCACCCCATGCTATAACTCCCTCGCAACGGCGCCAGAAAAAGGTCTTGATAACCCACAAGTATAGGGGATCAATTGTAGCATCTTTTGATAAGTAAGAGTGTCGAACCCAACGAGGAGCTAAAGGAAGAACAAATATTCCCTCAAGTTCTATCGACCACCGATACAACTCTATGCACGCTTAACGTTTGCTTTACCTAGAACAAATATGAAACTAGAAGTACTTTGTAGGTGTTGTTGGATAGGTTTGCAAGATAATAAAGAGCATGTAAATAAAAACTAGGGGCTGTTTAGAGAAAGACACAACTAAGTTAGTTCCAGTAGAGAGCTTTTTGTCACAATAAAGTTATTTGTCCCTAGGCAATCGATAACTAGACCGGTAATCATTATTGCAATTTTATTTGAGGGAGAGGCATAAGCTAACATACTTTCTCTTCTTGGATCATATGCACTTATGATTGAAACTCTAGCAAGCATCTGCAACTACTAAACATCATTAAGGTAAAATCGGACCATAGCATTATAATGCATCAAGTCCTCTTTACTCCCATACGCAAACAACCTACTTACTCGGGTTTGTGCTTCTATCACTCACGCAACCCACCATAAGCAAATCATGAACATATTGCAAACCCTACAGCAGGGATCCCTCACGCTTGCGCGACATGGAGAGCACCATAGGGCAGCACCAATAATAAAACATGCAACTCAAACCAATCACGATCATCAATTAACCCATACGACAAAACGGATCTACTCAAACATCATAGGATAGCCATACATCATTGGGAAATAATGTATAGTGTTGAGCACCATGTTTAAGTAGAGATTACAACAGGTAAAAGAGGGGTTACAACACTTCATAGAGGGGGGAAGAGTTTGTGATGACGGCGGTGAAGTTGTTGATGTAGATTGCGGTGATGATGATGGCCCCGGCGGCGTTCCGGCGCCACCGGAAGTGAGGGGGAGAGAGCCCCCTCCTTCTCATTCTTCCTTGGCCTTCTCCCTAGGTGGGAGAAGGGTTCTCTCTCTGGTCCTTGGTCTTCATGGCATGGGAGGGGCGAGAGCCCCTCTGAGATTGGATCTGTCTCTCTGTCTCTCTCTGTTTTTGTGTTCCAGATTCTGGCCCTTCACCGTTTCTTATATTCCGAGAGATCCGTTACTCTGATTGGGCTGAAATTTTAACACGATTTCTATCCGGATATTAGCTTTCTGGCAGCGAAAGAAGGGCACCAGGCGCCTTATGGGGTGGCCATGAGGGCCCAGGTCGCGCCTGACCCCCTGGGGCACCCCTGCCTCATGGCCCCCTCAGGCATCGTCTCGCGTTGATTCTTCTTCCCAAAAATCATAAATATTCCAAAAAAAATCTCCGTCAGTTTTTATCCCATTTGGACTCCGTTTGATATGGGTATTCTGCGAAACAAAAAACATGCAACAAACAGGAACTGGAACTGGGCACTGGATCAATATGTTAGTCCTAAAAATAGTATAAAAAGTTGCCAAAAGTATGTAAAAGTTGTAGAATATTGGCATGGAACAAGAAAAAATTATAGATACGACGGAGACGTATCACTTAGCATTATGATCGTTACAGTTTCATTGCTACTGCTTTCTTCATGACTTATACATGTTCCTCACACTATGAGATTGTGCAACTCCTGAATACCGGAGGAACACTTTGTGTGCTATAAAACGTCACAACGTAAATGGGTGATTATAAAGATGCTCTATAGGTGTCTCCAAAGGTATTTGTTGGGTTGGCATAGATCAAGATTAGGATTAGTCACTTCGTGTTTCAGAGAGGTATCTCTGGGCCCTCTCAGTAATGCTCATCACAATAAGGCTTGCAAGCAATGTGACTAATGAGTTAGTTGCGGGATGAAGTATTACGGAACGAGTAAAGAGACTTGCCTGTAACAAGATTGAACTAGGTATGATGATACTGACGATCGAATCTCGGGCAAGTAACATACCGATGACAAAGGGAACAACATATGTTGTTATGCGGTTTGACCGATAAAGATCTTCATAGAATATGTAGGAGCCAATATGATCATCCAGGTTCCGCTATTGGTTATTGACTGGAGATGTTTCTCGGTCATGTCTACATAGTTCTCGAACCCGTAGGGTCCGCACGCTTAACGTTTGATGACGATTTGTATTATGAGTTATGTGATTTGATGAACTGAAGTTTGTTCGGGATGATATCATGAACATGACGAGGAGTCTCGAAATGGTCGAGACATAAAGATTGATATATTGGAAGGCTATATTCATACATAGGAATGGTTCCGAAGAAGTTCGGGTATTTTTCGGAGTACCGGGAGGTTACCGGAACCCCCCGGGAGAAGTTATGAACCTTACGGGCCATAAGAGGGAAGCACACCAGCCCACAAGGAGCTGGTGCACCCCCCTGGGCAGGAGGCCGATTAGGACTAGGAGAAGGGGGCCGCCCCCCTTTCCTTCTCCTTCTCCCTCCCTCCTTTCCTACTCGGTGTGGGAGGTGGAATCCTACCAGGACTAGGGAGTCCTAGTAGGACTCCACACCTTGGCGCGCCCCCTAGGGCCGGCTGCCTCTCCCTCTCCCTCCTTTATATACGGGGCAAGGGGGCACCCTAGAACACACAAGTTGATCTTTTAGCCGTGTGCGGTGCCCCCCTCCATAGTTACACACCTCGGTCATATCGTCATAGTGCTTAGGCGAAGCCCTACGCTGGTAACTTCATCATCACCGTCGCCATGTTGTCGTGCTGACAAAACTCTCCCTCGGCCTCAACTGGATCAAGATTACGAGGGACGTCATCAAGCTGAACATGTTCTGAACGCGGAGGTGCCGTACGTTCGGTACTTGGATCGGTTGGATCATGAAGAAGTTCGACTACATTAACCGCGTTACAAAACGCTTGCGCTTTCGGTCTACGAGGGTACGTGGACACACTCTCCCCTCTCATCGATATGCATCTCCTAGATAGATCTTGCATGATCGTAGGATTTTTTTTGAAATAACTGCTTTCCCCAACAGTTCACATTGCTATATAATTAACACCCAAGAGCACTAAGGTGTGATCATGTTTTGCTTGTGAGATAAGTTATAGTCTACGGGTCTGCCACATTCAGATCCGTATGTATTTTGCAAATTTCTATGTCTGCAATGCTCTGCACGAAGCTACTCTAGCTAATTGCTCCCACTTTCAATATGTATCTAGACCGAGACTCAGAGTCATCCAGATCGGTGTCAAAGCTTGCATCGACGTAACTCTTTACGACGAACTCTTTATCACCTCCATAATCGAGAAATATTTCCTTAGTCCTCTAAGGATAATTTTGACCGCTGTCCAGTGATCTACTCCTGGATCACTATTGTACCCCCTTGCCAAACTGGTGGCAAGGTACACAATAGGTCTGGTATACAACATGGCATACTTTACAGAACCTATGGCCGAGGCATAGGGAATGACTTTCATTCTCTTTCTATTTTCTGCCGTGGTCAGGTTTTGAGTCTTACTCAACTTCATACTTTACAATTCAGGCAAGAACTTTGACTGATCCATTTTAAACTCTTTCAAAATATTATCAAGGTATGTACTCATCGAAAGTCTGATCAAGCGTCTTTATCTATCTCTATAGACCTTGATGCCCAATATGTAAGCAGCTTCATTGAGGTCTTTCTTTTCAAAAACTCCTTTATGCGTTCCAGAAAATTCTACATCATTTCCAATCAACAATATGTCATTCACATATACTTATCAGAAAGGCTGTAGTGCTCCCACTCACTTTCTTGTAAATATAGGCTTCACCGCAAGTCTGTATAAAACTGTATGCTTTGATCAACTCATCAAAGCGTATATTCCAACTCCGAGATGCTTGCACCAGTCCATAGATGGATCGCTAGAGCTTGCACACTTTCTCAGAACCTTTAGGATCGACAACACCTTCTGGTTGCATCATATACAACTCTTCTTTAATAAATCCATTAAGGAATGCAATTTTGTTATCCATTTGCCAGATTTGATAAAATGCGGCAATTGCTAACATGATTCAGACAGACTCAAGCATCACTATGAGTGTGAAAATCTCATCGTAGTCAACACCTTGAATTTGTCGAAAACCTTTTGTGACAATTCAAGCTTTGTAGATAGTAACACTACTATCAGTGTCTGTCTTCCTCTTGAAGATCCATTTATTCTCAATGGCTTGCGGATCATCGGGAAAGTCCACCAAAGTCCATACTTTGTTCTCATACATGGATCCTATCTCAGATTTCATGGCCTCGAGCCATTTTGCGGAATCTGGGCTCATCATCGCTTCCTCATAGTTTGCAGGTTCAACATGGTCTAGTAACATGACTTCCAGAACAGGAATATCGTACCACTCTGGTGCGGAACATGCTCTGGTTGACCTACGAGGTTCGGTAGTAACTTGATCTGAAGTTTCATGATCATTATCATTAACTTCCTCGCTAATTGGTGTAGGCATCACTAGAACTAATTTCTGTGATGAACTACTTTCCAGTTTGGGAGAAGGTACAATTACCTCATCAAGTTCTAATTTCCTGTCACACACTTCTTTCGAGAGAAACTCCTTCTCTAGAAAGGATCCATTCTTAGCAACAAAGATCTTGCCTTTGGATCTTTGATAGAAGGTGTACCCAACAATTTCTTTTGGGTATCCTATGAAGACACACTTCTCCGATTTGGGTTCGAGCTTATCATGCTGAAGCTTTTTCACATAAGCATCGCAACCCCAAACTTTTAGAAACGACAGCTTAGGTTTCTTACCAAACCACAGTTCATACGGTGTCATCTCAACGGATTTAGATGCTGCCCTATTAAACGTGAATGCGGCTGTCTCTAATGCATAACCCCAAAACGATAGTGGCAAATCGGTAAGAGACATCATAGATCGCACCATATCTAATAAAGTACGGTTATGACGTTTGGACACACCATTACGTTGTGGTGTTCCAGGTGGCCTGAGTTGTGAAACTATTCCACATTGTTTTAAATGAAGGCCAAACTTGTAACTCAAATATTCTTCTCTGCGATCAGATCGTAGAAACTTTATTTTCTTGTTACGATGATTCTCCACTTCACTCTGGAATTCTTTGAACTTTTCAAATGTTTGAGACTTGTGTTTCATTAAGTAGATATACCCATATCTGCTCAAATCATCTGTGAAGGTCCGAAAATAATGATACTTTCCGCTAGCCTCAACACTCATTGGACCACATACATCGGTATGTATTATTTCCAATAAGTCAGTAGCTCGCTCGATTGTTCCGGAGACCGGGGTTTTAGTCATCTTGCCCATGAGGCATGGTTCACAAGCATCAAATGATTCATAATCAAGTGATTCCAAAAGTCCATCTGCATGGAGTTTCTTCATGCACTTTACACCAATATGACCTAAACGGCAGTGCCACAAATAAGTTGCACTATCATTATCAACTTTGCATCTTTTGGCATCAATATTATGAATATGTGTATCACCATGATCGAGATTTTTTTGACTATCTAATGCAAGGCAACAGGCTCACAGTCCTTTATTAAAAACAATAAGGGAAAAGGTTACAAGTTTAAGAATTTACAGAAGGGAGAAAAGATACTTACAAAAAAGGCTAAGAAAGGTTAGCTATCCAAGATAGAAAACTATCTTTATATTTACATATAATCCTATGAGACAGAAGAGAGATGTCATGAATAAAGTTTCTCCTCCAAGCTCTAAATGAGGGTTGTTCATTTCTGAAGATCTTCCCATTCCGTTGTGTCTAAATATTCCAGGTAGCAGTGAAGACAACCTCAGAGAAAAAAGGGTGACCAAAATCCTTCCTAACTGCTTGTGCCATTTCATATGTGGTTTGGTTTGGTTGAACTGTCCAAGAAATCCCAAGATAGTTCCAAACCCTTTGGCTAAAGTTGCAAGCAAAGAAAAGATGAGCCTGATCCTCGTGTTGTGCAAGGTTGCATAGCACACAAGTATTATCCTGGATGATCCACTGTCGACGTTGCATCATATCCCTAGTATTCAAGCGATCCATTAACAGTAGCCAACCAAAAACTTTTAGCTATAACGTGCATGCACACTTCCAAATCCACCGGAATATGGCATCAACCACTATGTGTGAGAAGCAAGAATCATAATATATCTTTGACATAAAGACTCCAGACTTTGAAGGCCACTTCCAAATGTCCTTGCTCTCACCATCCAGATTGATCAAAGGCAGGAGGGCCTCTAATTGTGTGAATTCAGAGAAGGCCTCCTATGATAGAGGCAAATGGAAATGATCCACGATAGCAGGCTGCTCCATAAAGTCCTTGACTGTGATTGCATCATCCGCAACAAATGAATGTAGCCTCGGGAAACAGTCCTGCAAAAGAACAACATGATTTCCCAGCTGCCAACGGTCAAGCCAAAAAAGCACCGTGTCGCCAGCATTAACTTGTGGAATAGCAAGCTTGCAAAACTTGGGATATAAGTGCATGATATCACGCCACCAAAATGAACCACAGATCTGTGTGCTTTGGGGTGGTGATGCTGCATAATAAGTGTCCCAAATTAAACATACCCAAGGCATGTCCACTTTATTGAAGAACTTGAAGAGATGTTTTAGTAGTAAAGCCTCATTTTGGATGGCCAAGTTAAAAACACCCAAACCCCCAAAACTCTTAGGGCGACAGACTAAATGCCAAGCAGCCAGTGATTGACATGGATTATCTGTGTTGCCTCTCCACAGACACTGTCTCATGATTCGCTCTAACTGCTGCAAAATGCCCTTTGGGAGAGATAATATGCACAAAAAGTATATTGGCATGGAGCACAACACCGACTGAAGAAGTTGCAGTCGGCTCCCTTGGTTTAGTAAGCATGAGGAGGCAGATAAACGACGTTGGACTGAATCAACCAGAGGCAGCAGATCATAGATTGTAGGCCTAGAAGTTCCCATTGGCAAACCTAGATACGTGAAAGGCATCATCCCAACATCGCATCCAAGCAGAGAGGCCACTCTAGCACCTTCCTCATCAGACATGTTTATAGGAATGAGAGAGGACTTACTAAAGTTAACCCGCAAACCAGTTGACTCAGAAAAAGTGACCAGCATTTCCTTGAAAGCAATGAGTTGCTCATCGATCGTAGGCAGAACAATTAAAATATCGTCAGCATATTGTACGATCAGATAATCATTGGAGTTGGTTGGGATTGGCAGAGATAGAATATTCCTCGAGCACATCTCATTGACTACAGATTGCAATAAATCCACCGCAATCACAAAGAGCAACAGTGAGAGAGGATCCCCCTAACACACGCCCATTCTGTAGACAAAGTGTTTACCTGGCACACCGTTGAGAAGCACAGAAGAAGATCTTGTAGACAAGATAGTATTGATTCAACCAGTCCATCGGGAGTCAAAACCCTTGCATTGCAAAATTTTGAGGATTAGGTCATGTTTAATTGTGTCGAAGGCTTTCGTGAAATCCAGCTTTATGAGTACAATGGGGCGCTTCGAGGCCTTGCATTGGTGTATATACTCAAAACACCAGGCTAGGCAATCTTGAATAGAATGAGACCGAAGAAAACCATATTGATTGCGGTGGATGCATCTTAGGATCACTTTATGGAGGCGATTAGCAAGCAGCTTAGTCAAAAATTTCAAGCACGTGTTGGTCAATGAGATTGGCCGAAAATCTCCAACAACTGCAGGGCTCGGTTTTTTAGGTATAAGGGTAATTAAGGAAGTATTAAGACATTCCAGGTTGCACCTTCCCTCATAAAACTCCTTCACGAGTTGCATGAAATCCTCTTTTAGGATAGACCAGCACCTCTTTAAGAACAGACCAGAGAAACCATCGGGACTAGGGGCATGGTCCGGTGGCATGTGCTTAATGACAGCCTCAACCTCGGAATCAATGAAAGGCTGGGAAAGATCCTCAAGGCCTTCAACTCTCGGAATTAATGTGTCCAAATAAAAACCCATGCGAATTCCTTTTGCATTGCCCATTCTCTGATTAAAATCAGACCAAAACATGCCCGCAAGTTGTTGGTGATCCGAGACTACTTCACCATCAGCATTTTTAATTGAGGAAATTGTGTTTCTCCTATACCTCTCCGTGGCCATGGCATGGAAAAACTTCGAGTTTTCCTCACCAACTTTAATGCTGTGTATAGTACAACGCTGCCTCCAATATACAAATTGCCAATGTAAAATATCCTCCAGATGCAATTTCACAATTCGCCTGAAATTAAACTCCTGCCAAGACAAAGGCCTAATCTCTTCCAGGCCATCAAAGAAGAGAATCACTTTCTTGCAATCAGAAATGAGGGCTTTAATTGTGGACAAATTCATGTGCCATTTCTTGAGAGTATACCGTAGGGCCTTGAATTTTGAGGAAATGGTTAGGGCAGCAGAGGGTCTGCCCACAGATTTGTTCCAAACCTGGGCCACATAGTCATAAAAGCCAGGCAAGTCAATCCAATAGTTTTCAAAATGAAAGATTTTAGCCTTTGGGATAGCAGTAGCAATCGAGACCACACACGGAACATGATTGCTACCTCTTGAGCTTGTGTTGGATTTCCTCGAAGAGGAAAGGATGATGCAGTAGAGTAGCGTAAGTATTTCCCTCAGGTTTTGAGAACCACGGTATCAATCCAGTAGGAGGCCACGCTCATGTCCCTCGTACCTACACAAAAACAATAGCTCAACGCAATCAACACGATTAGGGGTTGTCAATCCCTTCACGGTCACTTATGGGAGTGAGATCTGATAGAGATGATAGATAGTATTTTTGGTATTTTTGATATAGAGATGCAAAGTGAAAAGTAAAAGTCAAAGTAAAAAGCAAAGCAAGATTAAAGTGATGGAGATTGATATGACGAGAATAGACCCGGGGGCCATAGGTTTCACTAGTGGCTTCTCTCAAGAGCATAAGTATTCTACAGTGGGTGAACAAATTACTGTTGAGTAATTGACAGAATTGAGCATAGTTATGAGAATATCTAGGTATGATCCTGTATATAGGCATCACGTCCGAGACAAGTAGACCGACTCCTGCCTGCATCTACTACTATTACTCCACTCATCGACCGCTATCCAGCATGCATCTAGAGTATTAAGTTAAGAAAACAGAGTAACACCTTAAGCAAGATGACATGATGTAGAGGGATAAATTCATGCAATATGATAAAAACCCCATCTTGTTATCCTCGATGGGAACAATGCAATACGTGCCTTGCTGCCCCTTCTGTCACTGGGAAAGGACACCGCAAGATCGAACCCAAAGCTAAGCACTTCTCCCATGGCAAGAAAAACCAATCTAGTAGGCCAAACCAAACTGATAGTTCGAAGAGACTTGCAAAGATAACCAATCATACATAAAAGAATTCAGAGAAGATTCAAATATTATTCATAGATGGACTTGATCATAAACCCACAATTCATCGATCTCAACAAACACACCGCAAAAAGAAGATTACATCGAATAGATCTCCACGAGAGAGGGGGAGAACATTGTATTGAGATCCAAAAAGAGAGAAGAAGCCATCTAGCTACTAACTATGGACCCGAAGGTCTGAGGTAAACTACTCACACTTTATCGGAGAGGCTATGATGATTTAGAAGCCCTCCGTGATGACGGCTGACGGTGTCCTAGACTAGGGGGTACTCACCACGTCATCTCCTGATCTGTTAGATTGGGCCGAGGACCCCCATGGCCGTATACTCATGGGCCAGTTCGGACAGCTGCCGCATACAAGGGAGATTCCACAAGACTTGGCGATCAAGACAAGGACTCCTCCCCACCGGCGTATTCGGCTAGGACTCTTGTTATCCTAGGCCTCTGGTGCATTATATAAACTGAGGCCGGGCTAGTCGATAGAAGATATACAACATATAACAATCATACCATAGGCTAGCTTCTAGGGTTTAGCCTCCTTGATCTCGTGGTAGATCTACTCTTGTACTACCCACATCATCAATATTAATCAAGCAGGACGTAGGGTTTTACCTCCATCAAGGGGGCCCGAACCTGGGTAAAACATTGTGTCCCTTGTCTCCCATTACCATCCGCCTAGACGCACAGTTCGGGACCCCCTACCCGAGATCCGCCGGTTTTGACACCGACATTGGTGCTTTCATTGAGAGTTCCGCTGTGTGATCAACAAAAGGATCGATGGCTCGCCTGCAGATCAACTGCGACTTCGGCATCTTCGTCACCAGCTCGACTGGTCACCTTGGTTCGACCAAGAATTGCGCCCCGTGTTCGGATCACCATGTTCGGACGAGGGCCTTCATCAAACATCAACTCCGGTCTCTATCAAGATCACGGAGGAATCATCCATGGAGCTTGGGGGCTCAACGTCAACATTGCCCTCAAGTGACCGTGCTGTTTTTCTGGACAGCGAACTCGTATCTGCTGCCACCACCTCCTCGAGTATCGCTTTGACGATCTCTTTGGTGGAATTGTGCGGAACTGAGTCTACAACAACCCTGGAAAATTTCGTCAAGTTCCGATGGAGGAACCTCTGGCCATCCATGATATACCAGAGCCCTGTCAAATCTGGACGGGAATTTGGATGTGTTTAGGGCGTGGTGTCCAGATTCTAGCTCGGACGTCCTTTGGAAGATCCAACCGTTGATCGGCGGCGGAATTCCTGTATCTACCACCTCTCAAAATTTCAGCTCGCTCCGACCGTCCAAACTCCGGGAACCTTCCGATTAGTGCATCACTTTTCGGATCTGTTTTCTGCGCGAAAATGAATCCGACCCGAGTTCATCTTTTCTATGAACGGGATTTCGGACATCCCTTTTGAAGGAAGTTTTTGTATGGGGTATTGTGTTTTGTTCCCGAACACATCCCACTAACTTTAAGATCTTTTGAACATGATCTTCAACATCATGCTGGTGTCAAACCAGTCCGGCAATATTACTCCACGACTGCCGACCTGCGCTAAGACATGGCGTCACTTTGTTGAGCCGAGCTCAACTTCTTCGGATCATCATCTCGGCAAGCCGAACAAGAGTCCGGCATCGCGAAGGATAAAACATCACCAACATCGTCGCCCCATGGATTACACGGAGCGGGCATACCGGCATCGCCGCATGGTTGCTTCATCAAGCCGGCATCGACCACGTCACGACCTGCATCAACAGGGCCGCACTATCGCTTCTTCAAGCTGGTGTCCATCACGCCGACCTACTTCGACTCATCGGCTAACATCGGGGCTTTGACATCTCGGCTGGACCGGGGGCTTCACCATCTCTTCATCAACCTACTCCGGACACTTCGACGTCACTAGCCGACCAGCTCCGTCACGTTAGCTGGGCCGAGGGCTTTGCCTCGGCGAGCCAACCTTTACCAGCATTGCCATGTCGTCGTTTTATCGCCCCATCAGGCAATGGGTGTGCGGAGCGAGTCCCAATTTTGGGAATCACCTTCCTTCGGATTGCTACAACAAATAAGCCAGGTGCTATCAATCCCTTATATTTTTTGCTTGTTTGGGTTCACTTTTTCCCAAGGAATTATTACTCTGGTTTGTCCATCATATGTACACAGGTCTATCAAATGGTGGCCGCATTCACGACAGTCGCATGGTGGTTCGGTCAGTTTCCGTACATAGTCCGACGAACGCCGCATCCGGAGCTCGGACCGACCTGCGAATTCAGGCTTTGCCACACCTTTACCGCATCACGCCGACGCCCTGCATCGACATTTACTTCGGCGCCAGGCCATATTTCTGTTATTACTCATTTTGCATAAATTATTCATTATGCAACGATTTTTTTATTATCATTATTACTATTATCTCCCGTTTGCACTATTTTTGTGCACAGGAAAATGATCTGGGGACTTCGGCATGGTCTGCATCGACCGTGCTATGTCACCACTTCGGCGTGTCGAGCTCTCCGCTCCGCCACCTCGGGACCGGCTTGGGGGATAGAACCTTGTCCCGCATCAAGCTCTGACTGCGTACACATTAACCAGCTAAGTCGCTTTCATGCTCAAAGCTTTAATTTCTAACTTGTGTTCGGTTCGACCAAGCGTTATACTTTTTTGGAAAAAAGTTGCTTGTAATTTTTTTTCTTGTCCAAACTTTGTTTGTGACGCATAAATTCAAATACCCCGTTTACTTGGGGGCTTCCTTTATGAAGCTTTTCCTGTTGCATATGATTATACTTGTATGGCTTCGTTCCTTGTTCGTGTATTACGCCACAATATGCACCATATTGACTTAAGCGATTTGCAAGCCGGGTTGCCTCGCTCCTGTGTTTACCCCTACGTTCCTGATTGTTCAGCTAGGGAGTAAAGGGAGCACCTCTGCGATTGTCACGATCGGGTCGCCCGAGCCGGACCTCAGACTGGGTGAAGCCGAAAGCTAGCGCTCTTATAGTTTTCAATGATGGTCGGCACACAACGGAACTCATGAGTACAAAAAATCTATCGCACAAATCTTATAATAAAAATGAGCATCGAAGAAAGGTATCGGTGGGGGTACTATTTTCTTTGAAGATGCTTCTTACACTTCACAGTAATATAGCATAAGTTCCCTGAGCACGCTTTGTCTGTTATAGCCTTATGGCCTGATTGCCTGGTTATTGGAAACATCGTCGATATTCTCGACCGATGGAGTACATAACACTCTTCGGTCCTTAACCGAAGAGGGAGAAGCCGACGGTCGGTTAAGACGCGTTTAAAGTTCGGTTGAACATAGATATGATATAAGTACTTCGGTACATGCAATCATTCTCCTACCCAAGTCACTTGGGGGCTCTTAAGTTTATTTGAGCCGTTTTATAATAAGTGTTCTTCTTCTTAGTAGTTGCAAAGTTTTATTATTATTATTATTATTATTATTATTATTATTATTATTATTATTATTATTATTTATCACTCCTTTTTTCGACACGAGTGTGCGGTCACTAGCCGGGGAGCCTAATTTCTCTCTCAAAGCCGCTAGAGTTTAGTTTGCTAAACTGGCCTGATGATAAGTACTCCGCCCTCGGGATAGGAGGTTGAAGCCGTAGGCTGACCCGCTCGAAGTCTTGAGATAGGATGTATCATGTTAAAGCACGACAGAAGCACTTCTTTTTTCTAAGACCAATTTTTGGATTGGCACCGAACACTTGATACTGTTCAGACGTCATGTTTTTACTGATGTTTCTTGGTTTTCCAAGCTTTTTGGCACTTTTAAACTATTTGTGCTTTTCCAGCATTAGTCTCGTAGTGCAACGCCGGACACCTTTTAGGGATTCGGCAAAAACATTCTCAGATATTGCTATATATGCATCGGTTTCGAATTGTGTCTTCGGTCAATAGTTGGGTTGCCCGACTCCTGCACTTGCTTCCTACGTTCCGTTTTGTTCGGCTAGGCGTGCAAAGGGAGAACCACTACGATTGTGCTTCCAGCTCACATGGTTAAGCACCTCAGTGGAGAAAGCCGAAAACTGACTATCACAATAAGCGTAAACTGGTTAGCGATCCGATGACTATGTTAAATAACAGGCCGTTCATAACATTGGCCGAAGTGTTTACGGCTTGACCTCGACTGTCGCCGAACACTACCGGGGGCTATTAACTAGCCTCCCGAACTGAATCCTCGATATTTTGCTCTTACATTGGAGCTGAGTTTTTATGATCATGCTTAGCATGACAACCCAAAGAAAGGAACCGATAGCGGGACTATTTTCTTTGGAAGACATTTCTTCTGTTAAACAGTAATATAACATATCTCTCCACGTACCTTTGTTTATAAAACCGTATGGCCAGATTGCCTTGTTTGTCGTAAATCTTTGCCCTCATAAAGGCTTTATAAAGTAAGACAAACACTCCTCGGGTACTGGCCAAGGAGGTGGAAGCCGATGGTCGGTCAACAAAGTTTTGTACAATGCGGATCCGAGCATTAAATGACGTAAAGTACTTGGATACATAGAGTCATTACACACAATTTGTGATTTTACTATGGATATCGATCCTTAATTCGGCCACCCGTGCCCGCATTAAGGCTCGGGGGCTACTGGGCTTCGGGCTTATTATTTAAACATGTTAAAGGGGCACATCGATCCCCTGATCTGGTGTTGCCACCCGACCAGTGTCTCGGGGGCTACTGCATTGCATGTCCAATGCAGAAAATTTTATGTGCAATATAGTTTCCGAGGAGATTTTGATCCTCAGGTTGGTCGGCCGCACCCAACCTGAGTCTCGAGGACTGAGCACGCCGCTTTTAGTGTCCCGAAGTATTCTGCCGAGCTAGGACTTGATCCTCAGGCCGATTTTGCAAATTGACCTGAGTCTCAGCGATTACTGGGATCAGCGGTCTTATGTCATCCTTCATGTGCATCTCGGGTTTTAGACCGATACCCACCTTGAGGGCTACTGGCTATATATCTCGGCAGAGAATAAATCGCACCAATCAAAAATACTGACAAAAATCGGCCCACATTCGGGGTGGTGCACCACCTCGGAAGCAGTCCGGCTTAAAGCTCGGGCGCTAGTGGCTGGCTCCATAGAGGGCATTTCCGGCATTAAGGTCGGCTAAACTCCTTCAAACTTTTTTAAACCAAGGTGATTTACGACACCTCGGATACAGTCCGGCGTTGGAGCTTGGATACATAGTCCGGCGTTGGAGCTCGGATACAGTCCGACGTTTGAGCTCGGATACATAGTCAGGCGTTGGAGCTTGGATACATTCCGGCGTTAGAGATGGGAAGCGGTCCGGCATTGGTTCCCGACTGCAAAAGATACCTCGAATGCAGTCCGGCGTTAGAGCTTGGATGCAAGAGGACGCCGCCTCCCGAGAACAACTTCAAACCCAAGGTGTGGCATAAAAATAAACAATGCATTGATAAAGGCCGGAAACTTAAAGGGGCTCCTCGGATACCCGACGTGTAAACTCGTCGAATGCATTTCGGCGATCCTCAAGATCGAAGATGAGAAGATTTGTTGAACCAGTTTTCAAGACCGGCGACTGAAGATGAAGAACAGTTCGGAAGAATCGAGGAGCGTCCCTAACTTGAAGACCGGTTCAGGGGGCTACTGACGGTGTCCTGGACTAGGGAGTACTCACCACGTCATCTCCTGATCTATTAGATTGGGCCGAGGAACCCCATGGCCGTATACTCATGGGCCAGTTCGGACAGCTGCCGCATACAAGGAAGATTCCACAAGACATGGCGATCAAGACAAGGACTCCTCCTCACCAGCGTATTCGGCTAGGACTCTTGTTATCCTAGGCCTCTGGTGCATTATATAAACCGAGGCCAGGCTAGTCGATAGAAGATATACAACATACAACAATCATACCATAGGCTAGCTTCTAGGGTTTAGCCTCCTTGATCTCGTGGTAGATCTACTCTTTTACTACCCACATCATCAATATTAATCAAGCAGGACGTAGAGTTTTACCTCCATCAAGAGGGCCCAAACCTGGGTAAAACATTGTGTCCCTTGTCTCCTGTTACCATCCGCCTAGATGCACAGTTCGGGACCCCCTACCCGAGATCCGCCGACTTTGACACCGACAACGACCCTCTCCGGCGGAGCTCCGGAACAGGCCCCAAGATGGGATCTCGTGGATACAGAAAGTTGCGGCAGTGCAATTAGGTTTTTTGCTCCGTCTCTGTTCGTTTGGGGGTACGTAGGTATATATAGGAGGAAGAAGTACGTCGGTGGAGCTCCGAGGGGTCCACAAGGCAGGGGGCGCGCCCTAGGGGGGGGTGCCCCCCACCCTCGTGACCGCCTCTCTGGTGCCTTGGCGTAGGGTCCATGTCTCCTGGATCACATTCGGTGAGAAAATCATGTTCCTGAAGGTTTCATTCCGTTTGGACTCCGTTTGATATTCCGTTTCTTCGAAACACTGAAATAGGCAAAAAACAACAATTCTAGGTTGGGCCTCCGGTTAATAGGTTAGTCCCAAAAATAATATAAAAGTGGAAAATAAAGCCCAATATAGTCCAAAACAGTAGATAATATAGCATGGAGCAATCAAAAATTATAGATATGTTGGAGACGTATCAGGCATCCCCAAGCTTCATTCCTGCTCGTCCTCGAGTAGGTAAATGATAAAAAGAGAATTTTTGATGCAGAGTGCTACTTGGCATAATTTCAATGCAAATCTTCTTAATTGTGGTGTGAATATTCAGATTCGAAAGATTCAATACAAAAGTTTATGTTGACATAAAAATAATAATACTTTAAGCATACTAACAAAGCGATTATGTCTTCTCAAAATAACATGGCCAAAGAAAGTTATCCCTACAAAATCATATAGTCTGGCTATGCTCTATCTTCACCACACAAAGTATTTAAATCATGCACAACCCCGATGACAAGCCAAGAAATTGTTTCATACTCTAACTTTTTCAAAACTTTTTCAATCTTCACGCAATACATGAGCGTGAGCCATGGATATAGTACGATATGTGGAATAGAGTGGTGGTTGTGGAGAAGACAAAAAGAGGGGAAGATAGTATCACATCAACTAGGCATATTAACGGGCTATGGAGATGCCCATCAATAGATATCAATGTGAGTGAGTAGGGATTGCCATGCAACGGGTGCACTAGAGCTATAAGTATATGAAAGCTCAACAAAAGAAACTAAGTGGGTGTGCATCCAACTCGCTTGGTCACGAAGACCTCAATTTTGAGGAAGCCCATCATTGGAATATACAAGCCAAGTTCTATAATGTAAAATTCCCACTAGTATATGAAAGTGACAAAATGAGAGACTCTCTATCATGAAGATCATGGTGCTACTTTGAAGCACAAGTGTGGTAAAAGGATAGTAACATTGTCCCTTCTCTCTTTTTGTCTCATTTTTTATTTGGGCCTTTTCTCTTTTTTATGGCCTCTTTTCTTTTCTTTTTTTTATTTTTCGTCCGGAGTCTTATCCCGACTTATGGGGGAATCATGGTCTCCATCATTCTTTCCTCACTTGGGACAATGCTCTAAAAATGATGATCATCACACTTTCATTTTTCTTACAACTCAACAATTACAACTCGATACTTAGAACAAAATATTATTCTATATGAATGCCTCCGGCGGTGTACCGGGATATGCAATGAATCAAGAGTGACATGTATGAAAGAATTATGAACGGTGGCTTTGCCACAATACGATGTCAACTACATGATCATGCTAGCAATATGACAATGATGGAGCGCGTCATAATAAACGGAACGGTGGAAAGTTGCATGGCAATATATCTCGGAATGGCTATGGAAATGCCATGATAGGTAGGTATGGTGGCTGTTTTGAGGAAGGTATATGGTGGGTGTATGATACCGGTGAAAAGTGTGCGGTATTAGAGAGGCTAGCAATGGTGGAAGGATGGGAAAAAGTGCATATAATCCATGGACTCAACATTAGTCATAAAGAACTCATATACTTATTGCAAAAATCTAGAAGTTATCAAAGCAAAGTATTACGCGCAGGCTCCTAGAGGGGTAGATTGGTAGGAAAAGACCATCGCTCATCCCCGACCGCCACTCATAAGGAAGACAATCAATAAATAAATCATGCTCCGACTTCATCACATAACGGTTCACCATACGTGCATGCTACGGGAATCACAAACTTTAACACAAGTATTCTTTAAATTCACAACCACTCAACTAGTATGACCCTAATATTATCACCTCCATATCTCAAAACAATTATCATTCTTCAATCTTTTCTTAGTATTCAACGCACTCAAAAGAAAGTTTCACAAATCTTGAATACCAAGCATATTATTATTAAGAAATTTACCATGCTATTAAGACTCTCAAAATAATTTAAGTGAAGCATGAGAGATCAATAGTTTCTTTAAAACAAATCCACCACCGTTCTCTAAAAGATCTAAGTGAAGCACATAGAGAAAAATTATAACGCTCAAAAGATATAAGTGAAGCACATAGAGCAAAACTACATAGCTCAAAAGATATAAGTGAAGCACATAGAGTATTCTATCAAATTCCAATTCATGTATGGCTCTATCAAAAGCTGTGTACAGCAAGGATGATTGTGGCACACTAACAAACAAAGACACAAATAATACAAGATGCTCCAAGCAAAACACATATCATGTTGGTGAATAAAAATATAGCTCCAAGTAAATTACCGATGGAAGTAGACGAAAGAGGGGATGCCTTCCGGGGCATCCCCAAGCTTTGACTTTTTGGTGTCCTTGGATTATCTTGGGGGTGCCATGGGCATCCCCAAGCTTAGGCTCTTGCCACTCCTTGTTGCATAATCCATCAAAAGAATTCACCCAAAACTTGAAAACTTCACAACACAAAACTCAATAGAAATCTCGTGAGCTCCGTTAGAGAAAGAAAACAAAAGACCACTTCAAGGTACTGTAATGAACTCATTCTTTATTTATATTGATGTTAAACCTACTGTATTCCAACTTCTCTATGTATTATAAACTATTTTACTAGCCATAGATTCATCAAAATAAGCAAACAACACACGAAAAACAGAATCTGTCAAAAACAGAACAGTCTGTAGTAATTTGTAACTAACGCAAACTTCTGGAACTCCATAAAATCTACCAAAATTGGACGACCTAGACAATTTGTTTATTGATCATCATCAATTAGAATCAGTATTTTATCACATTATGATGATGTTTAATAATTCGGGCACTGAGCGCAAAGTTTCTGGAAATTACAGCAAGATCAAATAACTATAATCCAAGAAGATCCAATAGGTCTAACTTGGCACAAACACTAATTAAAACACAAAACCACATCCAAACAGAAGGTAGATGGGTTATTTATTCCCTAACATAAGAAAAACACAAAATACTAAAAATAAAATTGGGTTGCCTCCCAACAAGCGCTATCGTTTAACGCCCCTAGCTAGGCATAAAAGCGAGGATAGATCTAGGTATTGCCATCTTTGGTAGGCAATCCATAAGTGGCTCTCATGATAGTTTCATATGGAAATTTTATTTTCTTTCTAGGAAACTGTTCCATGCCATTTTTTAATGGAAATTGAAATCTAATATTCCCTTCCTTCATATCAATAATCGCACCAACCGTTCTAAGGAAAGGTCTACCAAGAATAATAGGGCAAGAATGATTGCAATCTATATCAAGAACGATAAAATCTATGGGCACATAATTCCTATTTGCAACAATAAGAACATCATTAATCCTCCCCATAGGTTTTTTAATAGTGGAATCCGCAAGATGCAAGTTTAGAGAGCAATCATCAAAGTCACGGAAATCTAGCAAATCACACAAAGTTTTGGGGATAGTGGAGACACTAGCACCCAAATCACACAAAGCATAAAACTCATGATCCTTAATTTTAATTTTAATAGTTGGTTCCCACTCATCATAGAGTTTTTTAGGGATAGAAACTTTCAACTCAAGTTTTTCTTCATAAGATTGCATCAAGGCATCAACAATATGTTTGGTAAAGGCTTTCTTTTGATAATAAGCATGTGGAGAATTTAGCACGGATTGCAACAAGGAAATACAATCAATTAAAGAGCAACTTTCATAATTAAATTCCTTGAAATCCAATATAGTGGGTTTAGCAACATCTAGGGTTTTATTTCTTTCAATCCCACTTTCATCAATTTCATCATAAAGATCTAAATACTCCAAATTTTGGAACGCCTTCTAGGTAAAGGAAGATCATATTCAGTTTCATCAAGATTCATATTGCAAAACAAAGATTTTATAGGGGACACATCAATAACTTTTATATCTTCATCTTGATTTTCATAGGAATTGGAAGAACATGCTTTAATAAAGGCATCTTTGGAAGCACGCATCCTAGCGGTTCTTTCCTTGCACTCATCAATGGAAATTCTCATGGCTTTGAGAGACTCATTGATATCATGCTTAGGAGGAATAGATCTAAGCTTTAAAGAATCAACCTCAAGATAAATTCTGTCAACGTTCCTAGCCAAATCATCTACTTTAAGCAATTTCTCTTAAAGCAAAGCATTAGAATTCTTTTGTGAATTCATAAACTCTTTAACACTATTCTCAAATTCAGAGGGCATATTATTAAAATTTCCATAAGAGTTGTTGTAGGAATTTCCATAATTATTAAAAGGATTACTAGGATATGGCCTAGGATTAAAATTCCCTCTACGCGTTGTTACCAAAATTATTCCTACCAACAAAATTCACATCCATAGATTCATTGTTATTCTCAATCAAAGTAGACAAAGGCATATCATTAGGATCAGAAGAAGCACTCTTAGTAGCAAATAATTTCATAAGTTCATCCATCTTTCCACTCAAAATATTAATTTCTTCTATCGCATGCACTTTTTTATTAGAAGATCTTTCAGTATGCCATTGAGAATAATTAACCATAATATTATCTAGGAGTTTAGTAGCATCTCCTAAAGTGGGTTCCATAAAAGTGCCTCCCGCGGCCAAATCTAAAAGATTTCTAGAAGCAAAATTCAATCCGGCATCAAATTTTTGTATAATCATCCACAAATTCAAACCATGAGTAGGGCAATTACGTATCATTAATTTCATTCTATCCCAAGCTTGTGCAACATGTTCATGATCAAGTTGCTTAAAATTCATAATATCGTTTCTAAGAGAGATGATCTTAGCGAGAGGAAAATACTTAGAGATAAAAGCATCTTTGCACGTGTTCCAAGAATCAATACTATTTTTAGGAAAAGACGAAAACCAAGCTTTAGCACGATCTCTAAGCGAAAAAGGAAATAGCTTCAATTTAACGACATCATTATCGACATCTTTTTTCTTTTGCATATCACATAAATCAACGAAGCTATTCAGATGAGTAGCGGCATCTTCACTAGGAAGGCCGGCGAATTGATCTTCCATAACAAGATTCAATAAAGCAGTATTGATTTCACAAGATTCAGTATTGGCAAGAGGAGCAATCGGAGTGCTAAGGAAATCATTATTATTGGTATTGGTGAAGTCACACAATTTGGTAGTATCTTGAGCCATCTCAACAAACAAGCAATCCAACACACGAGCAAACAAAAGGCAAGCGAGAAATAGGCAAACGAAAAAGGAGGAGGAGAAGGAGGTTGGGAAAGAGAGGGCGAATAAAACGGCAAGGGTGAAGTGGGGGAGAGGAAAACGAGAGGCAAATGGCAACTAATGTAATGCGGCAGATAGGGATTGTGATGGGTACTTGGTATGTTGACTTTTTGCATAGACTCCCCAGCAACGGCGCCAGAAATTCTTCTTGCTACCTCTTGAGCTTGTGTTGGATTTCCCCGAAGAGGAAAGGATGATGCAGCAGAGTAGAGTAAGTATTTCCCTCAGTTTTTGAGAACCAAGGTATCAATCCAGTAGGAGGCCACGCTCAAGTCCCTCGTACCTACACAAAAACAATATCTCAACGCAACCAACGCGATTAGGGGTTGTCAATCCCTTCACGGTCACTTACGGGAGTGAGATCTGATAGAGATGATAGATAGTATTTTTGGTATTTTTGATATAGAGATGCAAAGTGAAAAGTAAAAGACAAAGTAAAAAGCAAAGCAAGATTAAAGTGATGGAGATTGATATGATGAGAATAGACCCGGGGGCCATAGGTTTCACTAGTGGCTTCTCTCAAGAGCATAAGTATTCTATGGTGGGTGAACAAATTACTGTTGAGCAATTGACAGAATTGAGCATAGTTATGAGAATATCTAGGTATGATCATGTATATAGGCATCACGTCCGTGACAAGTAGACCGAAACGATTCTGCATCTACTACTATTACTCCACTCATCGACCGCTATCCAGCATGCATCTAGAGTATTAAGTTAAAAACAGAGTAACGCCTTAAGCAAGATGACATGATGTAGAGAGATAAATTCATGCAATATGAAATAAACCGCATCTTGTTATCCTCGATGGCAATGATGCAATATGTGCCTTGCTGCCCCTTCTATCACTGGGAAAGGACACCGCAAGATCGAACCCAAAGCTAAGCACTTCTCCCATGGCAAGAAAAACCAATCTAGTAGGCCAAACCAAACTGATAATTCAGGGAGACTTGCAAAGATAACCAATCATACATAAAAGAATTCAGAGAAGATTCAAATATTATTCATAGATAGACTTGATCATAAACCCACAATTCATCGATCTCAACAAACACACCGCAAAAAGAAGATTACATCGAATAGATCTCCACGAGAGAGGGGGAGAACATTGTATTGAGATCCAAAAAGAGAGAAGAAGCCATCTAGCTACTAACTATGGACCCGAAGGTCTGAGGTAAACTACTCACACTTCATCGGAGAGGCTATGATGATGTAGAAGCCCTCCGTGATGACGGCCCTCTCCGGCGGAGCTCTAGAACAGGCCCCAAGATGGGATCTCGTGGATACAGTAAGTTGCGGCGGTGGAATTAGGTTTTTGGCTCCGTCTCTGTTCGTTTGGGGGTACGTAGGTATATATAGGAGGAAGAAGTACGTCGGTGGAGCTCCGAGGGGCCCACGAGGTAGGGGGCGTGCCCTAGGGGGGCGCCCCCACCCTCGTGACCGCCTCTCTGGTGCCTTGGCGTAGGGTCCAAGTCTCCTGGATCATGTTCGGTGAGAAAATCACGTTCCCGAAGGTTTCATTCCGTTTGGACTCCGTTTGATATTCCGTTTCTTCGGAACACTGAAATAGGCAAAAAACAGCAATTCTGGGCTGGGCCTCCGGTTAATAGGTTAGTCCAAAAAATAATATAAAAGTGGAAAATAAAGCCCAATATAGTCCAAAACAGTAGATAATATAGCATGGAGCAATCAAAAATTATAGATACGTTGGAGACATATCAATGATCGGAAGCCATGCGTGCAAGGGGCAAAACCAGCGTGTTTGGATGATCCGTGGTCCATGCAACTGAAGTAAAGAACCAATCGATCTGTTCAAGTAAAGGTTGTGTTTGCATGTTCGACCAAGTGAATTGTCGTCCCTTAATTGGTAGCTCAACAAGACCCAGGTGGCCAATCACTGTCAGGTCCGGATTTCGGGATATTAATTTCCCAGAAAATGTCCCTTGTGCTCACCAGCCCCAGGATTGCTGTTAGCTGATGAGGCACCAACTTGATACAGAGATTCCAAGCAAAATACAAAATATGTAGTACAAGACCATTCTGGCCTATGAGTGCAACAAAAGGTTTCTAGTGGTTGATGGTGGAAGCGGTTTGTGGTTCATCAGCGTCTATGGGACTCCATTTCCCACGGGAATAGCTGACCTGGATAACTCCTATCTTCACGAGGCTGCTATCACCACTGCGTATTCCGGGGCTGTCATCGCAACGCTCCTCTCCATGCAAGAAATCTGGCCAAGACAATAGCCAGGGACAAGCCAGTGAGTACTTTGAATGTACTCGCAAACATTATGAACACGGGTATAATATAACAAATGACAATCATGCTCTGAAATATTCTATGATCACACGTCAGTCACAAAATAAACATCCATGATGCACGCAAGCAGGTTATTCATATACAACATGAATATGCAAATAATGGAGTAGAAATAGAATGCACCGATCGAGTGTCTGAAGCGACGCCTCGAAATTATATAAAGTATGCCTTAGTCGGGCATCTGAGCAACGTCACATAAAGGGCTTGTGAAGGAAATAAGAAGCAAACATGCCACAGTCGGGCGTCTGTGCGACACCACATAAAGGGCTTATAAAGTAAATAAATAACAAGCCTGCCACAGTCAGGCGTCTCAGCGACGCCACATAAAGGGCTTATAAAGTAAATGAATAATGAGCATGCCACAGTCGGGCGTCTCCGCGACACCACATAAAGGTCTTATAGAGTGAATAAATAGCAAGCATGCCACAGTCGGCCGTCTCAGCGACACCACATAAAGGGCTTATACAAGAGTAATCACAGTGAATATCCAGGAGGTAGAACCGTCCCAGGGATACTCAATAATTCAAATAATGGAAATGATTAGTCTATAATAATAGTAATCATAATCATCATGAGTCACATGTCATGATCCATGTTTTGGTTTAGCAATCTATCAGGACAGGATTTTCGGGACATTAATTTCCCAGAAAATGGCCCTTGTGCTCACCAGCCCTAGGATTACTATTAGCTCATGAGGCACCAACTTGATACAGAAATCCCAAGCAGAAATACAAAATATGTAGTACAAGACCATTCTGGCCTATGAGTACAACAAATGGTTTCTAATGGTTGATGGCGGAAGCGGGTTGCGGTTCATTAGCGTCTATGGGACTCCATTTCCCACAGGAACAGCTGACCAGGATAACTCCTATCTTTGCGAGGCTGCTATCTCCATTTGCATAGGTTCCGGGGCTGTTGTCACAACGCTCCTTTCCACGCAAGGAATCTGGCCAAGACAATAGCCAGGGACAAGCTAGTGAGTACTTTGAATGTACTCGCAAACATTATGAACACAGGTATGATATAATGGATGAATAAACATGCTCTGAAACTTTCTATGATCACAACATCAGTCATAAAAATAAACCATGATGCATGCAAGCAGGTTATTCATGTCAAATATGACTATGCAATTAGAGAGTAGAAATAGAATGCACCGATCGGGTGTCTGAAGCGACGCCTCGAAAGGATAATAATGTAAAGCATGCCTCAGTCGGGCGTCTGAGCGACACCTCATAAAGGGCTTATATATGAAAGATGTAACAAGCATGCCACAGTCGGGCGTCTGGGCGACACCATAAAAGGGCTTATAAGTAATTGAAATAACAAGCAGGCCACAGTCGGGCGTCTGAGTGACACCACATAAAGGGCTTATAAGTAATTTAAATAACAAACATGCCACAGTCGGGCGTCTGAGCGACACCACATAAAGGGCTTATAACTAATTTAAATAACCAACATGCCACAGTCGGGCGTCTGAGCGACACCACATAAAGGGCTTATAAGTAATTTGAATAACAAACACGCCACAGTCGGGCGTCTGAGCGACACCACATAAAGAGCTTATATAAGAATAATCACATTGAATATCTAGGAGGTAGAACCATCCCAGGGATACTCAATAATTCAAATAATACAATGGTTAGTCCACAATCATAATAATCATAATCATCATATGTCACAGGTCTTAATCAATGTTCTGGTTTAGCAGTTTCTCCCCCGAAGACCGACACTTCACCCATCCTAGACTATAGTCCTTAACCATGGGCACAACTATTCGAATAGATATAATCTCTCCAGAGGGTGTACTCTTTACCCGTGAGTAACGGATTTCTTTAGTCCCTCGGGACTAATTCCGTCTACGGTCTTTTGATTGAAAACACACCTAACTGCACACAGCAGCCTAACTCACCGGTGTCTGGAATCACCCTTGACACCTGTTAAGAAAAACTCTAAGTGGGGAGGCCACAACCTCGACTAGCATGGTATCACAAAATTTATACCGCGCGCAAACTAGGGGAGCTACCCCTTCGGCTACAACCGAAACACCCATGCCCCCGGACCAGGTGGCATGCCTACCGGATGCAGCCAGTATCTTCCACAATGGCCTCTCTGTACGGTGTGTGCTAGGAAAGGGGTTGACAACTTACTGAACCGTACCCTACCTATGGCAGGGACCAGTGGTAGTACGAAACAAGTATGGGGGTTACCGGAACAAGACTCGATCTGTGGTCAACTCAGGAGGTTTATGCATCACCTGTATGATTAGCATAACAAATATATTCCACGCCAACAGGTTCACCACCCATCATGCCTTATCATGCCTTCACTGATCTCTCGCGTCACCGTGGGGTACCATTTTCACGGTCATACTTTATCCATGACAAAGCTTCTCCCTGAAGTTTGCGCGGACCAGCTTAGGCATACGTGGCATGAGGCAGTAACCACTTCACATGTATATCACATGATCACAGCAATTCAACTCCTCATCAGATGCATTCATGCATGACTTGTCATAATATGCAAAACTCATTATTTCATGTAACATAAACATAGCTTACTACTCCTAGCAAGCACTCATCAAAATATCATATCTGGTGTTCAAGATGCTTGCCTTCAAGGTGTGGAGAGGTGAGGTGTACTCCAATACTTTTTGAAAGTTTTCATCTCTCTCCAACAAATCCTATTTTAGAAAATATTCAAATTAACACATAGTTTAAAAACAGTACAAAAAAGTTGTTTGGAAAATTTTCAAATAAATATGAAAATAAACTAGACAATATTTGGGAAACAACAAAAAAAGAATCAAGTCATTTCGATTTATATTTAAAAGTTATAGCCAGTCAAAGTTTCAGTCAAACTCTGTTTTTAAAATAAAACAGAAAAAGAAAACGTTTCAAATATGAATACACTTTCGGGCAGAGGAGACGTACTTTGGTCATTTGCGCCTTCACTTAAAACACGCGAGTCGGCTCGGGGTCACTGACAGTGGGTCCAGGGGGCCCACTGGTCAGGTTTGACCAGTCGCCGCGCCTCTTCTCCCTCCTCTGTCCGAGCGGGGCGGGGCTCCGGCGATCGTCGCCGGCGATTGGCGGCTCCTCGCGGGCTCCGGAGGGCAGGGATGGATTCGCCAGCCCGGGGCGGTCCTCCCGGTGGTCGCTAGATCGATGGGGGTGGAGGGAGTCGCCGGCGGTGAGCTTCACGGCGGCCGGTGGCTTCAGGAGGTTTGAGGCTTTGGGCTACGGTGGTTCCTCGACATAGCTGAGGGTTCGGGCGGCTCCGCACGGTCATGTGGAGTCGAACGGTGGCGCCAAAATGATGGGGAAGGCTCTATTTGCAACGAGCGGAGCCAGAGAGCGGCGGTGGCCGAACCTGCCGGAGATGGGGAAGAGAGCTTCCCGCCGTCGATTGCTGGCCAGGGAAGCTTCAGGGGGTTGGCTTGAAGGTTGCCTGAGGGTCTTGCGAGCTCGGGGGGTCCTTAAATAGGCGATCGGGGTCGGTTCCGATGGTGGCCATGGATAAGAACGGCGAACCGCCGTTCTGTCGATTGTAGAGCAATGTGGCAGCGACGGGCGCTAGCAGACGGTTCGCGGATGAGCTCGTGCTGCTCCAAAGGGCAGCTGGCATGCTGGGGTGGCTCGGGCGGCGCCGCCCGGGGCAGGAGCCCACTGTGGCCGGCCGCTAGCCGCCGTGGCCAACCTAACGGCAGCGCTGTAGGGCGCCAGGGGCTGGCTTGGAGGGCTCCGACATGTGGACGAGGGCGAGCGTGGCTCTGCAGGCAAGCAAGGGCTAGGGGCACGACATGGCGGCTTGGGCGCACGCACGTGCAAAACGCACGCTCTGGGCGCGCCCAGCGCACGCACGCTACATGCTCGACAGAATGCCATGGCAGCCTAGAGTGCTTGAGCGAGGCTGGCATTTAACAGGACCAGGTTAGAGTTAGTAAGGAGGTTAGTGGACATGCTAGTTTGTCCAGAGGTTCAAGGTCACAGTGCAAAGACAAAAACCATGTCAAAACTATCCATGCACTCAAGGTGTTTGACAGAATTCCAATGGCATCTAGGCAACTCTTGGAGTGGCCAAAATCTACAGATCATAGTCTCTTTAGATGGTAAAGAAAGAGGCAAGGTCATTTGGGAAAAACCAGAAACTTTCTAGTGCAAGTTTTGCAAAACTTCAGTTTTGGACAGAAGGTAAATGGCATTATTTCATGAACCAAAAATGCTCCAATGAGTCCAACCTCCTGGACTTAAGGGTTTTGTAGGATGGGTTATAAGTAGAAGAAAACCCAAGGGCACTAGAGCAAAATAAATTAGGGTTGCAGTAGAAAAAGCCAAACTGGACCAGAATGGAAATGAGGTTGATTCACTCAAATTTTTCAAAGAACATCAATGGTTTATTGCATAAAGTTGAATAATATGCTACTACTCTCATCCCATAATTTTGGTGGAGGCTTTAAAGAAATATTTAAATAGGTTGTAGTGCAAAATTGCCCACTAGACCAGATTTGAAAAATTGGTGTAGAGCTCAAAATATTAAATGAATGAAATATATTTTTGCATAAAAGTGATTTACAAACATCACATGACATATCCAAACTTTGGTTGGAATTTTAAATAAATTGATCAAAGGGTTGCAGTGCAAATAGAGCTCCAAAACTAATGAAAAATCACTTTAAGGAATAAAGCCCAGAGAGAAATAATTATGCCAATAAATCCACTGATAATAGAAATGTTTTTCTTGAGGGGATAAATAAGTCCAAAAATATATTGGGAAAGTTTTCACTTGGGGTAAAAACTCTAGAAAAATCAAAGAGAGGATGGTTCTGAAATCAAAGAAAAACCAAAAAAAGAAAAATTTAATTTCCTGGCAAGATTTTAATAGACAAATCATGTTTAAAATTTTTGGGGTGTCACAACAATACCACCCTTAAGAAAAATCTCATCCTCGAGATTTGCTATAAGCTGTTTTAAGAAAAAAATATGCAATAAAATGTGGCTACAGTGAGAGGGCAACAAGTGGTGTAAAACTACAGTGTGGAACACTAGCGCTGCGTGGAAAAATCCACGGTTAGGGAAAAAACAAGAGATTTCTACACTGGATACAGTAAATTTATAATAAATTCTAAATTTCTAAAATACGCTGGTCGTACCCGAGGGCACAGTGCTCTCTCTGGCTGACAGGTGGACCCGGGGTCCACTGTCAGTCTCTTCTTCTTCCTCTCTCCCGCGCGCTTTCCCGCGCTTTCTCCACCGGTGATGTCTAGCACGTAGGGCATCTAGGCCGTACTACGGTAGTGCGTGGTGTGCTAGCTGCCGATGCAGCGTGCACTCACCTCGCGGGCCAGCGTGTTGTCGGCACTGCTCGCGGATTCGCCTCCGAACACCGGCGATCGGCCGACGAGCGGCGCTGGTGGACTTTGCATGCCGTACACCGATCTCGAGCTATAAAACGGCCGAGGTGCTCCTCTCTTCTTCCTCACACCTGGCCACGCTTCTCCTACTCCTTCTTTCTCCTCCATTCCCGTTTGCAGAAGCTCGGGACGAGGCTCTAATGGCGAAGGCGATGCCGGATTGGTACGTGATCCTGATGTGCAGAGGGCTGGCGGCATTGCTGGGGCTCTCCGTGCTCCTGTGCGCAATGATCCTCGATGATCGTCGCGATGCTGCCGCTCGAGTGTTGTCTCTCCGTGGTGGCGGTGATCACGAGGATTAGGGTGGTGTCGGGTGCTAACTGTTGTCAGTGTGCTGGAGGTAACTTGTACCCGGATGATTATCCACTAATCTCTCCTTCAGAGACTGTGGTGTGTTAGGGAGGTGATCAGTTAGATGAAACACGGTTACGTGGTTTGCAATTAGTGCATGTGTTCGAGTGCTTATGGTTCTGAGTCTACTGCCGTGGTGCTGCGTGAATAAAATCTTTGTCGTGAGGAGATATTTGCTGTAGCAGCTCAGGGGAAAGAAATCTCACTCCAGGATTTTTCGCGAGTGAAAATTAGTTAATCAAGAATTAATGGCAGTAAAACTACTCACAATAACTGAAACCAAATATTTATCTCATCGCACAAAATTTAGAATAACATTCATAAGTTACAACACTTAACTAAATGCGGGAATAAAAGAACATAGCAGTGACGTCTACAATGAAAATGGCAACTGGACAGGGTCCCGAGAAAATGTCTCTGGTACTGGGGCGCACTCTTCTTCTATCGGGGGAAGCGGATTGACCAGTCGATGAATGAGTCTCTCCTGGTTGGGCCTCAGTGGTCTGCCGATGGCGATCTGAGGATTTAAATCAGCGAGGCTCTGGAGATAACCCATTATTCGCTGGGTCAAACGCTCTTGAGCGATGACATACTGGACAAGGTTGGCCAGTATTAGGTCTCTCTCAATTCGTCCACCGGGAAAATATGCTACTTCTCCGGGTGCAGCATGGCTCAGAAAGTAATAATACCCTCGTTCGCTGGCATAAGGTACCGCGAATCAAAGGGGAACAAGTGCTTCATGTGCAGCAACTTCTATGGCCATTTGCGGAGTCGGCATAGATTTCCCCAGGAAGGAGACTTCCGTTGGGTCTTGGTTTGAGTTTATGGGAGGGATGTGCACTACTGCCCAATATTTCGAGGTGGATGAGGTGATTCTCGATTTGAGCAGCTCGTACTGGGGTGGCTGGGTAGAACCCATGGTACTATAGGTAAAGTCCCACAATATTTTAACAAAGCTACCCGGGGTTGCATCTGGGGTTCTCAGATAAATGCTAGGGCTCGGCATGGCAAGAAAAGGTTGTGAGGGTTGCCCACAAGATGAGAGGTACTTGGCAAGGTCACGAGGTGGCCTTTTATATAGCAACTGGGCTGGGTTATTTACCACGGTGAGGGGCAACTGGTTTGTCGGTTCTGCTCTATGGGGGGTCGGGGTCAGTGCCATAGATACACATATCTCACAAAAGCGGCGCATTACTGTGGGAGTCGTCGGGGTGGTTTTTTTGGTAGCTACACCCAGAATTAAAATGCAACTGTACCTCAACATACTCATGCACAGCTACTATTTAAAAATAGGGACACACATGCAGACAACATTGTGGAAATACAAGATCACACAATTACAGGGTGTGGACATACTGAAACTCGGTACTACTCGAGTGACTTAGTCCACCTCGTTTATGTCTAAGCGGGCGTGCCTTGTGGTTGTCGTGGCTTCTCCATTGGCCTCACCGTCGGGGTTAGCTGGAGGGGGTTGGGGAACTGCAGGGTCGGGGTAGCGATGATGACCATCGTGGGGATTGTTGGCCACAATCCCGTTGGAGCGTGTTCCCAAAAGGCGGCGAAGCACTTCTGGGGTCATCAAAGCACCTTGGTCGATGGCTGGGGCAGACCTCAGGGGCTCGATCGGTTGTCCGAATAGCACGACTGGGTTGTCGGCATCGGGCTCACCTTCCCTTCTTGCCGGGGTTCGGCGAACCAATTCTCCACGAGCTGCGATCAGATCAAGGGTGATTTGATCGAACAGTCCCTCTAGTGCACTTACATAGCGCACCAGATGCAATAATGCAGGGTCCGTCTCATGGTCTCCGTTGGCAACTTGGGGTGGTCTACCATACCCGTCACGACTGGGGTAGTAGTAGAAGGAGCGGCAGTTAACTCTGGGCGACAAGTGCCGGAGTTGAACTATAGCCTCTCGAGCAGCTAGTTGGATGGCCTGTGGCTCAAAGGAAGTTGTCCTTCCGGTGAATCTGTAGGGGCGTTCTGGTGATAGACCCCTGCCATAAACATGCACAGTGGCCCAGAATTGTCGGCTCTCACCGCTCATGGACCCTTGCTACACAACATATTCTGGGGGCTCTTCTAATGCAAAGGCACGGCGGGTGAGGTTTGCTAGCACGGTCACAAAACCTCCAAGGTTGGTTGATGTGGTCTCATTGTGAACAATGGGGCCAGGCATTATGGCTTGGTTTGTGGCAGAGGCTGTGATGTGCTGGGTTGAGGCTAGAGTGCCCTTTTTATAGAAAAAGGGGACGGAGTCTTCCTTCGCACGCTTGTGAAAAAGACTATTTAGGCGTCGGCCACTGGCGCGTGATCGACAGGCTAGGTTGATAGGTTGGGCACCGACTGCAAAAAGGTGTCAGGTTCACTGTGTGGCTATCTTACGCGAGAAGCTTTGCCGAGTTGGATTCAGGTCTGGTGGGTTGGTTTTCCTAGGTTTATCGACCTAGCTAAGATAGGATTAGCCAATGGTCAGCCTGGCTCTGATACCAAGTTTGTCAGGACCGGATTTTCGGGACATTAATTTCCCAGAAAATGGCCCTTGTGCTCACCAGCCCCAGGATTATTGTTAGCTGATGAGGCACCAACTTGATACAGAAATTCCAAACAGAAATACAAAATATGTAGTACAAGACCATTCTGGCCTATGAGTACAACAAATGGTTTCTAGTGGTTGATGGCGGATGCGGGTTGCGGTTCATCAGCGTCTATGGGACTCCATTTCCCACAGGAACAGCTGACCATGATAACTCCTATCTTCGCGAGGCTGCTATCTCCATTTGCGTAGGTTTCGGGGCTGTCATTGCAACGCTCCTTTCCACGCAAGAAATCTGGCCAAGACAATATCCAGGGACAAGGCAGTGAGTACTTTGAATGTACTCGCAAACATTATGAACACAGGTATGATATAATGGATGAATGAACATGCTCTGAAACTTTCTATGATCACAACATCAGTCATAAAAATAAACCATGATGCATGCAAGCAGGTTATTCATGTCAAATATGACTATGCAATCAGAGAGTAGAAATAGAATGCACCGATCGGGTGTCTGAAGCGACGCCTCGAAAGGATAATAATGTAAAGCATGCCTCAGTCGGGCATCTGAGCGACACCTCATAAAGGGCTTTTATATGAAAGATGTAACAAGCATGCCACAGTCGGTCGTCTGGGCGACACCACAAAAGGGCTTATAAGTAATTGAAATAACAAGCAGGCCATAGTCGGGCGTCTGAGCGACACCACATAAAGGGCTGATAAGTAATTTAAATAACAAACATGCCATAGTCGGGCGTTTGAGCGACACCACATAAAGGGCTTATAAGTAATTTAAATAACCAACATGCCCCAGTCGGGCGTCTGAGCGACACCACATAAAGGGCTTATAAGTAATTTAAATAACAAACATGCCACAGTCGGGCGTCTGAGCGACACCACATAAAGGGCTTATATAAGAATAATTACATTGAATATCCGGGAGGTAGAACCATTCCAGGGATACTCAATAATTCAAATAATACAATGGTTAGTCCACAATCATAATAATCATAATCATCATATGTCACAGGTCTTCATCAATGTTCTGGTTTAGCATTTTCTCCCCCGAAGACCGACACTAAGACCGACACTTGACCCATCCCAGACTGTAGTCCTTAACCATGGGCACAGCTATTCGAATAGATATAATCTCTGCAGAGGGTGTACTCTTTACCCACGAGTAACGGATTTCTTTAGTCCCTCGGGACTAATTCCGTCTACGGTCTTTTGATTGAAAACACACCTGAGCACACACACCAGCCTAACTCACTGGTGTCTGGAATCACCCTTGACACCTGTTAAGCAAAACTCTAAGTGGGGAGGCTACAACCTCGACTAGCATGGGATCACAAAATTTATACCGCGCACAAACTAGGGAGCTACCCCTTCGGCTAAAACCAAAACACCCATGCCCCCGGACCAGGTGGCATGCCTACCGGATGCAACCGGTATCTTCCACCATGGCCTCTCTGTACAGTGTGTGCTAGGAAAGGGGTTGACAACTTACTGAACCGTACCCTACCTATGGCAGGGACCGGTGGTAGTACGAAACAAGTATGGGGGTTACTGGAACAAGACTCGATCTATGGTCGACTCAAGAGATTTAGGCATCACCTATATGATTAGCATAACAAATATATTCCACGCCAACAGGTTCACCACCCATCATGCCTCATCATGCCTTCACTGATCTCTCGCGTCATCGTGGGGTACCATTTTCACGGTCATACTTTATGCATGACAAAGCTTCTCCCCGAAGTTTGCCCGGACCAGCTTAGGCATACGTGGCATGAGGCAGTAACCACTTCACATGTATATCACATGATCACAGCAATTCAAGTCCTCATCAGATGCATTCATGCATGACTTGTTATCATATGCAAAACGTATTATTTCATGTAACATAAACATAGCTTACTACTCCTAGCAAGCACTCATCAAAATATCATATCTGGTGTTCAAGATGGTTGCCTTCAAGGTGTGGAGAGGTGAGGTGCACTCCAATACTTTTTGAAAGTTTTCATCTCTCTCCAACAAATCCTATTTTAGAAAATATTCAAATTAACACATAGTTTAAAAACAGTACAAAAAAGTTGTTTCGAAAATTTTCAAATAAATACGAAAATAAACTAGACAATATTTTGGAAACAATAGAAAAAGAATCAAGTCATTTGGATTTATATTTAAAAAGTTATAGCCAGTCAAAGTTTTCAGTCAAACTCTGTTTTTAAAATAAAACAGAAAAAGAAAACGTTTCAAATAAGAATACGCTTTCGGGCAGAGGAGACGTACTTTGGTCGTTTGCGCCTTCACTTAAAACACGCGGGCCGGCTGGGAGTCACTGACAGTGGGTCCAGGGGGCCCACTGGTCAGGTTTGACTAGTCGCCGCACCTCTTCTCCCTCTGTCTGAGCGGGGCGGGGCTCCGGCAATCGTCGCTGGCGATTGGCGGATCCTCGCGGGCTCCGGAGGGCAGGGATGGATCCGCCAGCCCGGGGCGGTCCTCTCGATGGTCGCTAGATCGATGGGGGTGGAGGGAGTCACCGACGGTGAGCTTCGCGGTGGCCGGTGGCTTCGGGAGGGTTGGGGCTTTAGGCTACGGTGGTTCATTGATGTAGCTGAGGGTTCGGGCGGCTTCGCACGGTCATGGGGAGTCGAACGGTGGCGCCGGAATGATGGGGAAGGCTCTGTTTGCGATGAGCGGAGCCGGAGGGTGGCGGTGGCCGAACCTGCTGGAGATGGGGAAGAGAGCTTTCCGCCATCAATTGCTAGCCAGGGAAGCTTCAGGGGGTTGGCTTGAAGGTTGCCTGAGGGTCTGGCAAGCTCGGGGGGGTCCTTAAATAGGCGATCGGGGTCGGTTTCGACGGTGACCGTGGGTAAGAACGGCGAACCGCCGTTCTGTAGATTGTAGGGCGACGTGGCGGCGACGGGCGCTAGCAAACGGCTCGCGGATGAGCTCGTGCTGCTCCAGAGGGCAGCTGGCGTGCTGGGGTGGCTCGGGCGGCGCCATCTGGGGCAGGAGCCCACTATGGCCGGCCGCTAGCCACCGTGGCCGACCTGACGGCAGCGCTGTAGGGCGCCAGGGGCTGGCTTGGAGGGCTCCGACGTGTGGACGAGGGCGAGCGTGGCTCTGCAGGCGAACAAGGGCCAGGGGCATGACGCAGCGGCTCGGGCGCACGCACGTGCAGAACGCACGCTCTGGGCGCGCCCAGCGCACGCACGCGACATGCTCGATAGAATGCCAGGGCAACCTAGAGTGCTTGAGCGAGGCTGGCATTTAACAGGACCAGGTTAGAGTTAGTAAGGAGGTTAGTGGACATGCTAGTTTGTCCAGAGGTGCAAGGTCACAGTGCAAAGACAAAAACCATGTCAAAACTGTCCATGCACTCAAGGTGTTTGACAGAATGCCAATGGCATCTAGGCAACTCTTGGAGTGGCCAAAATCTACAAATTAGTCTCTTTAGATGGTAAAGAAAGAGGCAAGGTCATTTGGGAAAAACCAGAAACTTGCTAGTGCAAGTTTTGCAAAACTTCAGTTTTGGACAGAAGGTAAATGGAATTATTTCATGAACGAAAACTGCTCCAATGAGTCGAACCTCCTGGACTTAAGGGTTTTGTAGGATGGGTTATAAGTAGGAGAAAACCCAAGGGCACTAGAGCAAAATAAATTAGGGTTGCAGTAGAAAAAGCCAAACTAGACCAGAATGGAAATGATGTTGATTCATTCAAATTTTTCAAAGAACATCAATGGTTTATTGCATAAAGTTGAATAATATGCTACTACTATCATCCCATAATTTTGGTGGAGGCATTAAAGAAATATTTAAATAGGTTGTAGTGCAAAATTACCCACTGGACCAGATTTGAAAATTTGGTGTAGAGCTCAACATATTAAATGAATGAAATATATTTTTGCATAAAAGTGATTTAAAAACATCACATGGCATCTCCAAATTTTGGTTGGAATTTTAAATAAATTTATCAAAGGGTTGAAGTGCAAATAGAGCTCCAAAACTAATGACAAATCACTTTAAGGAATAAAGCCCAGAGAGAAATAATTATGCCAATAAATCCACTGATAATAGAAATGTTTTTCTTGAGGGGATAAATAAGTCCAAAAATATATTGGGAAAGTTTTCACTTGGGGTAAAAACTCCAGAAAAATCAAAGAGAGGATGGTTCTGAAATCAAAGAAAAAACAAAAAAAGAAAAATTTAATTTCCTGGCAAGATTTTAATAGACAAATCAAGTTTAGTTTTTTTGGGGTGTCACATAATCTTTCCTCCAAAGACCGAGCCTAAGACCGACACTTGACCCATCCCAGATTGTAGTCCTTAACCATGGACACGGCTATTCGAATAGATATAATCTCTGCAGAGGGTGTACTGTTTACCCACTGGTAACTGATTCCTTTAGTCCATCGAGACTAATTTCGTCTATGATCTTTTAATTGAAAACACACCTGACTCGCACACACCAGCTTAACTTTACCGGTGTCTGGAATCACCCACGACACCCGCTAAGCGAAACTCTAATTGGGGAGGCTACAACCTTGACTAGCATGGGATCACAAAATTTATAACGCGCGCAAACTAGGGGAGCTACCCCTTTGGCTCCAACCAAAAACACCCATGCCCTCGGACCAGGTGGCATGCCTACCGGCTGCAGTCGGTATCTTCCACCATGGCCTCTCTGTACGGTGTGTGCTAGAAAGGGGTTGACAACTTACTGAACCGTACCCTACCTATGGCAGGGACAAGCGGTAGCACGAAACAAGTATGTGGGTTACTGGAACAAGACTCGATCTATGGTCGACTCAGAAGGTTTAAGTATTCCCTACATGATTAGCATAACAAATATATTTCAACCGACAAACAGAATCCCCACCCATCATACCTCATCATGCCATACCGGACACAACCGTCTCGGCGAGGAACAAGAGATAAGCTCGTGTCTACCCAAGACAGAGACTTTCCTGGCTTCCTTCTGGTAGACATGAAAGGCATACGAGGGTGATTACTATCACAAGCATATCCATTTCCAACAGCAAAGAATCCTCATTATGCACTCATGCGTATGATCATATCATCACATAAAATAACGAATGCTCCATGTTAAGGTGGTGTTGTAACCGTATCAACAACACACACAAAAATATTATGCCAGGGTTCAGAATGCTTGCTTTCAAGAGTATGCAAGTGGGGGAGCACTTTCTGAAAGTTGCCTTCTTCTTCAAAATCCTATTTTGCGAAAATTTGAATTAACACATAGTTCCAAAATAGTACAAAAAAGTTTCTTGGAAAATTTTCAAATTAACATGAAAATAAACTAGACAAAATTTGAGAAGCAACAGAAAAAGAATCAAGTCAATTGGACTTATATTTAAAAAGTTATAGCCAGTCAAAGTTTAGTCAAAATATGTTTTTAATAAAAATTAGAAAAAGAAAATGTTTCCGCGGCACTTACGTTTTCCTCTAGCGAAGGCGTATTTTGAGAAATACGCTTCCACTTAAACTGGCGTGGGTTGGCGCTGGGTCACTGACAATGGGTCCCTTGGACCCATTGGTCAGGTTTGACCAGTCGCCCGCGCCTTCTTCCTCCTCTGTCCGAGTGGTGGCAGGACTCCGGCGATCGTCGTCGATGAACCGCAGTCCCCACGGGGTTCTGAGGGCAGGGATGGATCCGCCAGTCCCGGGCGGTCCTCCCAGTGGTTGCTAGGTTGGCGGGGGTGGAGGGAGTCGCCGTCGGCGAGCTCCATAGTGGAGGTGGCTTCGGGAGGATTTGGGGGTTTGGGCTACGGTGGTTCCCGGCTGAGGCTGAGGCGGGTGGCTCCGCACGGTCGAGGGGAGGAGGGTGGATGCACTGGATGGACGGGGGAGGCTCTGCTTGCGACGCACGGCACCGGAGTGTGGCGGCGGCTGAACTGACCGGAGATGGGAAAGACGGCCTTCCTCCATCGATTGTCGGCTAAGGGAGCTCTAGGGGGATGGCTTGAGGTTGCCCGAGGGCCTAGACGAGCTCGGGGTTCCTTTTTATAGGCGGCCGAGGTCGGTTCCGCGGCGGTCGTGGATAGGAACGGCGAACCACCGTTCTGTAGCAGGCAGGGCGACGTGGCGGCGACGGGCGCTAGCGGATGGGCTCGTGGATGAGCTCGAGCTGTTCCAGAGGGTAGCTGGCGGGCTGGAGTGGCTCGGGGGGCGCCGTCCATGGCAAAGGCCTGCTGCGGCCGTCGGCGGCTTGCGGTGGTGGCGCTGTGGGGTGCCAGGAGGGGGGCCAGGGCGGCTCTGCGGTGAGGGAGGAGTCGGGGCGCTGGCTGCGAGTCGCCAAGGGTCAAAACGGGCGCGGGGAGGGCGGCAGCGAGACGCGGCGACTCGGGCGCACCCACGTGCAAAACGCGCGCTCTGGCCGCACCCAGAGCACGCACGCGAGGTGCTCGGCAAAATGCCAATGCCTACCAGGGGGCTCTAATCCACATGAGGTTTAGCAGGGTGGGGCTATAGACTAAGGTAGAGCCATGAGACATGCTGGTTAGGCAAAGCAAGCAGGTCCAATGTGCAGACTAAAAACTATGTCAAAACTGACCATGCACACAAGGTGCTTGACAGAATGCCAAGGGCATCTAGGCAACTCTTGGGGTGACCAAAAATTCCAAATCATAGTCTCTTTGGATGATAAAGAGGGTGGCAAGGTTAGTTGGGCAAAACCAGAAACTTGTGAGCACAAGTTTATGAGAAACCAAATCTTGACAGAAACTAAAGGGCATTATTGCATAGACCAAAAATACTCCAATGTGTCCATTCTCCTGGACTTAAGGGTTTGGTAGGTAGGACTATAAGCAGGAGAAAGATCATGGGCACTAGAGTAAAATAAAATAGAGTTGCAGTAGAAAACACCCAACTGGACGAGAGAGCAAAAGAGGATGATTTGATCAATTTTTTCAAAGAACACCAGTGGGTTTTTGCATAAATTGAAATATATACTCCTACTAACATCCCCTAATTTTGGTGGGGTTTTAAAGAAGAATTTGAAAGGGTTGCAGTGCAAATGGGACCCTAAAACTATGAAAAATCATTTTTGAAGAAATAAAACTCAGGGAAAAGTAATTGCAGAAATAATTCCACTAATAAAAGAAATGTTTTCTAAGGGGGGGGGGTATACAAGTCCAACAATATTTTTGAGAGGTTTTCTATTGGAGGAAAAATAAAAACTCCACAATATCAAAGAAAAGAGTGGTTCTGAACTCAAAAGATAAATCCAGAAAAATGAAAATTTAATTTTCCAGGAAAAATTTTAATTAATAAAACAAGGTCAAAATTTTGGGGTGTTACAATCACTTCATTAAACAGAAAGATATCACTAACATTACCCCCAGGTAGGTTTCGATTTTCCAATGACCGCATAAAATTGAAGTCCCCTAAAAGCAGCCAATTATCATCACAGTTGATATCAAGGTTATATAACCATTGAACAAAATCATCCCGGGCCGGACCTTGGCACGAACCATATACTGACACTAAGGTACAAACTTCAGAAGTATGTTTAGAATGGACTTCCATAATAATACCAAAATGTCTCGCCTCAATTAACTTTCCTTCAAAGAAACAAGAATTCCAAATGATGATCATACCAGCCGAGGCCCCCACAGAAGGCACATCGGAAAAATTATCAAAGCTCCGTGGACAGAATTTCCTAATAAACCTATGATCAATATGCATGCACTTCGTTTCTTGCAAAAAGACGACCGAACAACCACTTTCATCAATCTTTTGCTTTACTGCTAATTGCCGTGCTTCAGAATTAAGGCCACGCACATTCCAACATAAAACCTTCCAGTCTCTAAACCCGGACTAATTCATTACAAACCATAATAGAAAGCAACAAAAGTAGATCATGTAATGACCTACACTGACGAACTAAACAGTTTGGGTAGAACCCCAACAGAAAATATAAGAACAGATAAATGGCGTTTAAATCGGTATGCCATGAACCATAAAGCCGTCCGGTGCAACTAATCGTCAGAGCCCTTGCTGCTGGTGGAGGTAGAAGGATCAGCCTCAAGCTTTTCCTTGGAGATCAACTCGGGTGCAATGCGCAAACGTGCCCCAATAGGGTGAAGATCAGAAACATGCGTTGGCGGAGGCACAAACTGATTCTCCTCCGGCTGAGCTGATTTGGTTTGACGCCTCTTGAAGGAACTCTGGGTCTTGGCCTGTTGGGGGGCTCTGCTTGGAGATCTATGATAGTCATCGCGTGGCGCACTTAGACGTGCACTGCGGCGCACCTCTGTATCAACCAAAATCTTAACAGCTCTTTGTTTCCGGCCATGCTTGGTAGTAACCTCAGGTATAGCAGAGAACTCAAATGACTCACTGACAGGTTCAGAGAGATCATCAATGCAGAGTGCCCTTGCAACTGGTCTCTTAACTGGAGAAACCTGGTGTGGAAGACAGAATGAGGGCTCTGACGCAGGCTGCAGAGAGAAACTGACATCTGCCCCCTCAAAACAAATATCCGAAGAGCTCTTAGACAGAAGCAGATTACCAAAATCAATCTTGAAAACGCACTTTGGGATGTCAGCAGAGAAAATAGCCGGCATTAGCTTCTGGAATGTTCTCTCCCATTGCATCAAAGGTGGCAGAACAGGGCCAAAAACAGTGAGAACTTGGCCAACATGAAGAGGAGGTTGTAACTGAAGTGCTGGTTGCTACAAAATCACTATGTCCTCAACTGGCTAAGCTTTAACAGAGTCATTTGAAATTTGTAGAATGATAGATTCCTGGGACTGGTTCACATCAACCTGATTTTCCTCCACAATCTCCTGCTGCATATTCAGATCGTCATGAGGAGCCTCCTGGTGGTTTGGTTCATTCTCTTTCACCATGATCGATATTTAACAAACCATTCACATTGGGTGTATGACCATAGAAGGTTTTACTGAGATAAACAGAACACCAATTATTCTCTTACTTAAATGAATAACCATATTGCAATAAACATGATCTAATCATATTAATGCTCAACGCAAACACCAAATAACATTTATTTAGGTTCAACACTAATCCCGAAGGTATAAGGAGTGTGCGATGATGATCGTATCAACCTTGGAATCACTTCCAAAACACATCACCACTTCATCCATAACTAGTCTCTGTTCATTCTGCAACTCCTATTTTTAGTTACTAATCTTAGCAACTAAACCGGTATCAAATACCCAGGGGTTACCATGAACACTAGTAAAATACACATCAATAACATGTATATCACATATACCTTTGTTCACTCCGCCATCCTTCTTATCCGCCAAATACTTGGGGCAGTTCTGCTTCCAGTGACCAGTCCCTTTGAAGTAGAAGGACTCAGTTTCAGGCTTAAGTCCAGACTTGGGCTGCTTCTAGTGACCAGTCCCTTATTGAAGTTCCCCTTGCCCCCTTTGCCCCTTTTCTTGAAACTAGTGGTCTTGTTAACCATCAACAATTGATGCTCATTCTTGATTTCTACCTTCATCGATTTCAGCATCACGAAGAGCTCGGGAATTGTTTTCGTCATCCCTTGCATATTATAGTTCATCACGAAGTTCCAGTAACTTGGTGATAGTGACTAGAGAACTTTGTCAATTACTATCTTATCTGGAAGATTAACTCCCACTTGATTCAAGCAATTGTAGTATCTAGACAATCTGAGCACATGCTCACTGGTTGAGCTATTCTCCTCCATCTTGTAGGCAAAGTACTTGTCAGAGATCTCATACCTCTCGACTCGGGCATGAGTCTGTAATACCAATTTCAGCTCATGGAACATCTCATATGCTCCGTGGCGTTCAAAACACTTTTGAAGTACCGGTTCTAAGCCATAAAGCATGGTGTACTAAACTATCAAGTAGTCATCATACCAAGCTTTGTCAAACGTTCATAACGTCTACATCTGCTCCTGCAATAGGTGTCACCTAGCGGTGCATCAAGGACATGATTCTTCTGTGCAGCAATTAGGATAATCCTCAGATCACAGATCAAGTCCGCATCATTGCTACTATCATCTTTCAACTTATTTTTCTCTAGGAACATATCAAAAATAAACGGGGAGCTATAACGCAAGCTATTGATCTACAACATAATTTGCAAATACCATCAGGACTAAGTTCATGATAAATTAAAGTTCAATTAATCATATTACTTCAGAACTCCCACATAGATAGACATCGCTCTAGTCATCTAAATGATCCGTGATCCATATCAACTAAACCATGTCCGATCATCATGTGAGATGGAGTAGTTTTCAATGGTGAACATGACTATGTTGATCATATCTATTATATGATTCACGTTCGATCTTTCGATCTTAGTTTTTCGAGGCCATATCTACATATGCTCGGCTCATCAAGTTTAACCCGAGTATTCTGCGTGTGCAAAACTGGCTTGCACCCGTTCTATGTGAACGTAGAGCTTATCACACCCGATAATTATGTGGTGTCTCGGCACGATGAACTAAGCAACGGTGCATACTCAGGGAGAACACTTATACCTTGAAATTTAGTGAGGGATCATTGTCGGTGTCAAAACCAGTGGTTCTCGAGTAGGGGGTCCCGAACTGTGCATCTAGGGTCGATGGTTACAGGAGACAGGGGACACGATGTTTACCTAGGTTCGGGCCCTCTCTATGGAGGTAATGCCCTACTTCCTGCTTGATTGATCTTTATGAATATGAGTGTTACAAGAGTTGATCTACCACGAGATCGTAATGGCTAAACCCTAGAAGTCTAGCCTGTATGACAATGGTAACGAGTATATCCTTTCCGGACTACACCCTCCGGTTTATATAGACAATCGGGGGATCTAGGGTTACATAGAGTCGGTTACATAAGAAGGAATCTGTGACACCCCAAAATTTTATCCTTGTTTTATTGATTAAAATTTTTGCCAGGAAATTAAACTTTTCATTTTTCTGGGTTTTCTTTGATTTTACTTCCATTCTTTCTTGGATTTTTATGGAGTTTTTACCTCAAGAGAAAAAAAAATCCAAATATATTATTGGACTTGTTTCTCCCCTCAAGGAAAACATTCCTATTATCAGTGGATTTATTTGCATAATTATTCCTATCACATCCTAGTTAGTTCAAGCATTAGAGTGTGCATCATGTTTAAATTTCTTTTAAATTTGAAATGGGGAAGGCAGAAACCCCCAACACCCCCCTGGAAACAACTAGGGTTTACTAAAAATATTTTCAATGAACCTGAAATGCCCTTCTAAAAAGTCCACCCTCTTTGTCTTAGGTTAGAACCTCTGGCAAAATTGGTGCACAATTTTCTAGGTCAACAGAAGGTCATTTGAATTAAATCATAAGTATTTGAATTTGGGCATTTAAATATTATAAAATAACCTAAGTGCTCAAATAATTCTGGGAGTAAATGTTTCCTGTTGGAAATAATCTAAACAGAGGCCACATTTATTTTCAGGATTTTTGGAAATGTTTTAGTATTTCAATTAAAGCTAAACAGTTGCAGTTAAATAGAAAACAGAAACAAAAATAAAAAAAGAGAGAGAGAAGAAAGCCCACCTGGGCCTTACCTTTGCTGGCCCAGCCACCTGGCTCGGCCCAGCCTGCTGGCGCTGCCAGTCGTCGTCCTCCTCGCGCCAGAAGGACGCGGAGCGCGTGGCCGGCGCCCGCGGCCACACGCCGGCCACCTCCTGCTTCCGCCGATGCCTGGGAGACGCCCTGAAGTGCCACCCGACCCCCACGTCTCCCTCTCGCACTCGCTCACTCTCCCCCTCGTCTCCCTCTCTCTCTCCCGCGATGGCCGAGCGCGTACCTCGCCGCCGACCGCCGTAGTTGCCACCACAGACACCCCCTCGCCCCTCCGACGAGCCCATTAGCTCCGCCTCGACTCCCTCGTCCTCCCCACCGAGCCACGCATCGCCGGAGGCCCTGCATCGCCGCCTTCGCCCTCGTCTTCAACCTCGGGCACCCGAGCCATCTCCGGTCGAATTCGCCGCCGCCAGGACCTCCCCGAGCTCGCTGACCCCCTCTCCGACTCCGCTTTGAGCTCCTCTTCCTTTCCCCTAGTTCTCGTGCTCGATTACGCCTCGTAGCCACCGTCCCCTCCGACCCCGAGCGCTCCTCGTCGCCGTCCATGTCGCCGTCGTGGCTACGGCCGTGTAAGCATGGATCCGAGCGCCTCACCGTGCTCAGTGCAGCACCAGGAACCCGTAGCCACCCCCAGTTCTTCCTCCCGTGCACCGTAGCCTCGAAACTGACCTCACCCGATTCCGGCGACCGCCAAGCTCGTCGCCGGCGACATTTCCGGCCACCCCGAGCCCAACTACCACCACCAAACGCTGCGGCTCGTTCCCAGCTACCCGTAGATAGTCTCCGCCGTCGATTTGGTCACCGGAAGACCAAATCCGAAGCCCTCCGCCGTCTCGGGCCTCGCCGGCGTCGAGCCGCCGGCGAGTTGACCCAGTTTGACCCCTGGGTGGGCCCAGGAAGACCCCCCTGAGTCTATGACAGGTGGGGCCGGTCGGCTAACTAAATCAGGATTAGTCTTAATTAATTTTAATTAAATCAGTCACTGACATGTGGGCCCAGGCCCCACTGACAACTAATTAGTGTTAATCTAATTTCTAATTAGCTGAGAGGCTGAAAGAAGGGGCCCACCAGTCAGGTTTGACCTGGGCTGGCGCCTTTGACCTGCTGACGTCACCCTAACGCAATGCTGACGCAGTAATTGATTTTCTGGATTTATTCTTATTCAGGAAATTCCAGAAAATAGTTCAAACTTCAAAAATTCATAGAAATTCAACCATAGCTCCAAATGAGATAAATTATATATGAAAAATTATCAGAAAAATTCAATCTATCCATCTGTAATGGTTTCATGCATGACAAAACAAGTTACCTTGCTGTTTAGGCAGAATAAGGAAATGCACTATTAAGGCCATGTTTAATGAGCTAATATTTGAATCTTTGATTCAAATGAGTTCATTCCTTTCTAATATAACTTGCATTAGGCCAAGACACATTCATATTGCCATGTCATAGCATGCATCATATTGTTGCATATCGTCATGTGTTGATTGTATTACGATGTGTTCTTCGTGGTAGGTTCTGCCTCCGAGGATATCCACGAGTATCCAACTGAAGGGCAGTATCCCACTACCACTCCATCAGGCAAGCAACCATTGATCATTCCGATACAAACCCATGTTCTCGCTTCTGCTCTTGTTTACTGCATTAAGACAACGCGATTCAAACTGCTGTGTGCTACGGTAGTTGAACCCTTATCCTCTGCATGACCTGTCATTGCCACAGTAACTAGATGAAACCCACTAGCATGTGTAGGAGTTGATTGAGCCATGTATGTGATTCTTACCTTGCTATGCCTGCTATGCTTAGAGTTGTGTCAGGTCTGGTTCATCTGGGAGATGGGCTAGAGTGAAATGCTTATGCCGGTAATGTGAGGGATGCGTTGAACATGTTTTGGTAAAGGTATCGATGAGAGGCCATGTAGGAGTACATGGTGGGTTGTTTCATTGAGGCCGTCCCTAAGAACTGAGATCTGTATGCGTGATTTAAGATTCAGCTACTACCACACATTGGGCCCTGAAATATGACCCCGCTCGACTTACTGACCCCTCTCGCCTCTGTCCAGGAGTTGCAACTAGTTTCTGGTGTTTGTAGGACATGTGTTGGCGGCCGTGCGTAGCGCTGACCCTAGGGGTGGGCTATGTTGCGGTAGATACACCGTGGCACGGTGTACCGAGTCACCCGTTTGGTGTCGCGGGAACCCTGTTCACATCGTTTGGGGCCGTTGAGGACACCCCGGCCGGATTTCCTTGCGGATGGAACCTGAATAGGCGATAAACCTGGACTAGAGACTTGTGAGGTTAGTCAGGTCGTGGTCTACACCCACGTCGGTTTTCGCTTGAAGTCTGCCGAGCACATGTCGTGTGCAGACGCTAAGTGGTGGAAACATGTGTGACGAAGTACACCCCTGCAGGGTATAAAACTATTCGAATAGCCGCGTCCGCGGTAAAGGACTACTTGGTTGCATATACAGTTCATAGACAAGTTAATGGATACTACTAAAAGACTCAAGATAAGTGTGAGTACCGAGGATGGCCCTCTCGTAGGATGACGAGGGAGGATCCCCGGTGGAGTATTGTGTTGGTGAGTAGTGGACTCGTGTGCGAAAACTATTTTACTGGTGAAGTTCCGTAGGATAGCTTAGCCAAGAGTCAAAGCTGGCTTGCTGCATCAACCCCACCGCCTTCTTGAGAATAAGCATGTATAGTAGGTTCTGATGTAAGACTTGCTGAGTACCTTTGTACTCATGTTTGCTTATTTGTTGATTTCAGACGACAACACTGCCCCCTCCGATGGGTTCTATGTAGACCTTGACGTCGACGAGTGACTAGCCACCCAGGTGGTGACCCTGGCCATGGAGGGCCTATGTAGATAGACAGGCTTCGAGAAGCCTTCTTTCTTTCTAGAGTCTGTACTCAGACTAGTTGCTTCCGCACGCGCTTGTATGTTTGTATGACTTGAGTGTCGGGTCATGTGACCCCTATCTGTATGAACATGTTATGTATGGCTCTCTGGAGCCTTTAAATAAAGTACTTGAGTTGTAGAGTTTTGTTGTGATGCCATGTTGTATGTACTCATATCGGGCATATTGTGTGTATGATTGAAATGCTTGGTATGAGTGGGATCCGACAATCTAGTTGTTTATCCTTGGCAGCCTTTCATATGGGGAAATGTAGTCTAGTGCTCCTCGAGCCATAGTAGTCCGCTACAGCCCGGTTCACCGGAGTCCTGCTAGCCCAGCACTACTGTTCAGGACACTTGACTGGCCGGCATGTGTTTCACTTCGTCCCTATGTCTGTCCCTTCGGGGAAATGTCACACGGTGACTTCCGGAGTCCTGCCTAGCCTGCTACAGCCCGGGGTTCCCCGGAGTCCTGTTAGCCCAGTGCTACAGCCCGGAATCACTCGTTGATGACCGACATGTTCGATGTGATTCATGTATGCCTGTCTCCATAGGTCTGTGCCGCTTTGGGTTCACGACTAGCCATGTCGGCCCGGGTTCTCTGTCATATGGATGCTAGCGACACTATCATATACGTGAGCCAAAAGGCGCAAACGGTCCCGGGCCATGGTAAGGCGACACCCGTGGGATACCGTGCGTGAGGCCGCAAAGTGATATGAGGTGTTACCGGCTAGATCGATGTGACCTGGAATCGGGGTCCTGACAGCGTTGGCATCAGAGCCGGACTGCCTGTAGGTTCGTTGAGCCAAACTGGTCGATGTCGAGTCTAGAAATGCTCTAGTTATATGTAGGGGAATTGATTGTGGGAGGGAACGTAAGGTTCTTTTACTCCTTTACCTATGCCTCTGATCTGAGTCATTCTCTTCTCATTCAACGTGGGTTAAGGACTAGGCTCTCTTCTTCTATCAGGTTCACGTGTTACTAATCCGTAGTAGCTTATAGGATTGTTGTTACAAGCCCCAGTTCAGTTCTACTACTTTAGTATGTTGCTAATTGGATCAGAATCTTGATATGATGTTGTTGAGTGGTATTGCGAACTGTTGTGGATGACTCAAATCTTTTTCTGAGCATTTACAGCTGTTATGCTGTCCAATTTTCCCTAGAAATTCTGATGCCTTTGCATTGTGGTTGTGCTTTCAGATGGCCAACCATGTTCAAAATCAAGTGGTTCGCCTGACCCGGTGCCTCGACGTGCCCGGTCATACTGCTATGTTAGTCCGGGTAATGATCGAGACGGGCTACCGTTGGTATCCCGAATACACCGTCGAAGAGCAGTTCCGCGACTTTAATCAAAGCCAATATCTCTGCACCGTCAGGATATTTCCTTCTTATCCTGGATCTACCGAGCCCCTTCACTGTTCCTATGGACTCGGGGTTACTGTTGAGATGGCTGTGCAGGATGCTGCCTATTCCATGATGACCATCTTGCGAGTCCGGACTGGCCTGCTTCGGAACACCGACTTCCGTTACATGCCAGCTTCACTTCCGGGAGCGCAAGGGTATCTTCAAGCTATCTATGCTGACTCCACTCAGGAGGACTCATTAACTCGTACCACTGCCGAGATGCTCGAAGATAAGGACCGAGAGAATCGGGCCTTGAGGTTGGAGCTTTTCAATACCCGTGTTGATCATTGGGCCACATTGACTCGGTTTGCACCTGCGGTGCAAGCTGGATGTATGGATACAAGGGATCTGTATCCTGTGAGATCAGCTCTGCCAGACATGGTGGATTGGCGTGATGTAGGAGGCATCACCCCACCCCGTGGTCCCCGCAGGCCACCGTTTGTTGGTCCAAGACCTCATCCTAGCCCCTTTGGTCCACAGGCTCCTCAGGACTGCTTGTTCCCGGACGGTCATGTTGAACTTCCAGGCTACGGAGGCGACTTCTATGAGAACTACTACGGAGCTGTCTGAGATAGTAGTAGTACCACTAGTATTGTAGTAGTGGTATCTCCACTTTCCTGTGTGACTTGTGGAATATGACTTTGCGTGTAATCAATTCCGGAGGTGTAGACAAATAATGTATATGAGCTTGGAATGCCTCCGATGAGATGTAATGTCTTTCGTCATAGTTGTACTGTAGCCTGGGCTTGTACTGAACTATGTAAGATGTGTGTGATCATTGGTATATATATGGCAGTTTTATACTACCATGACATACGAATGAACATATCTGCATTCCGTGTTTTCCGTTACATTTTGCACTTCCTTGCTAAGTTTGAGCCATCCTTGTCTAAACTGTTGTCTTGTTTTCTCCTAGGATGGTCAACACCCGCAGCAACCCTGCTGCCCCGGAGCAGGGGGAAGCCAGTGCAGCTAGAGGTGAGAATCTGCCTCACCCGCCTTCTCTGGCCGAAGTGATGCTAGAGGCGGAAAGAAACAAGCGTGAGACTAACCGCCTGCTAGAGCGGATTGAGCAGAACACTGCACACCACCCGCGAAATGACTTGGTGTCAATCAATGACTTTATCAAGCTATACCCGCCAAAGTTTAATCACTCCGTCGAGCCCCTCGACGCGGATGACTGGCTTCGCAGCATCACCCACAAGCTACGTTCTGCCAACGTAGCCGAAGCCGACAAGGTTACCTATGCTGCCTATCACCTCGAAGGCCCTGCTAGCCTTTGGTGGGAAAACTTCGAAGCTATGCGCCCGGTCGGCCAAATCACTTCTTGGGCTGAGTTCAGTGAGGCTTTCCGTGAGCATCACATTCCGGAAGGTCTCATGGATCGCAAGAGGGAGGAGTTCTGCAACTTCACCCAAGGAAGACTGACTGTGGATGCTTACAGTCGTGAATTTGGGAATCTGGCACGTTATGCTCCTGAAGAGGTATCTACTGACGCTAAGAAGCAAGCAAGGTTCCGCAAGGGACTTAGCCCTGAGCTTCGCCGCGATCTCCGTCTGCACGAGTGCACATCTTTTCAAAAGCTGGTCAATAAAGCCATCAGCGCTGAGACAGGCCAGACTGATTATGACGCTTCATGCAAGCACTCCCGTGATTTTGGCTCTTCATCCGGCTCAGGGGCTCAGAAGCGTCGGGTGTGGATCCTAAGCACGGCACTGCCACCCAGGTTCATCCCGAGGCCATCCTTTGAGGCGCCTCGTCCCAACCAGCTATTTGCACCGCCCAGGCCCTATGGTGGCCCCGCTGCTAATGTTGCTCCACGCCCCAATGTGGTGACATGCTTTAAGTGTGGAGAGCCGGGTCACTATAGCCGAGAGTGTCCCCAGAACAACAACTCCAATCAGACTGGAAAGTCCGTTGGCCGTGGTAAGCCAGCAGGGAAAACATTCTACGCCAAGCCGGCCACCACTGCACATGGCCATGTCAACTATGTTTCAGCCGAGGAGGATCATGAGGATCCCAACGTCGTCCTTGGTACGCTCCTTGTTAACTGCCATCCGGCATCCGTTCTTTTCAATACTGGAGCATCTCATTCATTCATATCCGAAAGCTATGCTTGATTTCATAACACGACATTCTGTGACATGCCCACTTCCATGGTAATTCAGACCCCGGGTTCCAAATGGAAAACTTCTAGAGTAAGCCATGGGAACGAAATTCTTGTCGATAGACTTGTTTTCCTTGCATCCTTGATAGCTCTCAAGTCCTCCGACATAAATATCATCTTGGGTATGGACTGGATGTCAGCTCATTATGCTAAGATCGATTGTGCCACTAGAACCGTTCAACTTACTCACCCATCGGGCAAGACAGTCAATGTCTTAACTCGAGTGGCCAAGTGCCAGCTTTACTCTCTAAATGCTAACCCTCTTCCAGACCTTGAGGATGTTCCAGTAGTCCGAGACTTTCCGGATGTTTTTCCAGAAGAACTGCCAGGTGTTCCACCTGACAGGGATGTTGAGTTCGTGATAGACCTTGTCCCAGGAACCGTTCCAATCTCTAGAAGACCCTACAAGATGGCACCCTTAGAACTAGCCGAGCTTAAGAACCAACTCGATGAGTCCTTGAAAAAGGGTTTCATCCGTCCTAGTTCCTCTCCTTGGGCTTGCCCCGTCCTCTTCGTTAAGAAGAAGGATGGAACGGATCGAATGGTTGTGGATTACCGCCCTGTCAACCTGGTCACCATCAAGAACAAATACCCTCTTCCCAGGATAAATGATCTGTATGATCAGCTCGCTGGATCCTCAGTCTTTTCCAAGATGGATTTGAGGTTGGGCTACCATCAAATCAAAATCAGAAACGGGGACATTCCCAAAACGGCCTTTGTTACTCATTATGGCCAATACGAGTACACTGTCATGTCCTTCGGTTTAACCAATGCCCCGGCTACCTTCTCTCGGTTAATGAACTCAGTCTTCATGGAGTACTTGGATAAATTCGTCGTAGTATACCTCGATGACATACTCATCTACTCCAAGAATGAAGAGGAACATGCCGAACATCTAAGGCTGGTATTGATGAAACTTCGAGAGCATCGCCTTTATGCCAAATTCTCCAAGTGTGAATTTTGGTTGCCAGAAGTGACCTATCTAGGCCATGTAATTTCTGGTAAGGGTATTGCTGTCAATCCCGAGCGAGTTCAAGCCGTCCTTGATTGGACTCCACCTGAGACGGTTAAGCAAGTTCGGAGCTTCCTTGGCTTAGCGAGCTATTGCCGCCGCTTCGTCGAAAATTTCTCCAAGGTTGCTAAACCTCTAACTGAACTCCTCAAGAAAGATAAAAAGTTCGAGTGGACTCCACAGTGCGAGTTCAGTTTTTAGGAACTGAAAAGACGCCTGACATCTGCTCCCGTACTGGTACCACCAGACTTCTCCAAGGACTTTATTATCTATTGCGACGCCTCGCGACAAGGACTAGGTTGCATACTCATGCAAGATCGTCAGGTAATTGCCTATGCTTCACGACAATTACACCCACATGAGGAAAATTATCCTACACATGATCTAGAGCTTGCAGCTGTAGTCCATGCACTTAAAACCTGGCGACATTACCTTCTCGGTAATCGCTGTGAGATCTTCACCGATCACCAAAGTTTGAAATATATCTTCACCCAACCAGATTTGAATCTCAGGCAAAGACGTTGGGTTGAGTTGATCTCGGATTACGACTTAGGAATAACTTACACCCCGGGCAAAGCCAATGTCATGGCTGATGCGCTAAGCCGTAAGTCCTATTGTAACAACCTGATGTTACAACAAAGTCAACCATTTCTCCATGAGGAATTTCGTAAGCTTAATCTTCACATTGTTCCTCGAGGATTCCTATCCACCCTGGTGGCGAAACCTACCCTTATGGATCAAATCATAGCTGCCCAGAAGCGTGATAAGGGCATATCCCGGATTAAGGAAAACATCGCTAGCGGAGTTGCTAAATGTTTCTCCATGGATGAGCGAGGTGCTGTCTTTTTCGAGAACCGTTTGGTGGTTCCCAAGAAACAACATCTACGCCAGTTGATCCTTAAGGAAGCTCATGAATCCCCTCTCACCATTCATCCCAGTAGGACTAAAATGTATCAAGACCTACGCCAGAGGTTTTGGTGGACTAGGATGAAGAGAGAAATCGCTCAATACATTGCTAATTGCGACGTTTGTCGTCGTGTTAAAGCAGAGCATCAACGGCCTGCTGGTACCCTTCAACCTTTGGCTATTCCTGAATGGAAATGGGATAAAATCAGTATGGATTTCATCACCGGGTTTCCCAGGACCAAGAGAGGGAATAATGCCATCTTCGTTGTGATCGACCGACTTTCCAAAGTAGCCCACTTTCTACCTGTTCGTGAGAGTATCACCGCTAGCCAGCTAGCCGAGTTATACATCTCCCGAATAGTGTCTCTTCATGGTGTTCCATTGGAAATTAACTCAGACCATGGGAGTCTCTTCAACTCTCGATTTTGGGAAACTTTCCAAAATGCTATGGGAACTCATCTCTCTTTTAGTACCGCCTTCCATTCTCAATCAAGTGGTCAAGTAGAGCGAGTCAATCAAATTCTGGAAGATATGCTCCGAGCTTCTGTTATCTCGCACGGAATAAGTTGGGAGAAATGCCTTCCATTCGCGGAGTTTGCTTATAACAATAGTTATCAAGCTAGTTTGGGGAAAGCTCCTTTCGAAGTTCTTTATGTACGAAAATGTCGAACGCCTCTTAACTGGTCAGAAACCGGGGAAAGACAATTCTTTGGCCCGGATATGATTCAGGAAGCGGAAGAGCAGGTTCACGTTATTCGTGAGAAATTGAAAACAGCCCAATCTCGTCAAAAGAGTCAATATGATCGTAAACATAAGCCTATGACTTATGAAATCGACGAGAAGGCTTACCTTCGGGTTACTCTGTTAAAGGGAACCCATCGTTTCGGTATCAAAGGTAAATTGGCTCCTCGTTACATTGGACCCTTTCACATTCTTGCCAAACGAGGAGAAGTGGCCTACCAATTGGAACTACCTCCGCATCTTTCCAGAGTTCACGATGTCTTCCACGTTTCACAACTCAGGCGTTGCTTCGCGGATCCTATCCATGGAGTGGATTATGAAACGCTTGATCTACAAGATAACCTTTCTTATCGGGAATATCCCGTTCGTATCCTTGATCAAGCCGAGCGTACCACTCGACGTCATAATATCAAGTTTCTCAAGGTTCAATGGTCACACCATTCCGAGGAAGAAGCCACTTGGGAAAGGGAGGATCGTCTTCGACTCGAGTACCCCGCCTTCTTCCCAGAGGATCCTAAATCTCGGGACGGGATTCTTTTGAGTGGGGGTGAGTTGTCACACCCTAGTTAGTTCAAGCATTAGAGTGTGCATCATGTTTAAATTTTTTTAAATTTGAAATGGGGAAGGCAGAAACCCCCAACACCCCCCTGGAAACAACTAGGGTTTACTAAAAATATTTTCAATGAACCTGAAATGCCCTTCTAAAAAGTCCACCCTCTTTGTCTTAGGTTAGAACCTCTGGCAAAATTGGTGCACAATTTTCTAGGTCAACAGAAGGTCATTGAATTAAATCATAAGTATTTGAATTTGGGCATTTAAATGCTATAAAATAATCTAAGTGCTCAAATAATTCTGGGAGTAAATGTTTCCTGTTGGAAATAATCTAAACAGAGGCCACATTTATTTTCAGGATTTTTGGAAATGTTTTAGTATTTTATTTAAAGCTAAACAGTTGCAGTTAAATAGAAAACAAAAACAAAAATCAAAAAAAAGAGAGAGAAGAAAGCCCACCTGGGCCTTACCTGTGCTGGCCCAGCCACCTGGCTCGGCCCAGCCTACTGGCGCTGCCAGTCGTCGTCCTCCTCGGGCCAGAAGGACGCGGAGCGCATGGCCGGCGCCCGCGGCCACACGCCGGACACCTCCTGCTTCCGCCGACGCATGTGAGACGCCCTGAAGTGCCACGCGACCCCCACGTCTCCCTCTCGCACTCGCTCACTCTCCCCCTCGTCTCCCTCTCTCTCCCCCGCGACGGTCGAGCGCGTACCTCGCCGCCGACCGCCGTAGTTGCCACCACAGACACCTCCTTGCCCCTCCGATGAGCCCATTAGCTCCGCCTCGACTCCCTCATCCTCCCCACCGAGCCACGCATCGCTGGAGGCCCTGCATCGCCGCCTTCGCCCTCGTCTTCAACCTCGGGCACCCGAGCCATCTTCGGTCGAATTCACCACCGCCAGGACCTCCCCGAGCGCGCTGACCCCCTCTCCGACTCCGCTATGAGCTCCTCTTCCTTTTCCCCTAGTTCCCGTGCTCGATTATGCCTCGTAGATACCGTCCCCTCCGAGCCCGAGCGCTCCTCGCCACCGGCCATGTCGCCGTCATGGCTACGGCCGTGTAAGCACGCATCCGAGCGCCTCACCATGCTCAGTGCAGCACCAGGAACCCGTAGCCACCCCCAGTTCTTCCTCCCGTGCACCGTAGCCTCGAAACCGACCTCACCCGACTCAGGCGACCGCCAAGCTCGTCGCCGGCGATGTTTCCGGCCACCCCGAGCCCAACTACCACAACCAAACGCTGCGGCTCGTTCCCAGCTACTCGTAGATAGTCTTCGCCGTCGATTTGGTCACCGGAAGACCAAATCCGAAGCCCTCCGCCGTCTCGGGCCTCGCCGGCGTCGAGCCGCCGGCAAGTTGACCCAGTTTGACCCCTGGGTGGGCCCAGGAAGACCCCCCTGAGTCTATGACAGGTGGGGCCGGTCGGCTAACTAAATCAGGATTAGTCTTAATTAATTTTAATTAAATCAGTCACTGACATGTGGGCCCAGGCCCCACTGACAACTAATTAGTGTTAATCTAATTTGCTAATTAGCTGAGAGGCTGAAAGAAGGGGCCCACCAGTCAGGTTTGACCTAGGCTGGCGCCTTTGACCTGCTGACGTCACCCTGACGCAATGCTGACGCAGTAATTGGTTTTCTGGATTTATTCTTATTCAGGAAATTCCAGAAAATAGTTCAAACTTCAAAAATTCATAGAAATTCAACCATAGCTCCAAATGAGATAAATTATATATGAAAAATTATCAGAAAAATTCAATCTATCCATCTGTAATGGTTTCATGCATGACAAAACAAGTTACCTTGCTGATTAGGCAGAATAATGAAATGCACTATTAAGGCCATGTTTAATGAGCTAATATTTGAATCTTTGATTCAAATGAGTTCATTCCTTTCTAATATAACTTGCATTAGGCCAAGACACATTCATATTGCCATGTCATAGCATGCATCATATTGTTGCATATCGTCATGTGTTGATTGTTTTACGATGTGTTCTTCGTGGTAGGTTCTGCCTCCGAGGATATCCACGAGTATCCAACTAAAGGGCAGTATCCCACTACCACCCCATCAGGCAAGCAACCATTGATCATTCCGATACAAACCCATGTTCTCGCTTTTGCTCTTGTTTACTGCATTAAGACAACGCGATTCAAACTGCTGTGTGCTACGGTAGTTGAACCCTTATCCTCTGCATGACCTGTCATTGCCATAGTAACTAGATGAAACCCACTAGCATGTGTAGGAGTTGATTGAGCCATGTATGTGATTCCTACCTTGCTATGCCTGCTATGCTTAGAGTTGTGTCAGGTCTGGTTCATCTGGGAGATGGGCTAGAGTGAAATGCTTATGCCGGTAATGTGAGGGATGCGTTGAACATGTTTTGGTAAAGGTATCGATGAGAGGCCATGTAGGAGTACATGGTGGGTTGTTTCATTGAGGCCGTCCCTAAGAACTGAGATCTGTATGTGTGATTTAAGATTCAGCTACTACCACACATTGGGCCCTGAAATATGACCCCGCTCGACTTACTGACCCCTCTCGCCTCTGTCCAGGAGTTGCAACTAGTTTCTGGTCTTTGTAGGACATGTGTTGGCGGCCGTGCATAGCGCTGACCCTAGGGGTGGGCTATGTTGCGGTAGATACACCGTGGCACGGTGTACCGAGTCACCCGTTTGGTGTTGCGAGAACCCTGTTCACATCGTTTGGGGCCGTTGAGGACACCTCGGCCGGATTTCCTTGCAGATGGAACCTGAATAGGCGATAAACCTGGACTAGAGACTTGTGAGGTTAGTCAGATCGTGGTCTACACCCACGTCGGTTTTCGCTTGAAGTCTGCCGAGCACATGTCGTGTGCAGACGCTAAGTGGTGGAAACATGTGTGACGAAGTACACCCCTGCAGCGTATAAAACTATTCGAATAGCCGCGTCCGCGGTAAAGGACTACTTGGTTGCATATACAGTTCATAGACAAGTTAATGGATACTACTAAAAGACTCAGGATAAGCGTGAGTACCGAGGATGGCCCTCTAGTAGGGTGACGAGGGAGGATCCCCGGTGGAGTATTGTGTTGGTGAGTAGTGGACTCGTGTGCGAAAACTGTTTTACTGGTGAAGTTCTGTAGGATAGCTTAGCCAAGAGTCAAAGCTGGATTGCTGCATCAACCCCACCGCCTTCTTGAGAATAAGCATGTATAGTAGGTTCTGATGTAAGTCTTGCTGAGTACCTTGTACTCATGTTTGCTTATTTGTTGATTTCAGACGACAACACTGCCCCCTCCGATGGGTTCTATGTAGACCTTGACGTCGATGAGTGACTAGCCACCCAGGTGGTGACCCTGGCCATGGAGGGCCTATGTAGATAGATAGGCTTCGAGAAGCCTTCTTTCTTTCTAGAGTCTGTACTCAGACTAGTTGCTTCCGCACGCGCTTGTATGTTTGTATGACTTGAGTGTCGGGTCATGTGACCCTATCTGTATGAACATGTTATGTATGGCTCTCCGGAGCCTTTAAATAAAGTACTTGAGTTGTAGAGTTTTGTTGTGATGCCATGTTGTATGTACTCACATCGGGCATATTGTGTGTATGATTGAAATGCTTGGTATGAGTGGGATCCGACAATCTAGTTGTATATCCTTGGTAGCCTTTCATATGGGGAAATGTAGTCTAGTGCTCCTCGAGCCATAGTAGTCCGCTACAGCCCGGTTCACCGGAGTCCTGCTAGCCCAGCACTACTGTTCGGGACGCTTGACTGGTAGGCTTGTCCACTGGGCAATTTTGCACTACAACCTAGTTAAATATTCATTTAAAGCTTCCACCAAAATTATGGGATGTTAATAGGAGTATATTTTTCTACTTTATTCAAAAACCCTTTGATGTTCTTTGTAAAATTTGAGTGAATCAACCTCTTTTGCTTTCTGGTCCAGTTTGGCTTTTTCTACTGCATCCCTAATTTATTTTGCTCTAGTGCCCTTGAGCTTTTTCCTACTTATAGCCCATCTTACAAAACCCTTAAGTCCAGAAGAGTGGACCCATTGGAGGATTTTAAGTGCATGCAATCATGCCTTTTTCTTTTTGTACAAAACTGAAGTTCTGCAAAACTTGCACTAACAAGTTTGTGCCTTTGACAAACTAACTTCATCACCCCCTCTTTCATCCAAAGAGACACTGATCTGGAGATTGTGGCCACCCCAAGAGTTACCTGGATGCCCTTGGCATTCTGTCAAGTACCTTGCATGCATGACCAGTTTTGCCTTAGTTTTTGGTTTGTGATATGAACTTGATCCCCTGACCAGACCAGCATGTCCCATGGATTTGCCCTAGCCTATAGCCCCACCCTGCTAACCCTCTTGTGTATTGGAGCCCCCTGGCATGCCTTGGCATATTGCCGAGCACGTAGCGTGCGTGCTCTGGGCGCGCCCAGAGCGCGCGTTTTGCACATGCGTGCGCACGGGTCGCCGCGTCGCGCCCCGGCCCTTGCTCGCCTGCAGAGCCGCACCCCGACCTCATCCACTCACCAGAACACGCCAGCTCGCCCCTGGCGCCCTACAGCGCCGCCGCCAGGGCCCTCTTGGCGGCACGCCGACGGTCATAGTATGCCCTGCCATGGACGGCGCCTCCCAAGCCACGAGCGCTCGCCAGCTCGCCCCTGAGGAGTTCGCGCTTATCCCCTCGCCCTACCAGACCTCGCCAACCATCGCGACGCACCCCTAGCTACAGAACGGCGGTCACCGACGATCTTATCCCCGGCCGTCGCGGAACCGCCATTGCCCGCCTATTTAAGAAGCCCCCGGGCTTGTCAGGCCCTCAAGAAACCTCTCTCACTCCCTCACTGATCCTCCTGTAGCAGTAGAAAGACCAGAGATGGTCGTCTTCTTCTTCTCCGGCAACCACAGCCGCCGCCACTGTCTCGATCACTCTGGCGCCACCAGGGCCTCCCCCTCTCCACTCTCTTCACCAGAAGCCCTCTCTTCATCTCGTGAGTCCACCCCCATGCTCAATTTTGATCGGGAGCCACCGGAGATGAGAGCCCACTCGGCCCGACGGCCACCGTCCGCTGCGGAGCTCGCCGCCGGCAACTCCAGCCACCCCAGAGACCATAGCGACAACCGAGAGGACCACCTCGACCCCCTGAGCCCGCGGATGGCCTTGGTTTCTCGAACGGTGCCGCCGTTCGCCGGCGAGCATCGCCGGAGTCCCGCCTCCGCTCGGGCAGAGGAAGAGGAGGGAGAGGCGACTGGTCAAACCTGACCAGTGGGCCCCGTGGACCCACTGTCAGTGACCACGAGCCGGTCCACGCTGGATAAGTGAAGACGTAAACCCCAGAGTACGTCTTCGCTGCCCCGAAAACGCCTTCTCATTCGAAACGTTTTCTTTTTCTGTTTTATTTTAAAAACAGAATTTGACCAAAACTTTGACTGGCTATATCTTTTTAAATAAATCTCCAAATGAATTTAAAGTATGTGTTATTTGCATATTTTCGAAAATAGGATTTTGGAGAGAGAGAAGAGAGCTTTCAAAAAGTATTGGAGTGCACCTCACCTCTCCACACCTTGAAGGCAAGCATTCTGAACCCGGGCATAATATTGTCGTGTGTTGTTTAATACGGTTACAACACCCCTCGTTTCGAAGCTTTCGTTATTTTATGTGATGATATGAACATACTCATAAGTGCATATTGATGATTCCATACTATTGGAAATGGACACGTGGTGACAGTAATCACCATCGTATGCCTTTCATGCATACGGAATGAAACCGGGAAAGCCTCTGTCTTGGGTAGACACGATGCTTGTCTCCAGTTCCTCGTCGAGGCAGTTGTGTCCGGTATGGCATGATGAGGTATGATGAGTGGTGATTCTATCTTTTGGATTGAAATATATTCGTTATACTAATCGTGCAGGGAATGCCTAAACCTCCTGAGTCGACCATAGATCGAGTCTTGTTCCGGTAATCCCCATACTTGTTTCGTACTACCACTTGTCCTACCATGGGTAGGGTACGGTTCAGTAAGTTGTCAACCCCTTTCCTAGCACACACCATACAGAGTGGCCATGGTGGAAGATACTGGCTGCATCCGGTAGGCATGCCACCTGGTTTGGGGCATGGGTGTTTCAGTTGTAGCTGAAGGGGTAGCTCCCCTAGTTTGCGCGCAGTATAAATTTTGTGATCCCATGCTAGTCGAGGTTGTAGCCTCCCCACTTAGAGTTTTGCTTAACAGGTGTCAAGGGTGATTCCAGACACCGGTAAGTTAGGCTGGTGTGTGTGGTCAGGTGTGTTTTCGAATGAAAGACCGTAGGCGGAATTGGTCCCAGTGGACTAAAGGAATCCATTGCTAGTGGGTAAAGAGTACACCCTCCACTACTAGGAAAAGGGCTATAGATGATATGGCCACTAATGGCGCACCAGACATGTGGTGCGCCATTACTATATACTAGTGGCGTACCGTGTGTTGGTGCGCCATTAGTAATATATTACTAATGGCGCACCTGGTTCGTGGTGCACCATTAGTAGTTTTGAAAAAAAATAAAAAAAATTGTTACTAATGGCGCACCGTGGTATAGTGCGCCATTACTAGTTGACATAGTAATGGCGCACCACACCCATCGTGCGCCATTAGTATAGTTTTGAAAAAAAAATTATTAGTAATGCCGAGCCCCACCTCCCCTCGCCCTGTCGCCCCCTCCCCTTGCCGCCCCCTTGCCCCACCTCCCCTCGCCCCGTCGCCCCCTCCCCTCACCGCCCCCTTGCCCCACCTCCCATCGCCCCGTCGCCGCCGCCGCCACCCGCCACCGCCCCCTGGCCCCATCGCCCCTCGCCCCGTCGCCCCCACCACCCGCCACCGCCCCGACGCCGCCGCCCCGACCCCCGCCGGACTCCACCCCCGTCGTCCCCGCGCCCCCACCCCCGCAGCCCCGACCCCCACCGGACTCCTCAATGTCTTCGCCTTCCTCGTCGCCGTCGGCGCTGAGCAGCAACGCAGCACCGTATGCCCCCCGACCCTCCTCCTCCCCTTTCCCCTCCTCCTCCTCCCCTTGCCCCCCGCCTGCGCCAGGGCTGACGGCCCCTTCTCTATCTCGCAGGGCAAGATCTCCGCACGAGCTCGTCGTCGATCCGCGTCACCTTGTCAACCCTGGCCCCGCACGAGCTCGCCATCGTCTTCCTCTCGGTGAGCTGCACCGGTTCCCCTCCCCCTTCGATTTCATCGCCGTAGACTGTCGCACCACCGCGCCCCAGCTCCTGGTTGCCACCCCTCGTGGCTGTGCTCCCCTCGGCCCTTGGCGCGCTCACCGCACCGCAACCGCGCCTCCACTATGCTTGGGCTGCGCCTCCACTACGCTCGGGTCGCACCTCCACTATGTATTTTGTGTCGTAAAACTTAAACATGCTGCCAATCTTGTGGGTTCCTTTGTACCTTGAGATCATTCCTTGTTGGCAAAATGTAGTTTCCATAAGACATAGATCTCTCCTTCGTAGCGGCCTTACAAATGTGTGTAAATCTAACCGGTGGAATGCATAACACGTAGCTAAGCAGCCTGAAAGCAGACGAAGTGTAGCAAGTATCACTGGTAATTTTTTCTCTTTCTTGGAAAGGTGCACACCAGGATCTCTTGGCATTAGTTAGGGATGATAACCCATTCATGAGTTGGGTGACCTGGCTGTCTGGCTTAAGTTGGAGGCTGCAACGGAAGAGTTCATTCAGAAAAAAAATACAAGCTTTAAAGATGTTTGTGAGTTTCTAGTTCCAAGATATCAAGAGGAAGACAAGTCTTCTAGAATTGTTAAATCTAGTGATGTGATTAAGGATGACATTGCTGCTGAACCTAGTGACACCGAAATAGCTTATGTGTCTAACGGTAATTAGTCTCTGAATTTTGACAGTGCAGATTACTTCTTTTCATACCTATGCAGCTTTATCTCGCCTCATAATTTGAGTTTATTTGTTTTACTGATGCTTTTTGTAAAATTGTAATTGCGCTTACGAATAATGCCCCTTGATTTTGCTTTCTGCCTAGACTAACTCTGTCTACAATCTCTTGCATGTATTTTTCCTTGATGTTTATCTAAACTGGTTTTTGTCCCTTGCCTAAGAAAAACCATATATAATTGCAACTTTGTCTCGGGTATACAATGCAAACTTCCAGACCATAAGCTAGATACACTATTCAGGAAAAAAATTGTCGCACTGATGTCCCATTCTGAAGTCTTAGTCCATGTATACTGACCGAGCCATCATACTGCTAGCTAGTTTTTTCTTTTCTTCAGATGAATGTTTTTATACTGCTAGCTAGTTGCCTACTTTGCATTTTTTGATGACTAGTGGTACTAATAAATTCAACTAGAGCCATCATATGTCCACAAGTGCATTGGTGTAGTTGATTATCTTCTGCTCAAAATTTATGCTGCTATAATGTTGTATGATAATGTTGTAAGGGTACTAATTGGTCTCTTCTGCTGCTTATCAGAGATGGGGGGAAGCAGCCACCGCCGCTCTGCCTCACCGGAGTACGAGTTGGATGCTTTCGAGTTCTTCAGTATCATACTTTCTTCTTCAATATCAGCCACGAGGCAGGTATATAAAACAAGAGATCTCCCCTTCACCCATCTCATTATGATAACTCTGTTGTTTGCTACATCACTCCTTGTCCCAAATTGCAGAGGCTGCCTGACACTTTTATGAAGATGCTGGGTGAAGATCCGCCAGATAATGTGAAGCTCCGATAGGCCGGCAGCGGGGTTCGCAGGCTGTGGGACGTGGAGTTGGTGATCGAGGAGGGCCACATGTACCTGTGCCGTGGCTGGGAGAAGTTCTACAGTGCCTACGACCTGCGGACCGGGTACTTTCTTCTCTTCAGGTACGACGATGACGCCACAATGCTCATCGTGAAGGTTTTCAACGCGACTATGTGTCGCATGCGCTACGCTGACGACGAAGATGCCAGTGCGTTCTGCCTCTTCTTATTCCTCTACATTTGGCTTTGTCTCACATCGATTGTTAACGGTCATTGTTGCATTTGGACAGGCAATGCGAGTAGCAGCAGCGACACTGGCTACAGCCAAAGCAGCAGCGATTATGGCTGTAGAAAAAGCAACAACGATTCTGGCTTTAGCAAAAGTAGCAGCGATTCTGACAACAAGAAGGATGATCCGGACTGGAGTGGGGGAGAAGAGGAGCAGAGTGGGGATGAGGAGCTGCTGGATGACGATGGGCATCAGGCTGAGGATGACCTAGCGCTGGTGGTGGCTGACCAAGGGCAAGAGATGGTGGTGGCTGACCATGGGCAAGAGATGGTGGTGGCTGAGTATGACCTAGCGATGGTCGTGCCCATCCTGCCTGAAGGTGGCCTCGCGCTGGTGGTGGTGCCTAACAATGACCACGCACCGGTGGTGGCGCCAGCGATCCCACAGCTGGGCGACATGACCACGCCAATTGTGGTAGAATACTACATCCCATAGCTGCCTCCACCGCATCGCCGCTCTTGGCGCATCAGGTTGAGGAAGGAGAAGGAGAAGAACAATGAGAACTGAACTATGTCAGGTATGTCAGATCTCCAAAGTGATATATATATATACTTAGTTACCTATGATATCTCTAATATGCTTAGTTTCCTATAGGTTAGCTCCAAAATTACTTATGTTAGCACAAAATGATCAAGTTTACATAATAAGCTTATAGTTTTCTTCTTATTCTTCTTCTTTTCCAAAATGACATATGTTAGCTTCATTTTACCTAAGTTGGCTCTAATATGCTAACTTAGAGCTTATATGCTTAGTTTCCTATAGGTTAGCTCCAAAATAACTTATGTTAGCACAAAATGATCAAGTTTACATAATAAGCTTATAGTCTTCTTCTTATTCTTCTTCTTTTCCAAAATGACATAGGTTAGCTTTATTTTAGCTAAGTTGGCTCTAATATGCTAACTTAGAGCTTATATGCTTAGTTTCCTATAGGTTAGCTCCAAAATAACTTATGTTAGCACAAAATGATCAAGTTTACATAATAAGCTTATAGTCTTCTTCTTATTCTTCTTCTTTTCCAAAATGACATAGGTTAGCTTCATTTTACCTAAGTTGGCTCTAATATGCTAACTTAGAGCTTATATGCTTAGTTTCCTATAGGTTAGCTCCAAAATAACTTATGTTAGCACAAAATGATCAAGTTTACATAATAAGCTTATAGTCTTCTTCTTATTCTTCTTCTTTTCCAAAATGACATAGGTTAGCTTCATTTTACCTAAGTTGGCTCTAATATGCTAACTTAGAGCTTATATGCTTAGTTTCCTATAGGTTAGCTCCAAAATAACTTATGTTAGCACAAAATGATCAAGTTTACATAATAAGCTTATAGTCTTCTTCTTATTCTTCTTATTCTTCTTCTTATTCTTCTTCTACTATTCTTCTAGTGTTCATCTTCTTCTAGTATTCTTCTAGTCTTGTTCTTCTTCTTCTCTTCTTCTTCTTCTTCTTCTTCTTCTAACTTCTTGTTTATCATTTTGCAGATTTGATTTAATTCACGGAAGATTGAATGGATGGAGTTCTTCTTTTCCATTTGTGTTTTTATTTTGTATCAATGTGAAACTTTTGTGAATTGATGGATAACGGTGTTGGATCAACAATGTGAAACTTTTGTAATATGTAACGATGGAACTATGTTTTGGCTATGTATGTATATATGATGAAACTTGTGTGTTGGATATGATTGTTATATGGATGCTTGTTGTATATATATGTGTGTGTTGGATATCTCATATGTGAAACAGTGACCTGAGATAAAGAAAAAACGAAAAAAATTAAAAAAATTGTTACTAATGGCGCACTTCCATGTGGTGCGCCATTAGTATACCAGATACTAATGGCGCACCTGTGGGATACTAATGGCGCACCTGTGGTGCACCACTACTAAAATATACTAGTGGCGTGGTACTAGTGGCGCACCAGTAGTGCGCCATTAGTAGGCAAAACTGGTGCGCCACTAGTAGCCCTTTTCCTAGTAGTGCTCTGCAGAGATTAAAGCTATTCGAATAGCCATGTCCATGGATAAGGACTACAGTCTGGGATGGGTCAAGTGTCGGTCTTAGTGTTGGTCTTCGGAGGAGAAACTACTAAAGCAGAACGTTGATTATGACTTGTGATATATGATGGTTATGATTATTATCATGGACTAACCATTTGTATTAATTGAAATAATGAATATCCCTGGGACGGTTCTACCTCCTGGATATTCACTACGATTATGTTTATATATATAAGCCCTTTATGTGGTGTCGCACAGATGCCCGACTGTGGCATGCTTGTTATTCCTTTTATATATAAGCCCTTTATGTGGTGTCGCTCAGACGCCCGACTGTGGCATGCTTGTTATTTCAATTACTTATAAGCCCTTTATGTGGTGTCGCACAGACGCCCGACTGTGGCATGCTTGTTATTTCTTTTATATATAAGCCCTTTATATGGTGTCGCACAGACGCCCGACTGTGGCATGCTTGTTATTTCTTTTATATATAAGCCCTTTATGTGGTGTCGCACAGACGCCCGACTGAGGCATGCTTTATATTATTATCCTTTCGAGGCGTCGCTTCAGATACCCAATCAGTGCATTCTATTTCATCCCTCGGGTTGCTGTTCATGTTCTATATGATTAACTTGTTTGTGCGCATCATATATCTGATTTCGTGACTGACGTAGTGATCAGGGCATACCTCAGGGCATGATTATCATTTGTTATATTATACCTGTGTTCATAATGTTTGCGAGTACATTCAAAGTACTCACTGGCTTGTCCCTGGCTATTGTCTTGGCCAGATTTCTTGCGAGGAAAGGAGCGTTGCGATGACAGCCCCGAAACCTACGCAATGGAGATAGCAGCCTCGTGAAGATAGGAGTTATCCTGGTCAGCTGTTCCTGTGGGAGATGGAGTCCCATAGACGCTGGTGACCCGCAAACCGCTTCCGCCTTCAGCCACTAGAAAACCATTTGTTGTACTTATAGGCCAGAACGATCTTGTACTACATATCATGTATTTTGCTTGGAGTTTCTGTAACAAGTTGGTGCCTCATCAGCTAACAGTAATCCTGGGGCTGGTGAGCACAAGGGCCTCTTTTGGGAAATTAATACCCCGAAAATCCGGTCCTGACAAACTTGGTATCAGAGCCAGGCTGACCATTGGCTAATCCTATCTTAGCCAGGTCGATAAACCTAGGTTAACCAACCCACCAGACCCTAACCAAACCCCGGCCAAGCTTCCCGTGTAAGATAGCCACACAGTGACCCGACACCTTTTGGCAGTCGGTGCCCAACCTATCAGCCTAGCCTGTCGATCACGTGCCAGTGACCGGCCCCTAAATAGTCCTTTTTCGCAAGCATGCAAAGGAAGACTCCGTCCCCCTTTTCTATAAAAAGGGCACGCTAGTCTCAACCCAGCACAGCACAGTCTCTACCCCACACCAAGCCAAATGCCTGGCCCCATTGTTCACAATGAGACCACAGCAACCAACCTTGGAGGTTTTGTGACCATGCTAGCAAACCTCACCTGCCGTGCCTTTGCATTAGAAGAGCCCCCAGAATATGTTGTGTACCAAGGGTCCATGAGCGGCGAGAGCCGTCAATTCTGGGCCACTGTGCATGTCTATGGTAGGGGTCTATCACCAGAACGCCCCTACAGGTTCACCAGAAGGACAACTTCCTTTGAGCCACAAGCCATCCAACTAGCTGCTCAAGACGCTATAGTTCAACTCCGGCACTTGTTGCCCAGAGTTAACTGTCACTCCTTCTACTACTATCCCACCCGTGACGGGTATGTTAGACCACCCCAAGTTGCCAACGGAGACCATGAGATGGATCCTGCATTATTGCACCTGGTGCGCTATGTAAGTGCACAAGAGGGACTGTTTGATCAGATCACTCTGGATCTGATCGTAGCTCGTTGAGAACTGGTTCGCCGAGCCCCGGTAAGAAGAGAATATGAGCCCGACGCCGACAACCCAGTCGTGCTCGTGGAGAACCGATCGAGTCCCTGAGGTCTTCCTTAGCCATCGACCAAGGTGCTTTGATGACCCCAGAAGTGCTCCATCGCCTTTTGGGAACACGCTCCAACGGGATTGTGGCCAACAATCCCCGCGATGGTCATCATCACTACCCCGACCCTGCAGTTCCGCAACCCCCTGCAGCTAACTCCGACGGTGAAGCCCGTGGAGAAACCTCGACAGCCACAAGGCACGCCCGCTTAGATATAAATGAGGTGGACTAAGTCACTCGAGTAGTACCGAGTCTCAGTATGTCCATAACCTATAGTTGTGTGATCTTGTATCACTGCAATGTTGTCTGCATGTGCGCCCCTAATTTCAATAGTAGCTGTGTTGATATACGGCTGCATTTTTTTCAGGCATAGTTACCAAAACCAACCCCGACGGCAACCACAGTAACACGTCACTTTTGTGAGATGTGTGTATCTGTGGCTTTGACCCCGACCCCCATGAGGGCAGAACCGACAAACCCGTTGCCCCTCATCGCGGTAAATAACCCAGCCCAATTGCTATATAAAAGGCCACCTCGTGACCTTGCCAAGTACCCCTCACCTTGTGCACCACCCTCACAACCATTTCTTGCCATGCCGAGCCCTAGCATTTATCTGAGAACCCCAGATGCAACCCCGGGTAGTTTTGTTAAAATATTGTGGGACTTTACCTGTAGTACCATGGGTTCTACCCAGCCACCCCAGTACGAGCTGCTCAAATCAAGAATCACCTCTTCCACCTCGAAATATTGGGCAGTAGTGCACATCCCTCCCGTAAACTCAAATCAAGACCCAACGGAAGTCTCTTTCCTGGGGAAATCTATGCCAACTCCGCAGATGGCCATAGAAGCGGCTACACACGAAGCGCTTATTCGCCTTCGATTCGCGGTACCCTATGCCAGTGAACGAGGGTATTATTACTTTCTGAGCCGTGCAGCACCTGGGGAAGTGACATCTTTTCCTGGTGGACGAATTGAGAGAGACCCAGTACTGGCCAACCTTGTCCAATATGTCATCGCTCAGGAGCGTTTGACCCAGCGAGTAATGGGTTATCTCCAAAGCCTCGCTGATTTAAATCCTCAGATCGCCATCGGCAGACCACTGAGGCCCGACCAGGAGAGACACATTCATCATCTGGTCAATCCGCTTCCCCCAATAGAAGAAGAGTGCGCCCCTGTACCAGAGACATTTTCTCGAGACCCCGTCCAGTTGCCGTTTTCATTCTAGACGTCACTACTATGTTTATATATTGCAACATTTATTTTTGTGTTGTAACTTATGCGTGGTACCCTGAGTTTGTGCGATGAGTCAATTATTTGGTTTCAATTATTATGAGTAGTTTTGCTGCTGTAAATTTTTGATTAACTAATTTTCACTCACGAAAAAAAAATCCAAAGTGAGATTTTTTCCCCTGAGTTGCTACAACATATATCTCCTCATGACATGGATTCTTATTCACGCAGCACCACGGCAGCAGGCTCACAGCCACAACCTCTCGAACACATGCACTGCTTGCAAAACCGCGTAACCGTGTTTCATCTAACTGATCACCTCCCTAACACACCATAGTCTCTGAAGGAGAGATTAGTGGATAATCATCCGGGTACGAGTTACCTCCAGCACACCGACAACAGTTCGCACCCGACAGCACACCTAATCCTCGTGACCACCACCACCGCGGAGAGCCAACACTCGAGCGGCAGCATCACGACGATCATCGAGGATCATCGCGCATAGAAGCACGGAGAGCCCCAGCAATGCCGCCAGCCCTCCGCACATCAGGATCACGTACCAATCCGGCATCGCCTCCGCCATTAGAGCCTCGTCTCAAGCTTCTGTAAACGGAAATGGAGGAGGAAGAAGGAGAAGGAGAAGGAGAAGGAGAAGCGAGGCCAGGTGTGAGGAAGAAGAGTAGAGTGCCTCAGCCGTTTTATAGCTCGAGCTTGGTGTACGATGGGCGAAGTCCACCAGCGCCGCTCGTCGCCCGATCGCCGGTGTTCGGAGGCGAATTCGCGAGCAGTGCCGACAACACGCTGGCCCGCGAGGTGAGTGCACGCTGCACTGGCAGCTAGCACGCCGCGCACTACCGCGGTACGGCCTAGATGCCCTATGCGCTAAACATCGCCGGTGGAGAAAGTGCAGGAAAGCGTGCGGGAGAGAGGAAGAAGAGGGAACCGGAGGAAGAAGAAGAGACTGACAGTGGACCCCGGGTCCACTTGTCAGCCAGAGAGAGCACTGTGCTCTCGGGTACGACCAGCGCATTTTTTCTAATTTAGAATTTATTCTAAATTTACTATATCCATGCGTAGAAATATCTCGTTTTCCCCCTAACCGTGGATTTTTCCACGCAGCGCCAGTGTTCCACACTGTGGTTTTACACCACTTAATGCCCTCCCACTGTTGCCACATTTTATTGTATATATATTTTTCCTAAAACAGCTTTTAACAAATCTCGAGGACGATATTTTTCTTAAGGGGGGTAGTGTTGTGACACCCCAAAATTTTATCCTTGTTTTATTGATTAAAATTTTTGCCAGGAAATTAAACTTTTCATTTTTCTGGTTTTTCTTTGATTTCAGTTCCATTCTTTCTTGGATTTTTATGGAGTTTTTACCTCAAGAGAAAAAAAAATTCCAAATATATTATTGGACTTGTTTCTCCCCTCAAGGAAAACATTCCTATTATAATTGGATTTATTTGCATAATTATTCCTGTCTGGGCTTTATTCCTTAAAGTGATTTTTACTAGTTTAGGAGCCCTTTTTGAACTACAACCATTTGATAAATTTATCTAAAATTCCAACCAAAATTTGGAGAGGTCATGTGATGTTTTTAAATCAATTTTATGCAAAAATATATTTCATTCATTCAATATTTTGAGCTCTACACCAATTTTCAAATCTGGTCCAGTGGGCAATTTTGCACTACAACCTATTTAAGTATTCATTTAAAGCTTCCACCAAAATTATGGGATGTTAATAGGAGTATATTTTTCTACTTTATGCAAAAACCATTTGATGTTCTTTGTAAAATTTGAGTGAATCAACCTCTTTTGCTTTGTGGTCCAGTTTGGCTTTTTCTACTGCATCCCTAATTTATTTTGCTCTAGTGCCCTTGAGCTTTTTCCTACTTATAGCCCATCTTACAAAACCCTTAAGTCTAGAAGAGTGGACCCATTGGAGGATTTTAAGTGCATGCAATCATGCCTTTTTCTTTCTGTACAAAACTGAAGTTCTGCAAAACTTGCAGTAACAAGTTTGTGCCTTTGACAAACTAACTTCACCACCCCCTCTTTCATCCAAAGAGACACTGATCTGGAGATTGTGGCCACCCCAAGAGTTACCTAGATGCCCTTGGCATTCTATCAAGTACCTTGCGTGCATGACCAGTTTTGCCTTAGTTTTTGGTTTGTGTTATGAACTTGATCCCCTGACCAGACCAACATGTCCCATGGATTTGCCCTAGCCTATAGCCCCACCCCGCTAACCCTCTTGTGGATTGGAGCCCACTGGCATGCCTTGGCATATTGCCGAGCACGTAACGTGCATGCTCTGGGCGCACCCAGAGCGCGCGTTTTGCACGTGCGTGCGCACGGGTCGCCGCGTCGCGCCCTGGCCCTTGCTCGCCTGCAGAGCCGCACCCTGACCTCATCCACTCACCACAACACGCCAACTCGGCCCTGGCGCCCTACAATGCCGCCGCCAGGGCCCTCTTGGCGGCACACCGATGGTCACAGTACGCCCTGCCATGGACTGCGTCGCCCAAGCCACGAGCGCTCGCTAGCTCACCCCTGAGCAGTTCACGCTTATCCCCTCGCCCTGCCAGACCTCGCCAACCATCGCCACGCGCTCCCTAGCTACAGAACGGCGGTCGCCGATGATCTTATCCCCGGCCGTCGCGGAACCGCCATTGCCCTCCTATTTAAGAAGCCCCCGAGCTCGTCAGGCCCTCAAGCAACCTCTCTCACTCCCTCACTGATCCTCCCGTAGCAGTAGAAAGACCAGAGATGGTTGTCTTCTTCTTCTCCGGCAACCACAACCGCCGCCACTGTCTCGATCACTCCGGCGCCACCGGGGCCTCCCCCTCTCCACTCTCTTCACCAGAAGCCCTCTCTTCATCTCGTGAGTCCACCTCCATGATCAATTTTGATCGGGAGCCACCGGAGACGAGAGCCCACTCTGCCCGACGGCCACCGTCTGCTGTGGAGCTCGCCGCCGGTGACTCCGGCCACCCAGAGACCACAGCGACCACCAAGAGGACCGCCTCGACCCCCTGAGCCCGCGGATGGCCTTGGTTTCTCGAACGGTGCCGCCGTTCGCCGGCGAGCATCGTCGGAGTCCCGCCTCCGCTCGGGCAGAGAAAGAGGAGGGAGAGGCGACTGGTCAAACCTGACCAGTGGGCCCCATGGACCCACTGTCAGTGACCACGAGCCGGTCCATGCTGGATAAGTGAAGACATAAACCCCAGAGTATGTCTTCGCTACCCCGAAAACGCCTTCTCATTCGAAACGTTTTCTTTTTCTGTTTTATTTTAAAAACAGAATTTGACCAAAACTTTGATTGGCTATATCTTTTTAAATAAAACTCCAAATGAATTGATTCTTTTTCCTACCTCTCTCAAATTTCACCTAGTTTATTTTAAGATTTATTTAAAAAAATGATTAGGAAAACTTTTTGTACTGTTTTTAAAGTATGTGTTATTTGCATATTTCGAAAATAGGATTTTGGAGAGAGAGAAGAGAGCTTTCAAAAAGTATTGGAGTGCACCTCACCTCTCCACACCTTGAAGGCAAGCATTCTGAACCCGAGCATAATATTGTCGTGTGTTGTTTAATACGGTTACAACACCCCTCGTTTCGAAGCTTTCGTTATTTTATGTGATGATATGAACATACTCATATGTGCATATTGATGATTCCGTACTATTGGAAATGGACACGTGGTGACAGTAATCACCATCATATGCCTTTCATGCATACCGAAAGGAAACTGGGAAAGCCTCTGTCTTGGGTAGACACGAGGCTTGTCTCCAGTTCCTCGTTGAGGCAGTTGTGTCCGGTATGGCATGATGAGGTATGATGAGTGGTGATTCTGTCTATTGGATTGAGATATATTTGTTATACTAATCGTGCAGGGAATGCCTAAACCTCCTGAGTCGACCATAGATCGAGTCTTGTTCCGGTAACCCCCATACTTGTTTCATACTACCACTTGTTCCTACCATGGGTAGGGTACGGTTCAGTAAGTTGTCAACCCCTTTCCTAGCACACACCGTACAGAGAGGCCATGGTGGATGATACCGGCTGCTTCCGGTAGGCATGCCACCTGGTCTGGGGGCATGGGTGTTTCGGTTGTAGCCGAAGGGGTAGCTCCCCTAGTTTGCACGGTGTATAAATTTTGTGATCCCATGCTAGTCGAGGTTGTAGCCTCCGCACTTAGAATTTTGCTTAACTGGTGTCAAGGGTGATTCCAGACACCGGTAAGTTAGGCTGGTGTGTGCGGTCAGTTGTGTTTTCGAATGAAAGACCGTAGGCGGAATTAGTCCCAGTGGACTAATGGAATCCGTTGCTAGTGGGTAAAGAGTACACCCTTCGAATAGCCGTGTCCATGGATAAGGACTACAGTCTGGGATGGGTCAAGTGTCGGTCTTCGGAGGAGAAACTACTAAACCAGAACATTGATTATGACTTGTGATATATGATGGTTATGATTATTATCATGGACTAACCATTTGTATTAATTGAAATAAGGAATATCCGTGGGACGATTCTACCTCCTGGATATTCACTACGATTATGTTTATATATATAAGCCCTTTATGTGGTGTCGCACAGACGCCTGACTGTGGCATGCTTGTTATTCCTTTTATATATAAGCCCTTTATGTGGTGTCGCTCAGACGCTCGACTGTGGCATGCTTGTTATTTCAATTACTTATAAGCCCTTTATGTGGTGTCGCACAGAAGCCTGACTGTGGCATGCTTGTTATTTCTTTTATATATAAGCCCTTTATGTGGTGTCGCACAGACGCCCGACTGTGGCATGCTTGTTATTTCTTTTATATATAAGCCCTTTATGTGGTGTCGCATAGACGCCCGACTGAGGCATGCTTTATATTATTATCCTTTGGAGGCGTCGCTTCAGACACCCGATCGGTGCATTTTATTTCATCCCTCGGGTTGCTGTGCATGTTCTATATGATTAACTTGTTTGTGCGCATCATATATCTGATTTCGTGACTGACGTAGTGATCATGGCATACCTCAGGGCATGATTATCATTTACTCACTGGCTTGTCCCTGGCTATTGTCTTGGCCAGATTTCTTGCGAGGAAAGGAGCGTTGCGATGACAGCCCCAGAACCTACGCAATGGAGATAGCAGCCTTGCGAAGATAGGAGTTATCCTGGTCAGCTGTTCCTGTGGGAGATGGAGTCCCATAGACGCTGGTGACCCGCAAACCGCTTCCACCTTCAGCCACTAGAAAACCATTTGTTGTACTTATAGGCCAGAACGGTCTTGTACTACATATCCTGTATTTTGCTTGGAGTTTCTGTAACAAGATGGTGCCTCATCAGCTAATAGTAATACTGGGGCTGGTGAGCACAAGGGCCGCTTTTGGGAAATTAATACCCCGAAAATCCGGTCGTGACAGAATCTTCATAGTTGGTCACCAAGCTTGCCTTCCATGCCAAGCAGAGTCCAATCCGGACACGGGTACAGTCTTCGGCTTTCGTGTCTTCACAGCCCATCATTCCGGCCCATGGATAATAGGTCGGACGCCCGAGGACCCCTTAATCTAGGACTCCCTCAGTAGCCCCTGAACCTGGCTTCAATGACGAGGAGTCCGGCGCGCAGATTGTCTTCGGCATTGCAAGGCGGCTTCCCATTTCTAAACTCCAAGATAGTCTTCAGATGTAATGATTGTATCCGGACCTGTATACACAACTGCAGAGGATATAATATTTCACGAATCCAATCCGCTAACAACTTTTGGGTAATATGACATCACGCCTGCTAGGCCATCATTTTCGAACCGTTAGCCAGCCCGTCGCCCCATGTCTCGAGACGTGGTTTTATTGGCATGTCTTATCCAAGCGGAGATCGTGTCTCCCCTTTTTTACGGGATTCTTATCAACCCGGGCGTGGGTAACCCAACCGTCACTTAGGTACAACTCCTTGGGAATAGGCAAGTTTTGAGGCCTAGGAGGAGACGTTCGATATTCGCGGCCTTTATATACGGGTACAAACCCGTCTTTTTCTTTCACGCTTGCTTCTTCCTCAACCCTTGCTACCCCGAGTCCCAACGCCCGGGTTTCAATCGCCACAAGCTCCAATCATGTCCGGATCCAGATCCGGCGAGGTATCTGACCACGGAAATCCTTCATCGGCTTCCTGCTGAGGGGCAGGTTACTCCCACACCCAGATCCGGCGAGAGGCTCGTGTCCGTGTCCCACTTCCTCCGCGGGTTAGCGTTTGCACTTAATCCCTTTGTCCGAGGGCTCATGTTATATTATGGGCTAGATTTTCACGATCTGGCCCCAGACTCTATTCTTCTTATCTCGGCGTTTATCGTCACGTGCGAAGCCTTCCTCCGAACTCCTCTGCACTTCGGTTTGTGGCTCAAGACCTTCGATGTGAAGCCGCAAGTGATAGAGGGGGAGCAAGTAGAGTGCAGTGGTGCCATAGTGAGCAAGCTTGATAGCGCTGTTTGGCTGAAAGGATCCTTTGCCAAATCTTCCGATTTATGGCAGCAGGGGTGGTTCTACATCACCGAGCCCCATGGCTCCAAGTGGGTAGCTGCGCCCGCATTTTGATCCAGCCCCCCAATTCAGCTTGCATCGTGGATTAATAAGGGGTTGGAGTGGGGATCAACGGACGAGGTGCGGGTCTTACAAAGTCGCATCTGAAGCCTCATTGAGAGGGACATCAGTATCGTCAATGTTGTTCAAGTAATGCTAGTTCGTCATACCCTGTCGTTCCAGCGACGACCTCTCCGCATGTGGGAGTTCAACCCAGAAGGGCCGCGGACTCTTCAGCACTTCTTCGACACTACGCACGAAGGAATGTGGAGATTATTTTTCGGGAAACGAAGGCAATGGTCGGACACCACCGAAGATATCGGCCTAGACTGTAACCATCCGGACACCCCGGTAAGTACCCGTTCGAAGAACACCTCATAATCAGATACCCAGTGGTAAGATACTAACAGAATCATCCCTTTTTAGGGCTGGATAAGGAAAGTGGAACGAATTAGGTGTCCAGCTCCCCTTCCCGAAGACTCAGCTAATCCTGTGTTAACAAGGATGCTGGCCTCGGCACCATACCAGGCGCCGGCAAGGGAGGGTAAAGAGGAGAGTGAGAAGACCCGAGATGACCTTTGTTCCGGAGGTAAGTCAGATACTGAGTCCGGAGAAATCGACCTTTCCTCGCCTGAAGAAAGAGGCGAAAGAGGACCCAGTATCCCTTCTCCGAGCAGGAGGAAAAGGGCCGCCTCCAAAGGTTGGGAGGGGCGGTCTCCCAAGAGGGGCAAGATGCCACCGTCGCGTGGCTTGGGTTTGGAAAGCAACATCGTTGAACAGCTCCAACAAGGGGACAAGCCCTCGGCCAAACCGTAAGTGAATCTGGAGTACTTTGAAAGCACCCCGTTCCTTTGTCGTTACCGAAGATATACGTAATGCATCCGTGCATTTTTATAGGTCGGCACAGAGTTTTTCTGGGCAACCCTCTTCTTCAAGAGGTCTCCTCCCAGAGATGATGGAGAGCGAGACGCCTCCCCCAACCTCCTCGCCCAATAAGGCGGACGACTCTGAAGTGTCATCGCGGAAGGTTCTTCTTGATCAACAAGCTACGCACGGGATAAAAGAGGCAGTACCCGAAGGTGGATCTCCGACCGTCCGGGATTCTGGTGCTGATAATAAAGGCCCCGGACTGTTTGGCTCGCGGCCGACGGTGATTCTGGAGATGGGTGAACATATTCCTTCAAAGGAAGGTTGTGCTCCCAGAGCGGCTTCCGGAGACCCGAAGGCTCCAGATATATTGCGAGACATGTTGCGAAAAGCATATGTCTCAGGGTAACATCGTACCTTGATGGGTACAGTGGTTGAGAAGATTTTGTCCGCGAAGAGCGGATTGAATGAAGCCTGCATGAGCCTTCTAAAAGGCTTCGAGGTTTGTGATATAATGTTTTCAGCTATGTTTTATTTGCAAAGATGCACCTGTGTATAGGTAGTAGCCCCTGAGACTCGGGTTGGCTTCCACTGGGAAGCGAATGGAGGATCAATAAGGATTACTCAAGGACTGATCTGATGAACTTGAACGCATGATGTTTCCCCCTTAGCTACTTCCCAGACTATGGATATTGCCAAGCTGCAGTGGAAGCTTGATGTAGCAGGGGATGACCTTGCGTTAATCAATATGCGTCTTGACGAGTCACAAGGTATGTATTCGGAGCAATCCCCATACATTTTTTGTGGTATAAGCATGATGCTAAAATATGTATGCTGGAATATGCATGGCTGCAGATGGTGCTGCCGCCGGTGAAGTTCTTTGAGCGGAGCTGGCCCGGGCCAAGGAGCAGGCCTGGTGTAGCAATGCGGCTGCCAAAAAGGCATCGGCTGAGTTAAAAGCCGAACAGGCTGCACGGCGCCAAGACGAGGAGAAGATATCCATGATGCCGCTCGAACTGAAAAATGCTACTGGCCCCTGTGAACTTCTAGAGAAGGAGAATGCGGCCAAAATGGCTGAGCTGGACAAGGCCTTACAAGAGGCGAGGGAAGCGCGGTCGGAATCCAAAGCAGCCCGTGAGAAGATCTGGCAAGCTAATGAGATTGCGGCAGGTAAGTCCTTTCTGCTATAGACTAAGTTCGGGGATCCGAACTATGCTCAGCTTGACCGAGTGTGGAGTTCTCCGGATGAGTTTTTGAACTTGACGAAGAGTTCTTCCGTTGCGGCGCAATATTACCAAGCGCGAGAGGGGTACGCAATGGAGAAGCTTTTCTGGTCACAGTTTGGCGCATCGAAGCGCCCTCTGTTGCTGAATGAACAGATGTCCCAATTGGACGAACTTCATAGGATATCCGGCGTTGCCATGAAGAACGTCATAATCCGGTTGTGGCCAACTGAGCCTATTCCGGATAGCTACTTCGGTTTGGTGCAAAGACTTGTTGACGCGGTGCCACGTATTGATGATGTGAAGCGGTTGACGTTCATTCTGGGGAAAGATGAAGGCCATCGATGTCGCGGCGAAGAGTCCACCCAAGGGCAAGGACCGTCCTGAACCGGAGCATTATTTTGAAGACGTCCTAGAGGCCGCTCGCTTAATAGAGGGTCAATGCTTGAAAGACATAATGTTCGAGTGAGGTGTATGATAATTGTAAAAGACAATTTTATAGTTAATCTATTTTTGTGTTTTGCTTGAAGGCTTGTATTCCTCCTGTGGGCCATTTTAATATAATCTGAAAGTTTTTCAGTCGTCGGCTTCAGCCCCCTCGTAGGAAGTACGGGGGTGTTTGGAAAAGCATTTAATCACTCTTTATCCAACGTCTTGGTCCATGAAGGAGGTGACAATGCGGCGAACTAGGCAATCGGACTATAGGGCGTTAACACTTTCACTTAGCCATAGGAGTTTTATAGTGGGGCTACGACATAGCCCCTGGTATGTATGAGGCATATTATAATATGGTGCCTTACATATTTGATCTGAAAAAGATCCCTCGTGTGACTCGGAGAATCGCTAAAGATTCCAATAAGTTGTCTAGTGGTTGACCAGCTCTCGCCGCATCATGACAGTCAGTTTTCGGCTTTCTCTACTGAGGTACTTCACCGGATGAACCGGAAGCACAATCGCAGTAGTTCTCCCTTTACTACCCTAGCCGATGGAGCGGAACGTAAGGTAGCAAGCATAGGAGCTGGTCAACCCAACTATTGACCCAAGACAATGATTCGGAGCTGATGCATATAAGGCCAAACTTGCGACGCCGAAGTATGCTATAGAGCTGTTCGGACTTTTGTTGGCGACTCATTTTTTCCCATACCGAGGCCCTCGCGGGTTGAGGTATACATGTGAAACAACCATGGGGGCCATATTCATTGGTGAGACAACATGGATGATTAATTCGGATACTTTTTACTAGGACCTGAGTGATATGCCAATGATTACTTTATATATATATATATATATATATATATAAAGACCACAACCCCGGCTATTTGACATGCCCGGGGTCGAAGGCGGAGGAAGAGGCATAGTACAGGCTCGAAATAAAGAGTGCGGTCTACAATAAGTTATTTTGGACCCCCTGTCGCACGTCTGCGCTGTCTGTCCTCGGCGACGGGAATCCTTGATGGAAGTAGCCCCTTAGGTGAGTGTACGGGTTTGAACTCCGATAGAGTCAGTTTTAGATGTTTGTCCTATTCGTCACCTGTTTTTAAGAGATAGTGAAGGAAGAAATGAAAAGAAAATAGATAAACAATGTTACGGGAATGCTTGCAGGCTCGTCCGTAGTGTGCTTCCGCCAATGCCCATGGTATATTCAGTGCGTAGTGATGTATGCACGGTACAAGTTTTACAGGTGTACGAGGTGAGCGGCGGAAGCCGTACTGCTATTTCCGCTCCGGGAGTAGTCGATCATCGGGTGGAAATAGTTTTTGGCCCCCGGTATTTCGTTCGTGAACATCTCCGTCGTCCCTTTCGCCTGGCGGCCTCCTCCCTTTGTGTTCGGCGTTGAGCTTGTCGGCTTGCTTAAAGACCCAGCAATTTCTGTTGGTATGATTAGCTGGTTTGTCGGGGTGGCCGTGAATCTGACAGGGTCGGTCCAATATCATGTCTAGGTTGGATGGTTCGTCTTGGTTCGCCTTGAATGGCTTCTTCTATTGGTTGGGCTTGGGACTACTGAATCCGGTGTTGACCGCTGTGTCGTGTGATCTTTCGCTATCATTGCGACTGTTGTGTTTGCTTCGCCGTGGCTTGCCGTTGTCATCTCGGATTTCGGAAGTGCCCGGGTCATTGGCGTTGTTGCTTCTACGAGCGAGCCAGCTGTCTTCTCCCGCGCAAAAGCGGGTCATTAGAGCAGTAAGGGCTGTCATGGATTTAGGTCCTTCTTGACCAAGGTGGCGTGCAAGCCATTCGTCCCAGACGCTGTGTTTGAAGGCCGCAAGGGCTTCCACGTCTGGACAGTCGACGATTTGGTTTATTTTGACTAAGAACCGAGTCCAGAGCTTCCTGGCTGACTCTCCGGGCTGCTAGACAATATGAGTTAGGTCATCGGCATCTGGTGGCCGGACATATGTTCTTTGGAAGTTGTCAAGGAAGGCTTCTTCCAAGTCTTCCCAGCTGCCTATGGAATTTTCAAGCAGGTTGTTTAACCAGTGCCGACCTGACCCTTTTAGCTTTAATGGGAGATATTTAATGGCGTGGAGGTCGTCTCCACGGGCCATATGGATGTGGAGGAAAAAAACTTCTATCCACACCGCGGGATCGGTTGTTCCGTCGTATGATTCAATATTGACGGGTTTGAATCCTTTGGGTAATTCATGATCCATTACTTCATTAGTGAAGCAAACCGGGTGTGCAGTGCCTCTATGTTGGGCCACACTGCGACGTAACTCCGAAGGAGTCCATTTGTGGTTTTTGGCTTGGGCGTGGCTAAGTTTGTCACGTCCGAATAGGTAGCCATCATCGCCTGTCGAGGCATGCCCTCGCGATCCGTAGATCGATCTTGCGTGTCCTTCTCTAGTGTCCATGTCCCGCTGAAGGTCGTCTAGACAACCGTGAGCTGTGTTATTCTTGCCTTTACGGGGAGGTGGGGCGGTCTGTTGTTCGGCTTGAGTTGCCTCTTTATCCGGACAGAGTTGTCGACGACCTGCCACATTGTGCGATGATGGTATGGGCTCCAACACCTCGTCATCGAACTGATGTAGCAATCTATGCTTCGGGTAGCTTTTGGCTAGGCCACTAAGGTCGTATTCTTCGGCGGCCAGGACTTGGTCCATCTATCGTTGAGTAGGTCTTGGTCAACTTGAAGCTGCTGCTGCTTCTTTTTCAGGCTCCTTGCAGTAGCTATTAGCTTGCACTTGAAGCGCTCCTGCTCGAGGGACTCTTCGGGTATGATGAAGTCTTCGTCGCTGAGGCTTACCTCATCTTCGGTGAGCGGAAGGTAGTTGTGGTCCTCCGAATTGTCGCTGGCAGGGCCTGTTCATCGGGGTTGGCTTGCCTGTTTTCCTGTTCCTCCAGTTCGGATCTTGCTTCGACAGGGTCTTCATTGTTTTCGGCGTCGTCTGGGGTACTATTTTCTCCGATGCCAGTGTTGCTGCGATGTGACTTAGAGCAGCGTTTAGGACGCCGGTACTTAGACTGTGTCTCAGGAGGCTTATTCTCAACTAGGTCTTCTTTGTCATCATCGCTAGGTTTTTTAGGTGTATCAACCATGTACACGTCGTACGAAGAGGTGGCCGTTCCACGTCCTGTGAATGCGGTTCTTGGCCTTGATCCTTATCGGCATCGTCGTCTATACCGTCGATGTCCTCGGAGCCATAATCAAGCATGTTGGTTAAGTCCTCGATAGTGGCTATGAAGTGGGTGGCGGGTGGGAAGCAAAATTCTTCGTTATCAGCCTCTAGCTCGAACCGGACATAGTTCGGCTGTGAGTCGCCCTCCAAGGACAGGTTTTTTAATGAATTTAGAACGTCGCCCAAGGGCGAGTGTTGGAAGATATCTACGGCGCTGAACTCGAAGATCGATAACCAATCCAGCCCTGCGCCCGCAGGCGTGCGTGGTTCGGAACTTATAGCCGGAGACGAGTCCGGAATTCCGTTCACGCAGACATTGCAAGGTGTTGAGTCCGTGCGCAGCTCCAACGCCGCGGATTCTGCGGTTTCGGATGGCACAATCTGCTCCGGATCTAAGGCCGTAGCTGTTATAGGAAGCATCTCCTGAACATGGTCCGATGACAGATTTAAGTCATGTTCATCGGAGCGAGGGGGAGCAATCATCGCGGTCTCAAATCCATTGAAGATCAAGTCTCCACGGATATCCGCAACGTAGTTCAAGCTTCCAAATCTGACTTGGTGGCCAGGGGCGTCGCTGTCGATCTACTCCAGGTGGCCAAGCGAGTTGGCCCATAGTACGAAGCCGCCGAATACGAAAATATGTCCGGGGAGGAAGGTTTCTCCTTGGACAGCATCACTATAGACGATCGAAAGGGCCATCGAACCTTTCATCGACGGCACAGTGGAACTCTCAATGAAAGCACCAATGTTGGTGTCAAAACCGGCGGATCTCGGGTAGGGGTCTAGAACTGTGTGAGGGAGTCCTAGATTAGGGGTTGTCCGGATAGCCGGACTATACCTTCGGCCGGACTCCTGGACTGTGAAGATACAAGATTGAAGACTTCGTCCCGTGTCCGGAAGGGACTTTCCTTGGCGTGGAAGGCAAGCATGGCGATACGGATATGTAGATCTCCTACCATTGTAACCGACTCTATGTAACCCTAGCCCTCTTTGGTGTCTATATAAACCGGAGGGTTTTAGTCCGTAGGACGAACAACAATCATACCATAGGCTAGCTTCTAGGGTTTAGCCTCCTTGATATCATGGTAGATCTACTCTTGTACTACCCATATCATCAATATTAATCAAGAAGGAGTAGGGTTTACCTCCATCGAGAGGGCCCGAACCTGGGTAAAAACATCGTGTCCCTTGTCTCCTGTTACAATCCGCCTAGACGCACAGTTCGGGACCCCCTACCCGAGATCCGCCGGATTTGACACTGACATTGGTGCTTTCATTGAGAGTTCCTCTGTGTCGTCGCTTTTAGGCCCGATGGCTCCTCTGATCATCAACAGAGATGCAGTCCAGGGTGAGACTTTTCTCCCCGGACAGATCTTCGTATCCGGCGGCTTTGCACTGCGGGCCAATTTGCTTGGCCAACGGGAGCAGATTGGAGCTACGCCCCTGGCCATCAGGTCAGATTTGGAAGTTTAAACTATATGGCGGACGACCACGGAGACTTGATCTTCGATGGATCCGAGTCACAGCCGAGCGTGCCGCACTGTCATGATGGGCATGATCTAGCTCTACCGCCGAACAGTGCCCTGGAGGTTGTGCCTGTGTCCGCTCCGACCCTTAGCTCGGAGCCGACCACACCAATCGAGGATGGGTGGTTAGACACCGCCTCGGGGGTTGCAATCTCTACGGCGATCAATCCGAACACCAGCCTTGTCCTCTGCGAAGCCCGCGACTCCAAGGTGCCGGACTCCCCTCCGGACTCCGAGCCCTCCGCGCCCCTACCGATCAAATCCGATTGGGCGCCGATCATGGAATTCACCACTGCAGACGTCTTTCAGCACTCGCCCTTCGGCGACATCCTGAATTCACTCAGGTCTCTCTCTTTGTCAGGAGAGTCCTGGCTGGACTGCGACCGGCAGGATTGGGATGTGGACGACGAAGAAATTTGATTCCCACCCACCACCCACTTCGTAGCCACTGTCAATAATTTAAACAACGTGCTCGAATTCGACTCCAAAGACATCGACGGTATGGACGACGATGTAGGAGACGAACATGAACAAACACCTATAAGGCACTGGACGGCCACCTCATCTCATGATGTATACATGGTGGACACACCCAAAGGAAGCGACGATGAGGAACACAGGGATGCGATGAGGGATCGTTCACTCGAAAAGCAATCAAAGCGGCGACGTAAGCGCTGTTCCAAGCCCCGCCTGAATAGAGACAGAAGCCATACAGACCCAGCCATAGAGCAGGACGAGCCGACGGATGACGAACATGCCTTCGAGCAACCGTCCGAACAGGGCAACTTGGATAAACAAACCAAACAACCCGTCCCCAGCGAAAACAAGAGTCCAGATGACCTTACGCTGGAGACGCTCATGGAGCAGAAGAACCTCCACAAAAGGCTCGTCGCCTCTGCGCGTAGCCTAAAAAAGCAGAAGCGGAAGCTCAAAACTGCGGAAGATACACTCAGAATCAGATGGAGCAAAGTACTCAACACCGCAGACAAACATGGCGGCAGTCGCCGCACAAAAAGCTATCCGAAGCGAAAGCTACTGCCTGAATTTGACGAGGAGGCCTTAGAGCCTCCACAGTCAAAAAATAAGAAAGCCACCCGATCAGATAGACGACCCCATGGCCAGCATGGACTGGCAAGCGGCGCAGCACACAAGCCGGCACGCGATCCACTCAAGGATTTGCATCAAAAGGATGGCCCAGCTAGATCTATCTATGGGCCAAGAAAGCAAGCTCTAGTAAGCAATGCAACACAACAAATATCCGAACATCATGGCACACCCAAACACAGGGGCGGCGCACACCCCCTATGTTTCACTGATGAGGTGCTGGACCATGAATTTCCAGCGGGATTCAAGCCCGTAAACATAGAGGCGTACGACGGAACAACCGACCCTGGAGTCTGGATTGAGGATTATATCCTCCATATACACATGGCCAGAGGAGATGACCTCCACGCCATAAAATACTTACCCCTCAAGCTCAAAGGGCCATCACGGCATTGGCTTAAAAGCCTTCCCGAAAACACCATTGGAAGTTGGGAGGAGCTCAAGGATGCTTTTCGAGCAAATTTTCAAGGGACCTATGTCCGACCTCCGGATGCGGACGCTTTAAGCCATATAAATCAACAGCCCGGAGAGTCAGCCCGGAAACTCTGGAACAAATTTCTTACTAAAAAGAATCAGATAGTCGACTGTCTGGACGCCGAAGCCTTAGAAGCTTTCGAACACAGCGTTCGAGACGAATGGCTCGCCAGACACCTCGGCCAAGAAAAGCCAAGAACAATGGCCGCATTAACAAGCCTCATGACCCGCTTTTGCGTGGGAGAGGACAGCTAGTTGGCAAGATGCAACACCAGCGAGCCAAGTACATCCGAAGTTAGGGATGGAAATGGGAAACCGCGATGCAACAAGGACCAGTGCCAGACTAAGAGAAGCAGTGCGAAGAGCACGGCAGTCAATGCCGGATTCAAAAGCTCTCGGCAAAATCAGCAGCTGCCCCTTAAGGATAACAGGGACGAGTTATCTAACCTGAACAAAATCTTGGACAAGATATGTCAAATTCACAGTACTCCGGGGAAGCCTGCGAACCATACCCACAGAGATTGTTGGGTTTTCAAGCAATCCAGCAAACTCAACGCCGAACACAAGGGGCTCGACACACCAAGTGAGGATGATGACGAACCCCGGAAGCAGAGCACCAGGAAACAAAAGGATTTCCCACAAGAAGTCAAAACAGTAAACTTACTTCACGTGATGAACAGAGTGGCGCCAACAGGGATACGCGCCATACGGCCTATCCCAAAGGAGTCTCGCCAATGGTTGTTAAAACCGATCACCTTCGACCACCAAGATGACTCTAGAGGTATACGGAACGCAGGCTAGACTGCCCTGGTATTAGATCCAATAATCGACGGACTCCACTTTACAAATGTCCTGATGGACGGCGGCAGTGGTTTAAACCTGCTATATTAGGACATAATCCGCAAAATGGGAATAGACCCAACAAGAATCCGCCATAGCTATACTTCCTTTCAAGGAGTAACGCCAGGCCTGGATGCCCATTGCATGGGTTCTCTTCAGCTAGAAGTTATGTTCGGCTTCCCCGATAACTTCCGCCGCGAAAAGCTAACCTTCCATATCGCCCCATTTTCAAGTAGCTATCAAGCACTACTGGGACGAGAGGCTTTCGCCCGCTTTATCGCAATACCGCATTATGCATCTCTTACGCTTAAAATGCCCGGTCCATGAGGCGTCATCTCACTAAAGGGCAATATCAAGTGTCCCTCGAGCGCGAAAGAATATGCGGCTACCTTGACATCCATGCATTAAAACAGCTTCACCAACGAAAGCATCTACCAGGTCATCAAGACCACGGGCTCGGCTAGGCGAGTCCGGAGCAAAAATATAATGGATAAAGGTTTAGTAGCCATACACCCCTATACAGGGGGCTTCGTGTATGTAAAATACACGACAATAAGGCTCCATTTCACCCGTCTTAAAATTGTACATTGTTTATCTAGTACAGCGTACATTCCGCACTACTATTGTTTTTCTTGTCAGCTAAGTTCCTCTCTTTTACAGATGAACACCATGCTACGCCCGTCCAGGACACGGAACAACGGAGACACAGGTGCAGACGTGCAGCAGGGACCCGTCTCCAGGATTCTTTTTAGATTAAGACCCCGCGTAAACCTTTTTTACTGTCTCCTGTTGATACACATCCCCCGGATTCTCTGCATAGCCGAGGAGGAGGCTGGCGTTTTGGCATGTGGCCACCTTAGAGTTTTGCATGTACCTTGACATCAGGGGCTTATAACCAAGGGCGTTGTTCCGCCCGTTTTCATAAAAGACCGAATACCTTAGGGAGTGTTCGGCGTCGCGAGTTTGGCCTTATATGCATCAGCTCCGAATCATGTCTTTGGTCAAATGTTGCGTTTGCCCGGCTCCTGTGTTTTGCTGCCTTCTGTTCCGCTCTATCGGCTAAGGCGGCACCAGGAGAACTACTGCGATTGTGCCCCGGTTCAGCCAGGAGAGCACCTCAGTAGAGAAAGCCGAAAACTGACTATCATGATATAGCGTGAGACTGGTCAACCACTCGATGACCCGCCAGAATCTTTAGGATTCCTCCATATTAAAGAAGGGCAGTTTCCCGGCCAGGCACACAGGCGCCCCGAATTCGGGTGAGCGCGGTGCCACTAGGGGCTGTATAGCAGCCCCACTATCAAACTCCTATGGCTAAGTGAAAGTGATAAAGCATTATAGTCCGGTTGCCTAGTTCGCTGTGCTATCACCTCCTTAATAGGACCAAGACGTTGGATCAAGTGTGACAATGCACCTTCTGCGAACACCCCCGCATTATATGCGTGGGGGCTGAAGCCGAAGACTGCCACCTTTCAGGTTATATACACATATACATTAATGGCCGCACAGGAGGTATCTCAATTCTTGAAGGCACAAGTATAAAAATCTTTATATATTACATACAAACTTTGTTTTACAATAATACATGTTATTCGAACATAATATCCTTCGAGCACTGCGTCTCTATTAAATGAGGGCCCTGCAGAACTTCCTGAAAATAGTGCTCTGCAGGTACTCGTCTCTCATCCGAGTCCGGGGTTGCAATAGCGGTGGCCTTCATCTCCGCCCAGTATGTCTTGACACGGGCAAGAGCCATCCGCGCACCCTCTATGCATGCTGACTTCTTCACTGCATTAATATGCGGCACGGCACCAAGGAACTGCTGCACCAAGCTAAAATAGCTCTTCGGCTCAGGCCTTTCCGGCCACAGATGACTCACGACATACTTCATGGCGATTCCGGATAACCTACTCAGCTCAGCCCATTCGGCCAGACGATCGGTCAATGGAAGCGGACGCTCTGGATTGTGGAACTGCGGCCAAAAAATCTTTTCCACTTCATGATCCTCCTTATCTCAGAAGTGTTCGGCCGCATCCGCGGCACTCGCTGCCAAATCCAGATAAGTGTCCTCCGTACTCCACAACCGGTCTAGCGAAGCATATTTAGGATCCCCGAACTTCCTCCGCAGCACAAAGGGCTTTCCAGCCGCGATATCTCCGGCCTGACGTAGCTCCTCTTTCATAGCTCTCATCGCAGAGCGAGCATCCTTGGCCTCGGTAATGGCCTTTTCCATGTCCGTCCGTTCCGTTTGATCTTCTTTTTCAAGAACCTTGCAGCGGTCGGCAGCGCTCTTCAACTTTACAGCCATCTCGGCTATTTCCTTCTTGCTTCGGTAGTGAGCAGCCTGTTCAGCTTTAAGCTCTTCAACCGCCTTTAGGGCCGCCGCATCGCTTTTCCTGGCCTGCTCCTTGGCTCGGACAAGTTCTGCCCGAAGGTTCTCCATGGCAGTGGCACCATCTGCATCAAGCATACATGTTGCAAGATATGGGCATCAAGCTCCTATTACCTGGTGTCTCTGGAGAAATTACATACCTTGTGCCTCATCAAGCCGCTTGTTAACAAGCGCGATGTCCGCATCTACCACGTCAAGTTGCCGCTTTAGCTCAGCAAATTCATTAGTCTGGCTAGCCACCGGACACTTCGCCACCTGCATCGGAAAGGCGAAAAATTATACCTGGGGTTATGATCCTCTGCGCGCTGTCATTTTTGACAACGCGCAGAGTCTCAGGGGCTACTATCTATACAGGACGCATCTTATATATGTGGTACTGTCAAAAGGTACATCATTTTGCGCACCTTAAAACCTGTTAGTAAACTCCTTACAACCTCGTGCAACCCGCTCTCTGCGGATGCAATCCTTTCAATCACCGTACCCATCAACGCACGGTGTTCTTCCGAGATAGACGCTCGCCCGAGCAGATCCTTCAGCTCCTCCGACCGTGCACCAGACTGTGTCGGACTCGCCCGATGGCCTTTTTCGCAGGCCGGACACGGAGGGCTTTGAGGGGCCATACGGATGCCCTCCGGCCCTGCCGGATTCGGAGAAACCCTCCGTGACGACACCTAAGGGTCGCCCGCCTCACAAGGCGGTATGGCGAGGGGAGGCGTGCCGCTCTCCATCATCTCCGAAAGAAGATCCCCTGAAGATGAGCTCTGTTGAGAAGGGCTGAGATCCGAACTACAAGGTAAAATTTCGGTTATTTACCTCGGAAATAGAACAGGGATGTCTCTCATTTTAAACTCCCCTATCTACTTATGGCTCGGTGGAGGGCTGATCCCCTTGGGGGCACAGTGCGGCCAAGGCATCCTCCGGCGTAGGACCCTCTGATTAAGATTTCTTCCCCTGCTTTGAGACCATGGTCTCCGGGTCTTCAGAGGCGGTCCTCTTGTTCCCCTGGGTAGAGGAACTCTCGATTCCTCCCTTTCTGATAGCCTCCTTCGGGGAAGCGGTAGCTTCCTTGTTCTCCCCTTCGCCTTCTTCCAAAGGCATGACCTCTAGCATTCTGGTTAGCAAGGGATCCGGCGTGGTCTCAGGGAGGGGAGCCGGACACCTGATTAGCTTCGCTTTTGCTATCCACTCCTGCATAAGGGATAGTTATTTTAAGGACAATTTAATGATAAAAATATGGATAGGGTGTCCGGGTACGGGGCTACTTACTTGAGTATCCGGGCGATTGCAGCTCAGACCTGCATGCTCGGTCGAGTCCGGACACATTGCTTGTGATCCGAAGAACAATTGGTACATCTCCATGGGCATCACGCCCATAAAATGTTGGAGAGCTCGTGGTCCCTCCGGATTGAACTCCCACAGGCGGAGGGGGCGATGTTTGCAGGGCAGGGTTCGGTGAATCAACATGACCTGCGCCACTATGACCAGATTGATGTCTCTTTCTCGGAGATCTCAAATACGGCCCTGCAATAAAGGCACGTCCTTGGATGGCCCCCAGTCCAGTCCTTTATTGACCCATGACGCTAGCTGTGGTGGGGGACCTGAGCGAAAGGCAGGTGGCGCCACCCATTTGCTGCCCCTGGGAGTGGTGATGTAAAACCACTCTCGTTGCCATAAGTTGGGCTTCTCTTGAAAGGAGCCCTCGGGCCATGGAGCACCAGCATTTTAGCTTATAAAAGCACCTCCGCACTCCGCGTGTTGTCCCTCGATCATCTTCGGCTCTACTTTGAAAGTCTTGAGCGACAATCCGAAGTGAGGAGAAGTATGGAGGAAGGCTTCACACACGACGATGAACGATGAGATGTGGAGGATGGACTCCGGAGCCAAGTCATGAAATTCCAGCCCATAATAAAACATGAGCCCCCTTACGAAGGGGTCCATCGGTAAGCCTAGCCCCCGAAGGAAGTGAGACACAAACACCACGCTCTCACCGGGCTTGGGAGTGGGAATAACCTGCCCTTGGGCAGGCAGCCTATGTGAGATTTCGCCGGTCAAGAACCTAGCTTCTCTCAACTTCAGCACGTCCTCCTCCGTGACGGAGGAGGGCGTCCATCGGCCTCGAAGGTCGGAACCGGACATTGTCGGAGGTCCGAAGCGCGTGAAATCTGGAGCCTTGGGTGTTGGAACTCGAGGCGAAGGGCGAACTTGTTTGAGATTAAAAGAAAGGAGTATGGCCTTGGCCTCTTTATAAGAGGTTGAATACCAAGGGCCCCCCGTGACCGTTTGGGACTCGCCTTTGATCGAGAAAAGATACCAACAGGCATGACTGGGTTACCCACGTCCGTATTGATGAGAATCCCGTAAATAAAGGGGACACAATCTCTGCTTTGAAAGGACGTGCCAAGGAAAACGCCTCGCAAAACGCGCCAAGGTGGGACAATAAAACGATTCGAATAAAGGCTTGGTCGTGGTGTGATGTCACGCTACGGAATACGTCAGCAGATTAGATTTGTGTAAATTTTATTCTCTCTATGGCAATATGTGGAAACTTATTTTGCAGAGCCAGACACTACCCTTGTGTTCAAAATCTTCTATGAAGTACGTGGAGGAGGAACCCGCCTTGCAATGCCGAAGACAATCTGTGCGCCGGACTCGTCGTCATTGAAGCCTGGTTCAGGGGCTACTGAGGGAGTCCTGGATTAGGGGGTGTCTAGATAGCCGGACTATACCTTCGGCCGGAGTCCTGGACTATGAAGATACAAGATTGATGACTTCGTCCCGTGTCCGGAAGGGACTTTCCTTGGCGTGGAAGGCAAGCTTGGCGATACGGATATGTAGATCTCCTACCATTGTAACCGACTCTGTGTAACCCTAGCCCTCTCCGGTGTCTATATAAACCGGAGGGTTTTAGTCCGTAGGACGAACAACAATCATACCATAGGCTAGCTTCTAGGGTTTAGCCTCCTTGACCTCGTGGTAGTTCTACTCTTGTACTACCCATATCATCAATATTAATCAAGCAGGAGTAGGGTTTTCCCTCCATCGAGAGGGCTCGAACCTGGGTAAAAACATCTTGTCCCTTGTCTCCTGTTACCATCCGCCTAGACGCACAGTTCGGGACCCCCTACCCGAGATCCGCCGGTTTTGACACCGACACTGTGCATCTAGGGTCGATGGTTACAGGAGACAGGGGACACGATGTTTACCCAGGTTCAGGCCCTCTCTATGGAGGTAATAACCTACTTCCTGCTTGATTGATCTTGATGAATATGAGTGTTAAAGGAGTTGATCTACCACGAGATCCTAATGGCTAAACCCTAGAAGTCTAGCCTATATAACTATGGTAATGAGTATATCCTTTCCGGACTACACCCTCCGGTTTATATAGACACTGGGGGGATCTAGGGTTACATAGAGTCGATTACATAAGAAGGAATCTTCATAGCTGGTCGCCAAGCTTGCCTTCCACGGCAAGGAGAGTTCAATCCGGACACGAGTACAGTCTTCAGCTTTTCGTGTCTTCACAGCCCATCAGTCCGGCCCATGCATAACAGGCCGGATGCTCAAGGACCCCTTAATCCAAGACTCCCTCAATCATCTTATAATGCTACCACCATACTAAGAAAAATAAGATGAATAAAAAGATAAACATCACATGCAATTAAAATATGTGACATGAGATGGCCATCATCATCTTGTGCCTTTGATCTCCATCTCCAAAGCACCGTCATGATCTCCATCGTCACCGGCTTGACACCTTGATCTCCATCGTAGTGTCGTGGTCGTCTCGCCAACTATTGCAAATTCGACTCTCGCTAACGCATAGTGATAAAGTAAAGCAATTACATGGCGATCGCAATTCATACAATAAGACAACCATATGGCTCCTGCTGATTGCCAATAACTTTACAAAACATGATCATCTCATACAACAACTTACATCTCATTACGTCTTGACCATATCACATCACAACATGCCGTGCAAAAACAAGTTAGACGTCCTCTACTTTGTTGTTGCAAGTTTTACGTGGCTGCTACGGGCTTCTAGGAAGAACCGTTCTTACCTACACATCAAAACCACAACAATTTTTCATCAAGTGTGCTGTTTTAACCTCCAACAAGGACCGGGCGTAGTCAAACTCGATTCAACTAAAGTTTGATAAATAGACACCCACTATCCACCTATGTGCGAAAGCACGTCGGTAGAACCAGTCTCATGAACGCGGCCATGTAATGTCGGTCTGGGCCGCTTCATCCAACAATACCGCCGAATCAAAGTAAGACATTGCTGGTAAGTAGTATGACTATTATCGCCCACAACTCATTGTGTTCTACTCATGCATATAACATCTACGCATAGACCTGGCTCGGATGCCACTGTTGGGGAACATAGTATTTCAAAAAAATTCCTACGATCACGCAAGATCTATCTAGGAGAAGCATAGCAACGAGCGGGAAGAGTGTGTACCCGTACCCTCGTAGATTGAAAGAGGAAGCATTTCGTAACGCGGTTGATGTAGTGGAACATCTTCACGATCCAATCGATCCAAGCACCAAACGTACGGCACCTCCGTGTTCAGCACACGTTCAGCTCGATGACGTCCCTCGAACTCTTGATCGAGTTGAGGCCGAGGGAGAGTTCCGTCAGCACGATGGCGTGGCGATGGTGATGATGAAGTTACCGGTGCAGGGCTTCGCCTAAGCACTACGATGATATGACCAAGGCGTGTATCTGTGGAGGGGGGCACCGCACATGGCTAAGAGAAGACTTGGTGTACCTTTGGGGTGCCCCCTCCCACATATATAAAGGAGGGAGGAGAGGTGGTCGGCCAAAGGGGGGTGTGCGCCATAGGGGAGTCCAACTAGGATTCCCAATCCTAGTTGGAGTCCCCTTCCTTTCCAAGAGAGGGAAAGAGGAGAAAGGGGAGAAGGAAAGAGGAGGCGCCGCCCCTCCCTAGTGCAATTCGTACTGGCCATGGGGGGGCGCGCGGCCTCCCTTGTGGCCCTGCTCTCCGTTCCACTATGGCCCATGAAGGCCAATGAACTTTGGGGGGGGGGACGGGTTCCGGTAACCCTCGGTACTCCAAAACTCATCCGAAACAACTTGAACCATTTCGGTGTCCGAATGTAACCTTCCAATATATGAATCTTTATGTCTCGACCATTTCGAGACTCCTCGTCATGTCTGTGATCTCATTTGGGACTCCAAACAAACTTCGGTCATCAAATCACATAACTCATAATACAAATCGTCATCGAACATTACGCGTGCGGACCCTATGGGTTCGAGAACTATGTAGACATGACCAATACACATCTCTGGTCAATAACCAATAGTAGAACATGGATGCCAAAATTGGCTCCTACATATTCTATGAAGATCTTTATCGGTCAAACCGCAAAACAACATACGTTGTTCCCTTTGTCATCGGTATGTTACTTGCCCGAGATTCGATCATCGTATCATCATACCTAGTTCAATCTCGTTATCGGCAAGTCTCTTTATTCGTTTCTTAGACTCATTAGTCACAGCTTGCCAGGCTTATAATGATGTGCATTACCGAGAGCACCCGGAGATACCTCTCCGATACACGGAGTGACAAATCCTAATCTAGATCTATGCCAACTCAACATACACCTTTGGAGACACCTGTAGAGCATATTTATAATCACCTTGTTACATTGTGACATTTGATAGCACACAAGGTGTTCCTCCGGTATTCGGGAGTTGCATAATCTCATAGTCAGAGGAACATGTATAAGTCATGAAGAAAGTAATAGCAATAAAACTAAACAATCATTATGCCAAGCTAACGGATGGGTCTTGTCCATCACATCATCCTCTAATGATGTGATCCCGTTCATCAAATGATAACACATGTCTATGGTTAGGAAACTTAACCATCTTTGATTAAGGGCTAGTCAAGTAGAGGCATAGTAGGGACACTCTGTTTGTCTATGTATTCACACATGTACTAAGTTTCCGGTTAATACAATTCTAGCATGAATAATAAACATTTACCATGATATAAGGAAATATAAATAACAACTTTATTATTACCTCTAGGGCATATTTCCTTCACATACCTAGTTCAATCTCGTTACCGGCAAGTCTCTTTACTCGTTCCTTAGTGCATAATTCTGTAACTAACTCATTAGTCACATTGCTTGCAAGGCTTATAGTGATGTGCATTACCAAGAGGGCACAGAGATACCTCTCCGATACACAGAGTGACAAATCCTAATCTTGATCTATGCCAACTCAACAAATACCTTTGGAGACACCTGTAGAGCATCTTTATAATCACCTAGTTATGTTGTGACGTTTGATAGCACACAAGGTGTTCCTCAGGAGGTTCGGGAGTTGCATAATCACATAGTCAGAGGAACATGTATAAGTCATGAAGAAAGCAATAGCAATAAAACTAAACGATCATTATGCCAAGCTAATGGATGGGTCTTGTCCATCACATCATTCTCTAATGATGTGATCCCGTTTATCAAATGACAACACATGTCTATGGTTAGGAAACTTAACCATCTTTGATTAACGAGCTAGTCAAGTAGAGGTATACTAGGGACACTCTATTTGTCTATGTATTCACACATGTACTAAGTTTCCAGTTAATACAATTCTAGCATGAATAATAAACATTTATCATGATATAAGGAAATATAAATAACAACTTTATTATTGCCTGTAGGGTATATTTCTTTCTGTCTCCCACTTGCACTAGAGTCAATAATCTAGATTACATAGTAATTCGAACACCCATGGAGTTTTGGTGTGGATCATGTTTTGCTCGTGGAAGAGGCTTGGTCAACGGATCTGCCACGTTCAGAGCCGTATGTATTTTGAAAATTTTCTATGTCTGCAATGCTCTATATGGAGCTAATCTAGCTAATTGCTCCCACTTTCAATATCTATCCAGATTGAGACTCGGAGTCATCCGGATCGGTGTAAAAACTTGCATCGACGTAACTCTTTACGACGAACTCTTTATTACCTCCATAACCGAGAAATATTTCCTTAGTACTCTTAGTTAACTAAGGATAACTTTGACTGTTGTCCAGTGATCTACTCCTAGATCACCATCGTACCCCCTTGCCAAACTCATGGCAAGGTATACAACAGGTCTGGTACACAGCATAGCATACTTTACAGAACCTATGGCTCAGGCATAGGGAATGACTTTCATTCTCTTTCTATTTTTTGTCATGGTCTGGTTTTTAGTCTTACTCAACTTTACACCTTGCAACACAGGCAAGAACTCATTCTTTGACTGTTCCTTTTTGAGCTACTTCAAAATCTTGTCGAGGTATGTACTCATTGAAAGAACTTATCAAGCGTCTTAATCTATCTCTATATATCTCGATGCCCAATATGTAAGCAACTTCACCAAAGTCTTTCTTTGAAAAACTCCTTTCGAACACTCCTTTATGCTTTCCAGAAAAATTATACATCATTTCTGATCAACAATATGTCATTCACATATACTTATCAGAGGCTGTAGTGCTCCCACTCACTTTCTTGTAAATACAGGCTTCACTGCAAGTTTGTATAAAACTATATGCTTTGATCAACTCATCAAAGCATATATTCCAACACCGAGATGCTTGCACCAGTCCATAGATGGATCGCTGGAGCTTGCACACTTTGTTAGCACCTTTAGGATCGAAAAAACTTTCCGGTTGCATCATATACAACTCTTCTTTAATAAATCCATTAAGGAATGCAATTTTGACATCCATTGCCAGTTTTTATAAAATGTGGCAATTGCTAACATGATTCAGACAGACTTTAAGCATCGATACAAGTGAGAGAATCTCATCGTAGTCAACACCTTGAACTTGTTGAAAAACCTTTTGCGATAATTCGAGCTTTGTAGATAGTAACACTACCATTAGCGTTTGTCTTCCTCTTGAAGATCCATTTATTCTCAATGGCTTGCCGATCATCGGGCAAGTCCACCAAAGTCCATACTTCCTTCTCAAACATGGATCCCATCTCAGATTTCATGGCCTCAAGCCATTTCGCAGAATCTAAGCTCATCATCGCTTCCTCATAGTTCGTAGGTTTGTGATAACCCACAAGTATAGGGGGTCGTTTGTAGCCTTCTTCGATAAATAAGAGTGTCGAACCCAACGAGGAGCTAAAGGCAGAACGAATATTCCCTCAAGTTCTATCGACCACTGTCGGTGTCAAAACCGGCGGATCTCGGGTAGGGGTCCCGAACTGTGCGTCTAGGCCGGATGGTAACAGGAGACCGGGGACACTTTGTTTTACCCAGGTTCAGGCCCTCCCGATGGAGGTAAAACCCTACTCCTGCTTGATTAATATTGATGATATGGGTAGTAAAAGAGTAGATCTACCACGAGATCAAGGAGGCTAAACCCTAGAAGCTAGCCTATGGTATGATTGTGTATGGAGTTGATTCTCTCCTACAGACTACAACCCTCCGGTTTATATAGACACCGGGTAGGGTTAGGGTTACACAGAGTCGGTTACAATGGTAGGAGATCTTGAATATCGCATCGCCAAGCATGCCTTCCACGCCAAGGAAAGTCCCATCCGGACACGGGACGAAGTCTTCAATCTTGTATCTTCATAGTCCGGGAGTCCGGCTGAAGGTATAGTCCGGCTATCCGAACACCCCCTAATCCAGGACTCCCTCAGTAGCCCCTGAACCAGGCTTCAATGACGATGAGTCCGGCACGCAAATTGTCTTCAGCATTGCAAGGCGGGTTCCTCCTCCAAGTCCTTCATAGAAGATTGTAATCACCCAGAGTAGTGTCCGGCTCTGTAAAATAAGTTTCCACATATTGCCATAGAGAGAATAATATTAACACAAATCAAATCTGCTGACGTATTCTGTAGTGCGTCATCACACTACAGCCAAGTCATTTACTTGAACCGTTTTTACTTTTCCACCTCATCATGTTTTGTGAAGCGGTTTCCTTGGCACGTCTTGTCAAAGCAGAGATCGTGTACCCCCCTTTACGGGATCCTCATTAGTACGGACGTGGGTAACCCAATCATGCCCGTTAGCATGTTTTCTCGATTAAAGGCGAGTCCCAAATGGTTACACGGAGGGCTCCTGGTATTCAACCTCTTATATAAAGAGACCAGGGCCTTACTCCTTTTTCCAATCTCAAACGAGTTCGCCCGTCGCCTCGAGTTCCAACACCCTAGGCTTCAGATTCCAGGCGCTTCGGACCTCCGACAATGTCCGGTTCCGACCTTCAAGGCCGATGGATGCCCTCCTCCGTCACGGAGGAGGATGTGCTAAAGTTGAGAGAGGCTAAGTTCCTGACCGCCAAAATTCCGCATAGGTTGCCTGCTCAAGGGCAAGCTATTCCCAATCCCCAGCCCGATGAGAGCGTAGTGTTCATGCCTCACTTCCTTCGGGGGTTAGGCTTCCCGATGGATCCCTTCATGAGGGGGCTGCTGTTCTATTACGGGCTGGAATTTCATGACCTAGCTCCGGAGTCCATCCTCCATATTTCCTCATTCATCGTTGTGTGCGAAGCGTTCCTCCGTGTTACTCCTCACTTTGGTTTATGGCTCAAGACTTTTGGAGTGGAGCCGAAGATGATCGAGGGACGGCACGCAGAGTGCGGAGGTGCTGTCATCAGTAAGAATGCTGATGCTCCATGGCCTGAGGGCTCTTTTCAAGAAGAGCTCGGCTTGTGGCAACGAGAATGGTTTTATATTACCGCTCCCAGGAGCGCCAAGTGGGCGGCGCCTCCTGCCTTTCGCTCGGGTCCCCCATCACGGCTAGCGTCATGGGTCAACAAAGGATTAGATTGGGGTTTGCCCAAAGACGTGCCCCTACTACAGGGCCGAATTAAGGATCTCTTGGAAGGAGGCCTTAGTTTGGTCAGGGTGACGTAGGTCATGTTGATTCGCTGAACATTGCCCGGCAAACGTCGCCCCCTTCGTCTGTGGGAGTTTAATCCGGAGGGACCGCGAGTTCTCCAGAATTTTATGGGCGCAACGCCCGCGGAGATGTATAAACTGTTCTTCGGATCACAAGAGATGTGTCCGGATTCAATCGAGGACGCAGGCTTAAGCTTCAGTCGCCCGGATACTGAAGTAAGCAACCTTGTGCCCGGACCTTCTATCCGTATAATCGTCATAAACTTGCCCCTAAAAGAGTCGTCTTTTTAAATAGGAGTGGATGGCGAAGGCGAAGCTGATCAGGTGTCCGGCTCCCATTCCTGAGACCAGGCTAGATCCTGTGCTAGTCAGGATGCTGGAGATAATGCCTTTGGAGGGGAAGGACAAGGAAGCTATGGCCTCCTCGAAGGAGGCTGCTCCGAAGGGAGGAACCGACAATTCCTCTCCTAAAGGGAAGAAGAGAGCCGCCTCTGACAATCCAGAAACCATGGCCTCAAAACGGGGGAGAAAATCCTCGTCAGAGGGTCTGACACCAGGGAGTTCCTTGGCCGGACTACGCCCTCAAGGGGATCAGCCCTCGAGAGAGCCCTAAGTGGAGAAAAGATTTTCCTTTTGAGGGATGAAAGAAATCCTTGATTTTGCATCTGAGAAGATTTAACTGAAATTTTACCTTGTAGTTTGGACCTCAGCCCCTCGCAGCAGAGCTCGTCTTCGGGGGATCTTCTTCCGAAGATGATGGAGAGCGAAACACCTCCCCCTGCCGTGCCGCCCAGTGAGGCGGGCGACCCTGAGGTGTCGTCACAGAGGGTTTCTCCGAATCCGGCAGGGATGGGAGGTGGCAGTGCGGCCCCCCGGAGTCCTCCGCATCCGGCCTTCGAAAGAGGCCATAGGACAAGTCCGACACCGTCTGGTGCTCGGCCGGAAGAACTAAAGATTCTGCTGGGGCGAGCTTCTATCTCAGAAGAGCACCGTGCCTTGATGGGCATGGTGATTGAAAGGATTTCATCCGCAGAAAGCGGATTGCATGAGGCCGTCAAAAGATTACTGACGGGATTTGAGGTAGGTTTGAAATAATGTACGCTTTTGTCAGTTGCGCATAAATAAGATGCACCCTGTGCAGATAGTAGCCCCTGAGACTCTGCGTGTTGTCAAGAAATGACGGCACGTAGAGCATCATAATCCTAGGTCTCAGATGTCGCCTTTGAATGTAGGTGGCGAGGTGTCCAGAATCAAGCCGGACTAATGATTTGGCCGAACTAAAGCGGCAACTGGACGTGGCAGATGCCGACATCGCGCTAGTCAACAAGCGGCTTGATGAAGCTCAAGGTATGTAATTCTTCGGGCGGCATTAGGTAAGAGGAGCTTCATGCCAGTGTCTTACAACGTTTGTGCTTGACGCAGATGGTGCGGCCACCGTGGAGAGTCTTAGGGCAGAACTTGGCCGAGCTAAGGAGCAAGCCAGAAAAAGCGATGCGGCTGCCAAGAAGGCCCTTGAAGAGCTGAGAGCCGAACAGGCTGCTCACTGCCGAAGCAAAGATGAGATGGCCGAGATGGCCGAGAAGTTAAAGAGCGCTGCAGACCGTTGCAAACTTCTTGAGAAAGAAGACCAGGCGAAACATACGGACTTAGAGAAGGTCGTTGCCGATGCCAAGGACGCTCGCTCTGCGATGAGAGCTGCGAAAGAGGAGTTGCGTCAGGCCGAACAGATTGCGGCTGGAAAGCCCTTTATGCTGCGGAGGAAGTTTTGTGTTCCGAAGTTTGCTCCATTGGACCGGATGTGGAGTGTGAAGGACACCTATCTAGACTTGGCAACAAGTGCCGCTGATGCGACCGAACACTTTCGAGATCAGAAAGATTGCGAAGTGGAAAAGCTTTTCTGGTCGCAGTTTCATAATCCAGAGCGTCCACTAGCAGTGGATGACCGTTTGGCTCAATGGACCGAACTGAATAGGTTGTCCGGACTCGCCATGAAGTACGTCATGGACCATCTGTGGCTGGGGAGATCGGAGCCGAAGAGTTATTTCAGCTTGGTGCAGCAATTCCTTGACGCAGTGCCGCGTATAAATGCAATTAAGAGGTCTGCATGCATAGAGGGCGCACGGATGGCTCTTGCCCGTGTTAAGACATAGTGGGCAGAGATGGAGACCATTGTTGTTGCATCTCGAGACTCGGACCAAAGCCGAGTGCCTTCCGAGCACTATTTTCAGGAAGTTCTTGAAGGCGCTCGTGTAATAGAGATGCAGTGCCCGAAAGATGCTATGTTATGATAGCATATGTAATTATAAAGTAATATTTTGATAAACTGTAGTGGCTGATTTTATACTTGTGCCTCCAAGTATTGTAAACACCTTCTAATCGGCCGTTTTAAGATATATATATATATATATATATATATATATATATATATATATATATATATATATATGTATAGAATCTGAAAGATGGCAGTCATTGGCTTCAGCCCCCATGCACATAGTGCGGGGGTGCTCGCGGAAGACGCATTCTCACACTTAACCCAACGTCTTGGTCCTACAAAGGAGGTGGTAGCGCAGCGGGCCAGGCAACCGGACTATAATGCTTTAACACTTTCACTTAGCCATAGGAGTTTGAAAATGAGAATCTTTAGGTAGCTCCTTGGTGGCAATTGCGCTCGTCCGAATTCGGGGCGCGTATGTGCCTGACCGGGAAGCGGTCCTTCGTCAAAGCGGCGGAATCCGATAGATTCCGATCGGTCATCGAGTGGCTGACCAGTCTCACGCTACATCATGACAGTCAATTTTCGGCTTTCTCTACTGAGGTGCTCGCCCTGGCCGAACCGGGGGCACAATCGCAGTAGTTCTCACTACTAGGAAAAGGCCTACTAATGGCGTACCGGTTTTGCCTACTAATGGCGCACCGGGCACTACCGGGTGCGCCATTAGTAGCACGCCACTAGTATTTTTTACTAATGGCGCACCACTGGTGCGCCATTAGTACGCCAGATACTAATGGCACACCATGTGGTGCGCCATTAGTATGCCATTCGGTGCTCCACTAGTATTCCCTCCAGGTGCACCACTAATAACCTTATAAGTGCGCCACTAGTAATAAAGGAAGGTGCGCCACTAATAAGGGCTTAAATGCGCCACTAGTAATGTATTTGGAAAACAAAAAAAATCTAAATTTACAGAAAACAACCTATAAGGAAAAATAATTTAAAAACAAAAATGAAATAGAATCATAATTTTTATTATAGTAAGAATATTACAATGTCTTTACAAGTTTCCAATAAAAGGAAAATTGCAAGGAAATAAAAGAAAATCCTAAAACTAATCTTCTAGTAATCTTTTCTTCTTTTTCTTCACTTTATCCCTGCAAAATGTAACAAAATAAACAGAAACACAAACAAACTATTTATAACATGTCAATACTGTCATTTTTTATGCAGAACTAGATATGAGCATATATTTCCAGAATTACATGGTGTGAATATTGTATGAGTAAGATTATAATGGAAACGAATTTTGATAGGAGCCCACTTTCGACGAGTATTTATCTGACAGAGCTAAATAATCAGGGCATTTACCTTTTTATAATATTATTATACTATACTACCTGTATACTACTCCACTTGGCTTCATTTGAATGTACAGTCAAATTAAAAAAATGTGTTCATGGGGCAGCAGCACTAAGATTCGACCGTTTTCTGTCGGCTAACATATATATGGATAAATCAGAGATTAGACATGCATATAAAAGAAGGAAAATCAAGAAATATTAATCAATTGGGGTAGTCATGGTGTACTCAGTTTTATCAACAAACATATATTCTAGCAGAGAGGCACTCTGATTTGCCTGCGTGGATCTGGACAATTCATCAATTCCCCTCTCTCTACAAGAAGCTACTGAATAAACATGTTCCTACATCTATTGATTGATTTAGATAATCAGAAAAAAAGGATGCATCATATATAAAATAAAACACTACATCTCTGTTTCTAAACCAGAGAGCCAAGAGAAGAACTATAATAGATGTAGTTCTCTACCTCAACATGCTATAATAATATTATCTTTGTTGATCCATGTCCATCTGGGTTAATATGAAATGTAAAAAAATTGAATGAGCCAACTTGGTACATCATTACAAATGATTACTTGCTAAGAGAAACAAGTCAGAAAACAAAGCTGCATATAACCACCTAAATATTATGGTCAAGTACTAATTATCAAACTGGCATATCCACTTGTTTGCTACTCCCTATGTAATCAAATGCAAGACATTTTAGGTCACTTCACAGATTTAGTAGTTTGTAAGTAGAAGAATAGAAATTTGAAGAAAAAAATGGTGGATACACACTGAGATTACGACACATAACAGGTGTTCAAATCAATGGAAAGCAAATGTATTTTGGAGATGGTACCATCCCTCTCTTAGAATAATCAGAGCCCAAAATTCCACATGTTGATCGATTGATATGCCAAACAGGATCGGCTGAGGGGCTCACCGCGGTGCGGATGACGAGCTCGAGGAGACTGGAGACATCGGAGCAGCGAGGGCGATGCGGATCGATGGGGGAAGGCGCGCGGCGGCCGACAGGGAAGAAGCTCGGATCCGGCGATGTGGGGGCGCCGAGCTTGAACTGGTGGCCGTAGTCGATGCAGAGGGGAGCTGCGGAGCTCGTGGACACCTTCCCATGTCGCAGATCCGGCAATGTGGTGGGTGAGGAGGTGCGGATCGACGAGATCCACCCATCATCATCACCCTTCTCGAGGTTCTTGACGCTTGGGTGATGCGGATGCGGTGCTGCGCCTCCTGCTGGTGACGCGGATGCGGTGCTGCGCCTCCTGCGGGTGACGCGGATGCGGTGCTGCGCCTCCTGCGGGCCCTTGAAGCCGGCCTTGCTGGCCTTCATCGACGGCGGGCCCTTTGAGGGGAGGGGACCTCTAGCTAGGGAGGGGAGGGGAGGGGAGTGGAGGGGAGGGGAGGGGAGGTGGCGTCGGCGGCGGAGTGGATGCGGTCGCCAGTGGGAGGAGGTGGCCGTGGAGGAGGTGGTCGCCGCGGTCGAATGGATCTGGGATGTAGGGAGAGGGGAGAAGGAGAGGGTAGGGGCGCCGGCTGTGGAGTAGAGGGCGGCGGGGGCGGTGGGGGCGGCGGGTCACCGATGGTGGCGGTGGGGGCGGCGGCAGATCGAGATCGGGGAGGGGGCGGCGGCAGATCGAGATCGGGGAGGGGCGGCGGCGAGGAGATGGGGACGAGGGAGGAAGGGGGCGACGGGGGGATCTGAGCTAGGGTTTGGCCTGCGGGTGGGGGTATCTCCTTTTCTTTTCTTTTCTTTTTTCTTTTTTCTGTAGATAGATGGATGGATGGATGTGGGATGGAGATATGGATGGATGGATGGACGCCATGTCATCAATCTGTGGACAGAGTTACGATGGATGGATTGGTCCACTTACTAATGGCGCACCAACTCTAAATGCGCCATTAGTAATCCAGGTTACTAATGGCGCACCTTCTGGTGGTGCGCCATTAGTAGTTTTGCAAAAAAACATACTAATGGCGCACTGTTCCACAGTGCGCCATTACTACAGTGCGCCATTAGTAGTTTTGCAAAAAAAGGAATAAAAAATATAATAAAAAAACAACATTAGTGGCGCACTTTCCGACAGGTGCGCCATTACTAGTTACAACTAGTAATGGCGCACTGTGTCTGGATGCGCCATTAGTATGTTTGCACAGGCGCACTAGTTCAAAAAAAAAATTTGATACTACTGGCGCACCCTAGGCCAGGTGCGCCATTAGTAGTTTCAACTCTAATGGCGTATCAGAAGGTGGTGCGCCATTAGTATATACTAATGGCGCACCGCTTGTCTGGTGCGCCATTAGTGTCAATCCCATCTATAGCCCTTTTTCTAGTAGTGTCTCCTGGTGCTACCTTAGCCGATAGAGTGGAACGTAAGGTAGCCGAACTCAGGAGCCCGGCAACCCAACATTTGACCAAAGACATGATTCGGAGCTGATGCATATAATGCTAAAACTCGCGACGCCGAACACTCCCTAAGGTGTTCGGTCTTTATGAGTGCGGGCCAAACAACACTCTTTACTGAAAAAGCCCCTAGTGTCCAGGTACGTGCAAAAATTCTGACGTGGCCACATGCCAAGACGTCAGCCTCCTCCTTGGTTATATTAGAAAGAAAAACCAGGGGATGTGTAGCAACAAGAGATAGTAAAAAAGGTTTACATAGGGTCTTAATCTAAAAAGAATCCTTTAGGACGGGTCCCTACTGCACGTCTGCGCCTATGTCTCTATTGTGCCATATCCTGGACGGGCGCCGTACGACGTTCATCTGTAAAAGAGAGGAACTGAGTTCAAAAATGAGTCGTGCCGAAAGAGTTTAAAATAAGCAAAGTATAAAGTAAGATATGTAAATTTGAGCTTTATTGTCTCTTATTGTATATGTGTGGAGCCCCTAGTGCGGGGCTATATGGCTTGTAGGCCTGCATCAATGATGATTTTGCACCGAACTCGTCTATCTGCGTTCGTGGTCTTTAAATGACCTATTTTGAAGTCTTTTGGCCGGTTGGGCCATTTTGCTGTGGGGCTGTTAAAGCGGCCGCACTATCCTCCGCTTGGGGAGGCGCACTTTCAGTGCTTCCCCATCAAAGAGATGATGCCCCGTGGACCAGGCATCTTAAGCGTAAGAGATGCATAATGTGGTATTGCGTTAAAGCGAGCGAAAGCCTCACGTCCCAGTAGTGCTTGATAGCGACTTGAGAACGGGACGACGTGGAAGGTCAACTTTTCGCGGCGGAGGTTATTGGCAGAGCTGAATGTGACTGTGAGCCGGAGAAAACCCGTACAATGGGTGTCCGGGCCGGGTATTACCCCTTGAAAGGAGGTTTTGCTGCGGCGGATTCTTGCTGGGTTTATCCCCATGCGCTGTATTGTATCCTAATATATCAGGTTTAGTCCGCTGCCGCCGTCCATAAGGACATTTGAAAACTTGTGTCCGCCATTTATTGGATCGAGTATCAAGGCAGTCCATCCTACATTCTTGATATTCCTAGAATAATCTAGCTGATCAAAGGTGATTGGTTTTGACAACCAGTGGCAGGACCCTTTGGGGATGGGCCGTGTGGTGCGTACCTTTATGGGCACCGCACGTTTTGTTGTGTGAAGTGAGTTCACTGTTTTTACTTCTTTTGGGAAGTTCTTTTGTTTCCTGGTGCTCTGCTGTTGGGGTTCGTCCTCGTCTTCGCTTGGTGTGTTGAGCCCCTTGTGTTCGGCATTGAGTCTGCCGGATTGTTTGAAGACCCAACAGTCTCTGTGGGTATGGTTAGCAGGCTTCCCGGGGGTACTGTGTATCTGACATATCCTGTCCAGGATTTTATTTAGATTGGATGGATCGTCCCTGTTATCCTGGGGGGCGATTTTTCCTGATTTTGTCGTGAGCCTTTGAATCCGGCATTGACTGCCGTGCTCTTCGGACTTTTGTTCTTAGTCCGGCGACGGTCCTTGTTGCGTCGCGCTCTTCCGTTTCCATCCCTGGTTTCGGATGTACTTGGGTCACTTGGGCTGCACCTTGCCAACTAGCTGTCCTCCCCTGCACAAAAGCGGGTCATGAGGCTTGTTAGTGCGGCCATTGTTCTTGGCTTTTCTTGGCCGAGGTGTCTGGCGAGCCATTCGTCTCGGACGTTATGTCTGAAAGCTGCAAAGGCTTCAGCGTCCGGACAGTCGACTATCTGATTCTTTTTAGTGAGGAATCTATTCCAGAACTGGCGAGCTGATTCTCCGGATTGTTGAGTTATGTGACTAAGATCGTCTGCATCCGGAGGGCGGACATAGGTCCCTTGAAAGTTTGCTCGGAACGCATCCTCGCGCTCTTCCCAGCTTCCAATTGAGTTTTCGGGAAGGCTTTTAAGCCGATGCCGGGCTGGCCCTTTAAGCTTGAGGGGTAGATATTTTATGGCGTGGAGATCATCTCCTCTAGCCATGTGTATGTGGAGGATATAATCCTTGATCCAGACTCCAGGGTCTGTTGTTCCATCGTATGCCTCTATGTTTACGGGTTTGAATCCCTCCGGGAATTCGTAGTCCGGGACCTCATCGGTGAAACATAGGGGGTGTGCGGCACCCCTGTATTTGGGTATGCCAGACTCTGATGATGGATTCATAGCCTTGCTTACGAGAGCTGGCTTTCTTGGCCCATAAATGGACCTGACTGGGCCATGATGCGAATCCTTAAGAGGGTCGCATGCTGATTTAGGTGCAGTGCCGCTTGTCGCTTTATGGGGTCGTCTATCCGACCGTGTGGCCTTTTCAATTTTTGAATGCGAGGGCTCTGAGGCCTCTTCGTCGAATTCAGGCAGTAGCTTTCTTTTCGGATAGCTTTTAGTGTGGCAACTATCACCGTACTTTTATGTGGCATTGATTACCTTGCTCCATCTGATCCGGAGTGCGTCTTCCGCTGTTCTTAGCTTCCGCTTTTGCGTTTTTAGGCTGCGTGCAGTTGCAACGAGCCTCTCATGGAGATTCTTCTGCTCCGTAGGTTTATTTGGCGTAAGGTCATCCGGAATGCCGTTTTCACCGGGGGAGGAATGTTCGGTTTCTCTATCCGTGTTGCCCTGTTCGGACGGTTGCTCTAAGGCCTACTCTTCGTCTACCGGCTCGTCCTGCTATATGGCTGGGTTTTTGTCACAGCGGGGCTTGGGTCAGCATTTGCGCCGACGCCTTGATTGCTTTTTGGGGGGTCGATCTCTCGTCCCATCCCCTTTTTCCTCGTTGTCGCTTCCTTTAGGGGTGTCCACCATGTACACATCGTGAGATGAGGTGGCTATCCAATGCCCTACGGGCGTTGGTTCGTCGATATCTCCTCCATCGTCATCCATGCTGTCGATGTCTACGGAGCCGAAGTCAGGCATGTCGGTTAGATCGTCGACAGTGGCTATAAAGTGGGTGGTGGGTGGGTTTTGGATTTCATCGTCCGCATCCCATCCTTGCTGACCGTAATCCGGCCAGGGCTCTCTTGACAACGAGAGAGACTTTAGAGAATTCAGGATGTCGCTAAAAGGCGAATGCTGAAAGATGTCCGCTGCAGTGAACTCCATTACCGGCGCCTAATCGGATTCGATTGGTAGGGGCGCGGGGGGCTCGGAGTTCGGAGAGGAATCCGGCTCCTCGGAGTCACGGGCCATGCAGAGTGCGGGGCTGGAGTTCGGCTCGATCGCCTCTAAGATCGCAGCCCCTGAGGCAGCGTCCAAGCGCTGATCCTCGATCGGCGCAGTAGGTTCTGAATCGATGGTTGAAACCGATGCGTGTGCGGCCTCCAAGGCGCTGTTCGGCGGTAGAGCTATATCATGCCCATCAAGACAGTGCGGCACGCTTGGCTGTGGCTCGAATCCATCGAAGATCAAGTCTCCGTGGATGTCAGCTGTGTAGTTTAGGCTTCCAAAACTGGCCTGATGGCCAGGGGCATAGCTTCCGATCTGCTCAAGGTGGCCAAGCGAATTGGCCCGCAGTGCGAAGCCGCCGAAGACGAAGATCTGTCCGGGGAGAAAAGTCTCACCCAGGACCGCGTCGTTGTTGAAGATCGAAGGAGCCATCGGGCCTAAGGGCGACGACACAGAGGAACTCTCAATGAAAGCACCAATGTCGGTGTCAAAACCGGCGGATCTCGGGTAGGGGGTCCCGAACTGTGCGTCTAGGCCGGATGGTAACAGGAGACTGGGGACACTTTGTTTTACCCAGGTTCGGGCCCTCTCGATGGAGGTAAAACCCTATTCCTGCTTGATTAATATTGATGATATGGGTAGTACAAGAGTAGATCTACCACGAGATCAAGGAGGCTAAACCCTAGAAGCTAGCCTATGGTATGATTGTGTATGGAGTTGATTCTCTCCTACGGACTATAACCCTCTGGTTTATATAGACACCGGATAGGGTTAGGGTTACACAGAGTCGGTTACAATGGTAGGAGATCTTGAGTATCGCATCGCCAAGCTTGCCTTCCACGCCAAGGAAAGTACCATCCGGACACGGGACGAAGTCTTCAATCTTGTATCTTCATAGTCCGGGAGTCCAGCTGAAGGTATAGTCCGGCTATCCGAACACCCCTAATCCAAGACTCCCTTAACCACCGATACAACTCTACGCTCACTTGACGTTTGCTTTACCGGAAACAAGTATGAAACTATTTTGCAAGGATAAACTACGAGTACTTTGCAAGAATAAAACTATGAATAAATTGCAAGGTAATAAAACTAGAAAGCTTTTGTCAACAAGAAAGTCATTTTTCCCTAGGCAATCGTTAACAAGTACCGGTAATCATTCTTGTAATTTTATATGAGGGAGAGGAATGAGCTAACATACTTTCTCTACTTGGATCATATGCACTTACGATTGGAACTCTAGCAAGCATCTGCAACTACTAAAGATCATTAAGGTCGTGAAACCCAACCATAGCATTGAGTATCAAGTCCTCTTTACTCCCATACATCATACCCCACCTACTCGAGTTTAAGTTTCTGTCACTCTCGCAACCCACCGTAAGCGAACCATGAACATATTGCAACACCCTACAGCGGGGGCCCCTCGCGTTTGCGCAAGAATGGAGGGCACCGTAGGATAGCACCATAAATAAAATATACAATCATACCAACCAAGATCACGATTAACCCACATGACAAAACGGATCTACTAAAACATCATAGGATAACCATAGACCATTGGAAAATAATATATGGAGTTGAGCAGCATGTTTAAGTAGAGATTATAGCAGGGAGAAGAGGTGTTACACCTCTGCAAAGAGGGGGAGATAGTTGGTGTTGACGATAGCAAGATTGTAGATGTAGATCGTCGTCCCGATCGTTTCCCCAAGTAGCACTCTGGTGACACCGAAAGCGAGGGGGAGAGAACCCTCCTCCTTCTTCTTCTTCTTTGGCCTCCTCCCTAGGTGGGAGAAGGGTTTCCCCTCTGGTCCTTGGCTTCCATGGCATGGGAGGGGCGAGAGCCCCTCCGAGATTGGATTTGTCTCTCTGTTCTTTTCTGTTTCGTGTTCCCGAGATCTGGCCGAAAACCGTTTCTTATATTCCCGGAGATCCGTAACTCCGATTGCACCGAGATTTTAACATAATTTTTTTCTAGATAGAAGCTTCCTTGCGCCCGATGTGGAGCTCCAACCGAGGTACGAGGTGGGCACAACCCACGACCATGCGCCTGGCTCAAGGGTCGGATCCTGGTGTTGTGTGCCCTGTGTGGGCCTCCGTTTGTAGTGATTCTAACTCCCAAAAATCACAAATATTCCAAAATAATTCTCCATAAAATTTCATCGCATTTGGACTTTGTTTTATATGGATATTCTACGATACAAAAAACATGCAAAACAGGAACTGACACTGGGCACTGGATCAATAGGTTAGTCCAATAAATCATATAAAAATTTGCCAAAAGTATGTAAAACTTGTATAATATTGGCATGAAATAATAAAAAAGTATAGATATGATGGAGACGTATCAGCATCCCCAAGCTTAATTCATGCTCTTCCTCGAGAAGGTAAATGATAAAAAAGATAATTTTTTATGTGGAATGCTACCTAGCATAAACTTGATCATATATCTAGTCATGGCATGAATATTAAGACATAAGTGATTCAAAGCAATAGTCTATAATTTGACATAACACTACTGCAGGATGCTGCTAACGCGACACTATGATCAGAGACCCTTCGACGAAACTGTGTGTGATGCCATAATCGTAAACGGTGGTGTAAAAAAGCCGTCAAAAAGGTGCAAAACGTTTACGATGGCGGAGCCGTCAAACACGGTTCAGATTTTAGTTTCATGTGCGATGCAGGGCATATGGTTCAGTTCAATTAACTGTTTGTGATGAGGAGGAACAAAAGAAACAGGCAGGCAGATGGAGGTGTGTGCGATATACAACATACAGTTTACTCGGATGAACTGTTTGTGATTAGGCAACACAAAAGAAACGGTCAGCCAGATCACGGTGTGTGCGATATATGGCATGCGGTTCACTCGGATGAACTGTTTGCGTTGAGACATGAGAACAGAAATGGTTCAACTTAACAAGATGTGTGTGATACGTGGCAAACAAGTCTGTAATCAGAAATGTGTGTGAAGACTGATAATAACACAGACGATTGCTGCTAACAAGACGTGTGTGTTGTGCGATGGGATTGCATACAGAACAACAACAACATATATATACCGTTGAAAAGCTACAAAAAATGCGGTTCTATGTCAGTTTTGAAAATGGCTAAAAATGTATTTTCGCTATTATTTCTACAAATTTTATCAGAATGGGGTAAATAATATACCGTTGAAAAGCTACAAAAAATGCGAAACTTTTTCATGTTGACAGTTTTCTCTGATTCCCAATCGTTTTCAAGTAATTTCGAAAATGGAGAGATCATTCGTTCTGCCTTTATCGCGAAACAGATTCGTCAAAAATGCATCGCGTGAAGTATCTGAACTTCTGGTATGAAACCTTGAACTTCACTCTGTTTTTCACGTGCTTTTTTGCCTGTAGCTCTCCATCCATGCACCGGTACACTCACCGGAATTGAGAAAGTGATATACCGATGGAAAGCTGTTGTAAACATGCAACTTTCCCATGTTGATCATTTTTTCATACTCGCGACGGTTTTAATAGGTTTTCATCCGAAATTCATTCAATGTAGTAATTGAACTTCCTGCTGTTTTCATGTTGAACTTCTTGCAATTTTCACTCTGATGTATTTTTAATAACGAGGAAAATCTGAGTTTTCTATAATCATCGAACTTCTCCATTTTTTAAATGTGGCCTTCTTGGTTTGATTTCTTAATCATTTTTTATGAATAAAAATATTTTAAGACACCAAAACAAAAATTTTGTGTGTGTTTTTGCATTGGTTTGCACATCAAGCCGCGTCATCTTTAGAAATTGAACTTCTCATTTTCTTTTTATTTTCTTTCAACATTGTTTAGCACATCGAACCACGTCATCTTTAGAAATTGAACTTCTAATTTTCTTTTTATTTTCTTTCAACATTGTTTAGCACGTCGAACCACGTCATCTTTAGAAATTGAACTTCTCCTTTCTTTTTGTTTTCTTTCAACATTGGGTTGCACGTTGAACCGCTTCATCTTTAGAAATTGAATTTCTCATTTTCTTTTTTGTTTTCTTTCAACATTTGGTTTACAAGTTGAACCGCGTCATCTTTAGAAATTGAACTTCTCTCTTTTTGTTTTCTTGCATGTTTTACCTTGCATGTTTAAATTTATTTTGAACTTGCTGAGATAACACACTTAACCTTCTCGAACACAACATTTTGACCTTCGCAAAACATAAATTTAAGCCAAACTTTTGACCTACAGAGCATGTATAATTTTCTCCACTTTTTCAAGAATAAGCGCTGAATCGCCCCGTTAGTTTGACTTGAACTTCTGCTGCACATGAGTAAGCTGTTGAAAACACGCAACTTTCCTGCTCCGTTATTTAAATTTGAACTTCTAGTTTTCTAAGAAACAGGATTTTTTAAAACTTTTTTACTTGTTCCTTTTATTCTAATTTGAACTTCTAGTTTTTTATAACGGGGATTTTTTTCATAAATTCTTTTGAAATGTTCCTCTTTTTAATTTGGACTTCTCCGTTTTTTACAAATGATAAAAGTCCATTTTTATAATGGTTTTTGATGTACTTTTTTATTTGAACTTCTTGCTCAATTTTTTTTGAACTTATTGCGCTTACTAGTCTCCATTTTCCTCGTACTAATGCTCATGTGCACAGCATGCGTGCGCACATAGAAGAATTATAGGCAGCCACACACTGATGTTGTTGGACACGTACTATTGCTTTTTTCCTTAATTTAATATACACATTCAATCATATAGGTTGTCAGGATGAACTTCTGTCTTTCTGCTCCAGAGAAGAGCGGTGCATCGGTGAATAATGCAAACTACTGGGCGTCATGAGGCCCCAAAATATGGATACAAAATTTTCACAACAAGTGAATTGCTATTTTATTTTTAAAAGTTGAACCTCTTGTTATTTTATTTTTGAACTTCGTGTTTCCATTCTTTAATAACGAGGAAAATCTAAGTTTTCTATAATCGTCGAACTTCTCCAACTTTTTCTTCAGTATGTGGTATACATGAACTTATGAATTTCTGAAATACGAACTTCGCGTGCTATTGAATTTCAAGAAAATTACACACAACAATACACATACACTTCGTGTGCTACATGCATTTACACAAAAACGAATGAACACATCTAAAACGGCATAAAGTTCTCACGCAGAGTTCAAAACATAGAGTGAAATTTTTTCCACAAGAAATGTTGGAAATTTTGATAGGCGAACCTGTACAATTTTTCAATTTGTTTGCACGTTGAACGATGTCATCATTACAAACTGAACTTCTCTTTTATTTTCTTCTAATAAAAACACACGCTATAAATTATAATCTCTGTTATTTTAATCTCAACTTCTTAGTGCGGATCCATGTCGGCAACGCGCGGTTGGCCAGATTCATGGAGTAGGGGCTCCGACCGATGTAGCTGGCAACAACTGCACCACCGGCATTTTTCTTCTACAAACTTCCAGCTTTCTCATATTACTTGAACCTCTAAAATTATACTTATTGAACTTCATGTGGTTTTTGCAAAGAACTCGCTAGCATTTTTTGTTTTGTCGAATTCCGTTTTGCATTCCAAGGCTTTTTTAAACATACAAACTTTACTTGTTTTCAATCAATTTTCGGTTTACAACAAGCACCCATGGAGCATGCGCACTTTGCACAACAAATTTTGAATGAAGTGCTTTTTTTGCGCACTTCTAAAATACATATAACACGGTGCCAAACTAGAGAAAAATACCAAATCCAAACTGCTCCCGTATACATTACCAAGCTGAACCTCAAGTACGGCCAAACATCAAGACCAATAGTTAGGAACCTAAAGCATTATACCACTACTGAAGCTATACGGCCAACTAGCAATTTGCAAAACAAAACAAAGGGAACGGCCAGGTGCTCCATCAAAGGGAACAATCTTTTCTTTGAACCCACCTCTAATTTGCTGCAAGTCTACAACAATCACAAAACACAACATATGAACCTCCTGTGGTTTTTTCTTCTTCTCCAATATACATTGAACTGCTGAGGTGGCATAGTTGAATGGTCGAGGCGCTGCAGTGCCGGCTGTAAGTGGTGGACCTAAGTGGCAACGGCGCGCGCAACCAGGTGCAGGTCGAGACTTCTCCCAGCTGCAGGTCGAGACCTCCCCCATCTGCAGATGGAGCCACTCGAACACAGCAGCGGCAAGATGATAGGTAGGTCTTTTCCTAAAACAAAAGCGAGAGAGACATTGTTTGCTCCTTCGGCATTACACCGAACAGCTGTGGAGCGCCATCTTTGGCCACTGAAAAACAAAACCCAACAAAGATTAGGCATGGACACTTAGCGCGGTGTGAAAGTTATGAGCTTGTGGATCATTTTACATGTGGATCTTGAGGGGTTGCAGTAGGGTTGGAATTTTGTCCATCCGCAGCTATGGCCGGTGAACTTCGTGCTGCGACGCAGTCGACCTACAGGAGCATGGCGGGGGAGACCGAAAATGGATCCCTAAATGTGGTGGTAAGCCTAAACACCATTTTTACACACAAAAAGAAAAAAGAAAATGTGTGCCACATGAGAAATGTGGCCTTCTCTGCACCACATGTTGCTTTTCTGTCTTGTCAAGCTCTGTCTACTGAGCTATGTGCTCTCGACCAAAGGTATCATTGCCGGAGCAACTAGTACTTGCTTCATCAGAACAAAAAAAAGAGCTAAGCACAAAAATGCTTCAGTTCTAGCACGCATAATAGCAAACACATAGAGGGCACCAGGTTCACATTCAGAATACATAAAGATTGGCTTTCTGGCTAAGCATCTCTACTTCCAATTTTAAGAGTAACAAAAAACATTTTTTTGGTGTGCCAAACTGAGATAAGAGAGACTGAGAGGGCAGCATCAGCACTTGAGACTATGGAGAGAATGAAAGAGCTTCAGGCACACATCGTTACATGGCCAGAAGCTACGTGCGCAGTGAGTCGAAGTAGGAGCTCACTGTTGGCTTTGAGCCAGCTCGATGCAGGAGTTGAACAGCGTGGAGGGGCTGCATCGAACTGCTGCATCTCCCGCCGGTTCAAGCCACCTCCGCGTGACACCCTTGCAGCCTAGACAGTTAAGTTTTGTGCAGTTCAATCAGTCAAGACGGTAAAGTTCACTTAACAAATCTGAAGAAACAAGAGAAGAAATGCATTAGTTCTGTAAAGAAGAAACACGAGATCCAGCAACCACTAGTCGAGGTCGGCAAAACCAAAGAAGAACAAATGAACAGCAAAACAAAAATCTGAACACAAATAAGAAGAAAATAGAGATACTTATGAACAAGCACGAGCAAAAAGTGTGGTCGTGCATTTTTTTGAATTTATTATGCAAGAACTCTGATTTTTCACGCCATGTTCTTCCTGAACTTCATTTTCCTCGATGGATCAATTGGTCGGGGAGGCCCTTGCGGACGGCAACTGCACCATCGGCCATCGGAACCGTCTAGGGGAATGACGTTCGAGCAGCGCAGGGCGGTTGGGGACGACTACATCGGTGGCATCCAGGAGCTCATCATCCGTTGCCGGTGGCATCTCGCCGCACAGATGGGGGAGAGGTACTCGCCGTACTTCGCCAACGGCTTCGTAGGGAGACGACAAGGAGTGGATAGGGAGGCGGCCGTTGCCGTGATGTGTCGCCAGTAGCGCATTGGGGAGGTGTCCCGCATCGGCGGCGCGTAACTCTGGACTGACGAGGATAAACGTGGTGGGTCGCGGCCAGGCAGCCGGGCGGTAGCCGTGGAGTGGGGTGGATGGCGAGCCAGCGGACGGGGAGCGGGACGGCCGTCGAGCAGCGGGGCGGCGAGATCCGGGTGTGTCGTCTGGTGGATTGTGCGTGTCGAGGCGGAGTTGGGAGGAGGAGCACTGGCGGATCCAGAGCCAGGCGGAGGCGGTTGCGTGCCGGAGGTGGAGGAGGTGGCCTCGCGCCGTAGGAGGCGGCGGATGCGATCCAGATCCTGGCGGCGGCGCGCGGGATCCACGACCGGCAGCAGCGCACGGGATCCACGACCAGCGGCAGCGCGCGAGGCCCATGGGCGGCAGAGGTTTGGGGCAGCGGCGCGGTGCGTCTGGCCGGTGGGCAGTGATGGGGGTTAGCCGGGGTCGGGAGGTGGGGGGTTGGTCGGGGATTGGGCGACGTGGTTGGCTGGTTTTTTTCCAAGTATGTGTTCGAGTTTGGGAACAACTCCACCGCACCCTATCTTTATCTTTACCTCTTTATCTTTATCTTTACCTCTTTATCTTTACCTACTAATAAACCAGCGACCGCTTCTGGTCGTACGTCGTTGGCGTTTTTTTAAAAAACTCCTTCCGTTTCTGGGAATTTGACCCGCAGTCCTATTTCTAAGTGGGTAACGTTTCACTTTTTGTAACGAAAAAAATACCCAAACACACACGGGCTCGGGCTCGCGCTCACCTCCTCTCCCTCTTGCCCAGAAGTCCTCACCGCCGCCGCTACCACCCACGCCGACCGCTTCCGGCGAGCTCCGGCACCGCGCAACATGTACCCGAGCTCCCCACAGTCCGCGCCTCCCTCCCCCGCGGCCAGATTCTCCGCTCCCGGCATCTATCGCCCGCTCGCAGCCCCGCCCCCATGGCTAGGGTTTCGAGCAGGGCTTCGCCGGTGCATCTCCCGCTCGCCGTCTTCTCCCACCACGCCGGCCTCCCTTCGCTAGGCACCCTCGCACCTTTCGGCACCCTCGCACTGGGCATTCCTTTCTCTCCCCCTCACGGCTCCTCCCGTCGCCGAACTGGAGCACCAGCCGATTTGGGGCAGCAATGCCACGAGCTAACACCCCTGCGTGGGCTTGCTCAATCTGGGGCAGACGCGCCAGTTCTGGCGTGGAGAGAGGAGGAAGGTGAGACGGGAGGCCAAGGCAACGGCGAGATCCACGTCGAGCTGCCATGGCCATGACCTGATCCACGACGAGGTTAAATGGGGGCGGCTGCTTCCTAAAGGACGACGAAGCTCTCCAAGGGTGGGCCTTCTGTTCTCCCCGAGAATGATGTACCCGTGGCATGATTGCTCTTCATGTGTACGTGCTTGCTGTATTTACCTGCATCTGATGGTTCTTCCAATGTGCGTGTTTGAGAAATACACCTGCAGGTAATGGTTCTTCATGCTATGTGCCTGGTTCTTGTGTTGCTTCCAGGGCATAGAACTGCCTGCAATGATTCCTTGTGTGCTTTTGTTCCGAGTTCCTTAGCTTCTTTTGGTGGATTAGCTACTGTATAAAATAAAACAAGCAAGCAGTTCATATGGGTTGATTAGCTGATGCATGTGATGTGTATAAATGGATAATTGAGATGGGTGTGATTTATTATGGGATGTAGTCTGATTTCTAAGAAAAGGGTTTCTTCTTGGTTGAGAATAATGGAATTTGAGATGTACTGCTATGTGTTTGCTCTCCATCTTGGACCTTCTAAGCTGCACCTGGTAAAGTGTTGATAGGTTTGACGTAAGTATTTTGGACCTAACACATTTTTATCAATTGTTTCAGATTGACCCGGCGAAATACAAGAGCATCTCATCTGGATTTAGCGTTCTGCTAAAGGAGCAAGGAGCTAGGGGATTTTTCAGGGGATGGGTGCCTACCATGCTTGGTTACAGTGCTCAGGGGGCTTGCAAGTTTGGGTTCTACAAGTTCTTTAAGAAGACCTACTCAGATATGGTTGGGCCTGAGAATGCCGTGAAGTACATGACCCTATAATTTACCTTGTAGGGTCAGCTTCTGCTGAGGTAATTTTTGATATCGCTCTATGCCCCTTTGAAACTGTCATGGTCCGTGTGCAGACACAACCTGGATTTGCTTGTGGGTTGAGTGATGGGCTTCCCAAGTTCATCAAATCTGAGGGTGCTGCTGGGTAAGTAAATCTCCAGCCATCTTAACAACTTCATGATTTGCTTTACTTACCCTCATCCTATGCGCTCTAACTTATTGGTTAATAATGCCAGGCTTTACAAGGGAATTGCTCCTCTCTAGGGTCGGCAGATTCCTTACAAGTGCTTTCTCTCATCATTCTGTTATAGTCTTCTAATTTGAATTGTCACTACTATGGTTGTTTCACAAATGTGGCCTGCTTTGGAACCAAATGCTCTAAAGCTGGTCCCCTGTTTCATCTAATCGGCCTGTTTGTTTTTCTTTGATACCAATTGGCGATGTTTAGTTACCTTTTCTTCTCCTATATGAGCAAACTACTATCCTATTGATGGCCAACCATGCTGATACTATTCTATATTAGTTTTACCATTTCTATTTGTTGCCTAGCTTACGGACATTATTCATCGACTCCTTAGAGTCATTCACTCCACAGTTTCGATGGAAGTTTTTAGCTGAAACTCCAAAATTCACTTTTCTTGCCAAAAGTAAATATGTTAGCCAGACATGAGATTACTGTATGTATGTCCATCCACACTTGCGCTGCAGCAGAAGAGAACAACTTAGCATATATGACCCACACAATAATAAAGAATAAAGAAAAGGATTAGATATTTTTATATAGTATAAATAATAAAGAAGCGTGACCCCAGACTGTTAAATATGTGATATATATCCAAAGGAGAGTGAAGATAGCTTTTTTGTTGTGCTGCCAACTGGGTTAACAAATTCAGATTATGTTATTGTTCTGTACAACAATACCTTGCTAAACGATGGACGTCCTCAGCGAAGAAAGCCATGTCCATGACCCTCTAAAGAAGAAAGAACACAAGCCATAAGAAACAAATGCACTTTCATATACTTAGTAGAAGTCGACTCCAAGTGAAAATGAGGAGTGCATAGCCGGTTACCATCTAAAGATATTGGCATCAGAAATCCTCAAACACCTCCTTGAACAGTTAAATTGCAGGACAAGTTTACATAGACTATTTTGTAAATTGCAATTACTGAATATGAGCACACGAGCAAACAACCAGACAGTAACGGCCTAATGGGCAGTGATTATTCATGAGTGTCATCCCATAGAATGTTCAAATTCACTAAAATAAGCCAATTCAGCCCTTAACAGTCTAGCAGAACATCTCTCACAGATTTTGCCACTGATTCGTGAGTGGGGAGGATATAGATGCCAGGCGGGATATGGTGAGATACAATGCCGATGTCTAACGACAGCAGTGGGTCGAGCGACACGGGCTTCTGTCCAGCGACGCCAAGAAAGAAGCGGTAATGACGGGCGCCGACCAGTCTACGCGTATTATGGTCTTACAGTCCAATTTTGTGTTTTTCATATCAACATGATTGTTTTACCGTCAATTTTCTGAATATTGTTAGTGACTAACTATTTCCTAATTTTGTTTATTTAGGTTGAATGTTGTTTCATTCCCCACGCGGCTGAATCCAACTCGGTCTTTATCCTGCCTTGGAGTTCTCTCTCATAACTGAAGCCAGGAGGTATTCGATTTATCGGATTTCGAGCTAGCTGCCCTTTTCTTGCTCCTTGCCATTAGCGCAGCCCTTTTCCAATTGATTTCACTAGATCCCCTGTTTGTACAGTATGGATGAAAAACCTTGCAATTATTTCACTAGATCGATTGATGATAGCTTGCTGTTGCTGATGAAACCGAAGAAAATGTATCTATCCCGGGCCAGTTGCCAACCAAACCAACATTATCTCAGTTACCGGTTCAAAGATGTCTCAAACCACGCACAAACATTTCAGTTGATACATACACCATAAGTTTGGTTGTCCGCTCTTTTAGATGCCCAGAAGCATGATTCTCAAGATCATTGCTCACTGAACATAAGACCAAATGTTCCAATTTATTTTATTGCTTAAAGAAGAATTGGTGTTCTGTTGTGTTATCCTGTGACACTATATGGCATCAGGTTGTTTGCTTCTATCAATTGGCACTGTTATTAATGTTTCTGTTAGATTATTGTCTACCTTAATGATCTGTTCAACCAACAGGTATGGAAGTTGTTGGTGTGGTGACCGCCGTAGGGCCCGGGCTGACTGGCAGGAACATTGGGGATGTTGTCGCCTACGCAGGCAAGCCGATGGGCTCTTATGCCAAAGAGCAGGTTATTTCAGCCAATGTTGGTTCCCATCACGCCTTTGATTGATCACACAGCGGCTGCTATCGTGCTGAAGGGGATGACTGTCCATATGCTGGTTCACCACATATTTAAGGTACATTTTGTCTTGCTCCTGCTGTGTGACATACTGACCTGCTGCACATCCGCGTGAAGCACACCCACCCGCTGCCGGAGGCGTCCCGCGCCCACGCTGACTTCAAAGCCCGGAAGACGCCGGGCTCCATACTGCTGACCCTATAGAACTAAGCACCGTCATCTTTTTTGGGTAGGAGAAGAAGGCATAAACAGGGGACTCGGCGAAGAATCTACAATGCTTGTCAATATGTTTGCATCTGAACACTGAATCCTTTGTCTCTCTGTTTCTCCTGGTTATGTTGGATTCAGTATGAGTGAGTGTGTTTGTTGGTTATGAGTTGGATCGTGGTCTTGCTGTGCACATCATTGTTTGAAGCATGACGAGTTGTAAAGACCAACATTTTTCAAAATAGTGACCTAGCAGGACAAGTATTTCCCTCAGTTTGTATATTTTTTATATTCATGTCAAGTTATACACTAGACTAATTATAACAACATGTCAAGCTTATAAGGCATGGCGAGTTCATGTCAAGCACCTACAACTCGGTCGTCAACAAGTCGATAACATCACATACTTGGTTTTAGAAATTAAAGTAACAAGCGCAAACACCAATCCACTGGTGCACCACAAGGCGGCCACCACAAGGCGGCATTAGCGTTGCCGGGTGAGAGGCTGTGGTGGATCGTTGCTAGGAATTGGTTTGGTTGTGTCAGGTGTGTGCGTGCAGCAAGCCTCTCTGGACACCTACCCCGGCATTGGGGTTAGACGAAAGATGGGTAATTAAACAAAGATATATGTGAAATTATAAAATCAAGTGATTTTCTCGCATTGTAAAGTCATTTTGTTTTACCCGTTGCAACGCACGGGCACATTTACTAGTATAGGCTAATTGTGATCAGAATAGTTATTCTAATCCTAGGATTAGAATAGTGCTATCCTATATATATATATATATATATACACACACACATAACCAAATTAAACATCCACTTACGTATGTGGCTACTACAACCGTGGCATTTGCACACACCAAAGTAAATTATTACATGTATAATTACATAGATGGCTACTACACACATGACATTTCCACACACCAATAAAGTAAACTATATATTACATGCATGTTTAACTAGCATAAATGATCATTTGATCATCATCTACTTCTTGTGACGCTTGCTCTTCTTGTGGCTCGATCCGGGCTCGTCGATTTGGCTAACGAGGCACTTCCTCATGTCAACGATCCGCCTGTGCATCTCGTAGCATGTGTACATGTTCTTGGCCACGAACCTGAGGTGAGGTTCATCTAGTTGCCACATCCAAGCCCTATGCCAGGATACGGGACTTGTTCCCTGGGCATCCTGCTTCATCTTTTCGTAGTAGGGGTCGATGATAGACGAGGTGAGTTCGACCAGGGAGTCCTTCTTCGTGCTACCCCAGACCCTGTAGTGGTCACGGATTTCGACAAGGTTCTTGCAGGCCAAGCCCATAACACTGAGCGCATTTACATCGTCTTTGGTTTCCACCATGGAGAACTTGTAGTCGGTGCTGTCGAAGAACTTGTTGAAACGGTCGCAAGGCTCTGTGACCATGCAGTAGTGGTAGATCAGGACATGATGGCGCACGCACAACTAGGCGATGGCAACCTTCTGATCTATGCCGGAACGACCGGCGGTGTACTGGAGGTCAATGTGGACTACCTTGTACTTGTCTCGAGCAAGCGAATTCTCAACGCTGTTTGATGTAGTCATCCACCGCGGCTGGGTCGATGGTGTACACCACCGAGAGATCCATATCCCTCGCGTGGGTCTCCACTCTAAGCTCGCCGGACTCCATTGGAGCGCCGTTGGACATCCCCTCTCTATGTGTCGTTGTGGGTGTGCATGTTGTGTTGTGGGGCGTGATCAAAAGGTTGAAGAGACTAAGGTTGTAATGGCCGCAAGAATTAAAGGGGAAGCCGGACGGCCAGGAATATCGGCAGGCCCTGATGGCACTTCTAATTTGCAGCGCGTAACTCCATCGTGCCGAACGTAACTACATCACGTGGCAACGCATGCAGCGCAACCGCATGCATATGGGGCCCCCGACGTGATCGTGCGCATGCCCAACCGCGGGCAGAGCGCGCGCAGAGGGACGTGAGCAGAGCACTCCGCGGTCACCTCAACGGCGAGCAACCATATATATGCATATAGCAGTTGAACGCGCAAGGAAAAGCTGTCCACAAGCCGAGCGCACCGACGAACACGAGCAGAGCACGCCAACGGACACGATAGAGCGTGCTGTGGCGCCTAACGGCGAGCAAAGCTTGCCGAGGGACGCGAGCAGAGGCCGACATAGTGATACATGGCAAATAAGGTGAACTGTGCGAGCGATGTCGGAGACATCAAGCACGAATCACATTAGAGTTGCGTGTGTGATACGTGGCATACAGTTGATCCATCTGAGCTGTTTGTAATGGAATAAGCCGTGTGTGTTGCGGGCAAACGCTTACTGGTATATAACCTTAAATTTAACCAAAAAAGTGATAATGCATGTTATAAAAATTGTATAGCTGAAACTATGTTCAAATACGACTCCAACGATATAATCTTTGGCGACATGCATTCATATTTTATTAGTTAAATCCTACTTATAAACCAGGACGGGGGTATAGTAGGTAATTAAATCGCAAACGTTTTTTATTAACCGTATGTGCACGTGCCCTTTCGTCCTCCTCTCACATGTCTTGTCACCCCGCTGCCGCAGACGGCTTACAACGCAAGCTTGCGCAGCACGCGGGGGCGTTCTTTTGGCCAAATGATGGCGCCAATGAATTGTCGGTGAGCCCGTTCCCGCACAACCTCGCAGGTTCCCGCGCAAGCTTCCCACCCGACTTGGTGAAATCCCCCAAAATCCCAATGCTTAACGGCCTTCTATAAAAATCTTCACGACTGGTGAGTCCTGCGTCGCATTTTCCCCTCCCTCCTTGTAGCTTATCTCATGTGCTTCTCCCACAATCGCCAATGGCACCGGTCCGTCGTCGTCACTCAGCCACTCCACCGTCGTCAGAGGACAGCTCCAGCTGGGAGGCTACACCGCGGCGGCGGTGCAGTCCCCGGTGTAGTGTAGTGCGTGTGGCATCCCTATTGGGTGTGCGCGGAACACCCACCACACGCCCCACTGTCGCTGCCCGTCGGCAGCTGTTGTCGGCCGCCGTAGCCGCCACACCACCATCGAAAGCCAGGGCCATCTCCCGCTCCGCCGCTGTGGCCTGAAGGCGGGAGGTGGCCGTTGTGGCCGCCACCCCACTGCCGGCCACCGTGGCCATCACCCACTCCGCCACCGCGCCCCGAAGCCGGGAGGTGGTGGTCGTGGCCGCCACCCCATCGTCGGCCGTCGTGGCCACCAGCCCACCATCGACCGCCGAGATTATCACCCGCCCTGCCGCCGTGGCCAGTAGGCGGGAGGCGGAGGTGGAGGCCCGCACGTGCGTCAGCGACCTTGCGTGCTACATTGAGTTCCCATGGGAGGAGGAGGAGCGCCTCGTCGAGCATGCAAAGAGCCTTACCGCAGTCGTGGCCGCAGGACATGCTGACGCAGAGGCGAGGAATCAGGAGATCTACGAGCAGTCCGGCCGCTTCGAGAGGGATCGTCTAGAGCGGCGGTGGGCGTTCGAGCTAGCGAGCGTTGCTGAACATGCAGCAGCGGCAGGCACTGTATTGCATTTGTCCAGCTCGTCGATAGGCTCCTCCTCCTCCTCAACCTCTTACTAAGCATGCTCGGCAGAGGAGAGGCTGCCGGAAGTAGCACAAAGCCCCTCCGTGGTAGTAGTAGTATTTAGGGGCTATTTTTTTAGTTCATCTCACTATAGATGTGTGGTCGAACTGTACAACGTACTTAAAATTAGCTAGTATATATAGTTGAACTAGCTATTTCAGTACGTGGTTGGCAACAATTGGGGAGAAGTTTGGTTGGTTCAGGTATCGAGTTGAACTGTTTGTATAAATTAAGAATGACTACTTAATCTATGAATGAAATCTATTCATAATTACTGAATTTTAGTTGCAAAAATTAGATACTGCTAGTGATTTCTAGCTGCATATTTTGACAACTCGCAGTGTTACAAGGGTTGACAAATGGCAACGTTACTAGACCAACAAATGTAAATATTTCTAGTTTGACAGATGGCAACATACCCAATATGACAGATGCAAATCTTACCAAATTGTTTTTGTACGTGGTTACACACGGGTCGTTCAAACAGTCGTTTTCGTTGAAGGGATGCACAAATCCTGCGCTTCGGATTTTCCCTCGACTTAAGGGGGAAGACCATAGCTCTCACTTTGCATATGGGTGTTCTATCTAAAATGTTTGCGATCAAGAGCTGCACAAATCCTGCACGACATATTTTCCCTTGGCTTCCTGGGGAAGCTATCGGTTTGCATACAAGTGTTCTAACCAAAACGTTTGCGATGAGTGTTTTATATTTAAAAACCAAATTAAACTGGGGAAACCGAATTAAACCTGGGGAAGCTGACAATTTTTTTACCACAGCATTTTGATGCTGCTCCATGATAGCATGCCAAGTTTCATGAATTTCACATGAGTTTTGGATTTACTAGAATTTAAAAACCAGGTATCTCAATGTTTGCGGTCGAGTAACAGTGGCAGGGTGTTTGAAATTCATTCCCATTTCTTGCATGGGACCTGAGCATGCAACCAAGGACACATATTTGTTTTTTCAACCAGTTTATATGGACTGGAGAATGTGCATGTAGTTCAAAATTGAATTATGCGAATAAAGTGTCTGGCAACCCCAGTTAATGTATCAAAATGTACAAACAAACCCCGAAAAATTCCAAAATTGAACACAACACTCCTGTTCTATGTTGACACTCAAATTTTTTTTGAAAGCAATAAGAGGCAACGGATATTGCTTCGTCGCCAAAGATGGCATGTTCCCTACCAAAACCATCACGCTTGTTGTGATAAGCTCTGGTTTGTGAGAATCTTATACCCAAACCTGCCCCAAATGGGACAAAAAAAATTCCACGGCATATTGATGCCGCTCCATGATAGCATGCCAAGTTTCATGAATTTCAGACAAGTTTTGGATTTACTAGAAATAAAAAGCCATGTATCTCAATGTTTGCGGCCGAGTGACGGTGGCGGGGTGTTTGAAATTCATTCCCATTTCTTGCATGGGACCTAAGCATGCAACCAAGGACACATACTTGATTTTTTTAATTAGTTTATATGCACTGGAGAATGTGCATGTAGTTCAAATTTGAATTATGTGCAGAATATGCCTAGAAAACCAAGTTAATGTATAAAAATATCCAAACGAACCCCGAAAAGTTCCAAAATTGAACACAACACTCTTGTTGTTCTATGTTGACACTGGAAAAAAAATTAAAGCAATAAGAGGCAACGGATATCGTTTCATCCCCAAAGGTGGCACGTTCCCTACCGAAACCATCACGCTTGTTGTGAGAAGCTCTGGTTTGTGAGAAGCTTATACCCAAACCTGCCCCAAATGGGACAAATTTTTTACCACTGCATGTTGATGTCGCTCCATGATAGCATGCCAAGTTTCATGAAATTAAAATGAGTTTTGGATTAATTAGAATTTTAAAACTAGGTGTCTCAATGTTTGCGGCCGAGTGACGGTGGCAGGGTGTGTGACATTCATTCCCATTTCTTGCATGGGACCTAAGCATGCAACCAAGGACACATATTGGATTTTTAACCCGTTTATATGCACTGGATCATGTGCATGTAGTTCAAATTTGAATTATGCACATAAAATGCCCGGGAAACCCAGTTAATGTATAAAAATGTCCAAACGAACCCCAAAAAATTCCAAAATTGAACACAACACTCCTGTTGTTCTATGTTGACACTCGAAATTTTTTGAAAGCAATAAGAGGCAACGGATATCGTTTCATCCCCAAAGATGGCACGTTCCCTACCGAAACCATCACGCTTGTCGTGAGAAGCTCTGGTTTGTGAGAAGCTTCTACCCAAACCTGCCCCAAATGGGAAAAAAAATTTACAACGGCATGTTAATGCTGCTCGATGATAGCATGCCAAGTTTCATGAATTTCAGACAAGTTTTGGATTTACTAGAAATTAAAAGCCATGTATCTCAATGTTTGCGGCCGAGTGACGGTGGCAGGGTGTTTGAAATTCATTTCCATTTCTTGCATCGGACCTAAACATGCAACCAAGGACACATATTTGATTTTTCAACCAGTTTATATGCACTGGAGAATGTGCATGTAGTTCAAATTTGAACTATGCGCATAAAACGCCTGGAAAACCCAGTTAATGTATAAAAATGTCCAAACGAACCCCGAAAAATTCCAAAATTGAACACAACAATCCCGTTGTTCTATGTCAGCACTCGAAAAAATTTGAAAGCAATAAGAGGCAACGGATATCGTTTCGTCCCCAAAGCTGGCACGTTCCCTACCGAAACCATCATGCTTGTTGTGGGAAGCTTATACCCAAACGTGCCCCAAATAGGACAAAAAAATTACCACGACATGTTGGTGCCGCTCCAGGATAGCATGCCAAGTTTCATGAATTTCAAACGAGTTTTGGATTTACTATAATTAAAAAACTAGGTATCTCAATGTTTGCGGCCGAGTGATGGTGGCAGGGTGTGTGACATTCATTCCCATTTCTTGCATGGGACCTAAGCATGCAACCAAGGACACATATTTGAATTTTCAACCCGTTTATATGCACTAGAGCATGTGCATGTAGTTCAAATTAGAATTATGCACCTGAAATGCCTACAAAACCAAGTTGATGTATAAAAATGTCCAAACGAACCCTGAATAATTCCAATTTTTTTGACGACACGCCTATAGTTGCATGTTCACTGCAGATAAAAGTTTTGACAATTCAAACACCATCCTTTGTAGCTGTGACCCCATTACGTAATTCAAATCAAGACGATAAATCAAGTAGATCACACACAGTTTATTATCACCAACCGTGTGAGATGCAGCACAAAATATCTTGGAGCACCGGCGGTTTGCGCGCCTGTAGGATCTCGGGTTCCGGGCAAACCCTTAAATTTCGAACTCTGGGTGCGCGTGAAGATCTTCCCCTCCTACCGATCCACGCCCTAGCTCACTAAGATCTCGCGGACGAACTTGATGGACTCACAACACAGAAAGACACGAGATTTATACTGGTTCGGGCCACCGTTGTGGTGTAATACCCTACCCCAGTGTGTGTGGTGGTGGATTGCCTCTTGGGCTGATGATGAACAGTACAAGGGGAAGAACAACCTCCTGAGGTTGAGGTGTTCTTGTGCTTGGTGAATTAGCGTGGGTCTCGATCCTCCCTCTACTGTGGTGGCTAGATCTACTTATATAGGCCCTGGTCCTCTCCCCAAATATTGAGCGGGAAGGGAGCCAACAACGGCGGGCGAATTTGAAAGGGGACAGCTAGCACAAGCTATCCTGACAAAAGTGGTTTTCGCCTGCTAAAGGCTCTGGTGATGACGACGTCTTGGGCTCCATGGTGACCTCCGTCTTGCCGTCTTGCTGGTCTCGGTCCTGTTGCACTAATATGGAAACCTTTGCTTGATGCCTCGGTACTCCGCGCCTGCGCCTACTTCCTTAGCACCAAAGAGGAAACAAGGACGCTGCACGTGCTGGTGCCCGCCTGGCCCCTGCCTAGTGTCGATCGTCATGGCTTACCTCATGAGAGCCTCACGAGATTTGCCCCGCCTTGATATCTCCGCTCCTCGTGAACCTGCCTAGCTAGGCTGCTCCTGAGAAGGTCTTGCGTTGTACGCCTCGCGAGGCTTGGACCCTCGCGAAGGTCTTGATTGCCTTGTTGACGAAGATGGGCCGTACAGCCCGCTAGCAGTGCCACACCGTGGGCCGCAGGCAAGCAAGTGTGGGGACCTCCGTTCCCAGAACGCTGACAGTAGCCCCCGGGCCCAAGGCGCGCTCGGTCTTGGCTTCGAGGCGAAGTCAAGGGTCAAGTACGAAGCGCTGCGTGCCCCAAAAGCCTGCGGCCTCGGTTGATGCGTGGCGGTTGATTGGACGTGGGCGTCTCCGCTTCCCCATGCTGCCACGGCAACTACCCGACTTGACAAGTCCCTGTGACATGCAAGGAAAACCATAATACCTGTGATCGTGGGAGGCGCCGGATGGCCTTCTTCTGCTATAAATGGGGAGAGGGGCGGAGCCCCCGTCGCCCATATCTTCCCGGTTCACTTGCTTCTTCCTCCTTGCTTCTCCGCTTGCAACAACAGCACCCATCCGAAGGTTTTCCGCGGACGAGAAAGGGAAGGCCGCCCATGACGATCCGGGGTTGCTCCCGCCGAAGAAGAGGCCGGTCCATCGCCGCGACGAAGTGGCGATGCAGGTGGTGACGAGGCCCTGGTGCAAGCGGCCTCCCCTAGGGTATCCTCTACCCTTGTACGCCCGAGCCGAGGGCTCAGGAGGGCAGAGCGACGAGCAGCACCACCCGCACCGCGCCTGCGGCCACCGTGCGACGGCAACACGTGCTGTTGCTCCGGGAGTCCACGCCGCGGACTCCTCGCGCGAGCTCGTGCTATGGGCACTGATGCCTCCAAGCTCTTGGATCCGCTTCCCACGGTTCTTCTCCGATGTGATGCCGCCGAGGGGGCCTCTCGAGCTCTGGCTACAGCACGTCGACTACAACGCTCCAGCGACCGGAGCAGAGATCGAAGCGGTCCCTGCCGGCAAGATCTTCATGACCCACGGCTGGGGCAAGATTGCACGGGTTTGCCGTGCGGAAGGCGCCGTCGTGATCCACTTCGAGTACGACGGCACCACCACGCTCTTCTTCAACATCTTTGATGCGGAGAGCCGCCGCCTGGGGTGTTGCCCTGGAGGGGAGCGGCAAGCTGATGCGCGCTCCGCTCATGGCTACTCTAGCAGCAGCAGCCCCTGGGAGTCCAGTAGCTCTCCTGAGCTTTACGAGACTCCAGAGATGAACGACGACAGCTATGTGCCCCCGAGCTCTCGTCGGGCTCGGAGCAGGGCTGCCGTGTCCAGCCGCCGCCGATCTGGATGAGGTTGGCGCCGGCCTCCCGTGGCCCACTGTTGATGATGGCGTCCGCCACGGGGGGGGGGGCGTAGATAGGATTCCTCTTAGTTCTTGTTTCTGTGTCCTGCGAAGAATCATGAAGTACCCCGTGGGGGTGTGTAAGGATCTGTAATGCTTTTGTGTATATGTTCCCTGTTATGAAAATTTGCGAACGCATGTCCTATCAAGGCTCAGTCTCCCCTTTCCAACCTCGTGATGGCTTGTTGCTCTATGCTGATAGGTCCCAGTCCCCAGGCGGCTACAGTCGTTGCTGGTATGCCAGGTCGCGTGCCATGGTCAAGGCCAGGAGGTGTGCGACCCGAGGTTCGGTAAGAGCCCCTGAGGCACGATGCTCAGGAGGTCGCCTTTAGCGCTCAAGCAGCCGCGGCAATATAAGAAAGGGAGGCGACGTGTTCGCGACAGAGCTTGTGATAACCGTGACCCTAAGGTTCCAACGTTTAGCTAATCCGAGTGCGTGACTTATCTCAGTGATGCGGGGTCGATTCTTCGTGACGCGCCAGGCCTGTGTGCAAATTCCTGTAGCGTAGCTAGGTTAGGCCCGCACGAGTCTTCCCCTCCCAGTGCTCTCCTTAGTGCTCTACATCCTCAGTTCCCGGCCCTCGAGCAAGCTCAGCCGCTGCTGGTATGCCAGGTCACGATGCTGTGGTCAAGGCCAGGGGGTGAGGGATGGAGAGCTAGTAAGAGCTCCTGAGTCGCGATGCTCAGGAGCCCCCCTTTTAACACGCGAGCGGATCACATGTAAGAGGAGAGAGCCCGTGGCACCGCCCGCTATTATCCTCGGGAGGTTCCTGCGGGTCATCACAAGGAGAAACACGGTTTGGTCGTTATGGTTGCCAGCCTGCCGATGGTTGCTTTGAGACAAGATGAAGGCACTAAGGGCCTGGCGAGGTGACCTGCGATGCCGTGAGCCAGAGCTGGACCGCTCAGGTTTGTCGACGTGGTAGGGACGGACCCATGCACCAACGTCGTGCCTGTGTGAGGAGGCCCCATGGGAGGCGGCGATCGACCAGGTGGTAACCGGGTAGGTGATTGTCATAGGCAGGTTAAGCATGGAAGGTAAATCAACCTGGGTAAATGCGGAAAGATACATGCCACTGGACCAGGCCCGAGCGGCTTGGGGATGATGCAGCCCGAGGGGCGCTCCCAGCAAGGTAAGCTAAAGACATAAGCGAAAAAGGGATATATGCCACAGGGATGGACCCACGCGGCCTGGGAATAATGCAGCCCGAGGGGCGCTCCCAGCTAAATGAACTTGGAAAATGCCACCTGGTTCGATTTACGAAGGAGGGCTGGGGCATCTGAAGGTACGCGGCGGAGGAATGGCTCCTCACAAGCCACCGGGGCCCTGAGCCTCAGGAGGCTCCGGGGGTTCAGGTGGTTCCCTGAAGACCATCTCCATCTCTGCCAGGATGGAGTGGTGCCTGGCCTCCTGAGCTGCCATGATACGCTGCATGTTGCGCTGATAGACTGTCGACACGCTCGGCAGGCCGAAAGGCATTCGAACGTAGCTGTGCGGTGGACCCTCGCAGCGTCCCACGCGCGAAGGCCAGAAGAGCTCCTGAGAAGTGGCCCTATTGAGCCCTGGGACGTCGATGCAGACGCGCAGCACAGCATCGTCGCCTGGATGGGGAGCTACGCCTGGTGAGCGGCGGTCGCCGCGCATGGTCATTGCGTCCTGCAGTTCCTGAGTGGTCTTGGTGATGAACTCCTGAGTGGTGGGCTCTCCTTGCCCTGTGTTCTCCTGAGAGAAATGTGTCGTCAAGCACACCTCCAAGTGGTGCCCAAGTGCCTCCCTCGTGAGGTTGGCAAGGTCCGAGGCTCTCAAGAAGAGAGCCCCCGAGCCCAGCCCGAGGAGGGCGCCGGGCACGCCTTACTATGCGATGGAAGGAGGCGCCCCCGGAACGGGCGCTGATCCTGACGAGGCCCCAGCTGCGTCGCCGCCCTCCTAAGATCCTGCACAGCGCAACTGCTTCTTCTTCTTGGGGAGGGCCTGAGGAGGGCCCTCGCTTTTGCTGTCGGGGTCGTCGATTGCTGCATCTTGGAAGGCGCGCTCAACGGAGCACACCGCATCTCTCTCTTCACATGGGACCATGATGATTCCGCCGCTTCCCGACATCTTGAGGACGTTGTAGCCATGGTGGGTGATGGCCATGAACTTGGCCAGGGCTGGATACCCGAGGATGGAGTTGTACGGAAGACGGACACTACTAGGGAAAACCTTATACACAGAACTTTAGCAGTAGCGAGGGTCAAAAAAGCACGCTGGTGCTAAGTAGCAGTAGCGCGCCTGCGCAAACCGCGCTGCAGATAAAGTTCTAGCAGTAGCGCGTCTTGTTCTAAACACGTTACTACTAAAATTCCCACGGCTTAGCCGATAGGCTACACATAGTAGTAGCGACCTATAACGAACCGTGCTACCGCTACTTTCTTTGTAGCAGCGCGTTTTAGTCTAAACTCAGCTACTGCTAGAGGATATAAAATTAAATGGAAAGCAAATAGAAAGGTAATTGAAAATGAAAGAAATAGAATAAGGTGAAAGGAAAAAAATAAAATGTGAAGAAAACTAAATGAAAAAGGGGAAAAAGAGAATGGTGTAGCAGTTGCGTGTATTCCAAAACGAGCTGTAGCTAACGTAGCAGTAGCGCCCTTTCTGGAACGCGCTACTGGTACTTCTGACTTAACCACGGGGTTCGTCCTTCCCCACGGCCACTTCATCCCCCAAATCCAACTCCACTCTCGCCGCCGCCGTCGCCCGTCGGCCGCCGAGCGCTCTCCGCACACCCTTTACGCCGCCCCGACCCCAGATTCAACGCCGCCCCTACCCCCGACCTCAACGCCGCCCCGGACACCGCCCCCGACCCTGACCTCAACGCCACCCCGGACACTGCCCCCCGCCCCCGACCTCAATGCCGCCCCCGAGCCCCGACCACGACCTCGACGCCGCCTACCCCTCCCTTGTCGCAGGCACCCGAGGTGAGCACGCCTGCTCCTCCCTCTCCCTACCTCTGCCTAGGGTTTCTACCTCCATCAAATTAGTTAGGGTTCATGTAAGGGTGGAAACAAATCGGATGCGGATGCGGCTCAAATGAGTTAGGGTTCATGTAAGGGTGGAAACGAATCAAATTTCTACGATGAATCATAAAACGAGTAAAATTTGACCACTTATTTCACTTTATAGTTGGATAATTGGAATATCCGCTACCACTTTCCACCCCTATAGGTTCATCAAATTAGATGGTAACTAGGGCAGTAGTTCCTAGGTACTAATTAGTTAGGAAGAACTAGGTACTAGAATATTTTTATTTATAGTAAGTTTATTTTTAGTAAGAACTAGTTGAATTAATAGAACTAGTTAGTAAGAACTTGTTGCTATTTTTTTAGTTAAAGCAATTTTCCTGAATCGATGTGGACGATGCCTATCCCGCATCCTCGTCGTCGAGTCAGCGGAGGACGACACCTACTTGACCAGATGGGCCATGTCCGGGACTGGGCTCCGCCGGCGTGGTACTGGGAGGCGCTACCTACCGGGGGGCGCAGGTTGGTGAGGAGCTAGCCTGTCGTTGACCCGAACCTTCTTTGGTGGCGGTCGCGAGGGCCAATGATGGTCCAGAGGCTCGAGGACTCCGCGGAGGTGGTGTGTCACTGTGTCAGTGTGGAGGACGCGCACGTCCGTCGCTACATGTTTGCGTTGGAGCACAGGTTCTCCAATACCTGGCAGGTTCTCCAGGGATCTCATTGGAGCTATGATCCCATGATGGTTTCTTCTCTGTGGGTGTCCACCGCCCGCGCCGATACCCGTCGTGTGCCAGGGTTTTAGTTGTATTAGTGATGTTATATGTATGACACTATTTGGGATGTATTAGTGATAATATTTGACGATGTACGGACGCATGAGATGATTTACTTTTGCTTATTGAATGCATGCTAATTTGAGTCCAATAAGATATTTTGAAATGTATATCTTGTGTTGCTCAATATCCAAGTGGTCGGTCATGTTTGCAGGTTACACCTCCGAGTGGCCTATGTTTTGCCAGAGTGTTGATTCATTTCCCTTCCAGCAAATTTCAGGCGCTCGATATGTCCTATTTTAGCAAAGGTCATGCCGGATTTTTCCGTGAATTTTGGCATGACTTTTGCCAGAATATGTAGGAAATATCGAGTGCCCCGGATTTGTGTGTTGAGTATCCTGGTAGTTGTCTTCTATCGATTTTCAATTAATGTTTTAACTATGAACATAGGAAATGTCTGAGGACGAAAAGGATTTCGGTATTTGCAAATACTGTGAAGACGAGCGCGGCATGTGCGACGGAATCTTCCTAGATGATGATAGGCGCTTCAGCATCAAGCTGGACGAGAACTTGGAAGTGGATACAGTAAGTCACAATGTCAAGTCTTTTTTCATAATTAAGCATGACATCTGCTTCATTTGCTTCAACTTATTTTTTTTTACTATTCTACTAGCGTATCCCCTGCCATGCAAGAGTTTTTGTATTGGATAAGATAGGTTTCAGTCATAAGATGGAGGTAAAGAAAGTTTACTTGAAGACCGAGCATGGTTATATTTTCCACGCAAAATTATACAATTCAGACGACTACACCTATTTTGGATGCAAAACATGGCGAGCACTATGCAAGACTTATGTATTTGAGCCTGATATGGTTATCACCTTTGATATTTGTCCGAAAGATGATATTGAAGGTAATACCGACATCTGGGTCGATGTGCAGACGCCTCCAGTTACACCATTATGTAAGTTTCTGAACCATATTTATGTCTTTGATATTGTTTATTCAAAAATAGTTGACAACTAATTTGTATTGTCAGCTTATTTCGGTGCAAGCAAACATGTCCAGCGCTTGGTAGACAGGACCTACTACTGTCCCGGGGCTGAACTAAACTGCGAAGAGCTAAGTCATTATGTTTCATGGCTTGTTGATCTTGATAGTGTCAAGACAAATTTTCTTCCTGGACTTAGAAATGTTAGTACTGAAAACGTGCGACCAATAGTGTTCGTAATGAACTACGGTCACATCTATTTAGGAAGGATGGTAAGATTTTTACTATTTGTCCTCAGTGCATCTTTTCCATACATTATTTGTGAAGATAAACTTCATTGTTAAGTATGTTACCATACAATGTTCTTCAATAGGGACTCCCGATGAATGTCGTGCCTTATGGGATCGAGACTAAAGGTACCATGAGTATTATTAGCTTACGACCAAGATATCCTACATGTTACTTTAGTGCATTCAAGATCAGCGATGAATGCTTAATAGTGCAAGACTGGACCAAATATGTGATGAGGGAGCGCAGAGAAGTACTAGGGGGCAGCAAACAAATGTGCTACCCAAAATTAGGAGACAGGTTCATCTGCATGCTCCAACTTGATCAAGGAGGAGAGCTACACATGTTTTATGTTATTTTACCTAAGAGAGAGCAGCAGGAGTGATTAGCTAGCTAGAAAAGAGTTTGAGGATGATGATGTGCTACACTATTACTATGATGATAAAATAGCTAGTGTTGGTGGTAATGACTATGATGATTATTATTAGCTAGTGTTGGTGGTGATTAGCTAGCTAGAATGAGAGTTTGAAGATGACGATGTGTCCTACACTATGACTATGATGATTAAATAGCTAATGTTGGTGGTAATGACTATGATGATGATTAAATATCTTATGTTGGCGGATTAGATTCAAGTGGAGGAAACATGTGGTGCACATCGAAAGTACTACTAGTCCAAACTAGATCAAGTTTGGATTTGTAGTATACTTTTGACATGCACCACATATTGCCTCCACTTGAAACTAATCCACCTTCATTTGACACACTGTTATGGACATAATGATGTAAACCTCATAACTAGTATTGTACCAATATTTGTACGACGGCGCATAAATACATTAAAAATAAAAAAAAATAAAAAGAATACTAGTAGCGATGGACAGAAAACGCGCTTCCAGTAGTTACATTAGCAGTAGCGTGGGACTGAACAAACGCTGCAGCTACATGTCCTAGCAGTAGCGCGTGCGGGCATGCGTTACTACTAAGAAATAGCTTTAGCACCTTATTTGTAGCGCTGGTACCCGCGCTACTGAGAGGCCCAAAACCCTAGCTGCAGCTAGGCTTTTCCCTAGCAGTGGGATGTGCGCGATGTCGAAGTCGATGAGCTCGGTGTGGTAGTTCTTGCATTCCCCGAAGGTGACAGGCAGGCGAACCTGCCCTATCGGTGTGGTGGAACCGTCGGTCACTCCTGAGAAAGGCTTGGTAGGCTGAAGTTGCTCGTATGGCACTTGGAGGTTGTCGAATGTGTCGACGGACAGGACATTGAGCCCTGCGCCGCCATCGATGAGGGTCTTGGTGACATGTACATTGCTGATGACTGGGGAGCAGAGCATCGGGAGGGCGCCAGCAGTGGCTGCGCACTTGAGCTGATCTGTAGAGTTGAAGGTGATGGCGCACTGGGACCACCTGAGCGGGTGCGTGGCCTCGAGATTGGGGAGGACTGCGTTCACTTCACGACCAAACTGTTTGAAGATGCGTTGTAAGGCTGGGGCCTGAGCTCCTCCCAAGATACAGGCGATCGCACGCGGCTCCTGGAAGCTCCCATCCCCCTCGTCTTGGTGGTGGTCGTCGTTCCTTCTTGGTGGTGGCGGTAGCGGGGGAAGACCGGCGTTGCCCTAAGGGAGGTCCTCGCGAGGTTGGTCTCTCCATGTGCCCTCGCGAGGATGATCCTGCCAGTGGTCCTCACAAGGACGGTCGCGTCACTCCTGGCGCGGCCCACGGTCATCCCAGCATCCACCGCCATGTCCTCCTCCTCGGTCGTAGCCACGGTCGCTGCGTTCGGGGCGTCGCCCGAAGCGTCCTTCACGAATGGCTCTGAGCTCTTGATAGTCACTGGTGTTGTGGGTGTTTAGGTTGTGGAAGGCGCAGAGCAGTCGTCTGCCCTTGGATGACTCGGGCTGATCTCTGCCCCTATTGGTGTCGGGCTCCACCGCGAGCACAGTCGCTTCCTTGCGCTTCACGTCCTTGGTCTTGGCCTTCTTTTCCTCTGCACCCGCAGCTGGCAGCTCGAGGAGGGAAAGGCGCCCCTCCTCAGCCCTTGCGCACTTGGTTGCCAGATTGAATAGCTCCTGAGACGTGCACAACTCCTCGTGGATAGCGAGATCTTCCTTCATCTTTGACGTCACGGACGCCGTCAGAGAACGCGGAGATGATGGCCTCGTCCGTGACCTTCGGGATCTTGAGGCGAGTGTTGTTGAAGCGCTGGATGTACTTCTGGAGGGTCTCTCCTGGTTGTTGCTTGATGTGTGATGTCTACTACACAACCTTCTTCTTGTAGACGTTGTTGGGCCTGCAAGTGCACAGGTTTGTAGGACAGTAGCAAATTTCCCTCAAGTGGATAACCTAAGGTTTATCAATCCGTAGGAGGCGTAGGATGAAGATGGTCTCTCTCAAGCAACCCTGCAACCAAATAACAAAGAGTCTCTTGTGTCCCCAACACACCCAATACAATGGTAAATTGTATAGGTGCACTAGCTCGGCGAAGAGATGGTGATACAAGTGCAATATGGATGGTAGATATAGGTTTTTGTAAACTGAAAAAATATAAAAACAGCAAGGTAACAAGTGGTAATAGTGAGCGTAAACGGTATTGCGATGCTAGGAAACAAGGCCAAGGGTTCATACTTTCACTAGTGCAAGTCCTCTCAACAATAATAACATAGTTGGATCATATAACTATCCCTCAACATGCAACAAAGAGTCACTCCAAAGTCACTAATAGCGGAGAACAAACGAAGAGATTATGGTAGGGTACGAAACCACCTCAAAGTTATTCTTTCCAATCAATCCGTTGGGCTATTCCTATAAGTGTCACAAACAGCCCTAGAGTTCGTACTAGAATAACACCTTAAGATACAAATCAACCAAAACCCTAATGTCACATAGATACTCCAATGTCACCTCAAGTATCCGTGGGTATGATTATACAATATGCATCACACAATCTCAATTCATCTACTCAAACCAACACACAAAACCTCAAAAGAGTGCCCCAAAGTTTCTACCGGAGAATCATGACGAAAACGTGTGCCAACCCCTATGCAAAGGTTCATGGGCGGAACCCGCAAGTTGATCACCAAAACATACATCAAGTGGAACATGGTATCCCATTGTCACCACAGATACGCACGGCAAGACATACATCAAGTGTTCTCAAATCTTTAAAGACTCAATCCAGTAAGATTACTTCAAGGGGAAAACTCAATCCATTACAAGAGAGAAGAGGGGGAGAAGAAACATAGGATCCAACTATAATAGCAAAGCTCGCGATACATCAAGATCGTGCCAAATCAAGAACACGAGAGAGAGAGATCAAACACATAGCTACTGGTACATACCCTCAGCCCCGAGGGTGAACTACTCCCTCCTCGTCATGGAGAGCGCCGGGATGATGATGATGGCCACAGGTGAGGCTTCCCCCCCCCTCCAGCAGCGTGCCGGAATAGGGTCCCGAGAGGTTTTTGGTGGCTACAGAGGCTTGCGGCGGCGGAACTCCTGATCTATCTTCTGTTCTGGAAGTTTTACGATACGTAGGTATATATGGGTGAAAGGAGTACGTCGGTTGAGCGAAGGGGGGCCACGACGCAGGGGGGCACGCCCCAGGGGGGTGGGCGCGCCCCCTACCCTCGTGAGCACCTCCTTCATCTTCTGACATAGGGTCCAAGTCTATCCGGTAGGTTTCCTTCCAAAAATAACTTCTCCAGTTGATTTCGTTCCGTTTCGACTCCATTTGATATTCCTTTTCCTCGAAATACTGAAATAGGCATAAAAACAGCAAATCTGGGCTGGGCCTCCGGTTAATAGGTTAGTCCCAAAAATAATATAAAAGTGGATAATAAAGCCCAATATTGCCCAAAACAGTAGATAATATAGCATGGAGCAATCAAAAATTATAGATACGTTGGAGACGTATCAATGCGGCACAGGTCGCCCGCGGCAGGTGGGCGGTCGCGAGTGCCCTGGAAGTTGGCGACGAAGCGGTCAAGCATCTCGTCCCAGGAGGAGATCGAGCCGTGATGCAGGTTCAGGAGCCTGGAGCGGGCACCATCCTTGAGAGCCATGGGGAACCAGTTCGCCATGACGTTCTCGTCGCTGTTGGCCGCTTCGATGCTCAACTCGTAGAGTTGCAGGAACTCCGCGGGGTCTGCGGTGCCGTTGTAGTGAGGGGGCAGATCCGGCTTGAACTTGCCCGGCCAGGCGACGCTACGTAGCTCGGGGGTGAAAGCGCGGCAGCCAGCCGTGGTTGCTGGGGCCCGTCTTGGAGGTGGAGCTTGGTCTTGGCGAGGTCCACGTGCCGCCACCACAGGCAGCACGCGGTCTTGACGAGGCGGCGCGGGGAGTGCAGGTGCAGCTTCTCGCGGTCGAGGAATTTCTTGGCAGCTTCTCTCTTCACGCGCGAGCACCAGGCGTGGTGGATCAAGCTGTGGGGCCGCGCGCCTTGGCGCCAAGGCGCAGTCTTGGGGCAAAGGCGGTGGAGGCGCGCCATGAGCCACGTCGCCTGGGGCTGGCGGAGGGTGAGGCATAGAGAGGGACAGCGCCGGGGAGCCCCCTGCGGCGCGGACGAGCTCGGCGACACGGTCGAGCCACTCCTTGTAGAGGTCGTCGACCGGGCGGTAGCGCAGGAGTTCGTTCGCCGCGAGGAGTGCGGCCCGCGCCTCCATGGGAGCACGGCGTGCATGAGACAAAGAACCGGCCGGGGTCAGTGATGGAGTGGTGCTACGTCTTGAGCACTGCGTTGGATTTCCTTGAAGAGGAAAGGATGATGCAGCACAGTAGCGTAAGTATTTCCCTCAGTTTTTGAGAACCAAGGTATCAATCTAGTAGGAGGCTACATGCGAGTCCCTCGTACCTACACAAACCAAATAACTCCTCGCAACCAACGTGAGAATGGGTTGTCAATCCCTTCACGGTCACTTACGAGAGTGAGATCTGATAGAGATGATAGATAATATTTTTGGTATTTTTGTGATAAAGATGCAAAGTAAAATAAAAGCAAAGTAAAAAAGCAAAGGCAATAATAAAGTGATGGGAGATTGATAGGAGGAAGATAGACCTGGGGGCCATAGATTTCACTAGTGGCTTCTCTCAAGAGCATAAGTATTTTACGGTGGGTGAACGAATTACTGTTGAGCAATTGACAGAATTGAGCATAGTTATGAGAATATCTAGGTATGATCATGTATATAGGCATCACGTCCGAGACAAGTAGACCGACTCCTGCCTGCATCTACTACTATTACTCCACTCATCGACCGCTATCCAGCATGCATCTAGAGTATTAAGTTAAGAAAACAGAGTAACACCTTATGCAATATGACATGATGTAGAGGGATAAATTCATGCAATATGATAAAAAAAAACAATCTTGTTATCCTCGATGGCAACAATACAATATGTGCCTTGCTGCCCCTGCTGTCACAGGGAAAGGACACCGCAAGATTGAACCCAAAGCTAAGCACTTCTCCAATTGCAAGAAAAACCAATCTAGTAGGCCAAACCAAACTGATAATTCGAAGGGACTTGCAAAGATAACCAATCATACATAAAAGAATTCAGAGAAGATTCAAATATTGCTCATAGATAATCTTGATCATAAACCCACAATTCATCGGTCTCAACAAACACACCGCAAAAACAAGATTACATCGAATAGATCTCCACGAGAGAGGGGGAGAACTTTGTATTGAGATCCAAAAAGAGAGAAGAAGCCATCTAGCTACAAACTATGGACCCGAAGGTCTGAGGTAAACTACTCACAGTTCATCGGAGGGGCTATGGTGATGATGTAGAAGCCCTCCGTGGTGGGTGCCCCCTCCGGCGGAGCTCCGGAACAGGCCCCAAGATGGGATCTCGTGGATACAGAAGGTTATGGTGGTGAAATTAGGTTTTTGGCTCCGTATCTGATCGTTTGGGGGTACGTAGGTATATATAGGAGGAAGAAGTACGTCGGTGGAGCAAGGTGGGGCCCACGAGGGTGGAGGGCGCGCTTGGGGGGGGGGGAGGGCGCGCCCCCTATCTCGTGGCCACCTCGCCTGGGGGAGAAAATCACGTTCCCGAAGGTTTCATTCTTTTTGGACTCCGTTTGATATTCCATTTCTTCGAAACTCTGAAATAGGCAATAAAAACAGCAATTCTGGGCTGGGCCTCCGGTTAATAGGTTAGTCCCAAAAATAATATAAAAGTGGAAAATAAAGCCCAATAATGCCCAAAACAGTAGATAATATAGCATGGAGCAATCAAAAATTATAGATGCGTTGGAGACGTATCAGGCATCCCCAAGCTTAATTCCTGCTCGTCCTCGAGTAGGTAAATGATAAAAACAGAATTATTGATGCGGAGTGCTACTTGGCATTATTTCAATGTAATTCTTATTAATTGTGGTATGAATATTAATATCTGAAAGATTCAAGACAAAAGTTTAATATTGACATAAAAAATAATACTTCAAGCATACTAAAAAAGCAATCATGTCTTCTCAAAATAACATGGCCAAAGAAAGTTATTCCTACAAAATCATATAGTCTGGCTATGCTCTATCTTCACCACACAAAGTATTTAAATCATGCACAACCCCAATGACAAGCCAAGCAATTGTTTCAAAAGTTTTGACATTCTCAAAACTTTTTCTATATTCACGCAATACATGAGCGTGAGCCATGGATATAGCACTATATTTGGAATAGAATGGTGGTTGTGGAGAGGACAAAAAGGGAGAAGATAGTCTCACATCAACTAGGCGTATCAACAGCCTATGGAGATGCCCATCAATAGATCGATATCAATGTGAGTGAGTAGGGATTGCCATGCAACGGATGCACTAGAGCTATAAGTATATGAAAGCTCAACAAAAGAAACTAAATAGGTGTGCATCCAACTCGCTTGCTCACGAAGACCTAGGGCAATTTTGAGGAAGCCCATCATAGGAATATACAAGCCAAGTTCTATAATGAAAAATTCCCACTAGTATATGAAAGTGACAAAATGAGAGACTCTCTATCATGAAGATCATCGTGCTAATTTGAAGCACAAGTGTGGTAAAAGGATAGTAACATTGTCCCTTCTCTCTTTTTCTCTCTTTTTTTATTTGGGCCTTTTCTCTTTTTTTATGGCCCATTTTCTTTCTCTTTTTTTATTTTTCGTCCGGAGTCTCATCCCGACTTGTGGGGGAATCATAGTCCATCATCCCTTTCCTCACTTGGGACAGTGCTCTAAAAATGAAGATCATCACACTTTTATTTTCTTACAACTCAACAATTACAACTCAATACTTAGAACAAGATATGACTCTATGTGAATGCCTCCGGCGGTGTACCGGGATATGCAATGATTCAAGAGTGACATGTATGAAAGAATTATGAATGGTGGCTTTGCCAAAAATACAATGTCAACTACATGATCATGCTAGCAATATGACAATGATGGAGCGTGTCATAATAAACGGAACGGCGGAAAGTTGCATGGCAATATATCTCGGAATGGCTATGGAAATGCCATGATAGGAAGGTATGGTGGCTGTTTTGAGGAACGTATATGGTGGGTGTATGATACCGGCGAAAAGTGCGCGGTATTAGAGAGGCTAGCAATGGTGGAAGGAAGAAAAGTGCGTATAATCCTTGGACTCAACATTAGTCATGAAGAACTCATATACTTATTTCAAAAATCTACAAGTTATCAAATCAAAGTATTACGCGCATGCTCCTAGGGGGATAGATTGGTAGGAAAAGACCATCGCTCGTCCCCGACCGCCACTCATAAGGAAGACAATCAATAAATAAATCATGCTCCGACTTCATCACATAACGGTTCACCATACGTGCATGCTACGGGAATCAGAAACTTTAACACAAGTATTTCTCAAATTCACAACTAGTCAACTAGCATGACTCTAATATCACCATCTTCATATCTCAAAACAATTATCAAGCATCAAACTTTTCTTAGTATTCAACGCACTCAAAAGAAAGTTTTACAAATCTTGAATACCAAGCATATTAAGATTATTAAGCAAATTACCATGCTATTTAAGACTCTCAAAATAATCTAAGTGAAGCATGAGAGATCAAAAGTTTCTATAAAACAAATCCACCACCGTGCTCTAAAAGATATAAGTGAAGCACTAGAGCAAAACTATATAACTCAAAAGATATAAGTGAAGCACATAGAGTATTCTAACAAATTCCAAATTATGTATGGCTCTCTCAAAAGGTGTGTACAGCAAGGATTATTGTGGTAAAATAAAAAACGAAGACTCAAATCATACAAGATGCTCCAAGCAAAACACATATCATGTGGTGAATAAAAATATAGCTCCAAGTAAAGTTACCGATGGAAGTAGACGAAAGAGGGGATGCCTTCCGGGGCATCCCCAAGCTTTAACTTTTTGGTATCCTTAGATTATCTTGGGGGTGCCATGGGCATCCCCAAGCTTAGGCTCTTGCCACTCCTTGTTCCATAATCCATCAAAAGATTTCACCCCAAACTTGAAAACTTCACAACACAAAACTCAACAAAAATCTCGTGAGCTCCGTTAGCGAAAGAAAACAAAAGACCACTTCAAGGTACTGTAATGAACTCATTCTTTATTTATATTGGTGTTAAACCTACTGTATTCCAACTTCTCTTTGGTTTATAAACTATTTTACTAGCCATAGACTCATCAAAATAAGCAAACAACACACGAAAAACAGAATCTATCAAAAACATAACAGTCTGTAGTAATCTGTAACTAACGTAAACTTCTGGAACTCCAAAAAATCATCCAAAATAGGAAGACCTAGTAAATTTGTTTATCGATCAGCAGCAATTGGAATAACTATTTTATCATGTTTTGGTGATTTTTAACAATTGTTTTCGTGAACAGAAAGTTTCTGGAAATTACAGCAAGATCAAATAACTATCATCCAAGAAGATCCTATAGGTTTAACTTGGCACAAACACTAATTAAAACATAAAAACACATCTAACCAGAGGCTAGATCAAATATTTATTCCTAAACAAAAGCAAAAGCAAAAAACTAAAAATAAAATTGGGTTGTCTCCCAACAAGCGCTATCGTTTAACGCCCCTAGCTAGGCATAAAAGCAAGGATAGATCTAGGTATTGCCATCTTTGGTAGGCAATTCTTCAATGAGACATCTATCTTCCATAGGAATTTCTTTCTTTTTAGTAATTACCAAACTTCTAGGCACAAAGTCAAAAAATTCATTCGTAGCAAATGGTTCCTTAATGATAGCAAAAAGGTTGGGATGAATACTTATAGATTTAAGATCCGCAGTTTCCTTACTAGAGGATTCACCCTTATTTTTAGGAACATACATAAGATTAGAAATGTTAGTGGGAGGACATGGAGTATTCTTTATGGAAGAAAAAGCAGTTCCCAAGTTGGTAATGATACCCTCAAGTTTATCGATTCTAGTGGAATCTTGATTTATTCTCTCATTAACTGTGGGTTCCTTCTCCTTAATATTTTTCAAAGTTACTCCTACCTTAGATCCATATTGGGTAATTTGATTGTGGATATTTTTATCTAGATTTTAAATTAACTCAACGGTAGCAACTTTATTTTCAATAATTTCAAGTCTTTGCATTACATGCTCCAAAGTTAACATAGTTCCATTAACCAAGAGAGGTGGTGAGCCAAATAAATCTATCATAGCATTATAAGAGTCAAAAGTGTGGCTACCCAAGAAGTTCCCTCCGGTAATGGTATCAAGGATATATCTATACCAAGGATTAGCACCTACATAAAAATTGAGAACAAGAACTGAAGTAGATTGCTTCCTGGTAGATCTATTTTGAGCATTGCAAATTCTATACCAAGCATCTTTTAGAATTTCTCCCTCCCTTTGCTTAAAATTTAGAACTTCATTCTCGGGAGACAAGGAGAATATATAAGACTAACCATGACGACAAGAAAGCAAGAAAGAGGCAAACAGAAAAAGAGAGGGCGAATAAAACGGCAAGGGTGAAGTGGGGGAGAGGAAAACGAGAGGCAAATGGCAAATAATGTAATGCAGAAGATAAGGGATTGTGATGGGTACTTGGTATGTTGACTTTTGCGTAGACCTCCCCAGCAACGGCGCCAGAAATGGCTCATTGTCAGGAGTCTAAATCTTGATTTTCCCTTGCGTAAGCCTCCCCGGCAACGGCGCCAGAAATTCTTCTTGCTACCTCTTGAGCACTGCGTTAGATTTCCTTGAAGAGGAAAGGATGATGCAGCAAAGTAGCGTAAGTATTTCCCTTAGTTTTTGAGAACCAAGGTATCAATCCAGTAGGAGGCTACGCGCGAGTCCCTCGTACCTACACAAAGCAAATAACTCCTCGCAACCAACGCGATAAGGGGTTGTCAATCCCTTAACGGTCACTTACGAGAGTGAGATCTGATAGAGATGATAGATAATATTTTTGGTATTTTTGTGATAAAGATGCAAAGTAAAATAAAAGCAAAGTAAAAAAGCAAAGGCAATAATAAAGTGATGGGAGATTGATATGAGGAAGATAGACCCGGGGGCCATAGATTTCACTAGTGGCTTCTCTCAAGAGCATACGTATTTTACGGTGGGTGAACGAATTACTGTTGAGCAATTGACAGAATTGAGCATAGTTATGAGAGTATCTAGGTATGATCATGTATATAGGCATCACGTCCGAGACAAGTAGAACGACTCCTGCCTGCATCTACTACTATTACTCCACTCATCGACCGCTATCCAGCATGCATCTAGAGTATTAAGTTAAGAAAACAGAGTAACGCCATAAGCAAGATGACATGATGTAGAGGGATAAATTCATGCAATATGATAAAAAAAACCATCTTGTTATCCTTGATGGCAACAATACAATGCGTGCCTTGCTGCCCCTGCTTTCACTGGAAAAGGACACCGCAAGATTGAACCCAAAGCTAAGCACTTCTCCCATTGCAAGAAAAACCAATCTACTAGGCCAAACCAAACTGATAATTAGAACAGACTTGCAAAGATAGCCAATCATACATAAAAGAATTCAGAGAAGATTCAAATATTGCTCATAGATAATCTTGATCATAAACCCACAATTCATCGGTCTCAACAAACACACTGCAAAAAGAAGATTACATCGAATAGATCTCCACGAGAGAGGGGGAGAACTTTGTATTGAGATCCAAAAAGAGAGAAGAAGCCATCTAGCTACTAACTATGGCCCCGAAGGTCTGAGGTAAACTACTCACACTTCATCGGAGGGGCTATGGTGATGATGTAGAAGCCCCCATCCCCCTCGTCTTGGTGGTGGTCGTCGTTCCTTCTTGGTGGTGGCGGTAGCGGGGGAAGACCGGCGTTGCCCTAACGGCGGTCCTCGCGAGGTTGGTCTCTCCATGCGCCCTCGCGAGGATGATCCTGCCAGTGGTCCTCACAAGGACGGTCGCGCCACTCCTGGCGCGGCCCAAGGTCGTCCTAGCATCCACCGCCACGTCCTCCTCCTCGGTCGTAGCCACGGTCGCTGCGTTCGGGGCGTCGCCCGAAGCGTCCTTCACGAATGGCTCTGAGCTCTTGATAGTCACTGGTGTTGTGGGTGTTTAGGTTGTGGAAGGCGCAGAGCGGTCGGCTGCCCTTGGATGACTCGGGCTGATCTCTGCCCCTCTTGGTGTCGGGCTCCACCGCGAGCACAGTCGCTTCCTTGCGCTTCACGTCCTTGGTCTTGGCCTTCTTTTCCTCTGCACCCGCAGCTGACAGCTCGAGGAGGGAAAGGCGCCCCTCCTCAGCCCTTGCACACTTGGTTGCCAGATTGAATAGCTCCTGAGACGTGCACAACTCCTCGTGGATATCGAGATCTTCCTTCATCTTTAACGTCATGGACGCCGTCAGAGAACGCGGAGATGATGGCCTCGTCCGTGACCTTCGGGATCTTGAGGCGAGTGTTGTTGAAGCGCTGGATGTACTTCTGGAGGGTCTCTCCTGGTTGTTGCTTGATGTGTGATGTCTACTACACAACCTTCTTCTTGTAGACGTTGTTGGGCCTGCAAGTGCACAGGTTTGTAGGACAGTAGCAAATTTCCCTCAAGTGGATAACCTAAGGTTTATCAATCCGTAGGAGGCGTAGGATGAAGATGGTCTCTCTCAAGCAACCCTGCAACCAAATAACAAAGAGTCTCTTGTGTCCCCAACACACCCAATACAATGGTAAATTGTATAGGTGCACTAGTTCGGCGAAGAGATTGTGATACAAGTGCAATATGGATGGTAGATATAGGTTTTTGTAAACTGAAAATATAAAAACAGCAAGGTAACAAGTGGTAATAGTGAGCGTAAACGGTATTGCGATGCTAGGAAACAAGGCCAAGGGTTCATACTTTCACTAGTGCAAGTCCTCTCAACAATAATAACATAGTTGGATCATATAACTATCCCTCAACATGCAACAAAGAGTCACTCCAAAGTCACTAATAGCGGAGAACAAACGAAGAGATTATGGTAGGGTACGAAACCACCTCAAAGTTATTCTTTCCAATCAATCCGTTGGGCTATTCCTATAAGTGTCACCTAGATACTCCAAAGTCACCTCAAGTATCCGTGGGTATGATTATACAATATGCATCACACAATCTCAATTCATCTACTCAAACCAACACACAGAACCTCAAAGAGTGCCCCAAAGTTACTACCGGAGAATCATGACGAAAACGTGTGCCAACCCCTATGCATAGGTTCATGGGTGGAACCCGCAAGTTGATCACCAAAACATACATCAAGTGGCACATGGTATCCCATTGTCACCACAGATACGCACGGCAAGACATACATCAAGTGTTCTCAAATCTTTAAAGACTCAATCCGGTAAGATTACTTCAAGGGGAAAACTCAATCCATTACAAGAGAGAAGAGGGGGAGAAGAAACATAGGATCCAACTATAATATCAAAGCTCGCGATACATCAAGATCGTGCCAAATCAAGAACACGAGAGAGAGAGAGAGATCAAACACATAGCTACTGGTACATACCCTCAGTCCCGAGGGTGAACTACTCCCTCCTCGTCATGGAGAGCGCCGGGTTGATGATGATGGCCACCGGTGAGGGTTCCCCCCCTCCAGCAGCGTGCCGGAATAGGGTCCCGAGAGGTTTTTGGTGGCTACAGAGGCTTGCAGCGGCGGAACTCCCGATCTATCTTCTGTTCTGGAAGTTTTACGATACGTAGGTATATATGGGTGAAAGGAGTACGTCGGTTGACCGAAGGGGGGCCACGAGGCAGGGGGCGCGCCCCAAGGAGGTGGGCGCGCCCCCTACCCTTGTGAGCACCTCCTTCATCTTCTGACATAGGGTCCAAGTCTATCCGGTAGGTTTCCTTCCAAAAATAACTTCTCCAGTTGATTTCGTTCCGTTTCGACTCCATTTGATATTCCTTTTCCTCGAAATACTGAAATAGGCATAAAACAGCAAATCTGGGCTGGGCCTCCGGTTAATAGGTTAGTCCCAAAAATAATATAAAAGTGTATAATAAAGCCCAATATTGCCCAAAACAGTAGATAATATAGCATGGAGCAATCAAAAATTATAGATACGTTGGAGACGTATCAATGCGGCACAGGTCGCTCGCGGCAGGTGGGCGGTCGCGAGTGCCCTGGAAGTTGGCTACGAAGCGGTCAAGCATCTCGTCCCAGGAGGAGATCGAGCCGTGCTGCAGGTTCAGGAGCCTGGAGCGGGCACCATCCTTGAGAGCCATGGGGAACCAGTTCGCCATGACTTTCTCGTCGCTGTTGGCCGCTTCGATGCTCAACTCGTAGAGTTGCAGGAACTCCGCAGGGTCTGCGGTGTCGTCGTAGTGAGGGGGCAGATCCGGCTTGAACTTGCCCGGCCAGGCGACGCTACGTAGCTTGGGGGTGAAAGCGCGGCAGCCGGCCGTGGTTGCTGGGGCCCGTCTTGGAGGTGGAGCTTGGTCTTGGCGAGGTCCACGTGCCGCCACCACAGGCAGCACGCGGTCTTGATGAGGCAGCGCGGGGAGTGCAGGTGCAGCTTCTCGTGGTCGAGGAATTTCTTGGCAGCTTCTCTCTTCACGCGCGAGCACCAGGCGTGGCGGATCAAGCTGTGGGGCTGCGCGCCTTGGCGCCAAGGCGCAGTCTTGGGGCAGAGGTGGTGGAGGCGCGCCATGAGCCACGTCGCCTGTGGCTGGCGGAGGGTGAGGCATAGAGAGGGACAGCGCCGGGGAGCCCCCTGCGGCGCGGACGATCTCGGTGACACGGTCGAGCCACTCCTTGTAGAGGTCGTCGACCGGGCGGTAGCGCGGGAGTTCGTTCGCCGCGAGGAGTGCGGCCCACGCCTCCATGGGAGCACGGCGTGCATGAGACAAAGAACCGTCCGGGGTCAGTGATGGAGTGGTGCTACCTCTTGAGCACTGCGTTGGATTTCCTTGAAGAGGAAAGGATGATGCAGCAAAGTAGCGTAAGTATTTCCCTCAGTTTTTGAGAACCAAGGTATCAATCCAGTAGGAGGCTACACGCGAGTCCCTCGTACCTACACAAAGCAAATAACTCCTCGCAACCAACGTGAGAAGGGGTTGTCAATCCCTTCACGGTCACTTACGAGAGTGAGAGCTGATAGAGATGATAGATAATATTTTTGGTATTTTTGTGATAAAGATGCAAAGTAAAATAAAAGCAAAGTAAAAAAGCAAAGGCAATAATAAAGTGATGGGAGATTGATAGGAGGAAGATAGACCCGGGGGCCATAGATTTCACTAGTGGCTTCTCTCAAGAGCATAAGTATTTTATGGTGGGTGGACGAATTACTGTTGAGCAATTGACAGAATTGAGCATAGTTATGAGAATATCTAGGTATGACCATGTATATAGGCATCACGTCCGAGACAAGTAGACCGACTCCTACCTGCATCTACTACTATTACTCCAGTCATCGACCGCTATCCAGCATGCATCTAGAGTATTAAGTTAAGAAAACAGAGTAACACCTTAAGCAAAATGACATGATGTAGAGGGATAAATTCATGCAATATGATAAAAAAACCCATCTTGTTATCCTCGATGGCAACAATACAATACGTGCCTTGGTGCCCCTGCTGTCACAGGGAAAGGACACCGCAAGATTGAACCCAAAGCTAAGCACTTCTCCAATTGCAAGAAAAACCAATCTAGTAGGCCAAACCAAACTGATAATTTGAAGGGACTTGCAAAGATAACCAATCATACATAAAAGAATTCAGAGAAGATTCAAATATTGCTCATAGATAATCTTGATCATAAACCCACAATTCATCGATCTCAACAAACACACCGCAAAAAGAAGATTACATCGAATAGATCTCCATGAGAGAGGGGGAGAACTTTGTATTGAGATCCAAAAAGAGAGAAGAAGCCACCTAGCTACTAACTATGGACCCGAAGGTCTGAGGTAAACTACTCACACTTCATCGGACGGGCTATGGTGATGATGTAGAAGCCCTCCGTGGTGGATGCCCCCTCCGGCGGAGCTCCGGAACAGGCCCCAAGATGGGATCTCGTGGATACAGAAGGTTACGGTGGTGAAATTAGGTTTTTGGCTCCGTATCGGATCGTTGGGGGTACGTAGGTATATATAGGAGGAAGAATTACGTTGGTGGAGCAAGGTGGGGCCCACGAGGGTGGAGGGCGCGCCTGGGGAGGGGGGGGGGGGACGGCGCGCCCCCTATCTCGTGCCCATCTCGCCTGGGGGAGAAAATCACGTTCCCGAAGGTTTCATTCTTTTTGGACTCCGTTTGATATTCCATTTCTTCGAAACTCTGAAATAGGCAAAAACACAACAATTCTGGGCTGGGCCTCCGGTTAATAGGTTAGTCCCAAAAATAATATAAAAGTGGAAAATAAAGCCCAATAATGCCCAAAACAGTAGATAATATAGCATGGAGCAATCAAAAATTATAGATGCGTTGGAGACGTATCAGGCATCCCCAAGCTTAATTCCTGCTCGTCCTCGAGTAGGTAAATGATAAAAACAGAATTATTGATGCGGAGTGCTACTTGGCATTATTTCAATGTAATTCTTATTAATTGTGGTATGAATATTAATATCCGAAAGATTCAAGACAAAAGTTTAATATTGACATAAAAAATAATACTTCAAGCATACTAAAAAAGCAATCATGTCTTCTCAAAATAACATGGCCAAAGAAAGTTATCCCTACAAAATCATATAGTCTGGCTATGCTCTATCTTCACCACACAAAGTATTTAAATCATGCACAACCCCAATGACAAGCCAAGCAATTGTTTCAAAAGTGTTGACATTCTCAAAACTTTTTCAATATTCACGCAATACATGAGCGTGAGCCATGGATATAGCACTATATTTGGAATAGAATGGTGGTTGTGGATAGGACAAAAAGGGAGAAGATAGTCTCACATCAACTAGGCGTATCAACGGCCTATGGAGATGCCCATCAATAGATCGATATCAATGTGAGTGAGTAGGGATTGCCATGCAACGGATGCACTAGAGCTATAAGTATATGAAAGCTCAACAAAAGAAACTAAATGGGTGTGCATCCAACTCGCTTGCTCACGAAGACCTAGGGCAATTTTGAGGAAGCCCATCATAGGAATATACAAGCCAAGTTCTATAATGAAAGTGACAAAATGAGAGACTCTCTATCATGAAGATCATTGTGCTAATTTGAAGCACAAGTGTGGTAAAAGGATAGTAACATTGTCCCTTCTCTCTTTTTCTCTCATTTTTTTATTTGGGCCTTTTCTCTTTTTTTATGGCCCCTTTTCTTTCTCTTTTTTTATTTTTCGTTCGGAGTCTCATCCCGACTTGTGGGGGAATCATAGTCCATCATCCTTGTCTTCAATTGGGACAATGCTCTAAAAATGAAGATCATCACACTTTTATTTTCTTACAACTCAACAATTACAACTCAATACTTAGAACAAGATATGACTCTATGTGAATGCCTCCGGCGGTGTACCGGGATATGGAATGATTCAAGAGTGACATGTATGAAAGAATTATGAATGGTGGCTTTGCCAAAAATACAATGTCAACTACATGATCATGCTATCAATATGACAATGATGGAGTGTGTCATAATAAACGGAACGGTGGAAAGTTGCATGGCAATATATCTCGGAATGGCTATGGAAATGCCATGATAGGAAGGTATGGTGGCTGTTTTGAGGAACGTATATGGTGGGTGTATGATACCGGCGAAAAGTGCGCGGTATTAGAGAGGCTAGCAATGGTGGAAGGAAGAAAAGTGCGTATAATCCATGGACTCAACATTAGTCATGAAGAACTCATATACTTATTTCAAAAATCTACAAGTTATCAAATCAAAGTATTACGCGCATGCTCCTAGGGGGATAGATTGGTAGGAAAAGACCATCGCTCGTCCCCGACCGCCACTCATAAGGAAGACAATCAATAAATAAATCATGCTCCGACTTCATCACAAAACGGTTCACCATACATGCATGCTACGGGAATCAGAAACTTTAACACAAGTATTTCTCAAATTCACAACTAGTCAACTAGCATGACTCTAATATCACCATCTTCATATCTCAAAACAATTATCAAGCATCAAACTTTTCTTAGTATTCAACGCACTCAAAAGAAAGTTTTACAAATCTTGAATACCAAGCATATTAAGATTATTAAGCAAATTACCATGCTATTTAAGACTCTCAAAATAATCTAAGTGAAGCATGAGAGATCAAAAGTTTCTATAAAACAAATCCACCACCGTGCTCTAAAAGATATAAGTGAAGCACTAGAGCAAAACTATATAACTCAAAAGATATAAGTGAAGCACATATAGTATTCTAACAAATTCCAAATTATGTATGGCTCTCTCAAAAGGTGTGTACAGCAAGGATTATTGTGGTAAAATAAAAAACAAAGACTCAACTCATACAAGATGCTCCAAGCAAAACACATATCATGTGGTGAATAAAAATATAGCTCCAAGTAAAGTTACCGATGGAAGTAGACGAAAGAGGGGATGCCTTCCGGGGCATCCCCAAGCTTTAACTTTTTGGTGTCCTTAGATTATCTTGGGGGTGCCATGGGCATCCCCAAGCTTAGGCCCTTGCCACTCCTTGTTCCATAATCCATCAAAAGATTTCACCCAAAACTTGAAAACTTCACAACATAAAACTCAACAGAAATCTCGTGAGCTCCGTTAGCGAAAGAAAACAAAAGACCACTTCAAGGTACTGTAATGAACTCATTCTTTATTTATATTGGTGTTAAACCTACTGTATTCCAACTTCTTTTTGGTTTATAAACTATTTTACTAGCCATAGACTCATCAAAATAAGCAAACAACACACGAAAAACAGAATCTATCAATAACACAACAGTCTGTAGTAATCTGTAACTAACGTAAACTTCTGGAACTCCAAAAAATCATCCAAAATAGGACGACCTAGTAAATTTGTTTATCGATCAGTAGCAATTGGAATAACTATTTTATCATGTTTTGGTGATTTTTAACAATTGTTTTCGTGAACAGAAAGTTTCTGGAAATTACAGCAAGATCAAATAACTATCATCCAAGAAGATCCTATAGGTTTAACTTGGCACAAACACTAATTAAAACATAAAAACACATCTAACCAGAGGCTAGATCAAATATTTATTCCTAAACAGAAGCAAAAGCAAAAAACTAAAAATAAAATTGGGTTGTCTCCCAACAAGCGCTATCGTTTAACGCCCCTAACTAGGCATAAAAGCAAGGATAGATCTAGGTATTGCCATCTTTGGTAGGCAATTCTTCAATGAGACATCTATCTTCCATAGGAATTTCTTTCTTTTTAGTAATTACCAAACTTCTAGGCACAAAGTCAAAAAATTCATTCGTAGCAAATGGTTCCTTAATGATAGCAAAAAGGTTGGGATGAATACTTATAGATTTAAGATCCACAGTTTCCTTACTAGAGGATTCACCCTTATTTTTAGGAACATACATAAGCTTAGAAATGTTAGTGGGAGGACATTGAGTATTCTTTATGGAAGAAAAAGCAGTTCCCAAGTTGGTAATGATACCCTCAAGTTTATCGATTCTAGTGGAATCTTGATTTATTCTCTCATTAACTGTGGGTTCCTTCTCCTTAATATTTTTCAAAGTTACTCCTACCTTAGATCCATATTGGGTAATTTGATTGTGGATCTTTTTATCTAGATTTTAAATTAACTCAACGGTAGCAACTTTATTTTCAATAATTTCAAGTCTTTGCATTACATGCTCCAAAGTTAACATCGTTCCATTAACCAAGAGAGGTGGTGAGCCAAATAAATCTATCATAGCATTATAAGAGTCAAAAGTGTGGCTACCCAAGAAGTTCCCTCCGGTAATGGTATCAAGGATATATCTATACCAAGGATTAGCACCTACATAAAAATTGAGAACAAGAACTGAAGTAGATTGCTTCCTGGTAGATCTATTTTGAGCATTGCAAATTCTATACCAAGCATCTTTTAGAATTTCTCCCTCCCTTTGCTTAAAATTTAGAACTTCATTCTCGGGAGACAAGGGGAATATATAAGACTAGCCATGATGACAAGAAAGCAAGAAAGAGGCAAACAGAAAAAGAGAGGGCGAATAAAACGGCAAGGGTGAAGTGGGGGAGAGGAAAACGAGAGGCAAATGGCAAATAATGTAATGCAGGAGATAAGGGATTGTGATGGGTACTTGGTATGTTGACTTTTGCGTAGACCTCCCCAGCAACGGCGCCAGAAATGGCTCATTGTCAGGAGTCTAAATCTTGATTTGCCCTTGCGTAAGCCTCCCCGGCAACGGCGCCAGAAATTCTTCTTGCTACCTCTTGAGCACTCCATTGGATTTCCTTGAAGAGGAAAGGATGATGCATCAAAGTAGCGTAAGTATCTCCCTCAGTTTTCGAGAACCAAGGTGCCAATCCAGTAGGAGGCTACGCGCGAGTCCCTCGTACCTATACAAAGCAAATAACTCCTCGCAACCAACGCGATAAGGGGTTGTCAATCCCTTAACGGTCACTTACGAGAGTGAGATCTGATAGAGATGATAGATAATATTTTTGGTAGTTTTGTGATAAAGATGCAAAGTAAAATAAAAGCAAAGTAAAAAAGCAAAGGCAATAATAAAGTGATGGGAGATTGATATGAGGAAGATAGACCCGGGGGCCATAGATTTCCCTAGTGGCTTCTCTCAAGAGCATAAGTATTTTACGGTTGGTGAACGAATTACTGTTGAGCAATTGACAGAATTGAGCATAGTTATGAGAGTATCTAGGTATGATCATGTATATAGGCATCACGTCCGAGACAAGTAGACCGACTCCTGCCTGCATCTACTACTATTACTCCACTCATCGACCGCTATCCAGCATGCATCTAGAGTATTAAGTTAAGAAAACAGAGTAATGCCATAAGCAAGATGACATGATGTAGAGGGATAAATTCATGCAATATGATAAAAAAACATCTTGTTATCCTTGATGGCAACAATACAATGCGTGCCTTGCTGCCCCTGCTTTCACTCGAAAAGGACACCGCAAGATTGAACCCAAAGCTAAGCACTTCTCCCATTGCAAGAAAAACCAATCTAGTAGGCCAAACCAAACTGATAATTAGAAGAGACTTGCAAAGATAACCAATCATACATAAAAGAATTCAGAGAAGATTCAAATATTTCTCATAGATAATCTTGATCATAAACCCACAATTCATCGGTCTCGACAAACACACTGCAAAAATAAGATTACATCAAATAGATCTCCACGAGAGAGGGGGAGAACTTTGTATTGATATCCAAAAAGGGAGAATAAGCCATCTAGCTACTAACTATGGACCCGAAGGTCTGAGGTAAACTACTCACACTTCATCGGAGGGGCTATGGTGATGATGTAGAAGCCCTCCGTGGTGGATGCCCCCTCCGGCGGAGCTCCGGAACAAGCCCCAAGATGGGATCTCGTGGGTACAGAAGGTTACGGTGGTGAAATTATGTTTTTGGCTCCGTATCTGATTGTTTGGGGGTACGTAGGTATATATAGGAGGAAGAAGTACGTCGGTGGAGCACGGTGGGGCCCACGAGGGTGGAGGGCGCGCCTGGGGGGGAGGGCGTGCCCCCTATCTCGTGCCCAGCTCCTTTCTTTCTTGACGTAGGGTCCAAGTCTCCTGGATCATATTCGGTGAGAAAATCACGTTCCCGAAGGTATCATTCTTTTTGGACTCCGTTTGATATTCCATTTCTTCGAAACTCTGAAATAGGCAAAAAAACAGAAATTCTGGGCTGGGCCTCCGGTTAATAGGTTAGTCCCAAAAATAATATAAAAGTGGAAAATAAAGCCCAATAATGCCCAAAACAGTAGATAATATAGCATGGAGCAATCAAAAATTATAGATGCGTTGGAGACGTATCAGGCATCCCCAAGCTTAATTCCTGCTCGTCCTCGAGTAGGTAAATGATAAAAACAGAATTATTGATGTGGAGTGCTACTTGGCATTATTTCAATGTAATTCTTATTAATTGTGGTATGAATATTAATATCCGAAAGATTCAAGACAAAAGTTTAATATTGACATAAAAAAATAATACTTCAAGCATACTAAAAAAGCAATCATGTCTTCTCAAAATAACATGGCCAAAGAAAGTTATCCCTACAAAATCATATAGTCTGGCTATGCTCTATCTTCACCACACAAAGTATTTAAATCATGCACAACCCCAATGACAAGCCAAGCAATTGTTTCAAAAGTTTTGACATTCTCAAAACTTTTGCAATATTCACGCAATACATGAGCGTGAGCCATGGATATAGCACTATATTTGGAATAGAATGGTGGTTGTGGAGAGGGCAAAAAGGGAGAAGATAGTCTCACATCAACTAGGCATATCAACGGGCTATGGAGATGCCCATCAATAGATCGATATCAATGTGAGTGAGTAGGGATTGCCATGCAACGGATGCACTAGAGCTATAAGTATATGAAAGCTCAACAAAAGAAACTAAATGGGTGTGCATCCAACTGGCTTGCTCACAAAGACCTAGGGCAATTTTGAGGAAGCCCGTCATTGGAATATACAAGCCAAGTTCTATAATGAAAAATTCCCATTAGTATATGAAAGTGACAAAATGAGAGACTCTCTATCATGAAGATCATTATACTAATTTGAAGCACAAGTGTGGTAAAAGGATAGTAACATTGTCCCTTCTCTCTTTTTCTCTCATTTTTTATTTGGGCCTTTTCTCTTTTTTTTATGGCCACTTTTCTTTCTCTTTTTTTATTTTTCGTCCGGAGTCTCATCCCGACTTGTGGGGGAATCATAGTCTCCATCATCCTTTTCCTCACTTGGGACAATGCTCTAAAAATGAAGATCATCACACTTTTATTTTCTTACAACTCAACAATTACAACTCAATACTTAGAACAAGATATGACTCTATGTGAATGCCTCCGGCGGTGTACCGGGATATGCAATGATTCAAGAGTGACATGCATGAAAGAATTATGAATGGTGGCTTTGCCACAAATACAATGTCAACAACATGATCATGCTAGCAATATGACAATGATGGAGCGTGTCATAATAAACGGAACGGTGGAAAGTTGCATGGCAATATATCTCGGAATGGCTATGGAAATGCCATGATAGGAAGGTATGGTGGCTGTTTTGAGGAACGTATATGGTGGTTGTATGATACCAGCGAAAAGTGCGCGGTATTAGAGAGGCTAGCAATGGTGGAAGGAAGAAAAGTGTGTATAATCCATGGACTCAACATTAGTCATGAAGAACGCATATACTTATTTCAAAAATATACAAGTTATCAAAGAAAAGTATTACGCGCATGCTCCTAGGGGGATAGATTGGTAGGAAAAGACCATCTCTCATCCCGGACCGCCACTCATAAGGAAGACAATCAATAAATAAATCATGCTCCGACTTCATCACATAACGGTTCACCATACGTGCATGCTACGGGAATCAGAAACTTTAACACAAGTATTTCTCAAATTCACAACTAGTCAACTAGCATGACTCTAACATCACCATCTTCATATCTCAAAACAATTATCAAGCATCAAACTTTTCTTAGTATTCAACGCACTCAAAAGAAAGTTTTACAAATCTTGAATACCAGGCATATTAAGATTATTAAGCAAATCACCATGCTATTTAAGACTATCAAAATAGTCTAAGTGAAGCATGAGAGATTAAAAGTTTCTATAAAACAAATCCACCACCGTGCTCTAAAAGATATAAGTGAAGCACTAGAGCAAAACTATATAACTCAAAAGATATAAGTGAAGCACATAGAGTATTCTAACAAATTCCAAATTATGTATGGCTCTCTCAAAAGGTGTGTACAGCAAGGATTATTGTGGTAAACTAAAAAACGAAGACTCAAATCATACAAGATGCTCCAAGCAAAACACATATCATGTGGTGAATAAAAATATAGCTCCAAGTAAAGTTACCGATGGTAGTAGAAGAAAGAGGGGATGCCTTCCGGGGCATCCCCAAGCTTTAACTTTTTGGTGTCCTTAGATTATCTTGGGGGTGCCATGGGCATCCCCAAGCTTAGGCTCTTGCCACTCCTTGTTCCATAATCCATCAAAAGATTTCACCCAAAACTTGAAAACTTCACAACACAAAACTCAACAGAAATCTCGTGAGCTCCGTTAGCGAAAGAAAACAAAAGACCACTTCAAGGTACTGTAATGAACTCATTCTTTATTTATATTGGTGTTAAACCTACTGTATTCCAAATTCTATTTGGTTTATAAACTATTTTACTAGCCATAGATTCATCAAAATAAGCAAACAACACACAAAAAAACAGAATCTATCAAAAACAAAATAGTCTGTAGTAATCTGTAACTAACATAAACTTCTGGAACTCCAAATAATCATCCAAAATAGGACGACCTAGTAAATTTGTTTATCGATCAGCAGCAATTGGAATAAATATTTTATCACGTTTTGGTGATTTTTAACAATTGTTTTCGTGAACATAAAGTTTCTGGAAATTACAGCAAGATTAAATAACTATCATCCAAGAAGATCCTATAGGTTTAACTTGGCACAAACACTAATTAAAACATAAAAACACATCTAACCAGAGGCTAGATCAAATATTTATTCCTAAACAGAAGCAAAAGCAAAAACTAAAAATAAAATTGTTTTGTCTCCCAACAAGCGCTATCGTTTAACGCCCATAGCTAGGCATAAAAGCAAGGATAGATCTAGGTATTGCTATCTTTGGTAGGCAATTCTTCAATGAGACATCTATCTTCCATAGGAATTTCTTTCTTTTTAGTAATTACCAAACTTCTAGGCACAGAGTCAAAAAATTCATTCGTAGCAAATGGTTCCTTAATGATAGCAAAAAGGTTGGGATGAATACTTATAGATTTAAGATCCGCAGTTTCCTTACTAGAGGATTCACCCTTATATTTAGGAACATACATAAGCTTAGAAATTTTAGTGGGAGGACATGGAGTATTCTTTATGGAAGAAAAAGCAGTTCCCAAGTTGGTGATGATACCCTCAAGTTTATCGATTCTAGTGGAATCTTGATTTATTCTCTCATTAACTGTGGGTTCCTTCTCCTTAATATTTTTCAAAGTTACTCCTACCTTAGATCCATATTGGGTAATTTGATTGTGGATCTTTTTATCTAGATTTTAAATTAACTCAATGGTAGCAACTTTATTTTCAATAATTTCAAGTCTTTGCATTACATGCTCCAAAGTTAACATAGTTCCATTAACCAAGAGAGGTGGTGAGCCAAATAAATCTATCATAGCATTATAAGTGTCAAAAGTGTGGCTACCCAAGAAGTTCCCTCCGGTAATGGTATCAAGGATATATCTATACCAAGGATTAGCACCTACATAAAAATTGCGAAGAAGAACTGAAGTAGATTGCTTCCTGGTAGATCTATTTTGAGCATTGCAAATTCTATACCAAGTGTCTTTTAGAATTTCTTCCTCCCTTTGCTTAAAATTTAGAAATTCATTCTCGAGAGACAAGGAGAATATATAAGACTAGCCATGATGACAAGAAAGCAAGAAAGAGGCAAACAGAAAAAGAGAGGGCGAATAAAACGGCAAGGGTGAAGTGGGGGAGAGGAAAACGAGAGGCAAATGGCAAATAATGTAATGCAGGAGATAAGGGATTGTGATGGGTACTTGGTATGTTGACTTTTGCGTAGACATCCCCGGCAACGGCGCCAGAAATGGCTCATTGTCAGGAGTCCAAATCTTGATTTGCCCTTGCGTAAGCCTCCTCGGCAATGGCGCCAAAAATTCTTCTTGCTACCTCTTGAGCACTGCGTTGGATTTCCTTGAAGAGGAAAGGATGATGCAACAAAGTAGCGTAAGTATTTCCCCCAGTTTTTGAGAACCAAGGTATCAATCCAGTAGGAGGCTACGCGCGAGTCCCTCGTACCTACACAAAGCAAATAACTCCTCGCAACCAATGCGATAAGGGGTTGTCAATCCCTTAATGGTCACTTACGAGAGTGAGATCTGATAGAGATGATAGATAATATTTTTGGTATTTTTGTGATAAAGATGCAAAGTAAAATAAAAGCAAAGTAAAAAGGCAAAGGCAATAATAAAGTGATGGGAGATTGATGTGAGGAAGATAGACCCGGGGGCCATAGATTTCACTAGTGGCTTCTCTCAAGAGCATAAGTATTTTACGGTGGGTGAACGAATTACTGTTGAGCAATTGACATAATTGAGCATAGTTATGAGAGTACCTAGGTATGATCATGTATATAGGCATCACGTCCGAGACAAGTAGAACGACTCCTGCCTGCATCTACTACTATTACTCCACTCATCGACCGCTATCCAGCATGCATCTAGAGTATTAAGTTAAGAAAACAGATTAACGCCTTAAGCAAGATGACATGATGTAGAGGGATAAATTCATGCAATATGATAAAAAAACCATCTTGTTATCCTTGATGGCAACAATACAATGCGTGCCTTGCTGCCCCTGCTTTCACTCGAAAAGGACACCGCAAGATTGAACCCTAAGCTAAGCACTTCTCCCATTGCAAGAAAAACCAATCTAGTAGGCCAAACCAAACTGATAATTAGAAGAGACTTGCAAAGATAACCAATCATACATAAAAGAATTCAGAGAAGATCCAAATATTGCTCATAGATAATCTTGATCATAAACCCCACAATTCATCAGTCTCAACAAACACACCGCAAAAAGAAGATTACATCGAATAGATCTTCACGAGAGAGGGGGAGAACTTTGTATTGAGATCCAAAAAGAGAGAAGAATCCATCTAGCTACTAACTATGGACCCGAAGGTCTGAGGTAAACTACTCACACTTCATCGGAGGGGCTATGGTGATGATGTAGAAGCCCTCCATGGTGGATGCCCCCTCCGGCGGAGCTCCGGAACAGGCCCCAAGATGGGATCTCGTGGGTACAGAAGGTTACGGCAGTGGAATTAGGTTTTTGGCTCCGTATCTAATTGTTTGGGGGTATGTAGGTATATATAGGAGGAAGAAGTACGTCGGTGGAGCAAGGTGGGGCCCACGAGGGTGGAGGGCGCGCCTGGGGGGGAGGGCGTAGGGTCCAAGTCTCATGGATCATATTCGGTGAGAAAATCACGTTCCCGAAGGTTTCATTCCGTTTGGACTTCGTTTGATATTCCGTTTCTTTGAAACTCTGAAATAGGAAAAAAAGAACAACTCTGGGCTGGGCCTCCGGTTAATAGGTTAGTCCGAAAAATAATATAAAAGTAGAAAATAAAGCCCAATAATGTCCAAAATAGTAGATTATATAGCATGGAGCAATCAAAAATTATAGATACGTGCGGCCGTCCTGCCGCACCGATGGGTGCAGCGAGGATGCTTGCTGCTCGTTCCCCGCCGGGCCGTTGGTGGCGTTGGCAGCAGGAGAGGGAGAACGACGCGGTGGCTCGCCGACGGGAGCCGTCTGAGCGACGCCGGCGGTGAGGGCAGCCCGGTGCTCAGCTCGAGCGCGGCGAGCGTCCGCCATGGAGACGACGGAGCGGCGGAGCGACGGGTCGACGAAAGGGAAGCTACGACGCACCCCTACCTGGCGCGCCAAATGTCGGATGTGGGGTTCCGGCAAAACCCTTAAGGTTCGAACTCTGGGGTGCATGCGAAGATCTTCCCCTCCTACCGATCCACGCCCTAGCTCACTAATATCTCGCGGACGAACTCGACGCACTCGCAACACAGAAAGACACGAGATTTATACTATTTAGGGTCACCGTTGTGGTGTAATACCCTACTCCAATGTGTGTGGTGGTGGATTGCCTCTTGGGCTGATGATGAACAATACAAGGGGAAGAATAGCCTCCTGAGGTTGAGGTGTTCTTGTGCTTGGTGAACTAGCGTGGGTCTCGATCCTCCCTCTACTGTGGTGGCTAGCTCTACTTATATAGGCCCTGGTCCTCTCCCCAAATATTGAGCGGGAAGGGAGCCAACAATGGCAGGCGAATTTGAAAGGGGACAGCTAGCACAAGCTATCCTGACAAAAGTGGTCTTCGCCTGCTAAAGGCTCTGGTGATGACGATGTCTTGGGCTCCATGGTGACCTCCTTCTTGCCGTCCTGGTCACTGATATGGAAACCTTTGCTTAATGCCTTGGTACTCCGCGCCTGTGCCTGCTTCCTTAGCACCAAAGAGGAAAGAAGGACGCTGCGCACGCTGGCGCCCGCCTGGCGCCTGCCTGGTGTCGATCGTCATGGCTTACCTCACGAGAGCCTCGCGAGGTTTGCCCCGCCTTGATATCTCCGCTCCTCGTGAGCCTGACTGGCTAGGCCGCTCCTGAGAAGGTCTTGTGTTGTCCTCCTCACGAGGCTTGGCCCCTCGTGAAGGTATTGATTGCCTTGTTGACGAAGATGGGCGTACGATCCGCTAGCGGCGCCATGCCGTGGGCTGCAGGCAGGCAAGTCTGGGGACCCCCGTTCCCAAAACGCCGATAGCGCCAATTTTTTCGCTGAAGTGATTCCAAATTTTCGGCTTCCGCGGAAATATCTACCTCCCCACCCCCTCCCCCTTACCAAAAGCCACATTTCCCCTGTTTCCGCCTTTCTTTCCAACTTTAAACCTTCACTCCTTGCTTGCAGCGCCGCCTCCTCGCCGACGACCCTCCTTCACGCTGCTCGACCTCGCCTATCCAGGCAGGTAATCCACACCTGACCCACATCCTCCTCCTCCTTCCACATCCCACATGCCCCGACCGCCGACGCGAGCGCAACACCTTCCACCCAAATCACTTACCCCTCCACCAAATAAGCGCCGCCCTAAGCCATGGTGCACGCAGTATAGCTAGGATCTCAAGGAGCATTTGGCAGCGGAGAAGCAAATCGCGGCCGCACGCGCGGATAAGGTCGCGATGGCCGCCATTCGTGCCGACCCTAGATCTTGGAGGAGCACCTCGCCATCGAGGCCACCATTGACGCCTCGCGTGCCGACGCCAGGACGCGGTTGGCTGATTTAAACGAGAGTTAATGGCATTTTCTCGAGGCCATAGTTTGCTAGCTACTGCCTTTCCTTAACAAATTCTAGTGAATTGTGCTATCTACTTTTACCATGCAATCTTCTGCTATAGTAGATATGTTCTATATGTCGTGCAATGTGGTGTTCAGTTAACTGCTTGGTTCAATTCTGCAAATGTGATGTTCAATTCTTCAGGGTGTAATAGTTCCAAGTTGTTAAGCATGTTTGGTTTGATTAACTGTCTGACCTTCTATTACGTGTATGTTATATTGTGCAATGTGGTGCTCAGTTAATGTTTAGTTCATTTGTTGTGGTGTTTAGTTAACTGCTTGGTTCAATTCTGCAATGCGATGTCCAATTGTTGTGGCTGCATTCTGTTATTGTATACCATGTGAGGAATAAATCGAATTTGGCTGTACTAAATACATGAGAAACAAATACAATTGCTATATTTCCAAGTTGTTAAGCATGCTTGGTTTGGTTAACTGTCTAATATTCTATTAGGAGTATGTTATACTGTGCAATGTGGTGCTCGGTTAATGTTAGGTTCATTTTTTGTGGTGTTTAGCTAACTGCTTGGTTCAATTCTACACTGTGATGTCCAATTGTCGTGGGTAGAATTTTGTATTGTTGTGCATGTGAGGAATAATCAAATTTGGCTGCACTTAATACTTGAGAAACATATACAAGTGCTATATTTCTTAGTTCTTAATCATGCTTGGTTTGGATAAATGGGTTTTCCATGTGGCTTGAATTAATCTGATGAATCTGCAATGTCACTAGTAGAAAAGGGGGCAAAGGTCCAGGCCGGGTCAGCCCATTAGTCCCGATTCAGTCTAGAACCGGGACCAATGGGGGCATTGGACCCGGTTTGTGAGCCCAGGGGGCCGGCCGGGCCACGTGGGCCATTGGTCCCGGTTCGTCTGGACCTTTGGTCCCGGTTGGTGGGACGAACCGGGACCAATGGGCCTCGCTCCTAGCCCACCACCACTGGTCCCGGTTGGTGGCATGAACCGGGATCAAAGGCTCCCCTTTAGTCCCGGTTCATGCCACCAACTGGGACCTCCGAGTACATTAAGGGCGTGCATGAGTTTCTCGATGCGGCTGAGGCAAACAAGCAGAATGGTTTTATTTGTTGTCCATGCCCTAACTGTGGGAATACGAAGTCTTACTCTGACCGGAAAATCCTTCACACCCACCTGCTTCACAAGGGTTTCATGCCACACTATAATGTTTGGACGAGGCACGGAGAAATAGGGGTTATGATGGAAGACGATGAAGAAGAAGAGTACGATGACAACTATGTGCCCAATGATGCTGCAACGGGTGAAGCTACTGAAGATCAAGAGGAACAAGACGATGTGCCCGATGATGATGATCGCATGTTAAAGGATCACAAAAAAGGGTTGTACCCCAATTGCGAAGATGGCAACACAAAGCTCGGTACCGTACTGGAATTGCTGCAGTGGAAGGCAGAGAATGTTGTGCCTGACAAAGAATTTGAGAAGCTACTGAAAATATTGAAGAAGAAGCTTCCAAAGGATAACGAATTGCCCGACAGTACATACACAGCAAAGAAGGTCGTATGCCCTCTAGGATTGGAGGTGCAAAAGATACATGCATGCCCTAATGACTGCATCCTCTACCGCAGTGCATACAAGGATCTGAACGCATGCCTGGTATGCGGTGCATTGCGGTATAAGGTCAGACGAGATGACCCTAGTGATGTTCACGGCGAGCCCCCCAGGAAGAGGGTTCTTGCGAAGGTGATGTGGTATGCCACTATAATACCACGGTTGAAATGTCTGTTCAGAAACGGGGAGCATGCCAAGTTGATGCGATGGCACAGTGAGGACCGTAAGAAAGACGGGAAGTTGAGAGCACCCGCTGACGGGTCGCAGTGGAGAAAAATCGAGAGAAAGTACTGGGATGAGTTTGCAAAGGACCCAAGGAACGTATGGTTTGCTTTAAGCACGGATGGCATTAATCCTTTCGGGGAGCAGAGCAGCAATCACAGCACCTGGCCTGTGACTATATGTATGTATAACCTTCCTCCTTGGATGTGCATTAACAGGAAGTTCATTATGATGCCAGTTCTCATCCAAGGCCCTAAGCAACCCGACAACGACATTGATGTGTACCTAAGGCCATTAGTTGAAGAACTTTTACAGCTGTGTAATGGAAACAGTGTACGTACGTGGGATGAGCACAGACAAGAGGAATTTAACCTAAAGGCGTTGCTGTTCGTGACCATCAACGATTGGCCCGCTCTCAGTAAACTTTCAGGACAGACAAACAAAGGATACCACGCATGCACACACTGTTTAGATGACACTGAAAGTATATACCTGGACAAATGCAGGAAGAATGTGTACCTGGGCCATCGTCGATTTCTTCCGACCAACCATCAATGTCGAAAGAAAGGCAAGCATTTCAAAGGCGAGGCAGATCACCGAAAGAAGCCCGCCATGCTTACCAGTGATCACATACTTGCTATGGTCAATGATTTACACGTAATCTTTGGAAAGGGTCCCGGCGCACTAGCTGTTCCGAATGACGCTGAGGGACACGCACCCATGTGGAAGAAGAAATCTATATTTTGGGACCTGCCCTACTGGAAAGACCTAGAGGTCCGCTCTTCAATCGACGTGATGCACGTGACGAAGAACCTTTGCGTGAACCTGCTAGGCTACTAGGGCGTGTATGGAAAGACAAAAGATACACCCGAGGCACGGGAGGACCTGCAACGTTTGCACGAAAAAGACGGCATGCCTCCGAAGCAGTATGAAGGTCCTGCCAGCTACGCTCTTACGAAAGAAGAGAAAGAAATCTTCTTTGAATGCCTGCTCAGTATGAAGGTCCCGACTGGCTTCTCGTTGAATATAAAGGGAATTATAAATATGCTAGAGAAAAAGTTCCAGAACCTAAAGTCTCATGACTACCACGTGATTATGACGCAACTACTTCCGGTTGCATTGAGGGGGCTTCTACCGGAAAACGTCCGATTAGCCATTATGAAGCTATGTGCATTCCTCAATGCAATCTCTCAGAAGGTGATCGATCCAGAAATCGTACCAAGGCTAAGGAGTGATGTGGTGCAATGTCCTGTCAGTTTCGAGCTGGTGTTCCCACCATCCTTCTTCAATATCATGACGCATGTCCTAGTTCATCTAGTCGACAAGATTGTCATTATGGGGCCCGTATTTCTACACAATATGTTCCCCTTTGAGAGGTTCATGGGAGTCCTAAAGAAATATGTCCGTAACCGCGCTAGGCCAGAAGGAAGCATCTCCATGGGCCATCAAACAGAGGATGTCATCGGGTTTTGTGTTGACTTCATTCCTGGCCTTAAGAAGATAGGTCTCCCTAAATCGCGGTATGAGGGGAGACTGACTCGAAAAGGCACTCTTGGAAGTGACTCAATAATATGCAGGGACGGATATTCTTGGTCTCAAGCACACTACACAGTTCTATAGAACTCTACCTTGGTGACCCCGTATGTCGATGAACACAAGAACAGTCACTGGATTACATGTGAAAACATTAGTACTTTCAGCAGTTGGTTGGAAGCACGTCTCAGAGGTGACAACACTGTTTGTGATGAGTTGTACTTGTTGTCCAGGGGACCATCTTCGACTGTATTGATTTACAAAGGATACGAGATAAATGGGAATACATTTTACACGATTGACCAAGATCAAAAGAGCACCAACCAAAACAGCGGTGTCCGCTTTGATGCAACAATCAAGAAGGGAAAGGACACATATTATGGTTACATAGTGGACATATCGGAACTTGACTACGGACAAGATTTTAAGGTCCCTTTGTTTAAGTGCAAATGGGTCAATCTGTCAAGAGGCAGGGTACATGTAGACCCACAGTACGGAATGACAACAGTGGATCTGAAAAATCTTGGGTACACTGACGAATCGTTCGTCCTAGCCAATGATGTGGCATAGGTTATCTATGTGAAGGACATGTCTACCAGACTGAGAAAAAGAAAGGATAAGGAAACGAATAAATCATACGATGAGCCAAAGCGCCACATAGTTCTTTCAGGAAAAAGGGACATCCTGGGAGTGGAGGGCAAGACAGACATGTCTGAAGATTATGAAAAGTTTCATGAAATTCCTCCCTTCAATGTCAAGGCTGACCCAAGCATCCTGATAAACGATGAAGATTATCCATGGTTATGGCGCAATAAGCAAATGACACAAGCGAAGAAAAAGTGAAGACTTTCTCCCGCAACTATTATGATGATACCATGCCAAATTTGTAACAGACGAGTATGCTATGCCAACTTTTTGAGAGTTCATTTGAAAACTATGAATTTAGGTCAAATTTTCTCTATAGGTGCATCTATGTTCAAATTTTAACTATTCAAATTTGAAAACTAATGGCACTAACAGAAAGTTTATAATTTTTCTAAAACTAATGGCACTAACAGAAAGTTTATAATTTTGCTGACCTAAAAACAAAAAGAATTAAAAAATAAAGCAAAAAACAAAAGAAAATAAATAATACAGAAAACAAAACAAAAAACTGGAAAAAAATAAAAATAGCAACAATATGTATTTTGTTGTAAGTAGAAACAAAATAAAATAAATAAAGCAACAAAGAAAACAAAAAAACAAAAAAAGTGTTTTCAAATTTGAAAACTAATGGCACTAACAGAAAGTTTATAATTTTTCTAAAAATAAAAGCAAAAAGAATTAAAAATAAAGCAAAAACCAAAAGAAAATAAATAATGCAGAAAACAAAACAAAAAAACCAGAAAAAAATTAGGGCTCGCCCCTGGCCCATGACCATTAGTCTCGGTTTGTGCCACAAACCGGGACTAAAGGGTTGGCCCTCGCTGCACCCAGAGTTTAGTCCCACCTCGCCAACCGAAGGGCGCCCACACCGATTTATAAGCCCGTCCCTCTCTGCCTTGTTGAGCTCCTCTCAAAGTGAAAATAGATGCCCCTATACAGGAAATTTGACCTAAATTCATAATGAATTTCTCTGAAATTCATAGAAATTGATTATGAATTTAGGTCGAATTTTCTCTACAGGTGCATCTATGTTCATTTTTTTAGTAAAGTTAATCACAAACTTGTGATTCACACAAATTTTAAAAAATTCAAATTTGAACTATTCAAATTTTAAAACTAATGGCACTAACAGAAAGTTTATAATTTCTGTGACCTAAAAGAAAAAAGAAATCATTAAAAAACTATAAGTATTTAGTTCTAAGTAGAAATGAAAAAATAAATAGCAAAAAATTAGAAAAATGCCTATAATATTTGTTATGACTAACTAAAATTAAAAGAAAAAAGAAATCATTAAAAAACTATAAGTATTTAGTTCTAAGTAGAAATGAAAAAATAAATAGCAAAAAATTAAAAAAAATGCCTATAATATTTGTTATGACTAACTAAAATTACCAAATTGAGTATAATGATAAAACACAATAATATTAAATAGCAGGAAAAAGAATGACTCAAAAATCAATTTTTATAGTAAAGTTATTCATAAACTTGTGATTCACACAAATTTTAAAAAATTCAAATTTAAACTATTCAAATTTTAAAACTAATGGAACTAACAGAAAGTTTATAATTTTTGTGACCTAAAATAAAAAAGAAATCACTACAAAACTATAAGTATTTAGTTCTAAGTAGAAATGAAAAAATAAATAGCAAAAAAGAAAAAAAAATGCCACCTACTGGGCCACCACGGCCTGAATACGACTAGAAACCCAACCATGGGCCAGGATTCAGGCCTGCGGCAGGCCCAGTAGGCCCACAGGCATTGCAGTGACAGATTAGGCCCGAAAGCCTGCAGTTGAGAGGAGCTCGAGAGGGTGAGTGCAGCAGCGTTTATAAACCACTCCCGAGCCCTCTCAACTAGCGAGGTGGGACTAAACTTTTGGGCGCGGGGCAGCACAAGGCCATTGGTCCCGGTTGGTGGCACCAACCGGGACTAAAGGTGGGCATTGGTCCCGGTTCGTGGCACCAACCGGGACCAATGGCCCCCTTTAGTCCCGGTTGGTGCCACCAACCGGGACCAAAGGCCGCCGCTTCCCGCCCTTTGGGTTGTTGAAAAGAGGCCTTTGGTCCCGGTTGGTGGCACCAACCGGGACTAAAGGTAGCATTCGTCCCGGTTGCTGCCACGAACCGGGGCCAATGCTCTGGGTATATAAGCTGGACTTGTGAAAAATTCACAACTTCACCATCAGTTCATGCCCGACGCCCCAGCACCGCTCCTCATCGCCGTCGCCGTCATCGCCCCTGCCTCCAACGCCGTCGCCGCGTCTCCCCTGCCCCCGTCGCCGTTGCCGTGCCGCCCTGCCTCCGGCGCCGTGGCCGCGCGGCCCCTGCCGCCGACCACGCCGTCGCCGCACCGGCCCCTAGCCCGCTCCCTAGCCCCTTCCCGCGACCCGCCCCCGCCCGCCGGCGCCCTTGCCTCCCTCGCCGTCGCCATCGCCAGAAGCCCCCGCTGTGAGCCGCCGCACCGGTCTGGCTCTGTTTTTATTTTTGTATTAGATTATTTTTTTTTCATATATATACAATGTATATTTTATGTATGTGGCTATATGTAAGTTCAGAGCATGTTTTTTATTAGATTAATTATTTATTAGATTTATTACATTAATGTTTTTGTTCACAGCATGTTTTTGTTCATATATGTATTTTTTTGTTCAAATGTGTATTAATGTTTTTGTTGCATATATGTAAATTTTTCAATGTATATATGTATGTGGTAGCTATATATGCATGATGAGGGGGGTGGGGGTCGATATACCCCCTCCCCGATAATTTCAACATGAGCGGAGGTTGATATACCCCCTCCCCGATAACATTTTTTAGAAAAGTTTTATATATCTAGCTAGGAAGAAAGGAAGAAGGAATGAACTAAGAAGAGAAAGAAGAAGAAAAAAGAGGAGAAGAAGAAGGAATAGAGGAGAAGAAGAAAAAATATACAAACTCTCTCGAGGCCACCCCAAACCCTTGAAGCATTGTCGAGGCCACCCCAAACCCTAGAGAAGCAGCGTCGAGGCCACTAATTAATATATATGATTTCTTACTATGATTAGCTAGCTAGTTCTACGTTTGCCACTAATATATCCATCTGTCATGTTTGAATAATAATTGCCATGTTATAAATATTTGTAGAAACTATGGACACCGCCCGAGACGAAGCAAAAGAAGCGATGTTGAGGGACATAATCGCACAAGGAAGTGATGCCGTCTCGTTGTTTCTCAACGACACCGATGGTCTGGAAGGAGAGGGTGAAGAAGCTGGCTCCGGTGACCTAATGCCGGTGCAAGAAGGAGTACGTGAGGACAGCTCCAGTGACCCAATGCCGGTGCAAGAAGGAGACCGTGATGACGGCTCCGGTGACCGAACCGAGTCCGGCCAGGTATATATATCGTTAAGCCTGTGCTGACTAGCTAATTGATGCATTCATTGTTTTGGTATGTACACATATTAATTAAGTCTTTGTTCTTTTTTCTAGCCCTCCGGATCGAGCACAACTGAGGTAAAGAGATGAGGCCCGAAGGAAAAGTTGAGCTCGGATGAAAGGTTTGAGATCAGAGCAATCACGCCCGACGGCCAACCGATTGAACCCATCCAAACAAAGAACACATTTGTTGCTTAGTGCGGGGTTCTGGTTAGGGACAAGATCCCGATCAGCATCCAACAATGGTTAAAGCCATCTACAGAAGACCCTGAGGTGTCTTACGTCAATGATATGCAGAAAAATGATCTTTGGACTAAGCTGAAGTCAAATTTCAGCCTACCGCCAGAGGATGATCCGGAGAAGCCAGTTAAAGAGCAATTAATCAAGTCTTTTGCTCTTAAGAGGAAGGTAGACCTATTCAGGAGGTGGAAGAAAGAGCTGAATAAGTTTGCCGATAAAAAAGAGACACCAGAATTCAAGGGCAGATATGAGAAGATCAGAGATCACTGGCCCGCATTTGTGGCCCACAAGACATAGGAAAAGAGTAAGAAGATGTTGGCGATAAACAAGAAAAATGCTGCGAAGAAGACACATCACCATCGCACGGGGTCAGGTGGCTACCTCGTAGCTCGGCCTAAGTGGGACAAGGCTGAGAATGATCTGGTTGAAAAAGGGATCGAACCAGAGACAATGAACTGGCCAGACCATTGCCGGACTTGGTTCTTCGGGGCTGGCGGAACCTTGGACCCTGTAACAGGGAAGTGCATTTGGACAGACGAGCAACTTGACATACCCTTGAAGAAGCTTCGGTACTATATCGAAGCAGCGCAGCAAGGGACGTTCCTTCCAGACAGAGAGAAGGACGAGCTCACATTGGCCCTCGGGAATCCTGAGCACCCTGGGCGGACATGAGGCACGACAGGCTCCATTCCGTGGAAGGCTGGGTTTCCAGACGCAGGCGGTTACAAATGCCAGGAGAGGAGGAAGAAAGTGCAGCTGTCCGAACTGTAGGCGCTTAAAGCAAGGGTACTCGGGATAGAGGAACGAGAAGCAAATCGTGGCAAATGAACTGCCGAAGCTTCCCCCGAAGCTATCCCGCCATCTCAGCGGAGAAGCAGCATGGCTTCCACCGAGCTGCTTTAGCCGGAGCATGTCTTGACGGCTCCTGCAAGCTATCCCGTGGATGCTATCATGGAGTCTCAAAATTTCCACCTTATGACGCAATGGATTAATATGAAGGTCAAGGCGGCTGTTGGCTCTGTTTATCCTTCTGAACCCGGCGCAACTTTTCACTGCTGGCCAATTCCAGAAGGATATGCTAGGGTGATGGTGGATGAAATAACGGAGGGATTTGAGGACCTCTTGCTTGCCCCCCACTCAAGGTGCCTAGCGACATCGTCGATCCGAGGATGGTGCCCGGTTATAGCAATCTTGACGATTACCTGCCCAACGATGTACATTATGATCCCATGGAGGTGCAGATACACAAATACGAGTACGGGAAGCCTCTCGTCAAAGATGAAAAATCTCTAACAACGATGATGCGAAGATTGCATGATTGGTACTTGAGAATCTGCAGAGAGTCTGGGGGGAGGAGTACTTTGTATGTGAGAGTTAAACCGGAGCATGACCTCGTTGGAATTGATCTGTTGCCTATTCCATTTGAGGAGTTCTATCAGTTTTTCAATCAATTGGCCCGCGATAAAGCAACGGTCACCTGCTACTGTCTGTAAGTACTACTACTTCTGTCATTAAGTCTCTCTATATAGCTCAACTCTTTCATTGCATGCATTTATAATTATCCTCACTATATTATGCAGATTGAAGATCGCCGAATTGAAGAAAAGACAAGTCGGTGATATTGGGTTCGTTAACACATATCTCATAGATGCAACTCAGGTTAAGTTTCATGCCGCAGAAACTGAGGCCAGCTTGCTGAGCACAAAGATATAATACTCTTTCCTTACAACTTCAAGTGAGTGTTACTGTCTTGTGCATATTCGGTTTCCCATATATATTAGTCCAGGTTATAGTAATGTAATCGATGAGTTATGCATGCGTGCGCAGGTACCACTATATTCTCCTAGAGATTAGGCTTGAGCAGGGAGTAGTAACTGTCTTGGACTCTAGACGAAAAGATCCCCAGGAGTATGCGGACATGACTGAAATCCTCGAGAAGGAAGTTAAATTGATCATTATCCACCATATCAGCAACTTTGTTCATTTCCTGATATCAAGTAATTGTTTTCTTTTGTCTGGCAGGGTTGGAGAAAATTCACCAAAAAATCTCCGGGACTGCCGAAGATGCTGTAATTTAGATACCCGAAAGTAAGTACTATAGTAGCATGTTCCGCGCGTCTCCTAGCTATTGATTCAAGCGCTAATCTCATCAATACCATTTGGCATTCTTGCTTATCAGTTTGATTGTCCTCTATTTGTTGTAAAGTGGTTGTGGCAGGAACAAGGGAATGCTTTCTGTGGATACTACATCTGCGAGTCCATCCGCCACACGACCTGTGAGCGGGGCTACTCTGACAAACAATATGAAGTGCGTAAATAACAATATTCACAATTTTATTTTATTACCATCATTTGTGTTGAGTTTCACTCATTCATATATATATGTATTGACCCCCTTCTTCAAATTAGATGTTTCGGCAGCGGGATGAACTCCTAGAACCAGATCGCATGCGAGCAATTCAAGAGGAATTGGCGGCATTCTTTCTTGACCACGTGATCACTGAAGACGGAGAATACTATGTGGACCATGCGTCCATAATTTAGGAGATTATATTTGTAAGAGATAATTATTGTATATATGTAGCCGGTAGTGTTGGATAGATATACGAGAACTTGTTGTTCGACCAATCTCTCGAAGAAGGAGAGGTGGTCGATATCACATCTCTTTGTATGCATATATGTTCATGACGATCTTCTGTTTCCTTCGTTTGCTTACTAGCTAGCTATAGCGCGTGTCTAGTCCTCTCTATACGTATCTATAGTACGTAGCATCGACCAAGCACGGACATAAGAGAGGATACTTCTCTCTATTAATTAGCTATCTAACACAATATATGAAATACCTAAATTAACCCGCCAAAACCCCCAACCCCCCCCCCTTTCAAAAAAAACAAAAACCCCAGCCACAGAAATGCTGACGCGTGGATGCATATTGGTCCCGGTTGGTGCCACCAACCGGGACAAAAGGCCCTCCTGCCTGGGCTCAGGGCACAGGCCACGTGGAGGCCCATCTGTCTCGGTTCTGGTTTGAACCGGGACTAAAGGGTCAGGGCATTAGTAACGACCCTTTAGTCCCGGTTCAGGAACCGGGACAAAAGGCCCTTACAAACCGGGACAAAAGGCCTGTTTTCTACTAGTGTGTGCTTACTTTTCATCAACATATTTTACTGATAGCATGCGAACCCTTACTTAACCTGATGACTAACTACCTTATATGTGTTGCAGGGAAACAATGGGAAGCACTGAGGTTTACAATTAAGGTTAGCACGTGCCTGGTTCATTGTCTAATAGCACATTATTGTGCAATTGCGGGAACCATTCTAATATTTAGGTTTTTAACAATTTGGTCTTACACATGTAGGTCCTGCGGTCAGAGGTTTTGACCCACTGTTCGACCCTTTTTGCATATGGGGAGTTGTCCAGGAATATCAGTCAAGTCAAAAAACTCAGAAAGATTGTTAGGATAAAGAAATTAGCGACATAAAACAACAAGATCTTTTTCTGCACAATGAAGAAGACATCAGTTCACTACAGGATGGTACTAACTATTATACCTTGCCTTTTTTATTCGTTTGCCCCATTTCCAATATAGAGAAGATATTTATGCACATCCTTGTTTTCAGGCCTTTCCAAAGCAGTTCACTGATGATTACCTCTCAAACCACATGTATGGTCAGGAGGTGAGGAAGGTATTCATACAACACCCTCGGTTCAATATTGAAGTGTTCCTGAAGAGGACGGAGGATGGACGGTCAATCATCCACATGTACTGGCTAAAGTTACAAAGACCTTCAACATCAATGAAGGCTCAATATTCGCCTTCTGCTTCAGCAGTTTTCCATATGAGATACATCTGTCTATGTATTGTCTATGATGCTAATTTTGAAAGGTTATAGATGTTGCATGTGAAACTTGGTCCTGGTGTAGTTGTGTAATGGGGTAGCTGAGTGCTGAAGCTATATGATGTTGTACTCTGATGTATTTCAATTATGAAAATGAAATATATTGTGTGCTTAATATGAAATGTCAATTAGATTAATAAATGGATTAGGAATAATCGGATAATTAGCCTGCTAATTAGGTTTTTCTATTGCAAACGGTTATTGAGAAAACACCGCGTGCGATGCATTCAATAACGCACACATTTTCTAGGAATAAACCCTTTTAGATTAATGAACAATCACACATGACATCCTCTTGAAAACTGTTTGCGTTAGGCCACCTGGCGCAAACGTTTACCACATAAAAACTATGTGTGATGGACAACCCTTGACACAAAATTTCTTCTAGGCACCGTGTGTGATGAATTCGATAATGCAAACGATAAAATTATTAATACCTTGTGCAATGGAAACACTATCAGAAACGATTTAACCGGGAACATTGTGTGTGATGTACTTGCAAACAGAAACCTTTTCCTTGGAGCGACTGTGTGGGATGTATATACAAACAGAAACGTTTAGCGCTGGCTGACTATGTGGGATGTACTTACGACCGGAAATGATTTTGCATGTATAATTGTATTTTTTAGCACTACTGTATGTATTTCTGTATTTGAGTGCTCGCCAGTCGCACACGACCTCATTTTGCCGAGCATGTGTGCCAGGAGGGCATATCCCCGACGGTTTCTTGGTCGTGTGGGAAGGACCCCCCCTATCACCCACACTCACTTGGCGATGGTTCCAAAGGCCGTCGCGGAAAGGGATTAAAATTTATTTGTTTAGCATCTCATTGTACTAGTGTAAAGACATCAATACTCAAGCATCCCGACAAACAATCATGTCTTTCAGAATATCAAATGCTAAAGAATGTTATCCCTACAAAATCATATAGTCTTGTCATGCTCTGTCTTCCCAGCTCAAAGTATAAATCATGTACTACCCCGGTGTCAGCCAAGCAATTGGTTCATACTTTTTAACGCGCTTCAGCATTTTCAACTCTCACGCAATACATGAGCGCAAGCCATGGATATAGCAATATAGGTGGAATAGAATGCGGTGGTAGTAGACAAAAGAAGGGAAGAAAGTCTCACATTAACTAGGAAAACTAATGGACTATGGAGATGTCCATCAATCGATATCAATGTGAGGAGTAGGGATTGCCATTCAATGGATGCACTAAGAGCTATAAGTGTATGAAAGCTCAATATGAAACTAAGTGGGTATGCATCCAACTCTGCTACGGAAAAATTCCCACTAGCTAATATATGAAAGTGACAACATAGGAGACTCTCTATATGAAAAACGCGGTGCTACTTTGAAGCACAAGTGTGGTATTTGCATGCCCCTTCCCCTTTTTTTCATTCATTTTTTTCTTCCTTTTTTTCTTTTTTTTCTTTTTTTCTTTTAGTCTGGAGTCTCATCCCGACTTGTGGGGGAATCATGGTCTCCATCATCCTATCATCATTAGTACATGCTCTAATAATGGATAATGATGATCATCACACTTCTATTTACTTATAACTCAAAAGAAATAAAAATTACAACTCAATACCTATGACATAGTATGACTCTGTATGATGAAAATGAATGCTCAAGTCAACTATATGATGGAAGTGCATGGCAATATATCTCGGAATGGCTATGGAAATGCCATAATAGGTAGGTATGGTGGCTGTTTTGAGGAAGGTTTAATAAGATTTATGCACCGGCGAAAGTTGCACGGTACGAGAGAGGCTAGCAATTATGAATGGGTGAGAGTGCGTATAATTCATGGACTCACATTAGTCATAAAGAACTCATATACTTATTGCAAAATTTTATTAGCCCTCTAAGCAAAGTAATACTACGCATGCTCATAGGGGGGAGGTTGGTAGGAGTTAACCATCACGCGCCCCCGACCTTCACACAAAGATAGACAAACAAGGATAAATTGTGCTCCAACTTTCATAGCATAACGAAAGACTATACGTGCATGCTCCGGGAATCACAAACCTTAACACCAATATTCTTACTAACCACAAACATTTACTAGTACCTCTCACATATTATCATCTCTATATTGCAAAACTATTGCAAGGAATCAAACATATCATATTCAGTGATCCATAAGATTTATGTAGGATTTTATGACTAACCATGCAATTGACCAATTCCTCTTGACTCTCTAATTAGATATAAGTGAAGCATGAGAGTTTAATTCTTTCTACAAAAGATCATGCTCTAAAAAATATAAGTGAAGCAAGAGAGCATTCTACGACCATCGGTTTTCTATGTGAAGAGAAACAGGCAATCCAAACTTCAAATGATATAAGTGAAGTACATGAAGCATTCTATAAAGCCATACTCAAAAGATATAATTGAAGTGCAATGAGAATTCTATAAATCAACCATGGACTATCTCATACCAGCATGGTGCTTAAAAGAAAAGTGAAAAATAAACGCAAAAGACGCTCCAAGATTTGCACATATCATGTGAACGAAACGAATCTGAAAACATACCGATACTTGTTGAAGAAAGATGCGATGCCTTCCGGGGCATCCCCAAGCTTAGACACTTGAGTCTCCTTGAATATTTACTTGGGGTGCCTTGGGCATCCCCAAGCTTGAGCTCTTGCCTCTCCTCCTTCTCCTCACATCGAGACCTCCTCGATCTTCGAACACTTCATCCACACAAAACTTAACCGAACTTTTAGTGGCGGGGTTAGTGAATATGACAATTAAATCCAATCATGTACTTCTGTAACATTATTGTATAATTATAAACAAACATTACCCACTATGCTATCACAATTATATGTCCCCAAGTCAAGGAGGCTTCAACTAGAATTCAAACATACGCTAATAATGAAGCTATAATAGCAATCTGTGAAAATAGGACAGTCTATAAAGATTTGAATATTAACCATACTTATGTAACTCTAAAAATTCTTAAAAATCAGTATGAAAAAAACAATTTGTATATAAAGACTGTGCAAAAAGTTTCAGAAGCTTTTGACGTTCCAGTAAAAAATCAAAATTCATGCGCCACAGCCAAAGTTTCTGTTTCTGCACCACACAAACCAATAAGCAATCTAATCATCCTAAAGGCAAATCTTGCCACATTATGTTTATAATACAATGGAATTGTAAAAGGGGATAATTATTTTTTTTGAAAAGTTTCCGTGAGCATGAACAAAGTTCAAGGAGCTCCCCCACTTCAACAATGCTTGTCTCTATCACTTTCACTTTCCTTTTTGAAAAGTTTTGGGTTCCCCTCTATTTTTTTTGTTTTTAAACTTTCTAAAAGCACTCAATAGAAATAAATGTTTCTCTAAAACTTTTGGGTTGTCTCCCTGGCAGCGCTTTCATTAAAGCCATTAAGCTAGGCATAAAGTGCTCAAGTAATGGTTCCACCCGGATCCCAAGGTATATCAAAGCCAATTTTAATCAACAATGATTTAGCATTTAGTAATGAGCACAAAGTGATGTGTGTCATGTAACAACGAAGTCTAACTCTCTTCCTATGCATAGGCATGTCATACAAGAACAATTCATGCACATCAAGTAAAGGCCAATGCATAGTATAAGCAGTTTCTTGCAATTTTGTTGTGTTAGAAACATAGAGAGGCGGAGATGTAGTTCCTCTCTCATAATAATTGCAAGTAGGAGCAGCAAGCACATGCATATTATATTTATCAAAATCATCATGTGCAACAGTAAAAGGCAACCCATCAATGTAATCCTTAATAAGTGTAAAATTCTCTGATATGGTGTAGTTGGGAGAATTCAAAAAGGTAATAGGACTATCATGAGTGGGTGCAATAGCAACAATTTCATTCTTGACATAAGGAACTATAACAAGTTCATCTCCATAAGCATAATTCATATTGGCATCATGGCCACAAGCATAGCAAGCATCATTAAAAAGGGATATTTCAAAAGAATCCAAGGGATCATAGCAATCATCATAGCATTCATCCTTCGGTAAGCACGAAGGAAAATTAAACAGTTTATGAGTTGAGGGGTTACTCTCATTAGAAGGTGGGAATGGGTGATCAATCCGCTCTTCCTCCTTTTGTTCTTCGCTCTCCTCCTCATATTTTTCATCCAATGATCTCACAGTTTCATCAATTCCTTCTTCCATAGACTCCTGCAAAATATTAGTCTCTTCCTGGACAGTGGAGACTTTCTCAATAAATGCATCAATATCGGAATTCAATTTATAATTATCATAGCAATATTTAAGGATAGCTAAATTTTGAAGTCTATAAACTGAATCATCAAAATCTTCAACCTCTTTAAACAAAGATTCAATTTCACATTGCACCCTTAAAAGCAACAAATTCTTCTATTCGTTCCACATCATATTAATCATATATACCTCTAGAATAAGAAGACAAGGTTTCATTATCATTAAATTCGCATGAAAAGGTAAGATGTGGAGCATCCATCCTAGAGCAACAAGTATAATCATATCTCAAGCATAGCTCCCAAGCATACCAATGCAACATATGAATTTGATCCCATAACAATTTCCCTTTATGAGCCAAGTGATAATCCCTAAAGTATTCACGTTGATCCAATGTTACTCCCATTATATGGTTGAATGGGGTTTTGTTGGGATCATCAAAGTAGTGCATAATATCTTTCACATAACGAGCATCGAGGGTTTTAGGAGGTTTCCCATCTCCATGAGTAGCAGGTACAACTAATTTTTTGGTGTTTCGTGTTCCATATCCATAACTAAAGATAGAGAACAACTTAGAACAGAAAATAAAAACTACTTAGTGATAAAGCAAACAAGCACACACGAGAATATCCACCCCACACTATTGCTCACCGGCAACGGCGCCAGAAAAAGGTCTTGATAACCCACAAGTATAGGGGATCATTTGTAGCCTTCTTCGATAAATAAGAGTGTCGAACCCAATGAGGAGCTAAAGGCAGAACGAATATTCCCTCAAGTTCTATCAACCACCAATACAACTCTGCGTGCACTTCCTATTTTCTTTACCGGAAACAAGTATGAAACTATTTTGCAAGGATAAAACTACAAGTACCTTGCAAGAATAAAACTATGAATAAATTGCAAGGTAATAAAGGTGGATAGCTTTTGTCAACAAGAAAGTCATTTTTCCCTAGGCAATCGTTAACAAGTACTGGTAATCATTCTTGTAATTTTATATGAGGGAGAGGCATGAGCTAACATACTTTCTCTACTTGGATCATATGCACTTATGATTGGAACTCTAGCAAGCATCCGCAACTAATAAAGATCATTAAGGTCATGAAACCCAACCATAGCATTAAGTATCAAGTCCTCTTTACTCCCATACGTCATACCCCACCTACTCGGGTTTAAGTTTCTGTCACTCTCGCAACCCACAGTAAGTGAACCATGAACATATTGCAACACCCTACAGCGGGGGCCCCTCGTGTTTGCGCAAGAATGGAGGGCACCGTAGGATAGCACCATAAATAAAATATACAATCATACCAACCAAGATCACGATTAACCCACAGGATAAAACGAATCTACTCAAACATCATAGGATAACCATAGATCATTGGGAAATAATATATGGAGTTGAGCACCATGCTTAAGTAGAGATTACAGCGGGGAGAAGAGGTGTTACACCGCTGCAAAGAGGGGGGGAGAGTTGGTGTTGATGGTAGCAAGATTGTTGATGTAGATTGACGTCCCGATCGTTGCCCCGGTGGCACTCCGGCGCCACCGGAAGCAAGGGGGAGAGAGCCCCCCTCTTCCTTCTTCTTCTTCCTTGTCCTCCTCCCTAGGTGGGAGAAGGGTTTCCCCTCTGATCCTTGGCTTCCATGAAAAGCAACACATGAAAATTAGTGCCAAAGTGATAGATATCCAAGAAGGATAAAGGAAAAAATGTCATGAAGATCATTGGACAAAATAAACTTGATTCTTAGTAATAGTTTTGAGATATGATGATGTGATATGTGAGTATGTTGATGAGTAATTGTGCTCTAGTAAGAATATTGGTGTTAAGGTTTGTGATTCCCTATGCATGCACGAAAGTCAATAATCATGCAGTGAAAATTATATCCTACTTGTGGTGCATTATTCGGTGTTAATTATGCTTAATTCTTGCTTATGAGATTATTCGTTTCTTGGTTGGTCGCTTCCTAGTCTTTTGCTAGCCTTCATTTGCACTAAGTATGACCTCTACTTGTGCATCCAAATCCTTAAACCTAGTTTTTGCCACATGAGTCCACTATACCTACCTATATGCGGTATTTTTGTGCCGTTCCAAGCAAATTTGTATGTGCCATCTCTAAATTTTCAAAATAAACTTCTCTTTTGTGTGTTCGTTTTGCTCGCGAAACGGTGAGGGGTGGCTAATATTTTCCATGCTGGATGTGCTATTCTCATGACGAGTGTTTATTCACTTGTCATTGCATGAGAGTAAGGCAAAGGTTTTAGGGATGCCCAGTCTCGAATTGGAAAAGAAAAAAATTACTTTATGTTGTCAAGCAATAAATTCCTTGGAAATTGTTGGTATGGAGGGCACCCGTGGATACGGTCAGCCATGGAAAGTGAAAGTATGGTGGAAAAGGAATAAACTTTATTTTCTGTTTGGGGACCGCCTATGGCATATCTAGCATGGAAAGTGTTCGGAACTCCTAAGTCGTTTTCGTTGGTGGGATGGATACACCTCTCAAAATGTTTTTATCTCTAATTTTTCACTTCGAGCTCTGGCACCTCTACAAATCCCTACTTCCCTCTGCGAAGGGCTTTTCTTTTACTTTATGCAATTTTTATTTTGAATTTGAGTCTCCATCTTCTCTTATAAAAAGCACCAAGTAGGGGGGCAATATGATCATACTCAAGTATTGGATATAGTTAATATTCGAGTGTGTTTCATGAATGGATCAATGTTTGAGCATGATGGGCTAGGGATAACTTGTTTTAGCGTTGATATTCTGAAAAACATGGTTGCTTGTTGATATGCTTGAGTATCTAAATTATCATGTCAAAACTAGACTATTGCTTTGAATCACATAAAAGGCCAAATGTCCATGCTATAAATAAAAGAATATGATATGACTTGATGAACATCACTCCACATCAAAAATTCTGTTTTATCCCTTACCTACCCGAGGACGAGCAGGAGTTAAGCTTGGGGATGCTGATACGTCTCCAACGTATCTATAATTTTTTATTGTTCCATGTTGTTTTATTATCAATCTTAGATGTTTTATAATCATTTTATAGTCATTTTATATCCTTTTTGTACTAACCTATTGACATAGTGCCTAGTGCCAGTTGCTGTTTTTTTGCATGTATTTTACATCGCAGGAAATCAATATCAAACAGAGTCCAAATGCCATGAAACTTTACGGAGATTTTTTATGGGTCAGAAGGAAGAAGATGGGCCCTGGTTGCACCTGGGGGGGTCTCGATGAGGGGACAACCCACCAGGGCGCGCCAGGAGGCCCTGGCGCGGGCTGGTGGGTTGTGCCCACCTCGGGTGACCCCAAACCGCCTCTTTCCTCTATCACTACTGGAATCAGCTACTTTGCCATCTGCCAGCTCTTTGCCGTCTGCTAGCAGACGACAAAGAATCTTTGCCGTCAGCTAGCGGACGACAAAGAACTGGCCTTTGCCATCAGCCAGTTCTTTGTCGTCCGCTAGCTAACGGCAAAGATTCTTTGCCGTCTGCTAGCAGACGGCAAAGAGGGAGGGGCCCCACTGACGAGCTGCTTAAAAAAAACTTAACGGGCCCCTCTTTGCCGTCTGCTAGTAGACGGCAAAGAGCAAATAAGCGGACGACAAAGGGGGGCGGACGGCAAAGATTTAACAGATCTAACGGCGCGCCCCCCATCCCGCGCCCTCTCTCTCTGTTTCTCTCCCTGCTCCCATATGCGCGCCGCCGCCACCACCAGTCGCCGCCGCCGCACCCCGGCCCCCCGCGCCCCACCGCCCCGGGCCCGGCGCCGCCGCCCCGCCCCCCTCCTCCACCGCCCCCCGCCTCGTCGCCACTGCCTCCACCCCGCCCCCCCTCCTCCACCGCCCCCCGTCTCAGCGCCGCCGTGCCCCGGCCCCCCGCCCCCTCATGCCCCACCGCCCTGGGCCCGGCGCCGCCGCCCCAGGCCGCCCCGCCCCCCTCCTCGACCGGCCACCTCCTCCACCGGCCCAGCTGAGCTCTACCTCTCCCTGTTTTTCCTTTTTTCTGTTTTTTTAGTTTTAGGTTTATGTTTAGTTTAGAATTAGTTTCAGTTTTAGTTTTAGGTTTAGGTTTAGTCTTAGTTTAGTTTTAGGTTTAGATTTAGTTTTTTCCTTTTTTTTCTGTTTTTTTAGTTTTAGGTTTATGTTTAGATTAGATTTAGGTTTAGTTCAGTTTTAGGAAAGAAAAAGAAGAAGAAGAAAAAAACAGGAGAGGAGGAGAAGAAGAAAGGAAAGAGGAAAAAGGAAGGAAGAAGAAGAGGAGGAGGAGAAGAAAAAGAAGAAGAGGAAGAAGAAGAAGAAAAAAACAGGAGAGGAGGAGAAGAAGAAGAGGAAAAACGAAAGGAGGAAGAAGAAGAAGAAGAAGAAGAAGAAGGAAAAAAAGGAAGAAAAGAAGAAAAGGAAGAAGAAGAAAAGGAAAAAAGACCCCGACCCGGCACCCCGACACGACACCCCGACCCCAAGACCCCGACCCCGACACCCCGAGCCCGACCCCGACCCCGACACCCCGACCCCGACCCCGGCACCCCGACCCCCCGAGCCTGACCCGACACCCCGACCCCGAGCCTGACCCGACACCCTGACCCCGACACCACACCCCGACCCCGAAACAACACCCCGACACCGACACGGCACTACCCCGGCATCGACACGACACCCCGACCCCCCGACCCCGAAACAGCACCCCGACCCCGACACGGCACCCCGACACCGACAGGACACCCCGACCACCGACACCTCCTGAAAAGGTGTTCTTTGGCCTTCCAGAAGCCGACAGGGTCATATATTTGTGAATTATTAGTTAGGTCATATATTTTTCGATTTTGTTATGAAAAACATCATATATAATTGTGTTGATCGTGTAGTTTTAAATGTGCAGTTGTTTCATCGCTGCGAGGTTTGGTGTTCGACGACCTCGCCGTGCGTTTGACGAGCTCTGACCCTTCGTTCGTGGGTGAGCACAAATGACAAGTCCTCCTCCTCCATTAATTATTTGATCTATTCCGATGAAACTTGATAGCTAGCTATATATGTGTCTTGAATCATCAGTATGCGTAACCAATATGTGTCTCCCGTTCGAAAGCGTCATAGTTATAAATATGCATGCATTTGCATATTTATAACCTTGATTCTTTCGAATTGTCCAACACTATCCATGGACAGCCCGAGTATGTGTAGATTGGGTTTGTTTTCCCATATGCTTTGCTCCGGATCTGACGCATATATTTCGTCAGTGCCTCCCCTGTTGTTCTCCGGGTACACATCCTCTCTGTTTATTGCAGAGACGTGTATCAGGAGAACAGCGGGGAGGTGCTACCGAAATTTTGCGTCGGATCTGGAGCATACCATGGGAAAATGAACCCAATCTACACATACACGGGTGGGATTAGGACCTATCATTACCTATTAGAGTGTAGGTAGCATGGATGTAATAAAATTGACAAAGTAGATCAACTAATGAATATATACATGGTGAATTACATATATAATTGTTGTGTGTCCAGTAGCTCTGAAAGTCAAGATGAGTGACCGTGCTTGGATGTATACCGGTCACACTGGTCAGAACAAATGGAGCGCTGAATGGTTCACAAAAACTAAGGGGTTTGTGCAAGCCGCATTTGCAAATGGCCAAAAGAAAACCTGGTGCCCCTGTTTCCGGTGCGGCAATTGGGAAAAGAAGACAGAGGCTGAAATGGGCAAACACCTGCAGAAGAGTGGTTTTACGCCCGATTATACAGTGTGGACATTTCATGGTGAGTCTGCCCAACGTGACCGAGCTGAGGTGGATCGTCGTCGCACCGATGAGCATGGTACCGGGATGGAAAACATGGTGCAAGGCTATGATGATGCTCGGGATTCGGACGAGGAGATGGAGGAATCTGCAAAGGCCTTCAATGAAATGTTGGAGTCTTCGAAACGTCCGCTCCACGAGCACACTGAGCTTTGTCAGATGGATGCCATCTCACAAGTAATGGCTCTGAAGGCTCATTTCAACTTGGGCAGAGAATGCTATGAGGCAATTATGACAGTATTTGGATGCTTTCTACCCAAAGGCCATGTAATGCCTGCAAACCTGTACCAGTCGGACAAAATCCTCCGTGCACTGAAGATGCCCTATGAGAAGATACATGCCTGTGAGAAAGGATGTGCCTTATTTAGGCTTGACTATGCGGACTTGAACTATTGTCCCATTTGCAAGTCTTCCAGGTATATTGTGGTAGACAACGGTATGGGTGAGAAGACACAGACCAAAATCCCCGTTAGTGTTCTTCGGTATATGCCAATCGTACCAAGACTTCAACGTCTTTTCATGGTCGAAGAGACGGCCAGACAGATGACATGGCACAAAACATGCAAAAGAACCGAACTAGATGCAGATGGGAATCTGATGATGGTACACACATCGGATGGTGTTGCGTGGAAAAAGTTTGATGAATTACATGCTGACAAAGCGGCAGATCCAAGGCATCCTCGAGTCGGCATCAGCACGGATGGGTTCAGTGTGTTTGGTATGACGGCAGCCCAATACAGTTGTTGGCCCGTATTTGTCTTTCCACTCAATCTCACCCCCGGATAGATTATGCAAAGAAAGAACATTTTCCTGACGTTGATAATTCCAGGACCCAACTATCCGGGCAAAAATATGAATGTGTACATGCAGCCGCTTAAGCACGAATTGCAAGAAGCCTGGGATAATGGGTTCAAGACATACGACGCCTTTAGCAAACGGAACTTCATAATGTGTGTCTGGTACATGTACTCAACGCATGACTTGCCAGCGTATGCGCTATTCGTTGGCTGGTGTGTGCATGGAAGGTTCCCGTGCCCCACATGCAAGGGAGCTCTTGAGTTTCGTTGGCTTCAGGCCGGTCGCAAGTTTTCTTTCTTCGACATGCATAGACAGTTCCTGGATCCTCGCCATAAGTTCAGGAAAGACAAGAAGAACTTCATCAGGGGTAGAGTTATCAAAAACTCTGCACCACCTGCATTGACAGGCCAACAGACCCTGGATCAGTTAAACACTCTCGAGCCAGATCCACAACGTCCAGGGTACTTCAAGGGGTATAATACTAAGCACGCGTGGACTCACAAAACATGCTTATGGGATCTGCCTTACTTCAAAGACCTCCTTTGCCCACACAACATCGACGTGATGCACACTGAGAAGAATATCGCCGAGGCACTTTTTGGTACATTGTTCGGCATAGATGGGAAGTCAAAGGATAATACTAAGGCTAGAGTCGATCTGGAGGCGCTATGTGATAGGCCGTTACAAAACATGAAAGAACCGAAAGGAAAGCAGAACTGGACGAAGCCAAAGGCATGGTTCAATCTTGGAAGGCCAGCTATGAGGGAAATTCTCTTGTGGGTGCAACAGCAGTTGATGTTCCCCGATGGGTATGCAGCGAATCTAAAGAGGGGAGCGAATCTTGATAAACTGAAGATATTTGGTCTCAAGAGTCATGATTGGCACATATGGATTGAGCGAGTAATGCCGGTGATGTTGCGTGGCTTCATCCCTGAGGATGAATGGCTAGTGCTGGCAGAACTCAGCTATTTCTTCCGTGTTCTTTGTGCGAAAGAACTATCGCCTGGCGTGCTAGAAGAAATGGAAGAGTTGGCGCCGGAGTTGATCTGCAAGTTAGAGAAGATCTTTCCACCGGGCTTCTTTAATCCAATGCAGCATTTGATTTTGCATCTCCCGACCGAGGCAAGATTGGGGGGGGGCATGCAAAATTGTTGGTGCTACCCAACTGAGAGGATGCAGAAGACTCTTCGAGAAAAATGTAAAAATAAACGTAGAATTGAAGCATCGATGGCTGAGGCATTCATCACAGAGGAGGCGGCAAACTTCGTAACAGCGCACTACGAAGCCAAAAATCGTCATTTGCATAATCCGAAGCCTCGGTACAATGCTGACGAGCCTAAAAAGGGTGGATCCAACCTCAGCCTATTCAAAGGGAATCTCACACAAGCTAGTGTTTCACATCCAGTATCTTTGGATAACGAAGAATGGCGGACCATTTCGTTGTATATCTTCAACAACCTGATAGAAGTGCGGCCGTACATCGAGTAAGTTCTCGGTACATTGTTTCGCAACTTCTATTTCCTTTGAACTACTCTTATTCCTAGATATGTCATACAGTCGATACGTCGCCATATTCTCGTATGGAGCGGAGATCCAAAAGGATTCCGTCGAAGAGTATGAGCTTCTCGCAAAGCAAGGAGGTGGCTATCCCGGTTTCATCTCTTGGTTCAAACAAACGGTAATTTCTATTAGACAATTTCATTTCATTCGCTAATTTGTGCATAATGCAACAATCCTTTCATATTAAACTTGTAGGCTAATTCAGAGTCTATGGACGCCGAATTGAGACAAGTCGCTAATGGTTTTGACTATAAGGTCCGTGCATTTGACAAGTACGACATCAACGGGTATCGCTTTAGTACCTATGGCAAAGAGCTATCTATGGCCGACCGAAAGTCTACAAATTGTTGTGTATCTGCTATCGGCGAAGGAGGTACCGAGTATTATGGGAGAGTTGAAGCAATTTATGAACTTCTGTTCTATGGTGAAAACCCACCGAATGTCGTAGTCTTCAAATGTTATTGGTTTCAGGCGAAGGAGACTAGAAGGACTCATGAACATATAGGGCTAGTTGAAATCAACCAAAGCACTCATTTAGATGTTCCTGATGTCTATATTATGGCTCAACAGGCGACCCAAGTATTCTATCTACCGTGGGCCTGCCAAACTAATCCAAATCTGAAAGGATGGGATGTCGTTTATGAAGTGCCGCCACGTGCTACACTTTCTCCCCCAAAGGAAGAGGATTATGAACCTCACATTAACCCAGACACATATGAAGGAGAATTCTTCCAAGAGACACGTCTTTCCAAAAAGCGTTTCAAGAACCGCTATACTTCACCCCAAAACATTGAAGTAGACAGCGACAATGAATCCGACATCACCCCAGAGGAGGAACAAGAAGAGCCGGAACAAGAAGAGGTTAGTGCTGCGGATGACCTGTCAATGCTTGACCGATTACGTCAAGGTGGCCTTGCACATGTTGATGCCAATGAACCCTATGAGCCCATCATTGATTATAGTGATGATGATGATTATGCATTTATTGATGATACTGATCGAGATTATTAGTAGTGTCAGGTATTCAATTTTTTTATGTTGTACTTGATGATGATACACTTAAGTGATATACATATTATTATTCATGTCGGTACTTTTTTATGTTGTACTAATTTCATTTATTCTTTGTCATGGCAGGTGTTGAAAGATGGTGGGCGTTGGTCGAGAGCGCGCCGAGGCCCCTTCTTCGTCGGCGCGTGGTGCGAGGTCTTCCATTCCACACGCACCTCTTCGCCGAGCGTTGCTGGACAGTATGGCGACACCGCCGGGCCCTTCTTCGTCGACCGCGGTGCCCAGCAGGGGACGAGGTAAGAAGAAGAGAGGAGCTGGAGCACGTGGTCGCGGGAGAGGACGTACGGTGACTGCTAGGGCGCCTTCCTCGCCGCCACCCCCAGCTGTTTCACCCGAGCACGTGACTGCTAGGGTGGACTCGTCTGAGGAGGAGGCTGCACGGACTCCGGTCCACGAGCCTCCGGTCCACGAGTCTTCGGCCCACGAGCCTCGGGGCGACGGGCCTTCGTCCCACGAGACCCCGGAGGAGCACACGTCTGGATGGGGTACCTGGCTGGGTCAGCATGAGAATGGCGGGGAGCCGAGTGGCCATGCTGATGATGGCGGGCAGCCGACTGATGAGGAGGGGGAGGAGGGGGGCAACGTCTACCAGCGTGGTGCTACACGGCTCCCGTCCGTGCCGGTGACCCGCGAGCAGAGGTGGTTGATTTTCCCTGATGGGGAGAGGTACGTAAGTGCATTTAATATTTTTGTACCTTCTGCATTCACGTTTCTTCAAATAACTAATGCGTTGGCCTTGTCATGCTGCAGGGGTTGGGACCACCATCATAGTGTCCGCCGGCCCAACTCCGTACGTCCTTGGAGTTCTTTGCTGGCAAAACTTCCCGGGTTTTGTCACATTGCCTGGTGAGGGTCGGCTTCCAGAGCTTGGATTGAGCTGGGAGCACTACGTGGCTGCCCCGGCCCCGCCGGATGAGATTATCGATGGTGTCGTGTGCGACACGAGGGCAGACATGGTGATCAGAAAGTTCTGGGTAATTTCTCCTTTACACATTTAAAAATCTTCAACTAGCTAGTTATTAATTGTACTAATCAATATTGTCTCATTTGATTGCAGACATTCTACAAAGGATACGTTCACTTCTACATCTTTGCCTAGTTGGTTATCCAACTAGCTGTTTACCGTAGCCTACTTTGCCGGAGCCTTTTGCCGTCCGCGGCTGACGGCAAAGGCCTTTGCCGTCCGCCGTTCATGCCTTTGCCGTCCGCCGTGGCAGACGGCAAAATAGCTGATTCCTGTAGTGTATAAATACCCCAAAAATTCAGAAACCCTATGGGAGTCGATGAAATATTCATCCAGTCGCCGCAGAGTCCAGAACCACCAGATCCAATCTAGACACCATCACGGAGGGGTTCACCACTTCCATTGGTGCCTCTCAGATGATGCGTGAGTAGTTCCTTGTAGACCATCAGGTCTGTAGTTAGTAGCTAGATGGATTCATCTCTCTCTCTTGATTCTCAATACAATGATCTCTTGGAGATCCATGTGATGTAAGTCTTTTGCGGTGTGTTTGTTGGGATCCGAAGAACTTCGATTTTATGATCAGATCTATCTTTTTATATCCATGAAAGTTATTTGAGTTTGTTTGATCTCTTATATGCGTGATCTCTTATATGTGTGATCACTACTGGAAACAGGTAATTTGCCATCAGCCAGCTCTTTGCCATCTGCCAGCTGATGGCAAAGAACGTCTTTGCCATCTGCTTATAAAAAACAGATGGCAAAGAATTGACAGACGGCAAAGAACATGGTTGCAATCAGCCAATTCAAAGAGATGGGGTTATTTTTTTCCAGGTAAAAAAAACTTTGGGGTTATCCCCTCCCTCCCTCCCCACCCATCCAGGTAAAAAAAACAACTGCCCCGTCGCTCCCCCGCCCTGTCGCCGGCCGCGTCACTCCCCTGCCCCGTCGCCGTCGCTCCCCCGCCTCGTCGCCGGCCCTCCCCCGCCACCCTGTCGCAGGCCCCGTCGCTCCCCTGCCCTGTCGCCGGCCGCGTCGCTCCCCCGCCCCGTCGCCGGCCCTCCCCCAGCCTAACTGTCGGTCAGGTCGACGGCGCCAGCGCCAAGCCCCCGAGAGACGCCACGACCTCCACCGAGCAGGAGCAACGAGAGCAGGAGCAGCAGCTCGGCTCCTCGTGGCGCGGCGCCTACGAGGAGCCGTCGCCGTCACCGTCGGTGTCCTCGACGGAGGTGCAAGATCCCGCGGTGCTGCGCGTGGGGATCATCGGGTTCGGCAACTTCGGGCAGTTCATCGCCAGGGGCATCCAGCGGCAGGGCCACACCATGCTGGCCACCTCCAGATCCGACTACTCCGACTACTGCTCCGCCCACGGGATTTGCTTCTTCAGGTGACCAGCCATGCCAACCCACGAACCTATCTTTCTTCGATTCCGGTCGGGATGCAACTACAAGGGGATCGATTGATCATGCTGTGAAATGCTTACAACAACAGAAGCTTGGAGGCGCTGTGCAAGGAGCAGCCGGACGTGCTGCTGGTTTGCAGCTCCATCCTCTCCACGGAGTCCATCGTCCGCGCCATCCCCCTCGCCAAGCTCCGCCCCGACACCATTGTCACCGACGTGCTCTCCATCAAGCAGTTCACCCGCAACCTCCTCCTCGAGGTACTTACATCAGCTACAAATCTTCAACCCAAACTGTACTTACCATTGATGATCACACCAGTACCAATACCAATATTTCTTCTCGAAGTAGTAGTAGTTGTCTCTAGTTGAAATTTTGAACGGAACATCAGTCGTAACAATGTCAATCTTAAAGCATGTAGACCCACTTTGACAATTCATGATGCCAACTGCTATTCCTGATTCCCATCCATATTGCTTGAACAAGTACGTAACACAAGTACACAACGACTTTAGAAAAGGATTGCTGTTTTGCCTCCTCGCTCTCCTTCATGATGGCCACTTCAAAGGGCCTCTCGTCGTCGGCATTACTGACTGATTGCACTTCACGTTCGTCGTGGTCATGCGTGAAGACGCCGACGCCGGTGGCTGGGCGGACTCCTCATCGACGGCGGCCACCACTAGTAGAAAAGGGGGCAAAGGTCCAGGCCGGGTCAGCCCATTAGTCCCGGTTCAGTCTAGAACTGGGACCAATGGGGGCATTGGACCCGGTTCGTGAGCCCAGGGGGCCGAACGGGCCACGTGGGCCATTGGTCCCGGTTAGTCTGGACCTTTGGTCCCGGTTGGTGGGACGAACCGGGACCAATGGGCCTCGCTCCTGTCCCACCACCATTGGTCCCGGTTGGTGGCATGGACCGGGACCAAAGGCTCCCCTTTAGTCCCGATTCGTGCCACCAACCGGGACCAGTGGTGGTGCCTATATATACCCCCCTCACGCCAGAGCAGAGCACACTGCTCTGTTTTTTCTGGCCGAGGGGGAGAGGGCTTGGTGGTGCTCTAGCTCACCTCCTATGCACACAAGGTGTTCGATGGAATGCCCAAGCCACACTACTTAGGCTTTCTCCTCTCCAAGCTCGACCTCCAAGCTCCATTTTCCTCAATATTTGTCTAGGTTTAGCGGTCCGTCACGCCCTGTCCCCGTCTTCACCGCCGTTGATCACCCGCGTCGAGCTCATCGCCGGCACCACCGTGGTGAGCCTCTTGTTCTTATCTTCTTTCTGAATGGAAAAAATATTCTTAATTGTAACTTTTGGCTCTGTTTATCCTTCTGAACCCGGCGCAACTTTTCACTGCCGGCCGATTCCAGAAGGATATGCTAGGTTGATGGTGGATGAAATAACGGAGGGATTTGAGGAGCTCCCGCTTGACCACCCTACCGGTGAAGGGGAGACTAGGCTGGGTTCTGCTCTGAAGACTCCATGCCTATGGCGGAAGGATCTCATCAACCTTCAGAACTGGACGCCTCCGCCTCCTCCTCCTCCTCCTCCGGCGAGTCAGGGCACTCCACCTCCTCCACCGCCTCCTCCTCCGATGAGTGACGATCAGGGCTCTCGGCCGGCTCCTTCTCCAGCGCGTGGCGGCACTCCGCCTCCTTCTCCGCCTCCGCCTGCGCGCCTGAGCAGCCAGCCTCCTCCTTCTCCGCCTCGTCAGCAAGGGCGGAAGAGACCCGCTGCCGCTCCAGCAGCTGCTCCGGCGCGTCATAGTCCTTCTCCTCCGCCTCGTAAGCAAGTAAAGAAGACAGCCGCTCCGTCTGCTCGTCCGGCGTCTAGCAGTACAGCCAGAGGCGGGAAGACATACAGATTCGGTCCTTCTCTGAAGACTCTAGAGAAGTTACCATATGAGATGAGCCCGGAGGAGAATGCGAAGATCGCACGAACCGAAGCGAAGGAAAGGTTTGAAGGGTTGAAAGCACAGAGACATCCACCTCCGGAGGAGAAGGTAGATCCGGTGAAAGCGAAGCGCACTCTGGCTGCCCTGGCAAAACCAGCCAAGTCTCCACCGAAAGGCAACTATGAGCGCATTATTGCAAAGACATGGGCCAAAGCGGAGCGGTCGGGAAGTACAGTCAGTGATCAAAGGTTGAAAGAACGACGAGCAGCTGGGAAACAAATTGCCCAGCTCGGCGAACAAGCAAAGCAATCGTTCACCCCACTCAAGGTGCCTAGCGACATCGTCGATCCGAGGATGGTGCCCGGTTATAGCAATCTTGACGATTACCTTGCCGACAATGTACATTATGATCCCATGGAGGTGCAGATACACAGATATGAGTACGGGAAGCCTCTCGTCAAAGATGAAAAATCTCTAACAACGATGATGCGAAGATTGCGTGATTGGTACTTGAAAATCTGCAGAGAGTCTGGGGGGAGGAGTACTTTGTATGTGAGAGTTAAACCGGAGCATGACCTCGTTGGAATTGATCTGTTGCCTATTCCATTTGAGGAGTTCTATCAGTTTTTCAATCAATTGGCCCGCGATAAAGCAACGGTCACCTGCTACTGTCTGTAAGTACTACTACTTCTGTCATTAAGTCTCTCTATATAGCTCAGCTCTTTCATTGCATGTATTTATAATTATCCTCACTATATTATGCAGATTGAAGATCGCCGAATTGAAGAAAAGACAAATCGGTGATATTGGGTTCATTAAACATCGTGCCGCAGATACCGAGGCGAACTTTCTACGATCATTCAAAGTAAATGAAAACAAAGATATAATACTCTTTCCTTACAACTTCAAGTGAGTGTTACTGTCTTGTGCATATTTGGTTTCCCTTATATATTAGTCCATGTTATAGTAATGTAATTGATGAGTTATGCATGCGTGCGCAGGTACCACTATATTCTCCTAGAGATTAGGCTTGAGCAGGGAGTAGTAACTGTCTTGGACTCTAAACAAAAAGATCCCTAGGAGTATGCGGACATGACTGAAATCCTCAAGAAGTAAGTTAAATCGATCATTATCCACCATATCAGCAACTTTGTTCATTTCCTGATATCAAGTAATTGTTTTCTTTGTCCGCCAGGGTTTGGAGAAAATTCACCAGAAAAGCTCCGAGACTGCCGAAGGAGCTGCAATTTAGACACCCGAAAGTAAGTACTATAGTAGCATGTTCCGCGCATCTCCTAGCTATTGATTCAAGCGCTAGTTTCATCAATACCATTTGGCATTCTTGCTTATCAGTTTGATTGACCTCTATTTCTTGTAAAGTGGTTGTGGCAGGAACAAGGGAATGATTTCTGTGGATACTACGTCTGCGAGTCCATCCGCCACACGACATGTGAACGGGGCGGTTACTCTGACGAACAATATGAAGTGTGTAAATAACAATATTCACAATTTTATTTTGTTACCATCATTTGTGTTGAGTTTCATTCATTCATATATATATATATATATATATGTATTGACCCCTTCTTCAAATTAGATGTTTCAAATGCGGAATGAACTCCTAGCACCAGATCGCATGCGAGCAATTCAAGAGGAATTGGCGGCATTCTTTCTTGACCACGTGATCGCTGAAGACAGAAAATACTATGTGGACCATGCGTCCGTAATTTAGGAGATTATATTTGTAAGAGATAATTATTGTATATATGTAGCCAGTAGTGTCGGATAGATATACAAGAACTTGTTTTTCGGCCAATCTCTCGGAGAAGGAGAGGTGGTCAATATCACTTCTCTCTGTGTGCATATATGTTCATGACGATCTTCTGTTTCCTTCGTTTGCTTACTAGATAGCTAGCGTGTCTAGTCCTCTCTATACGTATGTATAGTACGTAGCGTCGACCAAGCACGGACATAAGAGAGGACACTTCTCTCTATTAATTAGCTATCTAACACAATATATGAAATACCTAAATTAACCCCCCAAAACCCCCAACCCCCCTTAAAAAAACAAAAACCCCAGCCACAGAAATGCTGACGCGTGGATGCCTATTGGTCCCGGTTGGTGCCACCAACAGGGACCAAAGGCCCTCCTGCCTGGGCTCACCACGCAGGCCACGTGGAGGCCCATCTGTCCCGGTTCTGGTTTGAACCGGGACTAAAGGGTCAGGGCATTAGTAACGACCCTTTAGTCCCGGTTCAGGAACCGGGACAAAAGGCCCGTTTTCTACTAGTGCATGTTGCAAGACAACTCCTTGCTGATTGTGGCCACGCGCCAAGACGGTCTCGCCGGTGGCCGGACTAATAACTCCTCGTCGATGTTAGCCTGGCGCCAAGACACATGCAGCTGCTCGTCATCAACATGTTTCACTGGACAGCAGATATCTCAGTGCACCCTTGTGAAATATAGGTATTTACAGTACGAGTATTGGCCCAGATTTGTTTTAAATATTTCCAGGCTGCGGCTTAGCGAACTCCCAGGCATGCTAAACAAATTTGCGGTACAGGGTGATAGCCGAGTGCCTAGAAACCCGGGTGCTAAAAAGCCTATCTCCAAATACAAAGGAGACAAATTTGGCTACACCATCTAGAGACAACAAAGTAACAATGAACATGATAAAACTCCCAGCTGAGCTTTATTTAAATGACGTAAACATGTCAAGCAGATTGCTTACTTCTCTTCTTTTTTGAGGCAAGATTCCTTACTCCTCCTGAGGACATATCTTTAGGTTAACCGTGCCGAAGTCTCTGGAAGTCTGCTGGATTGTCAAAAAATAAATAAATTCAGAGAACAAACGATCTTCTTCTGTCATAATATTATTTCTCAAGGCGGTTGGGTGGTACCGAGAGTGTGCGATGCTCTCCCCAGGCACCTGAAAAGAGGTGTTCCTCCGCCTGCCTGCCTTGTTGCCGCCTGCAACAAAATTGACATATATGATGAGCAGTGTTCCCAGCTTCCATTCATGATGTTAAATATTTGCTGCCATTTCACGTAGGAAGGTCTTGTCATCAGGATTCCACTTCGGATCCAAGGAGCTGAGGAAACTACACTGGTAGAAAAAAAAACAACTAGGCCAAGATTATGTATGATACTAGTAGTTGGGACTTAATCCTCTGCTCAGTGTGGCAACTGGCAAGTGTGCACTGCTAGTAACTGACGGATGCATTCCGTTGCATTTCCATTGCATGGCCGGCTTTATTTCGTTTGTTGGTGCTAACTAGAGTAGATGAAAACATTAGCATGCACAAGCCTCATGCCTCTGCTTCGCCATGAGTGTACATGAAAGAAAAAAAGCAGCTCTTATAATTTGCAAAAAATAAACAAGAATGGAGTGGATGCATAGCATGTTTCGGTGTTGCGCCTAGGCGAACACTCTGGTACGTGGGCACCTGCTAATTAATTCCGTCATTAGCCCTCGTGAATGGTGCGGCTGATGGTGGACACCCCACGAACATGTCCACTTGCATCTTGACTTCCTCTGCACCCATCATCGTGACTTCTGACATGGTTTCGTCTACAGGATGAAATTAGATGCTACTCCTTGCATTTCAAAATAGTTGACAGTCGAGGGTAGAAAGAACTCACAGACATGATCTATATTGACAACTTTAGTTTGGACAGAGATGAAGTAATCAATTTTGGACATGTGGATGGCATTCAAATATGTTGGTTGCCAAACTAAATCAAGAAGGCCACAACACATAAAAATTGTAAACTGTAGCAAGCATTTTGTAATATCTGCTTATTTGGATGAACAAACCGGAGTGTCCACGACACACAGACACGACACCCCGACACCCAACACCTCTTCGGCCTCCTGTTGACCGAAAAGCTGCTCTTCGGCCTTCCAAAGGCTGACGGGGTCATATATTTGTGAATTATGAGTTAGGTCATATATTTTCCAATTTTGTTATGAAAAACATCATATATATTTGCGTTGATCGGGTGGATTTAAATGTGCAGTTGTTTCATCGCTGTGAGGGTCTGGTGTTCAACGACCTCCCCGTGCGTTCGACGAGCTCCGCCCCTGCGTTCGTGGGTGAGCACAGATGACATCTCCTCCTCTCCCCCTTCATTTGCTCTGTTCCAGTCTTCGTGTCAATGAAACTTGCTAGCTATAGTTGTATTCAATCATCAGTATGCGTGACCACTATGCGTCTCCCGTTCGAAAGGGTTACATCTATAAATACGCATTCATTTGCATATTTATTACCGTAATTCTTTCGAATTGTCCAACGTTATCCATGAGCAGCCCAAGTATGTGTAGATTGGGTTCATTTTCCCATATGCTCTGCTCCGGATCCGATGCAGAATTTTGTTACTGCCTCTCTGTTGTTCTCCGGGTATACATCCTCTCTACTTATTGTCGAGACGTGTATCAGGAGAACAGCGGGGAGGTGCTGCCGAAATTTTGTGTCGGATCTGGAGCAGAGCATGGGAAAACGAACCCAATCTACACATACTCGGGTGGGATTAGGACCTATCTTTACCTATTAGCGTCTAGGTTGCATGGACGTAAGAAAACTGAGAAACTCTATTAACTGATGAATATGGTTTGCTGAATTATGTATGTATTTCTTGTGTGTCTAGTAGCTAGGCAAGATGAGTGATCGTGCGTGGATGTACACCGGTCACCCTAGTCAGAAAGACATGACCCCTGAATGGATGACAAAAACCAAGGGGTTTATTAGAGCCGCATTTGCAAATGGACAGGAAACAACCTGGTGCCCCTGTGTCGAGTGCGACAACTATCGTAAGATGAAAGAGTTTGAAATGATCAAACACCTGTAGAAGTGGGGTTCTACGCCCGGTTATACGATGTGGACATTTCATGGTGAGTTTGCCCAACGTTCCAGAGTTGAAGAGGGCCGTCGTCGCACCGACGAGCATGGTACCGGGATGGAAGACATGGTGCAAGACTTTGATGATGCTCGGGATTCGGACGATGAGATGGAGGAATCTGCAAAGGCCTTCAATGATATGTTGGAGTCTTCGAAGCGTCCTCTCCATGAGCACACCGATCTTTGTCAGCTGGATGCCATCGCACAAGTAATGGCTCTGAAGGCTCAATTCAACTTGGGCAGAGAATGCTATGACACGATGGTGACAGTATTTGGACGCTTTCTACCAAAGGCCATATAATGCCTGCAAACCTGTACCAGTCGGACAAAATCCTCCATGTACTTAAGATGCCCTATGAGAAGATAGATGCCTGTCAGAATGGATGTGCCTTATTTAGGCTCCAGTATGCGGACTTGAACTATTGTCCCATTTGCAACGGTTTGTTGAGGTAGACAACGGTATGGGTGAGAAGAGTTAGACCAAAATCCCCATTAACGTTCTTCGGTATATGCCAATCATACCAAGACTTCAACGTCTATTGATGGTCGAAGAGACGGCCAGACAGATGACATGGCACAAATTGGGCAAAAGAACCAAACGGGATGCAGATGGGAATCTGATGATGGTACACACATCGGATGGTGCTGCATGGAAACACTTCGATGCATTGCATGATGGAAAAGCAGCAGATCCAAGGAATCCTCGAGTAGCCATCAACACGGATGGGTTCAATGTGTTTGGTATGATGGCAGCCCAATACAGTTGTTGGCCTGTATTTGTCATTCCACTCAATCTCCCCCCGGACAGATTATGCAAAGAAAGAACATTTTCCTGACGTTGATAATTCCGGGGCCAAACTATCCGGGGAAGAATATGAATGTGTACATGCAACCGCTTAAGGATGAACTGCAAGAAGCTTGGGATAATGGGATCAAGACATACGACGCCGCTACAAAAAAACTTCCTAATGCGTGTGTGGTACATCTACTCGATGCATGACTTGCCGGTGTATGCGCTATTCGTTGGCTGGTGTGTGCATGGAAGGTTCCCGTGCCCCACATGCAAGGCAGCTCTTGAGTTTCGTCGGCTGCAGGTGGTGGCAAGTTTTCTTGCTTCGACATGCATAGACAGTTCCTGGATCCTCACCATAAGTTTAGAAAAGACAAGAAGAACTTCATCAAAGGTAGAGATGTCAAAAACTCTGCACCACCTGCGTTGACAGGCCAACAGACCCTGGATCAGTTAAACGCTCTCGAGCCGGATCCAGAGCGTCCAGGGTATTTCAAGGGGTATAACACTAGTGCAGAACCGGGCAATAGCACCGATTCGTAAGGCCCTTTAGTGCCGGTTCCGTAACCGGCACTAAAGGCCCCCCCCCTTAGTACCGGTTCAGCACGAACCGGTGCTAAAGGGCAACCACGTGGCACGAGCCAGCTCCGGGGGCCGGGAGCCCTTTAGTACCACCAACCGGTACTACAAGGTTTGGGGGGGGGGGTTGGTTTTATGATTTCATTTTCATTTAATTTTGTGTTTTCCATTTTAATTTTTTCTCATTTGCTGGTATTTTACGATACTACACATTGTACACGTTATGCATATATATATATATATATAAATAGAATTTCTAGTAGAACCGATCATATATATATCATCAAATGTCTCACAAACTACCATATTAATTCACACATACACACATGTATAGCTATATACAATTTCTCCTACATGTTGCCTTCGGAGCCAGTGGCATTAGTCTAATTGGTGCCTTCGGAGCACGATGACAATTGGAAGTGGTTCATGGGGGCGGTAGCGGGTAATAGTATTCTCCCTTTGGATTTATGACCTGGTCGATCAAAAATCCCGCTATTTCCTCTTGAAGTGCTTGTACGCGCTCCGTTTATAGGAGCTTGTCCCGCACCTCTATGAACTATTAAGAAGGAGATCAATATGCATGTGTATTAGTTGTGTGACTAGATATCGATAATGGTGTAAAAATTGTGAATAGTGTTCTCACAAATGTACCCATTCCTGTCTTCGAGATCTGCTCGTTTCAGACGCCATCATGCGAATGTTCTCGCAAAAGCAGAATGCACACAGATCAGTCCCCTGCGCCTGCTTCAGGGCCTTTACGATAATAGAATTTGATCAGATAATAAATAATCAAGAATGATAATTAAAGAGATGGCAGCTAGCTAGCTAGCTAGTACTACTTAATTACTTACCTTGGGTCGAAACCATTTCATCTTTTGTTTCCATTTGCCTTCCGTGACACTGATGAACCTTGCCCAAGCCCTGCCCGCCGACAAAGAAAATGAATAAAGGGGTTATTAAATAGTTCATATCATGAAATGACGAACTAAATAGGCCGAGATATATAGTTAATAATGATTGAAATTACCTGTTGACTATCCCAAACAAGATGTTATAGTCAGTATTTGCTTTGAGTAGTGAGTCCAGTATTTCAACTGTTCCGGCGTCAACTTTAATGATACACAAGATCCAGTGAAATCTGCATGCACACACGTTTGCATGTCTTAATTAAGCGGGGGCATATGTAAGCAAAAACATGTAGCTAGCTAGTAGGCAAAAACAGAGAATTTGTAGTACAAGACAGTGTGACTCACTGGAAGTTGTAAGGAAGTAGTATATCTTCATTGTATTTGAGGCGCTTCAAGAAATCTAGCATGATGTCCTCTACATGCTTTTCATGATATGGATCTATTCTCCATGTGTATTCATTAACGGTGTTTGGGTCAATGAACCCAATGCCATAGCGTCCACCTTTTCTCATTTCATACATCTTCATCCTGCATAATACCACAGACAAGAATATAGTGAGGATAATTATAGGTAATGATTGATCAAAAGGATCACTACAGCTAGCTTGATAGACTTAAATTACAGAAAGAAATCACTTACAGACAATAGCAACTGACGATAGATTTGTCGAGTGCGTTTTGATTGTATAACTGAAATAGTTCAGAATACTCAACGGTCAAACGGGGAATTTGTATAAGCAACGGTGTCCGCCACCTTCATGGATATGTTCTTCATTTTGAAGTGTAGCTCGCAGTTAGTGTTCTCCATGATGTCATCCATAGGGTATCTATCCAGCATTGCGTCAAACGGGGCGGAACCCACGCTGCTTCTCGGCATGGATGGGGCGGTGGTATCCAATGCTGGATCATCCGCTAGCTATTGCAGCTGCTGAGACCCCCTTTGCTGGCTAAGTGAGTCGATCTGCTCCTGCCGCCGCTGGAATTTGACTGCCATGTCCATGTGCTTTGACTCTAGGCCTTGAAGGCGTTCATAGTCCAGCTTCCTCTTCTCCTCCTCCATCTTCCTCTGCTTCTCCTCCGCAATCTTCCTTCTCGCACGGGTTCTGTAGTCGGTGTTCCAGTCCGAAAACCCCTCATACCACAGAATAGCGCCCTTGCCTCGTGTTCTTCCCGGGTGTTCAGGATTTCCCAGGGCACGCGTAAGCTCGTCGTTCTCTCTGTTGGGCTGGAACACCCCCGTTCGAGCCTCTACTATTGCAACAAGTATCTTATCGTCGGCTCCGTTCAGACATGCCTTCGTCGAAACGTTGCCTGTCTTCGGGTCCAACTCCCCCCCATGAGCATAGAACCAAGTCCTGCACCTGGGGGGGCAGCTCCTAGTAACCGGAGTGACACCTGCATCCTCCATCTCTTTCTCAAACTTATCCCACTTAGGCATTGCCACCACGTAGCCACCTGGCCCCAGCTTATGGAACTTATCCTTTTCTTGGCATTCTTCTTGTTTATTCTCGACCGTTCGTTAGCTAATTCTGAATCCTTGAATTTCACGAAATCGTCCCAATGAGCACTTTGATTCTCTAGTGTTCCCTCGAATACTGGAGTCTTCCTTCCTCCCTTGACGTACTTGTCCCATACACGATTCTTGTGGTTGTTGAATGCAACCGCCATCTTCCTAAGAGCGGCGTCCTTGACTTTCTCCACATCTGCATCTGTGAAATGATCTGGTAGGGTGAAATGTTCCATGAGAGTATCCCAAAGCAGACTTTTTTGTCTGTCATCGACAAAAGTAACATCTGGACGTGGCTTTGCTGGCTCTCTCCATTCTTGAAGGGAGATCGGGAGTTGGTCCTTCACAAGAACTCCGCACTGACGAACGAACTTGTCCGCCACCTTCTTAGGCGCTAATGGTTCGCCATTAGGTTTGATTGCCTCGATATTGTACTTTATGCCCTCCTTCAACTTTTTGTTCGGGCCTCATTTCGTCCTGTTGCCTGAAGATTTGCTCGATCCGGATGGCTGAAAGAAGAAAGATCGATTCATTAATATATCTTCAACTCATTTAAAACATGTGATGATCACCAGATGCCTGCCTATATAAATATATATACCTCGCCGATCTTTGTTGTTTCAAGATCAACATTTTCTTCGTCATCATCATAATCGTAGTTCATGACTTCATCAATTCGGTCATCGCGATCGAATATCATATCACCCTCTCCGGTGTTGTTTAGAAATTCGGAGCCATCATAATCTTCTTCATTCTGATCATCATCTGGCCCGCGAGGATGGCGTATCATATCGAACAGGGTCTGTTCTCCCTCTCTGCCGGTTTTGTCCGCCATAGCTTTTATTTAACTAATCCAAAAGAAATATAAAACAATTTAGTATTCAAATTGCATCGTCTCAAATAATAGATATAATCTCGAAAACATCGTCTCAAATAATAGATATAATCTCGAATACATCACCTCAAATGATAGATATAATCTCGAATACATCATCTCGAATAATAGATATAATCTCGAATACATCGTCTCGAATAATATATAATATCAAATACATCACTAGCTAGGCAGCTAATAAAGATCGAATACTACAGAAGAATCTAGGACACTCGCGGTTACTGTGGCGCGGGCGGTGGACACCCAAAGAGAAGGAACCCTCACAGGATCATAGCTGAAGTGAGATCCCTGAAGAAACTGCCAGGTATTGGAGAACCTGCCGCCCTCTAACGCAACCATGTAGCGATGGACGTGCTCGTCCTCCTCCCTGACACGGCGACGTACCACCTCCGGTGGGGCCGGCTCCCTCCGCACCGAAAATGGCCCACGCGAACGCCACTAAACGAGATCAGGGTCGACGACGGAACCCGGGGCCGGGTTCCTCATCAAGCGGCGCGCCCCTCCAGGCAGCACCTCCCAGTGCCAGTCCGGCGGAGCCTAGTCCCGGACATGTGTCAGCCGGACGTCGTCGCGGACGGGTCGACGACGAGGATGCGTGCCGGGCATCGTCGAGAACAAATACTAGCTATATGCCCGCAAAAAGTAACATTTTTTAATGATTGGATTTTGATAACTAAAATTTCTAACATTTCTATAACATTTCTAACAATGCTATATAACTAACATTTCTATAACATTTCTAATATTTCTATAACTAAAAAAAGAAAAATTTCTAACTTATTTATAACTATTTCTATAACTAAAAAACAGAAAAATTTCTAACAATTCTAACATTTCTATAACATTTCTAACAATGCTATATAACTAACTATTTCTATAACTAAAAAAAGAAAAATTTCTAACATTTTTATAACTATTTCTATAACTAAAAAACTAAAAAAATGTATGTGTGTGTGTGCACGCTCACCGGCGAGGCGGGAGGCGACGGGGACGGCGACGGGCGCGGCGATGACGAGGACATGGACGGGGCGGCGACGACGGGGACGGGGACGTACGGGCCGGGGTGGCGACGACGACGGGGACGTACGGGCCGGGCGGGGACGACGGGGACGACGCGGGACGGGCCGGGATGGGGCGGCGGTGACGACGGGGACGGGGACGATGGGGCGGCGACGACGGGGACGGGGCGGCGATGTGGGCGGCGGGCGACGTTGCAGAGGAGAAGAAGCAGATGAGAAACTGAAATTTTCATAAGTGTTGTTTATATAGGAGGGGCCTTTAGTACCGGTTGGAGCCACCAACCGGTACTAAAGGCCTATTTTGGCCAAGCCAAGCGGCGGGAAGCGACCCCCTTTAGTACCGAATGGTGGCTCCGACCGGTACTAAAGGCCCCCCTTTAGTATCGGTTGGTGCCACGAACCGGTACTAAAGGGGGGTGCGCTGCCAGGCGAGGGGCGCAAAGTTTAGTCCCACCTCGCCTAGCGAAGGGCAGCCGCACTGGTTTATAAACCTAGCCGCGGCTGCTCCTTTGAGCTCCTCTCAAATGCAGGCCTTCTAGGCCTACCTGTGCTGTGCTGCCCCATGGGCCTACTGGGCCTTTGCGGGCCTGCATCCTGGCCCAACAACAAGTTGGGTTTCTAGTCGTATGCACGCCGCTCTCGCCTAGTAGGCAGGCTTTTTTTAATTTTTTAATTTATTTTTGAGTTGTTTTTTTGTGTATTTAGAGTTTATTTGTGAATATTTTTGCTTTAGGTACAAAAAATTACAAACTTTCTATTAGTGCCCGTAGTTTTCAAATTTGAATAGTTTAAATTTTGAATGATTTGAAATTAGTGTGAATCACTAGTTTGTGAATAACTTAACTTTAAAAATCAGTAAAGGCATAAAAGAATTTGTTTGCACATAAAATTTCTTTGCGTTTCAAATGCCAAAACACATAACTACCCTAACTATTACAGAGATTCCCTTCTGGGTGTGAAACACAGAAGAAAGTGATGATAGTGAAGCCGATCACATCCCAGATCTTTGGGTGTGAAACTTTTTCTTTGCGTGTGTCCCTTTGCGTTGTAACCATGGAAAATCTTCATCATTTAACGGGATGCTCGGGTCAATATTCACCGTGAATGGAGCAATTTCATCAAACTTTTCATGATCGTCTGACTTGTCTGTCTTGTCATCCACTCCCACGATGTTTCTCTTCGCAGAAAGAACTATGTGCCGCTTTGGCTCATCGTACAGTGCATTCACTTCCTTATCTTTTCTTTTTCTTGGCTTGGTAGACATGTCCTTCACATAGAAAACCTGTGCCACATCATTGGCTAGGACGAATGGTTTGTCTGCATACGCAAGATTGCTGAGATCCACTTTTGTCATTCCGTATTGTGGGTCTTTCGTTACCCCGCCTCGTGTCATATTGACCCATTTGCACCGAAACAAAGGGACCTTCAAACCACGTCGATAGTCAAGTTCCCATATGTCCTGTATATAACCATAATATGTTTCCTTTCCCGTCTTGGTTTATGCATCAAAGCGGACACCACTATTTTTGTTGGTGCTCTTCTTATCTTGGGCGATCGTGTAAAATGTATTACCATTTATCTCGTACCCTTTGAAAGTCATTATATTCGAATATGGTAACTGGGACAGCAAGTACATATCATCTTAAATAGAGGTGTCATGCATGGTACGTGTCTGCAACCAGCTGGCGAAACTCCTGGTTTGTTCACATGTAATCCAGTCATCAGACCGCTCGGGGTGTTTGGAGCGGAGCAAATTCTTGTGTTCATCCATATACTGAGCCACCAAGGCGGAATTCTGTAGAACTGTGTAGTGTGCTTCAGTGAGAGAATGTCCGTCCATACATATTATTTGTTCCCCTCCTAGCGTGCCTTTTCCATGCAGTCTGCCCTTATGCCGCGATTCAGGAACACCAATCGGCTTAAGGTCGGGAATAAAGTCAATACAAAACTTAATGACCTCCTCATTTTCATGGCCCTTGGAGATGCTTCCTTCTGGCCTAGCACGGTTATGAACATATTTCTTTAAGACTCCCATGAACCTCTCAAAGGGGAACATATTGTGTAGAAATACAGGACCCAAAATGTTAATCTCTTCGCATAGGTGAACTAGGATGTGCGTCATGATGTTGAAGAAGGATGGTGGGAACACCAACTCAAAACTAACAAGACATTGCACCAAATCATTCTCTAACCTTGGTATGATTTCTGGATCGATTACCCTCTGAGAGATTGCATTGAGAAATGCACATAGCTTCACAATGGCTAATCGAACGTTTTCTGGTAGAAGCCCCCTCAATGCAACCGGAAGCAGTGGCATCATAATCACGTGGCAGTCATGAGACTTTAGGTTCTGGAACTTTTTCTCTACCATGTTTATTATTCCCTTTATATTCGGCGAGAAGCCAGACGGTACCTTAATACCGAGCAGGCATTCAAAGAAGATTTCCTTCTCTTCTTTGGTAAGAGCATAGCTTGCATGACCCTGATGTATGTCGTCTTTTCCGTGCATACGTTGCTAGTCCTCCTGTGCCTCAGGTGTATCTTTTGTCTTCCCATACACGCCCAAGAAGCCAAGCAGGGTCACACAAAGATTCTTCGTCACGTGCATCACGTCGATTGCGGAGCGGACCTCTAGGTCTTTCCAATAGGACAGGTCCCAAAATATAGATTTCTTCTTCCACATGGGTGCGCATCCGTCAGCGTCATTCGGAATAGGTTGTCCACCAGGACCCTTTCCAAAGACCACCTTCAAATCCTTGACCATATCATGTACATTAGCACCAGTACGGTGGCGAGGCTTCGTCCGGTGATCTGCCTCACCTTTGAAATGCTTGCCTTTCTTTCTTACGGGATGCCTGCTCGGAAGAAATTGACGATGTCCCAGGTACACATTCTTATTACAATTAGCCAAATATATATTGTCGGTATCGTCCAAACAATGCGTGCATGCGCGGTATCCCTTGTTTGTCTGTCCTGAAAGGTTACTGAGAGCAGGCCAATCATTGATGGTCACGAACAGCAACGCCTTTAGGTCAAATTCTTCCCCCATGTGCTCATCCCACGCACGTACACCTGTTCCATTCCACAGTTGTAAGAGTTCTTCAACTAATGGCCTTAGGTACACATCAATGTAGTTGCCGGGTTGCTTAGGGCCTTGGATGAGCACTGGCATCATAATGAACTTCCGCTTCATGCACAACCAAGGAGGAAGGTTATACAAACATAGAGTCACAGGCCAGGTGCTATGGTTGCTGCTCGGCTCCCCAAAAGGATTAATGCCATCTGCGCTTAGACCAAACCATACACTCCTTGCGTCATCTGCAAACTCCTTCCCGTACTTTCTTTCAATTTTTCTCCACTGCGACCCGTCAGCGGGTACTCTCAACTTTCCGTCTTTCTTACGGTCTTCTCTGTGCCATCGCATCGCCTTGGCATGCTCTTTGTTTTGGAACAAACTTTTCAACCGTGGTATTATAGGAGCATACCACATCACCTTGGCAGGAATCTTCTTCCGGGGGCGCTCGCCCTCGACATCACCAGGGTCATCGCGGCTGATCTTATAGCGCAATGCACAGCATACCGGGCAAGCGTTCAAATCCTCGTACTCACCGCAGTAGAGGATGCAATTATTAGGGCATGCATGTATCTTCTGCACCTCTAACCCTAGAGGGCAGACAGCCTTCTTTGCTTCGTACGTACTCTCGGGCAATTCGTTGTCCTTTGGAAGCATATCCTTTATCATTACCAGCAACTTTCCAAATCCCTTTCCAGATACACCATTCTCCGCCTTCCATTGCAGCAATTCCAGTGTGGTGCCCAGCTTTTTCTTATCACCTACGCAATTTGGGTACAACATTTTTTTGTGATCCTCTAACATGCGCTGCAACTTCTTCTTCTCCAAATCACTTGCGCAGTTTCTCTTTGCATCGGCAATGGCCCGACCAAGATCATCAACGGGCTCATCCGATGCCTCTTCTTCAGCTTCTTCCCGCATTGTCGGCTCAGCTTCTTCCCGCATTACCGGCTCAGCTTCTTCCCCCATTGTTGTATCATCGTATTCAGGGAACCCATGGCCAGGATAGCTGTCGTCGTCCTCTTCTTCTTCACTATCTTCCATCATAACCCCTCTTTCTCCGTGCTTGGTCCAAACATTATAGCGGGGCACGAAATCGGACTTGAACAGGTGGACGTGAATGATTCTTGACTTAGAGTAATTTTGACCGTTCTTATAGACAGCACATGGACAAGGCATAAAACCATCCGCCTGCTTGTTTGCCTCAGCCGCAAGCAGAAAAGTTTGCACGCCATTAGTGAACTCGGGAGAGCATCGGTCATCGTACATCCATTGTCGGCTCATCTTCAATACACAGCACCAAAAACACCAACTTAATACAAGTTCATACATAAAGTTCATACAACACTTAAATGCAACAAACAAATAACTCTCTAGCTAAAGCATTTAAATGCAACAGCAAATGTGATCAAGATCGCAGCTAAGGTAACAATTGATCCAACAGCATAATGATACCAAGCCTCACTATTGATGGCATATTTTCTAATCTTTCTAATCTTCAAGCGCATTTTCTCCATCTTGATCTTGTGATCATCGACGACATCGGCAACATGCAACTCCAATTCCATCTTCTCCCCCTCAATTCTTTTCAATTTTTCTTTCAAGTACTCGTTTTCTCTTTCAACTAAATTTAACCTCTCGGCAATAGGGTCGGTTGGAATTTCCAGTTCACATACCTCCTAGAAAAAATATCTATGTCAACTTGATGGGCATAATTTGTCATAAACACGAAATGCAACTAGTTTTAAAAGATAATATATATATACCACATCCGAATCATAACAAGGACGAGGGACGACGGGGACGGATATCAAAACCATGGCATTATGTATAACAAACAACGTACGGGTAAGATAATTATACGAGTAACTATATATCCAAATCACACAAACATCAATTTTTATATAAAATTTCATGAACAAGAGGCTCACCACAAGGTGGTGTTGGCGAAGGGACGGTGCGGGTGATCGACGGTGGTTACGGCAGAGATTTAGAAGGCACTAAGTAAACCACACCTACATATGCAAACTAAGTGTTATTTTTGACCTCAAATTGCATATAAATCAAATACTAGCACATATAATTCCACCGGAATTACTAAACTCACAAATTAAACACTATATAAAGCATTGCAAGAGCTAATCTAGCAATGAGAGATGAAAGGACAAAGTTGCTAACCTTTGTGATCATTTGAATCGATGGGGACCTTCAAATCTTGACAAATTTTGGGCAAAATGTGTGATGAGCTCGAGAGGAAGAGGGGAAGAACAGAGAGGGAGGGGAAAGGGGAAGAACAGAGCGAGACTCGGGTGGACGAAGGGTTTATGTAGGATGACCTTTAGTACCGGTTCGTGACACGAACCGGTACTAAAGGTGCTGGAGGGGCCCCAGACTGACAACATCCTGCCACAACTCTCATTAGTACCGGTTCGTGGCACGAACCAGTGCTAAAGGTTCGCCACGAACCGGTACTAATGAGAGCGGCCCGGCTAGTCATTGGAACCAGCACTAATGTTCACATTAGTGCCGATCGAATTCAAACCGGCACTAATGTGCTTCACGTTTGACCCTTTTTCTACTAGTGTAATACGGAACATGCCTGGACCCACAAGATATGCTTGTGGGATCTGCCGTACTTCAAAGACCTCCTTTGCCCACACAACATCAACGTCATGCACACTGAAAAGAATGTCGGCGAGGCCCTCTTTGGTACATTGTTCGGCATAGAGGGGAAAACGAAGGATACTAAGGCCAGAGTCGATCAGGAGGCTCTATGTGATAGACCGCTACAAAACATGAAACAACCAAAAGGAAAGAAGAACTGGGCAAAGCCAAAGGCATGGTTCAATCTTGGAAGGCCGGTTATGAGGGAAATACTCCTGTGGGTGAAAAAGGAGTTGATGTTCCCCAATGGGTATGCATCGAATCTAAAGAGGGGAGTGAGCCTTGAAAAATTGAAAATATTTGGTCTCAAGAGTCATGGTTGGCACATATGGCTTGAGCGGGTAATGCCAGTGATGTTGCGGGGCTTTATCCCTGAGGATGAATGGCTAGTACTGGCAGAGCTGAGCTATTTCTTCCGTGTTCTATGTGCAAAAGAATTATCAACTGGCTTGCTAGAAGAAATGGAAGAGTTGGCACCGGAGTTGATCTACAAGTTGGAGAAGATCTTTCCACCTGGCTTCTTTAATCCAATGCAACATTTGATTTTGCATCTCCCGACCGAGGCACGATCGGGGGGGGGGCCCGTGCAGAATCGTTGGTGCTACGCAACTGAGAGGATGCAGAAGACGCTTCGAGCAAAATGTAAAAATAAACGTCGAATTGAAGCATCAATGGCCGAGGCATTCATTACTGAGGAGGCAGCAAACTTCGTGACAGCACACTACAAAGCCAAAAATCATCATTTGCATAATCCGAAGCCTCGGTACAATGTTGGCGACCCTAAAAAGGGTGGATCCAACCTCAGCCTGTTCAAAGGGAAGCTCGCACCAGCCGGTGCTTATACTCCCTTATTGTTGGATAACGACGAATGGCGGACCATTACGTTGTATATCTTGAACAATCTAGCAGAAGTGCGGTCGTACATCGAGTAAGTTCTCGGTACATTGTTTCGCAACCTCTACTTCATTTGAACTGCTCCTATTCCCGGATATTTGATATAGTCAATACGTCGCCAAATTCTCGTATGGAGCGATTATCCAAAAGGATTCTGTTGAAGAGTATGAGCTTCTGGCAATGCATGGAGGCGGCTATCCCAGTTTCATCTCTTGGTTCAAACAAACGGTAATTTCCATTAGACCATTTCATTTCTTCTTCTAATTTCTGGCTAATGCAACAATCCTTTCGTATTAAACTTGTAGGCTAGTTCAGAGTCTATGGACGCCGAATTGAGACAAGTCGCTAATGGTTTTGACTATAAGGTCCATTCATTCAACAAATACGACATCAACGGGTATCGCTTTCGTACCTATGGCAAAGAGCTATCTATGGCCGACCGAAAGTCTACAAATTGTTGTGTCTCTGCTATCGGTGAAGGAGATACCGAGTATTATGGAAGAGTTGAAGCAATTTATGAACTTCTATTCTATGGTGCAAACCCACCGAACGTCGTAGTCTTCAAATGTCATTGGTTCCAGCCGAAAGAGACTAGAAGGACTCATGAACATCTAGGGCTAGTCTAAATCAAACAAAGCACCCATTTGGATGTTCCCGATGTCTATATTACGGCTGAACAGACAACCCAAGTTTTCTATCTACCGTGGGCCTGCCAAAGTGATCCAAATCTCGATGGTTGGGATGTCATTTATGAAGTGCTGCCACGTGTTAGACCACCTCCCCCCAATGAAGAGGATTATGAACCTCACATTAATCCAGACACATATGAAGGAGAATTGTTCCAAGAAACATGTCTTTCCAAAAAATGTTTCAAGAACCGCTCACCTCAGAACATTCAAGTAGACAGCGGCAGTGAATCCAAGCCTCAGCAGGAACAAGAAGAGCCAGAACAAGAAGAGGTTACTGCTGCGGATGACCTGTCAATGCTTGACCGATTACATAAAGGAGGCCTTCCAGATGTTGATGAATTTATTGATGAAGATGATGATGATGAGCACGTCATTACTGATAGTGATGAGGATGATGCATTTATTGACCCCGAAGCATATATAGACGATGATGATGCATTTATTAATGATGACGATGAAGATTAATATTATAGTTCATGTCAGGTATTCCATTATTATTATATACATATATATTATTAATTAGTTCAAGTTTTAACCTAGCTATCTCAAAAATGACCTATTTAACATAGGATAGCTCTAAAATGAGCTATACTTTGCATTTATTCCTCCAAAATGAATTTATATGCTTAGCTAGCTCAAAAATGACATAACAACCTTAAATAGCTCAAAAATGACCTATTTAACCTAGGATAGCTCTAAAATGAGCTATACTTAGCATTTGTTCCTCTAAAATGAATTTATATATATATTATTATTCATGTCAGGTATTCATTTTTTTATGTTGTACTAATTTTGTTTACTCTTTGTCATTCCAGGTGTTGACAGATGGTGGGCACGGGTCGAGAGCGCTCCGAGGCTCCTACCTCGACGCGTGGTGGGAGGAGTAGTTCCATTCCCCCCCATAGCCTCCGGAGAGCGCTAGATCTCAGTTTGCAGAGTCCAGCGACGATCGCTTCTTCTTCGGCCGGGAGAGGTCGGGGGGGGGGGGGTAAGAAGAAGGAGAAGGCTGCTAGAGGTGGACGTGGCGGTGGGAGAGGTAGGAAGGCTGCTACGCCTTCCTCGCCGCCATCCCCAGCTGAGTCACCCGACCACAGGACTGCTCCATCTGAGATCGAGCCATCTGAGGTGGACCCGTCTCGGACTCCACTCCACGAGCCTCCGGCCGACGAGCCTATGGCAGACACGCCTACGGCCGATGAGCCTCGGGCCGACGACGAGCCTCGGGCTTCCAAGCCTCGGGCCTCCGAGTCTTCTCCCCACGAGACTCCGGAGCTAAGACGGGGTCACGCTGAGTCGGAGCCAAGCCCATGGGAGGACTGGACGGAGTCGAGTGCACATGGTCATGTTCAGGGTGCAGACTATAGTCCTGATAGCTATAGCGAGGGTGAGTGGGTTGAGGGGCGCAAAGTCTACCAGCGTGGTCATACAAAGCTCCCGCCCACCCTGGCGACCCCCGACCAGAGGTGGTTGATTGCGCCTAACGGGGAGAAGTAAGTGCATTTACTATTTTTAACCTTTTGCCTTGACGTTTCTTTGAATATCTAATGCATTGGCCTTGTCATACTGCAGTTCTTGGACACATGAAGATGGTGTCTGCAGGCCCAACACTGTCCTTGGTGTGATTTGTCGCTAGTGTTTCCCGGGGTGGGTCACGTTGCCCGATGAGGGCCGGGTTCCAGAGCTAGGAATGACCTGGGAGCACTACTTGGCTGCCCCGACCCCACCGGAGCATAGGGTTGGCGATGTCGAGTGCGACACGGTGGCCGACATTGTGATCGCCATGTTTTGGGTAATTTCTCCTTTGCCATTTATGTTGTGTTTTCTTCTTTGATTGCATACCTTCTACATGTGTTTTCTTGTTTGATTGCAGACCTTCTAATCCGTGTTTTCTTGTTTGATTGCAGACCTTCTACAGGTGTGCTGAGGGACAGGAGGAGGCCGCGGCTCGGGTTATCGACGCCGAGTGCAGGCACCTACTTGGAAACTTTCGGCACGAGGCTCGGACGCAGGCTGTTCGTGACTACTTAGCACAGACTGGTATTAGGAGGAGAAAAGAGAAGTGTCGGGACAAGTATCTGAGTAAGGAGAAGTACATGAAGGTAATTACCTATTCTTAAGGCCTTGTACTTAGTTTCCTTGATTTGATTCATAGGCGTAGTGCTCAAATTTCTCTTGCTTAACTTAGGTGCCCCCGAGATGGTGTGCGGACAAGATGGACTGCTGGGAGGCGTTGGTGGATGAGTGGTGCTCTCCCCAATGGCGCGTCACCCACAACATTGCAAAGGAGAAGCGTCTCAAAATGAAATGTGTGCCACAGCATCTAGGCAGCGTCAACCTACATGGGTACGGGAAAAACTGGGTATGTGTGGTTTGCTTGATGATTCATGCAAATTAATTCTTTGTGCTAGTTTGAGTCCTTAACTAATACTCTGTTCCTCTCTTTTAGTCAAAACACAACAAGGCTCCAGTGCCAGAGCTGTTCGACCTCTATGGCATGTCCAATATTGCACCGTACAAGAAGGCCAAGGCATTCTCTGAGTCTGACCTCGAAAATGCAAAGAACATCAGCAACGAGGCCTCCCACCACAGATGGTGTAGTATGTTAAGCATGGGAAGGCAAGGAAAGGGCCGGACTTTAACCCGAGCCGGCCTCTTGATCCAGAGCTGGTGATGATATCTGGTGGCGGGAGGTCCCATGGCTCGTTATCCATTGGTAATGGACTGATACGTTGTAGTAACACTCTCCCGCAGATCAAGAAGCACCAGACCAGCTCTGATCCTGAGATACCGCCTCGTTTACGACCAGTGGAAATCGAATTCCAGGTTTGTTATACGGACTCAGTAGCCTTTCCTCCATTACATTGTGTTTGCGGCCGTTGATGATTACAATGCTAACGAGTGGTGTTGCAGGCTGCTATTGAGGCAGAGAGAGCGAAGACCCAGGCTGCTTTTGAGGAGAGGGACCGGCAGGCGGCGGAGAGGGACAGGGAGAATGAGGAGAGGACGACTAGGCTGTTGGAGGACGAGAGGAACCGGAACGACTCGGCTAACCGGGCCATGTACGATCTCTTCGTGGTAAGTTTCTTCTGCATATTAGCTAAATCATGCGGGCAATGTTCCTTTCATTAGTAACTAGTATGACTGACTCGTCAAAACCAAATGTGCAGTACATGTGCGAGAAGAACGGCCAGACCACTCCGCCGATGCCAGTCATTGCTCCGGAGGGCACGGTGAGTTTCATTTGAACGGTAATTAGTTACGAGTCTTCACATTTGAGTTGCATCATGCTAACGATACATTGGAAATAATCTTTGGTGCAGCGTAACTCCCGACAAGCATCGACCGATCCTTCTCCGTCTGCCACTGGCGCGACCGGTCCTACACCTACACCTACACCTCCCTGATGACGGTAAGTTTCCCAAGTGTTTTGCTTAATAGAGTTTTGTTGTGATGCCATGTTGTATCTACACATATCGTGCATAATGTGTGTATGTTTGAAATGCATTGTATGTGTGGGATTCGACACCTAGTCGTGTGCCTTTGGTAGCCTTCCATACAGGGAAATGCCTCCTAGTGCTTCCACTGAGCCATGGTAGTTCGCTACTGCTCCGGAACACATGGATTGACCGGCATGTGTCCTTCTTTGCTCCTGTGTCTGTCCCTACGGGGAAATGTCACGCGGTGTATCACCGAAGTCCTTGTAGCTTGCTATGACTTGGTTGCACTCGCTGATGACCGACACGTGCATTGCTAGGTCATGTATGCCTGTCCCTGTATGTTTGTGCCACCTTGGTTCTATGACTAGTCATGTCGGCCCGGGTTCTCTGCCATATGGATACTAGCAACATAATCATATACTTAGCATTTTTTCCTCCAAAATGACTCAATATGCTTATCTAGCTCAAAAATGACATAATAAGCTTAATTAGCTCCAAAATGACATATTTAACCTAGGATAGCTCTAAAATGACCTATACTTAGCATTTTTCCTCCAAAATGACTTAATATGCTTAGCTAGCTTAAAAATGACATATTTAACCTAGGATAGCTCTAAAATGACCTATACTTAGAATCTTTTCCTCCAAAATGACTTAATATGCTTAGCTAGCTCTAAAATGATATAATATGCTTAAGAAATGACATATTTTAGGTCCTAAATGACTTCATATGCTTAGCTAGCTCCAAAATGACATAATAACCTTACTTAGCTCCAAAATGACCTATTCAACCTAGGCTAGCTCTAAAATGACCTATACTTAGCATTTTTTCCTCCAAAATGACTCAATATGCTTAGCTAGCTCAAAAATTACATAATAAGCTTAATTACCTCCAAAATGACCTATTTAACCTAGGATAGCTCTAAAATGACCTATACTTAGCATTTTTTTCTCCAAAATGACTTAAGATGCTTAGCTAGCTTCAAAATGACCTATTTAACCTAGGATAGCTCTAAAATGACCTATACTTAGCATCTTTTCCTCCAGAATGACTCAATATGCTTAGCTAGCTCAAAAATGACATAATAAGCTTAATTAGCTCCAAAATGACATATTTAACCTAGGATAGCTCTAAAATGACCTATACTTAGCATTTTTTCCTCCAGAATGACTCAATATGCTTAGCTAGCTCAAAAATGACATAATAAGCTTAATTAGCTCCAAAATGACATATTTAACCTAGGATAGCTCTAAAATGACCTATACTTAGCATTTTTCCTCCAAAATGACTTAATATGCTTAGCTAGCTTAAAAACGACATATTTAACCTAGGATAGCTCTAAAATGACCTATACTTAGCATCTTTTCCTCCAAAATGACTTAATATGCTTAGCTAGCTCTAAAATGATATAATATGCTTAAGAAATGACATATTTTAGGTCCTAAATGACTTCATATGCTTAGCTAGTTCCAAAATGACATAATAACCTTACTTAGCTCCAAAATAACCTATTTAACCTTGGCTAGCTCTAAAATGACCTATACTTAGCATTTTTTTCCTCCAAAATGACTCAATATGCTTAGCTAGCTCAAAAGTTACATAATAAGCTTAATTAGCTCCAAAATGACCTATTTAACCTAGGATAGCTCTAAAATGACCTATACTTAGCATTTTTTCTCCAAAAGGACTTAATATGCTTAGCTAGCTTCAAAATGACCTATTTAACCTAGGATAGCTCTAAAATGACCTATACTTAGCATCTTTTCCTCCAAAATGACTTAACATGCTTAGCTAACTCTAAAATGACATAATATGCTTAAGAAATGACATATTTTAGCTCCTAAATGACTTCACATGCTTAGCTAGCTCCAAAATGACATAATTACCTTACTAAGCTCTAGAATGACCTTAGCATGGTTTACACCAAAATGACTTACTATGCTTAGCTAGGTCAAAAATGACATAATAACCATACTTAGCTCCAAAATGACCTATTTTACATATATAAGTTGCATCATAATAATCTTCACATTTTAGTTGCATCATAATAATCTTCTTCTTCTAGTCTTCTTCTTCTAACTTTCTTCTTTCCCATTTTACAGATTTGCTTAAAATCCCGGAAGCTTGGGTTGATGGAGTGCTTGTATTTAGTTTTTGTTTTGACCTTGTGAAACTTGCTACCTATGGATGAAACTGTGTAATATTGATGAAACTATGTATATGTACCGATGAAACTTGGTTCTATTGGTAACATGTATTGGATATATGTGTTCATGACTATTGGTAATATGTGTTGAATATGCTATATTGGTCATATAAATATATTTGTGTTTAATTTTCTGTGAAAATGAATTGATATAAGAAAAAACAAAATTAAATGGGGCAATATAGTCACTTTGCCATCTGCTGGCGGATGGCAAAGAGGCCACGTGTCATCTACATGTAAAATTTGGGCTGGCCTATTTGGGCTCTTTGCCATCTGCCAGCAGAGGGCAAAGCTCTTTGCCATGTGCTGGCAGACGGCAAAGCATGCAGCCTTTGCCATCTGCTGGCACACGACAAAGAGCTTGCATACTTTGCCATCTGCTGGCAGACGACAAAGAGCCTGCAACCTTTGCCATCTGCTAGCAGATGGCAAAGAGCCTGCAGCCTTTGCCATCTGCCGGCTGACAGCAAACTATGTCGTTAGCCTTCTAACGGGGCTAACCCCGTTAAGAGGCTTTGCCATCTGCCAGCTGATGGCAAAGCCACAGGCTCTTTGCCATCAGCCAGCAGACGGCAAAGAAGCCTTTGCCGGCAGGGTTTCAGACAAACTGTTTGCCATCTGCCCGACCATGCATTTGCCATCTGCCATGGCAGATGGCAAAGTGCCAGATTCCAGTAGTGGATCTCTTATAGCCTCGTATATTTTCTCCAATATTTCGGTTTTGTTTGGCCAACTTGATCTATTTATCTTGCAATGGGAAGAGGTGCCCGGTAGTGGGTTCGATCTTACGGTGCTTGATCCCAGTTACAGAAAGGGAACCGACACGTATGTATCATTGCTACTAAGCATAAAAAGATGATATCCCTATCTGTCGCAATAGATAATGGATCTTGTCTACATCATGTCATCGTTCTTATTGCATTACTTCATTTCTCCATGAACTTAATACACTAGATGCATGCTGGATAGCGGTCGATGTGTGGAGTAATAGTAGTAGATGCAGGCAGGAGTCGGTCCACTAATCTTGGACGTGATGCCTATGTAATGATCATTGCTTGGATATTGTCATAATTATTTGAAGTTCTGTCAATTGCCCAACAGTAATTTGTTTACCCACCGTTGCTATTTTTCTCGAGAGAAGCCACTAGTGAAACCTATGGCCCCCGGGTCTCTTCTCAATATATTTACCTTTGTGATCTACTTTTCCGTTGCTTTTATTTTCAGATCTATTAAACCAAAAATACAAAAATACCTTGCTGCAATTTATTCTTATTTATTTAGTTTGGCGTTCAATCTATCAATCTACTACAATTTACCTCATGTCCGTTTGCCTATCTTGAGGCGTGATGACCCACAAGTATAGGGGATCTATCGTAGTCCTTTCGATAAGTAAGAGTGTCGAACCCAACGAGGAGCAGAAGGAAATGATAAGCGGTTTTCAGCAAGGTATTCTCTGCAAGTACTGAAATAAGTGCTAACAGATAGTTTTGTGACAAGATAAATTGTAACGAGCAACAAGTACCAAAAGTAAATAAAGTGCAGCAAGGTGGCCCAATCCTTTTTTAGCAAAGGACAAGCCGGAACAAACTCTTATAATAGGAAAAGCGCTCCCGAGGACACATGGGAATATCGTCAAGCTAGTTTTCATCACGTTTATATGATTCGCGTTCGGTACTTTGATAATTTGATATGTGGGTGGACCGGTGCTTGGGTGTTGTTCTTACTTGAACAAGCATCCCACTTATGATTAACCTCTATTGCAAGCATCCGCAACTACAACAAAAGTAGTAAGGTAAACCTAACCATAGCATGAAACATATGGATCCAAATCAGCCCCTTACGAAGCAACGCATAAACTAGGGTTTAAGCTTCTGTCACTCTAGCAACCCATCATCTACTTATTACTTCCCAATGCCTTCCTCTAGGCCCAAATAATGGTGAAGTGTTATGTAGTCGACGTTCACATAACACCACTAGAGGTTAGACAACATACATCTTATCAAAATATCAAACGAATACCAAATTCACATGACTACTAATAGCAAGACTTCTCCCTTGTCCTCAGGAACAAACCTAATTACTCACAAAGCATATTCATGTTCATAATCAGAGGGGTAATAATATGCATAAAGGATCTGAACATATGATCTTCCACCAAATAAACTAACTAGCATCAACTACAAGGAGTAATCAACACTACTAGCAACCTACTAGCACCAATCCCGGACTTTGAGACAAGAATTGGATACAAGAGATGAACTAGGGTTTGGAGATGAGATGGTGATGGTGAAGATGTTGATGGAGATTGCCCTCTCCTGATGAGAGGAGCGTTGGTGATGATGATGGGATGATTTCCCCATCCCGGAGGGAAGTATCCCCGGCAGAACAGCTCTGCTAGAGCTCTAGATTGGTTCCGCCAAGGTTCCACCTCGTGGCGGCGGAGTCTCGTCCCGAAAGGTTGCTCTTTATTTTTTTCTCATTGAAAGACTTCATATAGGAGAAGATGGGCGTCGGAGACCCACCAGGGGGCCCACGAGGTAGGGTGGCACGCCCCCACCCTCGTGAGCAGGGTGTGGCCCCCTGGACTTCATCTTTGGCGAGGATTTTTCTTTATTTATTTTAAGATATTCCATGGAGTTTCGGGACTTTTGGAATTGCGCAGAATAGGTCTCTAATATTTTCTCCTTTTCCAACCCAGAATTCTAGCTGCCGGCATTCTCCCTCTTCATGTAAACCTTGTAAAATAAGAGAGAATAGCCATAAGTATTGTGACATAACGTGAAATAACAGCCCATAATGCAATAAATATCGATATAAAAGCATGATGCAAAATGGACGTATCAACTCCGCCAAGCTTAGACCTCGCTTGTCCTCAAGCGGAAAGCCGATAACAATAAATATGACCTCATGTTTAGAGGTAGAGGCGTCGATAAAAATAAAATACGGACATGAAGGCATCAGGATTATTCTCATAACAACAACATATATAGATTTTGTCATATGATTACTTATATTCAAGTGATGATCAATTCACAATGCAAAAGTATGAATCAGAAACCTTATTGAGCACACTACTAGGAAAAGGGCTATAGATGATATGGACACTAATGGCGCACCACACATGTGGTGCGCCACTACTATATACTAATGGCGCACCATGTGTTGGTGCGCCATTAGTGTCCAAATACTAATGGCGCACCACATCCACGATGCGCCACTAGTAAAAAATAAAATTATTTTTAATTTTTTTTCAAAAATACTAATGGCGCATCAGGGGATGGTGCACCATTACTAGTTTTAACTAGTAATGGCGCACCAGTAAGAGATGTGCCATTGCTATCTATATGTATGGCGCACCCCTACCAGTGCGCCATTGCTATCACCCCTTATCCCCTCCCTCTAGTCACGTTCTCTCCTCTCCCCTTCCTCCTGACACACCCACCCACCTCCCTCGACTTTGATCTAGATAGGGAAGCCCCGGCCGCCCGCCTCTTCCTCTCCCTCCCGACCACACCGAGCCACCTTCCACGACGAGCAATCCGAGGAGCTCCGCCTCCCTCTTCTTCTCCCCCAACCCCACTGGCGATAGAGGCGAGGTGAAAATTCCCCACCAACCGGAGCGCTTGCCTGCCGATGGAGGTCTCAGCCAGGCTCCGCCCGCCGTCTCCCGCCTCGACGGCGCCGCCCCGCCGCGGCGGAGGGTCCCTGCGGCGGCTGCTCCCTTCGGCCCGGCCCGCCTCCCGAGCGTTCTCCGCCAAGGTGCTTTCCAGTGTGGAGCCTCACCACTCTCCAGCCATCGCGCCCCTCTCTCCCATCTCCTCACAATGGCGGCCGCGCCTCCCCAGCCCACCGCGCCCGCCCCCGCCCCCGCGAGCGGCGGCGACGCGTTCCGCCTGGCTTCGTCGGCGCGGGGAACCTGGCCGAGAGCATCGCGCGGGGCGTCACAACGTTGGGCGTCCTCCCGGCCTCCGCCGTCCGCATCGCGCCCCACCGCCGCCTCGAGCGCGGCATCACCTTCACCTCCCTCGGCGCCACCATCCTTGCATCCAATGCCCAGGTCGGTCCGCCGGCCTCCTGCTCATCCCCACATCTGATTCACCCCGCCTTCCCTCACTCTGCTCGAAGCAGCCAAGCATCTCTGTCTCTGTCACGTGTTCACGCTTGACAGCCACTTTGTATCTCATGTGATGTTTTTTCCTTCTCGCCGTAGGTTGTCGACGACAACGATGTGATCGTCATCCCCGTCAAGTCCCAGATTCGTAAGTGTACAAACTCGTATCATTAGCCCCTCAAGGCAATCAATCACTGATGCATTTCTTCTCTAGATAGTATTTTCTTAGTCCCTGAAAGCAATCGCTGACACCTCTGATTTTACGATTTGGGCTTTTGTTTTGCACGCTTATGAGATTATCCACATATGAAATTGTAGTGAAGCAGGTTCTGGTTGAGCTCAAGCCCTTGTTGTCTGAGGAAAAGCTTCTGATCTCCATTGCCGCTGGCATCAAAATGAAAGATTTGTAGGTCAGTCAGTGTGCATTCACGGTCTATTCCCTCCAATGATAGAATCTTATGCACATATGCAGGACAATGAAATATCAGAGCTATTCTGGTAAGATTGATAAGTAGGTTGTAGCATTGAAAACATGACAATGTCGGTAGTATTATCAATGGTTCAGTCAGCGCCTCAACAGCGTCTGCACTACTTCTGATATTGTTTTTCAGTAGCTTTTTCTGCACCTTTTTCTTTCAGTTCTTAGTGCTGCTGCCCCATGAACACATTTTTTTTAATTTGATTGTACATTCAAATGAAGCCTTTGTTAAGTATACACTCCAAAATTCAGTTAATAGTAGCCTAACTGAATTTTCTGTTTCTAAATTTATAAACTCACTTTATATTCAGTTTATAAATTAACAGTAGCTTCAAAATTAAGTATCATTCGCATGGATCAACTATTATTTTATTTTGTGGAGGATAAAGTTCAGATCATGAATAATGGCATTACAAGTGAACTTGGCACAATTACACATGTCCTGAACCTCATAGAATCTGACACTAGCAAGTCTTCATTGGCATGCAAGTACTACTTTTACATTGTCATGACAGGAACAATTAATTTGACATGTATCATTGGTACTGCTAAAACATTTCATTCATGTTTCAACAAATTTGGTGAAAAGACCACTTCATATGTATTTTGCATATATGAATTATCTCCTATTGCTTTCTAAGATGTTAGTTCTTTTAGTTCTAGCCCTCCTATCTTTAATTCCTGGCTACTGGACTACCTGCAGGACAACGAGTTCATCTGCGGCAGCTATTGTTGTGAGCAGTCCGTCCATGACGTGCTCCGCAGCATCTTCGCCGGGCACAATGAGATCCTCAACGTCTGGAAGTAAGTCACGGGCCATCTGTTTCCTGGTGAATTTTATTTCTAGATCAATGTGATCGGATCTGACTAGTACGTTCAGATTTACTCTTGTTTTCTTTTCAAATAGTACTAGTAGTCTATATTCCAGCTGTGCGACTACCTGTAGCCACTTGAACCGATGAGAATTCTTCAAGCCTACCTATAGCCACTTGAACAAATGTCTATCTCAGATCTGCTCATCTAAAAAATCCAAGTGGAGTAGTATACTCGTAGTATAGTACAATAATATTATCAAAAGGTAAATGCCCTGATTATTTAGCTCTGTCAGATAAATACTCATCGAAAGAGGGCTCCTATCAAAATTCATTTCCATTATAATCTTACTCATACAATATTCACACCATGTAATTCTGGAAATATATGCTCATATCTAGTTCTGCATAAAAAATGACAGTATTGACATGTTATAAATAGTTTGTTTGTGTTTCCGTTTATTTTGTTACATTTTGCAGGGATAAAGTGAAGAAAAAGAAGAAAAGTTAATTTGAGCTCTCTATTGCTCAATTCTACTTGACCACTAGACTACGGGTGATAAGGAGAGGCAATTCTATGATTAACATCATATTTAGCAAGCATTTTACGGAAAGCACCATGAATAAAGTGTGAACCACCATCAGTCATTAAATATCTAGGGACTCCAAACCTCGGAAAAATAACTTCTTTAAGCATTTTAATAGAAGTGTTATGATCATCACTACTAGTTGGAATAGCTTCTACCCACTTAGTAACGTAATCAACAACAACTAGAATATGTGTATATCCATTAGAGGCAGGAAAAGGTCCCATATAATCAAAGCCCCAAACATCAAATGGTTCAATAACAAGTGAATAATTCATAGGAATTTCTTGACGTCTACTAATATTACCAATTATTTGACATTCATCAAGACAAAACAAACTTACGGGCATCCTTGAAGAGATTAGGCCAATAAAAACCGGATTGCAATACCTTATGTGCAGTTCTGTCTCCAGCGTGGTGTCCTCCATAAGCTTCGGAGTGGCACTTGCATAGGATCTGTTCCTGTTCATGCTCAGGTACACAACGTCTAATAACACCATCTAATCCTTCTTTATAAAGATGTGGGTCATCCCAAAAGTAATGTCTTAAATCATAGAAAAACTTCTTATTTTGTTGGTATGTGAAGCTAGGTGGTATAAACTTAACAACAATATAATTAGCATAATCAGCATACCATGGAGTACTACGAGAAGTATTTATACATTTAATTGTTCATCAGGAAAGCTATCATTAATAGGTAGTGGGTCATCAAGAACATTTTCTAACCTAGACAAGTTGTCTGCAACGAGGTTCTCAGCTCCTTTTCTATCAACGATATGCAAATCAAATTCTTGTAGCAGGAGAACCCATCTAATAAGTCTAGGTTTAGCATCTTTCTTTTCCATAAGATATTTAATAGCAGCATGATCAGTGTGAATAGTTACTTTAGAATCAACAATATAGGGTCTGAATTTACCACAAGCAAATACAACTGCTAAAAGTTCTTTTTCAGTAGTAGCATAATTTCTTTGAGCATTGTCTAGAGTCTTACTAGCATAATGAATAACATTTAATTTCTTATCAACTCTTTGCCCTAGAACAACACCTACAACATAATCACTAGCATCACACATAATTTCAAAGGGTAGGTTCCAATCAGGTGGCTGAACAAGGGGTGCAGAGACTAATGCTTTCTTAAGTATTTCAAATGCTTCTACACAATCATCATCAAAGACAAACGGTACATCTTTTTGTATTAAATTAGTAAGAGGCCGAGAAATTTTTGAGAAGTCCTTAATGAACCTCCTATGAAATCCGGCGTGACCAAGGAAACTTCTTATACCTTTGATGTCCTTGGGACATGGCATCTTTTCAATAGCATCAACCTTGTCTTTATCAACTTCAATACCTTTTTCAGAAACTTTATGCCCCAAGACAATACCTTCATTAACCATAAAGTGGGACTTTTCCCAATTCAAGACAAGATTAGTTTCTTCACATCTCTGCAAAACTCGATCAAGATTGCTCAAGCAATCATCAAAAGAGGAACCATAGACGGAAAATTCGTCCATGAAAACCTCACAAATCTTTTCACAAAAGTCAGAGAATATAGCCATCATGCATCTTTGAAAGGTAGCAGGTGCATTACATAGACCAAAAGGCATACGCCTATAAGCAAAAGTACCAAAAGGGCATGTAAAAGTAGTCTTTGATTGATCTTTAGCTGACACAGGTATTTGAGAGAAACCAGAATAACCGTCTAGAAAGTAGTAATGTGTATGTTTGCATAATCTTTCTAGCATTTGATCAATAAAAGGTAAGGGGTAATGATCTTTCTTAGTAGCCTTATTTAATTTGCGGAAATCAATTACCATCCTATAACCTGTGATAATTCTTTGTGGAATCAATTCATCTTTATCATTAGGAACAATAGTAATACCTCCCTTCTTAGGGACACAATGGACAAGACTTACGCACTGACTACCAGCAACGGGGTAAATTATACCTGCCTCCAGAAGCTTGAGTATTTCTTTTCTTACCACTTCTTTCATTTTAGGATTCATACGTCGTTGAGGATCACGAACTAGTTTGGCATCTGATTCCAAATTTATTTTATGTTGACATAGAGTGGGACTAATGCCCTTAAGATCATCAAGAGTATATCCAATAGCGGCATGGTGCTTCTTCAGAGTTTTCAATAATCTTTCTTCTTCATGCTCTGAAAGGTTAGCACTAATAATAACAGGATATATCTTCTTTTCATCAAGATAAGCATATTTAAGATTATCAGGCAACAGTTTAAGATCAAACACGGGATCACCCTTGGGTGGAGGAGGATCCCCTAAAATTTCAACATGCAAATTGTGTTGCAGAATAGGTTCCTGTTTAAAGAATACTTCATCTATTTCCCTTCTTTCATTCATGAACATATCATTTTCAAGGTCTAGCAAATAGTGTTCTAAAGGATCACTAGGAGGTACGGTAATATAAGCAATACCAATAATTTCATCCTTACTAGGTAATTCTTCCTCACGATGTTGTTTACTAAATTTGGAGAAATTAAACTCATGAACCATATCATCCAAGCCAATAGTAACAACATTCTTTTCGCAGTCTATCCTAGCATTAACAGTGTTCAAGAAGGGTGTACCAAATATAATGGGACAAAAGCTATCTTGTGGGGAGCCAAGAACAAGAAAATCAGCAGGATATTTAGTTTTCCCACACAAGACTTCAACATCTCTAACAATCCCAATTGGTGAAATAGTATCTCTATTGGCAAGCTTAATCGTGACATCAATATCTTCTATCTCAGCAGGTGCAATTTCATGCTTAATTTCTTCATACAAAGTAATAGGTATAACACTAGCACTAGAACCCATATCACATAAGCCATGATAACAATGATCTCCTATTTTAACAGAAATAATAGGCACGCCTACCACAGGTCTATGTTTATCTTTAGCACAAGGCTTAGTAGTTCTAGCAGTTTCACTATTGAACTGAATAACATGCCCATCAATATTATCAGACAAGAGATCTTTAACAATAGCAATATTAGGTTCTACTTTAACTTGCTCAGGAGGTGTATAAGTTCTAATATTGCTTTTACAAACAACAGTTGAAGCTTTAGCATGATCCTTTACTCTAACAGGGAAAGGTGGTTTCTCAACATAAGAAGTAGGAACAATAGGATCATTATAAGTGACAGTATTTTCTTCAACTTTAATAGGTGCAGCTACTTTTACTTCTATGGGAGGATGATATTTAAACCACTTCTCCTTGGGGAGATCAACATAAGTAGCAAAATATTCACAGAAAGAAGCTACTATCTCAGAGTCAAGTCCATATTTAGTGTTAAACTTACGGAAAATATCAGTATCCATAAAAGATTTAACACAATCAAACTTAGGTGTCATACCTAACTCCTTATCTTCGTCGAGGTCCCAATATTCAGAGTTGCGTTTAATTCTATCCAATAAGTCCCATTTAAATTCAATGGTCTTCATTATAGAAGAGCCAGCACAAGAAGTATCGAGCATGGTTTGAGTATTATCAGAAAGCCGAGCATACAAATTTAGAATAATTGTTTCCCTTGAAAACCCATGATTGGGGCATGAATATAACATTGATTTAAGCCTCTCCCAAGCTTGAGCGATGCTTTCTCCTTTGCGAGGCCAAAAATTATATATATAATTGCGATCACGATGAACAAGATGCATAGGGTAATACTTTTGATGAAATTCCAATTTCAATCTTTTATAATTCCATGATCTCATGTCATCACATAGCCTATACCATGTCAATGCGTCTCCCTTCAAAGATAAAGGGAAGACCTTCTTCTTAGCAACATCATCGGGTATACCTGCAAGCTTAAATAATCCAGAAACTTCATCCACATATATTAAGTGCTCATCATGATGCTTTGTTTCATCTCCTATAAAAGGGTTAGCTAGCACTTTTTCCATCATACCCAAAGGAAATTCAAAAGGAGTTTCATTTTCAATAGGTTCAGTAGGTTGAGGAGCAACTCTTTGCTCTACTGGACAGGGTGAACATACCCCGAACAAGCCCCTCAGAGAATTACTTTCCATAGTAACAAGTGACAGTAAATTTTAGCACACTATATGAATTTTTCCTTACCAAATTCCACCTACCAAAGGCGCTACACTCCCTGACAACGGTGCCAGAAAAGAGTCTTGATGACCCACAAGTATAGGGATATATCGTAGTCCTTTCGATAAGTAAGAGTGTCGAACCCAACGAGGAGCAGAAGGAAATGATAAGCGGTTTTCAGCAAGGTATTCTCTGCAAGTACTGAAATAAGTGGTAACAGATAGTTTTGTGACAAGATAAATTGTAAAGAGCAACAAGTAACAAAAGTAAATAAAGTGCAGCAAGGTGGCCCAATCCTTTTTGTGGCAAAGGACAAGCCGGAACAAACTCTTATAATAGGAAAAGCGCTCCCAAGGACACATGGGAATATCATCAAGCTAGTTTTCATCATGTTCATATGATTCACGTTCGGTACTTTGATAATTTGATATGTGGGTTGACCGGTGCTTGGGTGCTGTTCTTACTTGAACAAGCATCCCACTTATGATTAACCTCTATTGCAAGCATCCGCAACTACAACAAAAGTATTAAGGTAAACCTAACCATAGCATGAAACATATGGATCCAAATCAGCCCCTTACGAAGCAACGCATAAACTAGGGTTTAAGCTTCTATCACTCTAGCAACCCATCATCTACTTATTACTTCCCAATGCCTTCCTATAGGCCCGAATAACGGTGAAGTGTTATGTAGTCGATGTTCACATAACACCACTAGAGGTTAGACAACATACATCTTATCAAATTATCAAACGAATACCAAATTCACATGACTACTAATAGCAAGACTTCTCCCTTGTCCTCAGGAACAAACATAATTACTCACAAAGCATATTCATGTTCATAATCAGAGGGGTTATATTATGCATAAAGGATCTGAACATATGATCTTCCACCAAATAAACCAACTAGCATCAACTACAAGGAGTAATCAACACTACTAGCAACCTACTAGCACCAATCCCGGACTTTGAGACAAGAATTGGATACAAGAGATGAACTAGGGTTTGGAGATGAGATGGTGCTGGTGAAGATGTTGATGGAGATTGCCCTCTCCCGATGAGAGGAGCGTTGGTGATGATGATGGTGATGATTTTCCCCTCCCGGAGGGAAGTATCCCCGGCAGAATAGCTCTGCCAGAGCTCTAGATTGGTTCCGCCAAGGTTCTGCCTCGTGGCGGTGGAGTCTCGTCCCCAAAGGTTGCTCTTTATTTTTTTCTCATCGAAAGACTTCATATAGGAGAAGATGGGCATTGGAGACCCACCAGGGGCCCACGAGGTAGGGGAGCGTGCCCTAGGAGGGGGGCGCGCACCCCACCCTCGTGAGCAGGGTGTGGGCCCCCTGGACTTCATCTTTGGCGAGGATTTTTCTTTATTTATTTTAAGATATTCCGTGGAGTTTCAGGACTTTTGGAGTTGCGCAGAATAGGTCTCTAATATTTGCTCCTTTTCCAGCCCAGAATTCTAGCTGTCGGCATTCTCCCTCTTCGTGTAAACCTTGTAAAATAAGAGAGAATAGCCATGAGTATTGTGGCATAATGTGAAATAACAGCCCATAATGCAATAAATATCGATATAAAAGCATGATGCAAAATGGACGTATCAAGGTGCCGTACCTCGGAAGGGATTGACAACCCCTTTAACACGTCGAGTTGCGAGGTGTTGTTCTTTGTGTGCAGGGGTTGTTTACGTTGTGTTGCTTGGTTCTCCTACTGGTTCGATACCTTGGTTTCATAACTGAGGTAAATACCTACCGTCGTTGTGCTACATCATCCCTCCATCTCCGGGGAAATACCGATGTAGTTCCAGCTACCATCAAGGAGAATTTCTAGCGCCGTTGCCGGGGAGGATCTTCAACATAACTAGGTTCCTAATCACAAATCTCATCTCCTCGCAATTTACATTATTTGCCACTTGCCTCTTATTTTCCTCTCCCCCACTTCACAAAAAAATTGCCGTTTTATTCGCCTCCCTTTTTTTGTTCGCCATTTTCTCATCAGATCTATTCTTTGCTTGTAACCATGAGTGATTTTGGTATGGCACCAACAGATGACGGCCTGACTCCTAAGATTGGACGTATAGGCAATCTGGATGCTAAAACTTTTGTCTTGGGGCAAGGGAACATTATGGGAAAGGAACGTATCCAAGAATTTTTCAATTCTATTGGAAATATGAGTCTTGATGATGCTCCTATACTTAAAACTACTAGATCTTATGCGGATGCTATTTCAGCAGTAGTTCTACAACTTGAAAGTAAATTTATTCGTGCACATTCTACTTTGCAAAGAATCCTAGGGCTGAAAGTTTAGCCACTCTCGTTCTTATGAACGAGTTTGACTACATGATAAGGGAAGCTAGGGAAATCTTTGATTTTTATGGTATGAATCGTGAAAAGCCCGTGATTGATATGAAAGAAGGAAATATTAAGTTCCAATTTCCTTTGAGGAAAGGTATGGAACATTTTCCTAGAACAAGAATTAAGACACCATATGAATCAATCATGAGGGCCTCTTATGGGTCTCAAACTAAAGATGACAAAACTTAGATCCTTGCCTTACGCCTAGCTAAGGGCGTAAAACTATAGCGCTTGTTGGGAGGCCAACCAATGAATAAAATTTATTTTTGCTTTTTGCTTTCTGTTTGTGTGTGTTTACACAATTATGCTACTGTTATGATTGTGTTTTTTGTGTTTTAATTAGTGTCTATGCCAAGTAAAGCCTTTAGGATCTTCTTGGGTGATAGTTGGTTGATCTTGCTGAAAAAACACAAACCTATGCGCTCACGAAAACAATTTTAGTAAATCGCAGAAACGTGATTCTAATCTGAGTTTTTTTACAGAAGATCAATATACAAATTGCATAGGACTTACAAAGTTTTCAGAATTGTTAGAGTTCCAGAAGTTTTCAAATAATTCAGATTACTACAGACTATTCTGTTTTTGACAGACTCTGTTTTCTTTGTGTTGTGTGCTTATTTTGATGGCTCTATGGTTTTCTTTGATGAGTTTTTGCCATGGAAAATTTGGAATATAGTAGATATAATAAAAAAACAAAATATGAATCGGGTTAACACAACACTTATAGTAGTGGTTTTTTTCGTAACATTAACGGATCTCACGAAGGTTTTGTTAAGTTTTGTGTGATTGAAGTTTTCAAGTTTTGGGTTATCTTACGATGGATGAAGGAAGGATAGAAGAGCCTAAGATTGGGTATGCCCCGGCATCCCAAGCTATTATCCAAGAATGAGCAACCAACTAAGCTTGGGGATGCCCCCGAGTGGCATCCCCTCTTTCTTCTAACAACCATTGGTATTTTACTCGAGACTATATTTTTATTTGTCACATGATATGTGTTTTGCTTGGAGCGTCTTGTATGATATGTGTCTTTGCTTGTTTTATTTTGTGTTTTAAGTCATGAATCCTTGCTGGACACACCTATTTGAGAGAGCCAAAATTATATCATGACTTATTAGAATTGCTCTCTGTGCTTCACTTAAATCTTTTATGAGCTAGCACTGGTACGCGTCGGTCCTAAACAAACGGTTTAAAACCCCTTTCCGTGACGGCATTTGGAACAGTCGCCAAGTGAGTGTGGGCGATAGGGGGGTCCTTCCCACACGACCCAGAAACCGTCGGGGATATGCCCTCCTGGCACACACGTTCGGCAAAATGAGGTCGTGCGCGACCGGCGAGCACTCAAATACGGAAATACATACAGTAGAGCTAAAATTTACAATTATACGGCGAAATTGTTTCCGGTCGCAAGTACATCCCACACAGTCAGTCCCCGGTAAACGTTTCCATTCGTATGCACATCCCACACAGTCGCTCCAAGGAAAACGTTTCCGTTCACAGGTACATCACACACAATTTTTTCTATTAAATCGTTTGCATTATTGAATGTAGCACACACAGTCCGTAGAAGAAACTGTGTGGCAAAGGCTGTCCATGACACACAGTTTTTATGTGGTAAACGTTTACGCAAGGTGGCCTAACGCAAACAGTTTTCAAGAGAAAGTCGTGTGTGATTATTCATTGATCCAACACGGTTTATTCCTAGAAACTGTGTGCGTTGCCTCAGGTAATCGCCCATGGTATTTTTTCAACAACCGTTTGCAATATCAAAACTCAACTAGCAGGCTAATTCGCCATTAGCAGGCTAATTGCCCTATTATTAATAATCCATTTACTAATCTAATTTACATTCATATTAAGCACATAATATATTTCATTTCCGTATATATATTTTTGACTATAAACAGTAGGGTAAACACCCCACTACAACTTTTATTAATAAAAATAAGTAAACATAGTAGTCTTAAGGGCTTGAGGTAAACCTTCCATTTCCATATTAAGGAAGCATGATTTCATAATTGAAATACATCGGAGTACAACATGATATAGCTTCAGCACTCAGCTACCCCATTACACAACTGCACCAGCAGGAAGTTTCACATGCAACATCTAGAACCTTTCAAAAATAGCATCATAGACGGTACATAGAGAGATGCATCTCATCTGGAAAACTGCTGAAGCGGAAGGCGAATACTGAGCCTTCATTCATGTTGAAGGTCTTTGCAACTTTAGGCCAGTGCCTGTGGATGATTGACCGTCCATCCTTCGACCTCTTTAGGAACACTTCAATATTGAACCGTGGCTGTTGTATGAAAACTTTCCTCGCCTCCTAGCCATAGAGGTGGTTTGAGAGGTAATCATTAGTGAAGCCTGAAAACAAGGATGTGCATAAATATCTTCTCTATATTGGAAATGGGGCAAAGAAATACAAAAAGGCAAGGTATAATAGTTAGTACCATCTTGTAAACCTTTGCAGATTCATCAGATTAATCAGATTAATTCAAGCCACATGGAAAACCCATTTATCCAAACCAAGCATGATTAAGAACTAGGAAATATAGCACTTGTATATGTTTCTCATGTATCAAGTGCAGCCAAATTCGATTTATTTCTCACATGGTATACAATAATAGAATGCAGCCACAACAATTGAACATCACATTGCAGAATTGAACCAAGCAGCTAACTAAACACCACAACAAATGAACCAAATGTTAACTGATCACCACATTGCAATATAACATACTCATAATAGAAGACCAGACAGTTAACCAAACCAAGCATGCTTATCAACTTCGAAATAGAGAAATTGTATTTGTTTCTCATGTATTTAGTACAACCAAATTCGATTTATTGCTCACATGGTATACAATAAGAGAATGCAGCCACAACAATTGAACATCGCATTGCAAAATTGAACCAAGCAGTTAACTAAACACCACAACAAATGAACCAAACATTAACTTAGCACCACATTGCACAATATAACATACTCCTAATAGACGATCACACAATTAACCAAACCAAGCATGCTTAACAACTTGGAAATATAGCAATCGTACTTGTTTCTCATGTATTTAGTACAGCTAAATTCGATTTATTGCTCACATGGTATACAATAACAGAATGCACCCACAACAATTGAACATCGCATTGCAGAATTGAACCAAGCAGTTAACTAAACACCACAACAAGTGAACCAAGCCACAACAAATGAACCAAGCAGTTAACTAAACACCAATTGAACAATATAACATACTCCTAATAGAAGATCAGACAGTTAACCAAACCAAGCATGCTTAACAACTTGGAAATATTGCACCCTGAAGAATTGAATATCACATTTGCAGAATTGAACCAAGCAATTAATTGAACAGCACTTTGCACGACATATAGAACATATACACTATAGCAGAAGATTGCATGGTAAAAGTAGATAGCACAATTCATTAGAATTTGTTAAGGAAAGGAAGTAGCTAGCAAAGTGAACATGGGTCCTTATTGTGAGCTAATAAGAGAAGCTACTCCTCATTGTTGGAGATATCGATGAAGATTGGCTCCTTGGACATGGAAGAGGGCGAGGCCTCCGCATCGTGGGTCCCCTCGTTGTAGTGGTGAGTTGCCTGAGACGCTCTGGGCACCAACCTGCTCGCTCTCGAGATGAGGTAAGCACGTGCACGCTGAGAAAACACCTTGCAGTCTTCGTCGAAGGCACCGACGGTGGCCTCGAGAAAACTCCATGAACTGTTGTTTAAAGCAGCCAACCGCGTCGCGGCATCAGTGCTCAAGGCTTCAACGGTGGGCTCGACGGCGAGGTGCTCCTCCAAGATCTGGGGGTCGGCACGAATAGCAGCCATCACAACCTCATCCATGCATGTGGCCACGATTGCTTCTCCGTTGCCAAATGCTCCTTGAGGTCCTGGCTATACTGCGTGCACCATGGCTTAGGCTGGCGCTTATTTGGTGGAGGGGTCGGTGATTTGGGTGGAAGGTGTCGCGCACGCGCCGGCTGTCGGGGCATGTGGGATGTGGAAGGAGGAGGAGGCTGGGCGTCGGGTGTGGACTACCTGCCTGGATAGGCGAGGCCGAGCAGCGTGAAGGAGGGTCGCCGGCGAGGAGGAGGCGGCGCTGCAAGCAAGGATTGAAGGTTTCAACTTGGAAAGGAAGGCGGAAAGAGGGGAAATGTGGCTTTTGGTAAGGGGGAGGGGGCGGGGAGGTAGATATTTCTATGGAAGCCGAAAATTTGGAATCGCTTCAGCCAAAAAACTGGCGCGCAAAGTGTCATCAAACACGGTCCCTTATTCAAACACGGTCCAAAGATATTTTGTGCTGCATCTCACACGGTCGGTTATAATAAACTGTGTGGGATCTACTTGATTTTTGGTCTTGATTTGAATTACATAATGGGGTCACAGCGGCAATGGACGGTGTTTGAATTGCTAGACCTTTTATCTGCAGTGCTCATAAAAGAATTGAAATTATTCAGGGTTCGTTTGGACATTTTTATGCATTAAGTGAGTTTTCAATGCATTTATGTGCATAATTAAAATTTGAACTATATGCACATGCTCTAGTGCATATAAATTCGTTGAAAAATCAAATCTTTGTCCTAGGGGGCATGCTTAGGTCCCATGCAAGAAATGGGAATGAATTTCAAACACCGCGACACTATTGATTGCCGGCAAAACATTGAGATGGCTTGTTTTTTAATTCTAGTAAATCCAAAACTCGTCTGAGATTCATGAAACTTTGCATGCTATCATGGAGCGGCATCAACATGTCGTGGTACAAATTTTGTCCCATTTGGGAAAGGTTTGGGTATATGCTTCTCACAAATCGGAGCTTCTCACAACAAGCATGATGGTTTTTGGTAGTGAACGTCCTACCTTTGTGGACGAAACGATATCCATTGCCTCTTATTGCTTTCAAGTTTGTTTTCCCGTGTCAACATAGAACAACAGGAGTGTTGTGTGATTTTTTGTGATTTTTTGGGGTTTGTTTGGACATTTTTATGCATTAAGTGAGTTTTCAATGCATTTATGTGCATAATTCAAATTTGGCGCATGCTCCAGTGCATATAAATTCGTTGGAAAATCAAATCTTTGTCCTTGGGTGCATGCTTAGGTCCCATGCAGGAAATGGGAATGAATTTCAAACACCATGGCACCGTTGATTGCCGGCAAAACATTGAGATGCCTGGTTTTTTAAATTCTAGTAAATCCAAAACTCATCTGAAATTCATGAAACTTGGCATGCTATTATGAATGGGCACCCGACATGTCGTGATACAAATTTTGTCCCATTTGGGGCAGTTTGGGTATATACTTCTCACAAACCGGAGCTTCTCACAACAAGCATGATGGTTTTCAGTAGGGAACGTCCCACCTTTGGGGATGAAACGATATCCATTGCCTCTTATTGCTTTCATGTTTTTTCTCGTGTCAACATAGAACAATAGGAGTGTTGTGTGATTTTTTGTGATTTTTTCGGGTTTGTTTGGACATTTTTATGCATTAAGTGAGTTTTCAATGCATTTATGTGCATAATTCAAATTTGGCGCATGCTCCAATGCATATAAATTCATTGAAAAATCAAATCTTTGTCCTTGGGTGCATGCTTAGGTCCCATGCAAGAAATGGGAATGAATTTCAAACACCATGGCACCATTGATAGCCGGCAAAACATTGAAATGTCTGGTTTTTAAATTCTAGTAAATCTGAAACTCGTCTGAAATTCATCAAACTTGGCATGCTATCATGGAAGGGCACCCGACATGCCGTGGTACAAATTTTGTCCCGTTTGGGGCGGGTTTGGGTATAAGCTTCTCACAAATCAGAACTTCTCACAACAAGCATCATGGTTTCTATAGGGAACATACCACCTTTGGGGACGAGACGATATCCGTTGCCTCTTATTGCTTTCAAAAAATTTCTAGTGTCAACATATAACAACAGGATTGTTGTGTTTAATCTTGGAATTTTCCGGGGTTCGTTTGGCCTTTTTATACATTAACTGGGTTTTCTAGGCATTTTATGTGCATAATTAAAATTTGAACTACAAGCACATGCTCCAATGCACCAAAGTTGGTTGAAAAATCACATGTGTGTCCTTGGGTGAATTTCTAGCTCCCATGCAAGAGATGGGAATGAAATTCAAACACCATGGCACTGTTGATTGCTAGCAAAACATTGTGATGCCTGGTTTTTAAATTCTAGTAAATCCAAAACTCTTCTGAAATTCATGAAACTTGGCATGCTATCATGGAGCGGCATCAACATGCCGTGGTGAAAATTTTGTCCCATTTGGGGTAGGTTCGGGTATAAGCTTCTCACAAACCAGAGCTTCTCACAACAAGCATGATGGTTTCGATAGGGAATGTACCACCTTTGGGGACGAAACGATATCCATTGCCTCTTATAGCTTTCAGATATTTTCTAGTGTCAACATAGAACAACAGGAGTGTTGTGTCAATTTTTGTGATTTTTCGGGGTTCGTTTGGACATTTTTATGCATTAACTGGGTTTGCTAGGCATTTTATCCAACGCACTAAGGTTGGTTGAAAAATCTAATATGTGTCCTTGGGTGAATTTCTAGGTCCCATGCAAGAGATGGGAATGAAACTCAAACACCAGGGCACTGTTGATTGCCGACAATACATTGAGATGACTAGTTTTTAAATTCTAGTAAATCCAAAACTCGCCTGAAATTCATGAAACTTGGCATGCTATCATGGAGGGGCATCAACATGCCATGTTAAAAAAATTCCCATTTGGGGCAGGTTCGGGTATATGCTTCTCACAAACCAGAGCTTCAAACAACAAGCATGATGGTTTCGGTAGGGAACGTCCCACCTTTGGGGACGAAACGATATCCATTGCCTCTTATTGCTTTCAAAAATTTTCTCGTGTCAACAAAGAACAACAGGAGTGTTGTGTCAAATTTTGGGATTTTTCGGCGTTCATTTGGACATTTTTATGCATTAACTGAGTTTCAATGCATTTATGTGCATAATTCAAATTTGAACTACATGCACATGCTCCAGTCCATATAAATTGATTGAAAATTCAAATGTGTGTCCTTGGGTGCATGCTTAGGTCCCATGCAAGAAATGGGAATGAATTTCAAACACCAGCGCACCGTTGATTGCTGGCAAAACATTGAGATGCCTCGTTTTTAAATTCTAGTAAATCCAAAACTCCTTTGAAATTCATGAAACTTGGCATGCTTTCGTGGAGCGGCATCAACATGCCGTGGTAATTTTTTATCCCGTTTGGGGCATGTCTGGGTATATGCTTCTCACAAACCAGAGCTTCTCACAACAAGGATCATGGTTTCGGTAGGGAACGTCCCACCTTTGGGGAAGAAACGATATCCACTGCCTCTTATTGCTTCCAAAAATTTCTCGTGTCAACATAGAACAATGGGAGTGTTGTGTCAATTTTTGTGATTTTTTGGGGTTCTTTTGGACATTTTTATGCATTAACTGAGTTTTCAATGCATTTATGTGCATAATTCAAATTTGAACTACATGTGCATGCTCCAGTGCATATAAGTTGGTTGAAAAATCAAATTTGTGTCCTTTGGTGCATGCTTAGGTCCCATGCAATAAATGGGAATGAATTTCAAACACCAGGGCACCGTTGATTGCCGAAAAAACTTTGAGATGCCTGGTTTTTAAATTCTAGTAAATCCAAAACTCATCTAAAATTCATGAAACTTGGCATGCTATCATGGAATGGCGCCTGACATGATGTGGTGTTTTTCATGTCCATTTTGAGAGAAGGCGCACTCGAATAATGACAGCCAACAAAGGCATTTTGAAAAAATAGGTGCCACTTAATATCTCAAACGGTTGTATAATTCAAAACGTGTGCGTTCTGTTAACCATTCATGTGACACCACGTGCCTTTGTTTTAATGGCTATAGGAGGTGCCATGCAGACAGCTGCTTGACCTTGACTGAACGGGAGGCGTGCAAGCGCAGTCCGGTGTGCAGGGTGACCAAGAGGCATGCAAGCTGTCCTCCAATGCGCAGGCTCACCAGGAAGCGTGCGAGCTTTACGCTGCGCAAGCTCACTGGGAAGCGAGCCCTTTGACTTCCATGGCCGCCCGCCTTCCTCTCCATTAATGGCGCCCGAGCCACTGTTTAGTACAGGCGGCCTTACTGTTCGCCTCCCATTCCCCTCCCCCCTCCCCGCAGACCTCCACCGCCATGGCGCAAAATGATCATCTGCCACTACTCTTCAAGTTTGGTGAAGTCAACTCCGAGCCGGAGGAGATAGAAAATAAGGGGGAATTGGGCCTCATGGACATGGCCCAGAACGAGCTGTCCGCAATAGTTGCTGCCCCTGCTCCCGTCCCAGCTCCCATCCACGCGCCCATGCCAGCGACCATCCCCGTAGCATTGACGGGCTGGTCGCTGAGCACTATCGCAGGGCTGGAAGCCACGGGTGTCAGCGAGGTATCCGTGGACCTACGCGAGCTCGTGTACATGCCAGCGCCAACGCCCGTGCCCGTGCCAATGCGCGCCCCTCCGCCCACCGTGCCGCCGGCCCCTGTGCGTTTGGCTGCACCCGTCGTGTCCGTGCGCGCCCCTCCACCCACCGTGGCGTCGGTCCCCATGCGTTTGGCTGCACCTGCCGCGCCCGTGCCTGTGTGCCCCCCCCTCAGCAGCATGGGACGCTGCCGTCGACCGCTACCTCTTAGCGGCGCCAGTTGCCGTCCTCTCGCGCCCCGCCCGTCGATCGCGCGATGACTTGATGTTTGATTTACAAGTGAAGAACATTTTGTGCTTCCTTGAAGACTTCAACAACGGAGTCCCGAAGGACGACAACGACAATGACGGCGCGGCACGCCACCTCCGCTGCCGCCAGAAATAGTTTTTTGGGGTTTAATACTGTATCTCGAATTCTCGATCATATGAATATAAATTCGCAGTGTGACTAAATGAAAGATATGGTTTGAAAGAACTTGCGTTTTTCTCTCCTAGTGTACAAGCTTATCAAACGATTTTCTTTTGGAAAAAACGTCAACGGTTTTTAAATATAAAACACTCATCACAAACGTTTTAGTTAGAACTCCCGTATGCAAACCGACAACTTCCCCATGAAGCCAAGGGAAAATGTGCCGAGCAGGATTTCTGCATCCCTTCAACGCAAACGGTTGTTTTGAATGACCCGTGTGCAACCACATACAAACAATTGGGTAAGATTTGCATATCTGTCATTTTTGGATATGTTGCCATTTCTCAAACTGGAAAGATTGACATTTGTTTATCTAGTAACATTGTGATAACCCACAAGTATAGGGGATCGCAACAGTTTTCGAGGGTAGAGTATTCAACTCAAATTTATTGATTTGACACAAGGGGAGCCAAAGAATATGTCGGTGTTCTGGAAACGGGGGTCCCCAGACTTGCCTGCCTGCGGCCCACAGTGTGGCTAAGCAGTAGGCCATACGGCCCATCTTCGTCAACAAGGCACCCAAGACCCTCGCGAGGGTCCAAGCCTCGCGAGGAGGACGTCGCAAGACCTCCTCTAGAGTGGCCTAGCCAGGCAGGCTCACGAGGAGCGGAGATATCAAGGCAAGGCAAACCTCACGAGGCTCTCGAGACGTGAGCCATGACAAACGGTACCAGGCGGGTGTTAGGCGGGCGCCAGTGCGCTCAGCGTCTCTATTTCCTCTTTGGTGCTAAGGAGGCCAGCGCAGGCGAAGAGTACCGAGGCATCAGGCAAAGGTTGCCATATTGGTGCAACGAGACCAAGACCAGGAGGACGGCAAGGCGGAGGTCATCATGGAGCCCAAGACGGTGTCACCCCAGAGCTTTTCGCAGGCAAAGACCGCTTTTGTCAGGATAGCTTGTACTAGCTGTCCCCCTTCAAATTTGCCCGCCGTTGTTGGCTCCCTTCCTGCTCGATATTTGGGAAGAGGACCATGGCCTATATAAGTGGAGCTAGCCACCACAGTAGAGGTATCGAATCCTCATGCCACAAGTTCACAAGCACAAGGACACCTCGACCTCAGGAGGCTGTTCTTCCCTTGTACTGTTCATCATCAGCCCAAGAGGCAATCCACCACCACCACACTTGAGTAGGGTATTACACCACAACAGTGGCCCGAACCAGTATAAACCCCGTGTCTCTCTCTGTTGCGAGTTCGTTGAGTTCGTCCGCGAGATCTTAGCGAGCTAGAGCGTAGATCGGTAGGAGGGAGAGACTTCACGCGCACCCCAGTGTTCGAACCTTAAGGGTTTACTGGAACCCCACATCCGACATTTGGCGCGCCAGGTAGGGGTGCGCCGGAGCTTCTTCTCCGCCAGTCATCTCTCCGACGCACCCCAGCCACGATGTCTGGCGATTCAAGGGCCGGCTCCGACCGCTAGATAGCCTGGCCAGCCCAGGCAGCGCTGCCTGCCCATGAAGGTCTCGACCCTGTACTCCAAGCGGCACGGGCGCCGCCAAACCCCGCCGGGCACGGGCAGCGCGGCCAGGCGTCATCCGCCCTCACCCCACGACAGGTACGAGCCGCAGCAAGAGCAGCGAGTCATGCCGCAGCAACGGCACCGCACTCACGGCGGGAGCAAGCAAACATGCGAGCAGCGCTCACCGTGGCAAAGGGAGCTGCTGCGATGCAGGCTGATGGAGAGCGGCCGGGACAGGCTGCTTGATCATGTTGCCGAGCTGCTGGACGCAGCAACGTCGGGAGCACCACCCTTCTGCTATCGGCTTCCTCTCCAGGCCACTGCAGGGCCGTGCGACGAACCTCACCACATCCGCGCGCCATCAACTACGCCCGGGGGCTTCATTAACATCAGCACGGCTGGCGGCGTAGGGGGCTTCAACTCCCCCACGCCGCCCTCGACAAGCACAAGTGCAAGCGTCGCCCCCATGGTCCCGGCTGGATGCCTTATTGTCATCCCCAGAACGCCGTCATGGGCGGGGCAACATGGAGCGTGGGGCACCACGGCGAGGTGTTCGGTGTGACGGCCCCGGAAGCCTACGTGCCCCGCATGATGGACCAAGGGTACGCACCAGAGGACGACCTCGGCCCATTCACTAGAGAATATTGGGGAGAGGGGGCGTTAGGAGCCGAAGCCTTCCAAGAACCAACGGAGAACCACAATGATCGCGCCGGCAGCGGCAACTACAGGGTACCGCTAGTCTTTCAGGAATAGGCTTATGCTAACCATGGACTACAGATGAATCAGGTTGCAGCGTCGATCGACGACCCAGGCACGGCGGCACCCGTCCCAACAAGGGAGACACGCTAGGGGCCACCAAGAGGGAGCCAGGAGCAAGGCCCCTCCCCGCGGCACGTGATGCCTAACGACACCCAGAGGTAGGCCCTCTTCCAAGGAGGCCTCAACAACCTTTGCCCCGGCGGAGGACCTGTGGTCACCGAGGGAACCGCTGGCATCCTCTTTCCCTGCTCTGTGTCGTCCTGGTGACCGGTCGGCTAATAGGAGGTCAAGAGTGGCGCAAGGCGGGGCCCTCGTCTAGCGATATGAAGCAAGGCCGGTACCTGTGAAGAAGGCCCAGTGCCTATGAAGCTCACCGCCCGTGACACTCTCACGTAATAATGAGTTGGGGCTGTACATGCCCCGGAGTCTCAGGGGTGCTGGCCTCAGGCCCTGGGGCTCCCTCCCACGCCTAGTGGCAGCACTTAGCTCCGCGCCGGTGAGAAGACTTGAAGACCAGAAGACTAGACTAGGTGCCGGACGCGGCCTTTTGCTTTGGATCTCTCTTTCTGTAGCTTTGCTTTCTGGATCTGGATTTGAGTTGAAGATGAGTTTTTATCGATGCGCACGGGGGGAGCCTTTTCTCGTTTGAGCAATTTCTTGCCTTCTGGATCTCGTTTTGTTTGGGACTCATGTCCGTCGCCTTTCCCCCACGAGCTCCTCGCGAGCGGGACTGCATGAAGCACGTGCGCGCCAAGCGCGCGCTAATGCTACAACTGGTGCTCACCTCACGTAGGCCCTTTCCAACGGGGCGACGAGCTCCGCAAGGTTCTCAGGAACTCGACACATCGCAGCCTAGCTCAAAGCTGGCGCTGACTAAGGTAAACCAAGACAGAAAACTCGCATCAGGATTCGCAAGTCCACACCGCATGAAAAAGTAAAAACTGCAGTTTGCTTACATGAGGGGCTCCCCCTCTCAAAATGCTCTCACAAGTTTTTCAAGGGCCACGCCCGAGTTTGTGCTCAGGGTGAAATGATCGGAGAACAAAGGATCTGCTAGAAATTTCGCTCCCTACGTCACCCGTGGATGCGTCACTCGCGTCATCACCGTCTTCATCAGCATTGTCGCCGCCATCGGTGACGCCCCCGACGCCATCATCAACCACGGTGCCTTCATCTGCGACCACCACCACCGCGTCATCCTTGGTGGCTGAAGACGCGGGAGAAAGCGCGCTCGAGCAGGCCACGACCCCTTTCCTCCACAAGCTGGCGAGCTCTAGCAGATCGAGCATCCAGGCACGTGACCACCTCGGTGAAAAAGGTCAGGTGGCTGGCATAATCATTTGAGTGAGGGGTCGGCGCCTCCGTGTCACAAATATGGCCCAGGGCGATATTGGCCCTGTTCCGGAGATCCTGAAGCATAGGGGCATGCTCGCGCTCCAGCGTTCGACGTTGGAGCACCTCCTCTGTGTTTTGCCTCGCGACGGCCTCTGTGTCATCAACCCGCCTCCGGAGGGAACGCAACTCAGCGCGGGCGGAGGCCAAGTCCACCTGCGCCATGACCAGGGCGGCGGCCGTGGCTTCCGTGCGCCTCTCAGCCTCGTCCAACCTGGGCCCGAGGGCAGCGGCCCTGCCCTCGTCCTCCACGCCCGCGAGCTTCAGCTTCAGGTCGTACCTGCCCACCAGGTCCGCGTGAACCTCAGCCACCCGGCGGTTCACCTCCTCCTCAACTCCAGCCTCACGAGCCCCGACGGCGTCTTCTGCTTGGGAAACTTGACACTCCCTCATCTCCAGTTGCTCGAGCTCGCAGCTACGCTCCATGGCCTCCAGGGCCAGCGCCTCGTCACGCTTCCGGACCTCCTCTTCCTCCGTGGGTGTCCCCCTCAGCGATGTAAGAGAAGCCCTGCGCGCCTCCACTTGCTGCTCAAGAGACGCGCTCCAGGCCTGGAGCTCCCACACGCGCTTCTCCGCAGGCTCGCGGCGGCGATCAGCCTCGCGAGCCTCTTCCAAGGCTCGTGAGCAGGCTTCATGGGAAACCTTGAGAGACGCCTCTGCCTTCGCGTTCTCAAAGTCACATTGATAGTGGCCGAGGTTGATGGCCACCTTCAGCTTGCGCCACTCCTCCGCCAGTCGGAGACCTTCAGCCTCAAGACACGAATCGACACTCGCGAGCTCTTCACCAAGTTGGCTCATCGCGTTCATCGCTTCCTGGAAGAGCTCATGGCAAACCACGCTCCGCCCGCGCTCAACCTTGAACGCCCGGCCTTCTTCGTCCTCCACCTCAGGGGCTGTGGGCGGGGCGCCAAGCGGCGTGCCACCCTCGGCAGGGGGCTGCTGGCACACCCGAAACTAGCCCATCCTCACGAGAAGCCCAAGCCGGTCGGGGCTCACTGCTTGAAGAAGAGCCGAGGATCGAAACCAACAAATTGCCGTCAAGGACCAGCGGAGGAGTCTTGGGCACGCCTGCCAGGCTCCACGCCAGACCAAGGGGGAGGAGCGACGAGGCCGCAGGTTCAGCGCGCCAGGAAGGCAGGAGTGCCCCTTCAACCAACCTGCTCCAGGGGCAATCAGCGAACTCAGAGCACTCGTGACCGGCGGAAGAGTTAAGGAAGAAGGAGGCCGGTTCTCAGGAGACTCAGCAGCCTCAGTGGAAGGAGCCCTGGAAGACTGGCGTCAAAAGAAGAAAGCAGCATAAAGAGAGCCACAGCGATACGATACTTACACGTCAACGGTGATGTACTTCCTCCGCTTCAGCGGTCCAAAGATGTTGCTACTGCTGGGAGATCCTTTCCTCTTGCGGAGCTCCTCGAGGTCCAGACAAAGACGACCGAAATGCTGGACGTGACGGCTGGTGCACAGCGGGGCCGAAGAAGAGCTCAGAACAATATCTTCAGGGGTGCCCAGTTGCGGTGAACAGTCGGGAACCGTTTCACCATGACCTCCCGAGGCTCCTGGAGCCTTGGCCTCGGGAGTCGCATGCAGCGTCTCCTCAGCAGCCAATGCCTCAGAAGGGGAGTGGCAGGCTCTTGAGGATGATGCCCCTGGATCACCACTCGGCACATGCTCCTCAGCACTCGAGCCGCCGGCCTCGGCCTGAGCTCACCCACCTGCACCGTCACTTGGGGCGAGCTCAGCATCAGGGGCAAGGAAGGGAACCACGATGACGAGGTTCTCATGAGGCCCCTCCAGGCCAATCAGCCGTGGCCCCCATTCATCAAAGAGAGGCATGTCATTTACAAATTGATCCTTATTCTTGGAGCAGTATAGAAAACAGTTCTTCCCAGGCAGTTCGGCCGGCAGAAAGACACCCGTCAGGACCTTGAGCACTATTCGCCGCGTCCCCAGTAGGATCCCGGACTCCTAAAACCTCATGTGGTCCTGGCTGCTGAGCAAGGTCCACATTGGGCGAGAATGGTGCTGAAGCAGAGCGACCCGGCGTTGGATGAATTCCTTCACCGCCATCGGTGAACTTACGTCGCGATCCTTCAGCAACCTCAACCTGAGCCAGACCCGGGCAAGGCCGGGGCTCGCGAGCCACTAATGGCTCCAGCCGGAGTTAGGAACAGCGGGCCCCGACGGAGCCTGAAGTAGAGGACTGAGCACACCGGCATTGACGAACACTCATCGTGTCCGGAATTCGCTCGTGGATGGAGGAAGCTCGAAATCGATCCCCTCACCCGCCGTCGCAGCCATGGCCTGGAAGCTCATGCACCCCGAGCATTGCTGTGGGTCGGTGTCGGTGGGAAACGACACCTATGGGATCACAAGAATCCCTACTGTGGTTGCGGGGCGCGGGGTTGAGAGAAGAGCGGGTCTAACAGAGAGCATGCAGTTCGTTTAGCCAGGTTCGGGCCGCGAGGATGTGTAAAACCCTACTCCTGCTTTGGTGGATATATTCTGAGTTCTTGAGCTAGCTACGGGGTGTAACGAGCTCCAAAAAGCCGAATCCTTCTCCTCATCGCCTTGGGCCTCCTTTTATAGGAAAAGGGGTTGCCACAGTGGCACACAGGCGGTGGAAAGGCAACAGTGTTGCGAGGTTATCGCTGGTATTACAGGACAAAGCGCATTTAATGCGAGGCTTAGGTGTCCCTTCACTTTATCGGGGATGGGGGCGAGGCCCGTCCCGTCCGTCGTCGCTCCTCCAAGCTTCGACACGCGCCCTGGCCAGCGATGCATGCGGTGCCATGTAGGCAGGCAGGCAGCTGAGGTGGCGCGGTGGTGGAGCCTCCACGAAGGGCTGCATGTTGCCACGCAGGTGCCTGCCCAGCTGGTTGGGTCGGCGGCAACATGCAAATGGCGGCGGAGACCTGGCTGGTGCGGGCCTGACGGTGGCCCTGCTGGTGCGCTTGGTGAGGGCCTTGCCGGGTGGCCTGGCAAGGGTCTTGCCGTAGCGTGCTGTCGTCCCCGGCAAGGGTCTTGCCGGGGGCCTTGGTAGCCTTCCTTGTAGGGTTTCGTAGTAATTTCAAAAAAATTCCTACGCACACGCAAGATCATGTGATGCATAGCAACGAAAGGGGAGAGTGTTGTCTACGTACCCACACAGACCGACTGCGGAAGCGCTGACACAACATAGAGGAAGTAGTCGTACGTCTTCACGATCCAACCGATCAAGCACCGAAACTACGGCACCACCGAGTTCGAGCACACGTTCAGCTCGATGACGATCCCCGGACTCCGATCCAGCAAAGTGTCGGGGAGGAGTTCCGTCAGCACGATGGCATGGTGACGATCATGATGCACTACAGCAGCAGGGCTTCGCCTAAACTCCGCTACAGTATTATCGAGGACTATGGTGGCTGGGGGCACCGCACACGGCTAAGGAATAGATCACGTGGATCAACTTGTGTGTTCTAGGGTGCCTCTGCCTCAGTATATAAAGGACTAGAGGGGGGAGGCTGGCCGGCCAAGGTGTGGCGCGCCAGGAGAGTCCTACTCCCTCTGGGAGTAGGATTGCCCCCCCCCCCAATCCTAGTTGGAATAGGATTCGCGGAGGGGGAAAAGAGAGAGAGGGGGCCGGCCACCTCTCCTAGTCCTAATAGGACTACGGGAAGGGGGAGGCGCACAACCCATGTAGGGCTGCCTCTTCTCTATTCCACTAAGGCCCATCATGGCCCATTTAGCTCCCGGGGGGTTCCGGTAACCTTCCCGGTACTCCGGTAAAATTCCGATTTCACCCGGAACAATTCCGATATCCAAACATAGGCTTCCAATATATCAATCTTTATGTCTCGATCATTTCGAGACTCCTCGTCATGTCCGTGATCACATCCGGGACTCTGAACAACCTTCGGTACATCAAAATGCATAAACTCATAATATAACTATCATCGTAACCTTAAGCGTGCGGACCCTACGGGTTCGAGAACAATGTAGACATGACCGAGACATGTCTCCGGTCAATAACCAATAGCGGGACCTGGATGCCCATATTGTCTCCTGCATATTCTACGAAGATCTTTATCGGTCAGAACCGCATAACAACATACGTCGTTCCCTTTGTCATTGGTATGTTACTTGCCCGAGATTCGATCGTCGGTATTCCAGTACCTAGTTCAATCTCGTTACTGGCAAGTCTCTTTACTCGTTCTGTAATACATCATCCTGCAACTAACTCATTTAGTTGCAATGCTTGCAAGGCTTAAGTGATGTGCATTACCGAGAGGGCCCCGAGATACCTCTCCGACAATCAGAGTGACAAAACCTAATCTCGAAATACGCCAACCCAACATGTACCTTTGGAGACACCTGTAGTACTCCTTTATAATCACCCAGTTATGTTGTGACGTTTGGTAGTACCCAAAGTGTTCCTCCGGTAAACGGGAGTTGCATAATCTCATAGTTATAGGAACATGTATAAGTCATGAAGAAAGCAATAGCAACATACCAAACGATCGGGTGCTAAGCTAATGGAATGGGCCATGTCAATCAGATCATTCAACTAATGATGTGACCTCGTTAATCAAATAACAACTCATTGTTCATGGTTAGGAAACATAACCATCTTTGATTAACGAGCTAGTCAAGTAGAGGCATACTAGTGACACTTTGTTTGTCTATGTATTCACACATGTATTATGTTTCCGGTTAGTACAATTCTAGCATGAATAATAAACATTTATCATGATTATAAGGAAATAAATAATAACTTTATTATTTCCTCTAGGGCATATTTCCTTCAGTCTCCCACTTGCACTAGAGTAAATAATCTAGATTACACCATAATGATTCTAACACCCATGGAGCCTTGGTGCTGATCATGTTTTGCTCGTGGAAGAGGGTTAGTCAATGGGTCTGCAACATTCAGATCCGTATGTATCTTGTAAATCTCTATGTCTCCCACCTGGACTAGATCCCGGATGGAATTGAAGCGTCTCTTGATGTGCTTGGTCCTCTTGTGAAATCTGGATTCCTTTGCCAAGGCAATTGCACTAGTATTGTCACAAAAGATTTTCATTGGACCCAATGCAGTAGGTATGACACCTAGATCGGATATGAACTCCTTCATCCAGACTCCTTCATTTGCTGCTTCCGAAGCAGCTATGTACTCCGCTTCACATGTAGATCCCGCTATGATGCTTTGTTTAGAACTGCACCAACTGACAGCTCCACCGTTTAATGTAAACACGTATCCGGTTTGCGATTTAGAATCGTCCGGATCAGTGTCAAAGCTTGCATCAACGTAACCTTTTACGACGAGCTCTTTGTCACCTCCATATACGAGAAGCATATCCTTAGTCCTTTTCAGGTATTTTAGGATGTTCTTGACTGCTGTCCAGTGATCCACTCCTGGATTACTTTGGTACCTCCCTGCTAGACTTATAGCAAGGCACACATCAGGTCTGGTACATAGCATTGCATACATGATAGATCCTATTGCTGATGCATAGGGAACATCTTTCATATTCTCTCTATCTTCTGCAGTGGTCGGGCATTGAGTCTTACTCAATTTCACACCTTGTAACACAGGCAAGAATCCTTTCTTTGCTTGATCCATTTTGAACTTCTTCAAAATTTTGTCAAGGTATGTTGTTTGTGAAAGTCCAATTAAGCGTCTTGATCTATCTCTATAGATCTTAATGCCTAATATGTAAGCAGCTTCACCGAGGTCTTTCATTGAAAAACTCTTATTCAAGTATCCCTTTATGCTATCCAGAAATTCTATATCATTTCCAATTAACAATATGTCATCCACATATAATATCAGAAATGCTACAGAGCTCCCACTCACTTTCTTGTAAATACAGGCTTCTCCAAAAGTCTGTATAAAACCAAATGCTTTGATCACACTATCAAAACGTTTATTCCAACTCCGAGAGGCTTGCACCAGTCCATAAATGGATCGCTGGAGCTTGCACACTTTGTTAGCTCCCTTTGGATCGACAAAACCTTCTGGTTGCATCATATACAACTCTTCTTCGAGAAAACCATTCAGGAATGCAATTTTGACATCCATCTGCCAAATTTCATAATCATAAAATGCGACAATTGCTAACATGATTCGGACAGACTTAAGCATCGCTACGGGTGAGAAGGTCTCATCGTAGTCAATCCCTTGAACTTGCCGAAAACCTTTTGCGACAAGTCGAGCTTTGTAGACAGTAATATTACCGTCAGCGTCAGTCTTCTTCTTGAAGATCCATTTATTCTCAATTGCTTGCCGATCATCGGGCAAGTCAACCAAAGTCCACACTTTGTTCTCATACATGGATCCCATCTCAGATTTCATGGCTTCAAGCCACTTTGCGGAATCTGGGTTCACCATCGCTTCTTCATAGTTCGTAGGTTCATCATGATCTAATAACATGACTTCCAGAATAGGATTACCATACCACTCTGGTGCGGATCTTACTCTGGTTGATCTACGAGGTTCAGTAGTATCTTGTTCTGAAGTTTCATGATCATTATCATTAGCTTCGTCACTAACTGGTGTAGGTGTCTCAGAAACAGTTTTATGTGATGTACTACTTTCCAATAAGGGAGCAGGTACAGTTACCTCGTCAAGTTCTACTTTCCTCCCACTCACTTCTTTCGAGAGAAACTCCTTCTCCAGAAAGTTTCCGAATTTAGCAACAAAAGTCTTGCCTTCGGATCTGTGATAGAAGGTGTATCCAATAGTTTCCTTTGGATATCCTATGAAGACACATTTCTCCGATTTGGGTTCGAGCTTATCAGGTTGAAGCTTTTTCACATAAGCATCGCTGCCCCAAACTTTTAGAAACGACAACTTTGGTTTCTTGCCAAACCACAGTTCATAAGGCGTCGTCTTAACGGATTTTGATGGTGCCCTATTTAACTTGAATGCGGCCGTCTCTAGAGCGTATCCCCAAAACGATAGCGGTAAATCAGTAAGAGACATCATAGATCGCACCATATCCAGTAAAGTACGATTACGACGTTCGGACACACCATTACGCTGAGGTGTTCCGGGTGGCGTTAGTTGCGAAACTATTCCACAATTTTTCAAATGTACACCAAACTCGTAACTCAAATATTCCCCTCCACGATCAGATCGTAGAAACTTTATTTTCTTGTTACGATGATTTTCAACTTCACTCTGAAATTCTTTGAACTTTTCAAATGTTTCAGACTTATGTTTCATTAAGTAGATATACCCATATCTGCTTAAATCATCTGTGAAGGTGAGAAAATAACGATATCCGCCACGAGCCTCAATATTCATCGGACCACATACATCTGTATGTATGATTTCCAACAAATCTGTTGCTCTCTCCATAGAACCGGAGAACGGCATTTTTGTCATCTTGCCTATGAGGCACGGTTCGCAAGTACCAAGTGATTCATAATCAAGTGGTTCCAAAAGTCCATCAGAATGGAATTTCTTCATGCGCTTTACACTGATATGACCTAAACGGCAGTGCCACAAATAAGTTGCACTATCATTATCAACTCTGCATCTTTTGGCTTCAACATTATGAATATGTGTGTTACTACTATCGAGATCCAACAAGAATAGACCACTCTTCAAGGGTGCATGACCATAAAAGATATTACTCATATAAATAGAACAACCATTATTCTCTGATTTAAATGAATAACCGTCTCGCATCAAACAAGATCCAGATATAATGTTCATGCTTAACGCTGGCACCAAATAACAATTATTTAGGTCTAATACTAATCCTGAAGGTAGATGTAGAGGTAGCATGCCGACTGCGATCACATCGACTTTGGAACCGTTTCCCACGCGCATCGTCACCTCGTCCTTAACCAATCTTCGCTTGATCCGTAGTCCCTGTTTCGAGTTGCAAATATTAGCAACAGAACCAGTATCAAATACCCAGGTGCTACTGCGAGCATTAGTAAGGTACACATCAATAACATGTATATCACATATACCTTTGTTCACCTTGCCATCCTTCTTATCCGCCAAATACTTGGGGCAGTTCCGCTTCCAGTGACCAGTCTGCTTGCAATAGAAGCACTCAGTTTCAGGCTTAGGTCCAGGTTTGGGTTTCTTCTCTTGAGTAGCAACTTGCTTGCCGCTCTTTTTGAAGTTCCCCTTCTTCTTCCCTTTTCCCTTTTTCTTGAAACTAGTGGTCTTGTTGACCATCAACACTTGATGCTCCTTCTTGATTTCTACCTCCGCAGCTTTCAGCATCGCGAAGAGCTCGGGAATAGTCTTGTTCATCCCTTGCATATTATAGTTCATCACGAAGCTCTTGTATCTTGGTGGCAGTGATTGAAGAATTCTGTCAATGACGCTATCATCTGGAAGATTAACTCCCAATTGAATCAAGTGATTATTATACCCAGACATTTTGAGTATATGCTCACTGACAGAACTGTTCTCCTCCATCTTACAGCTATAGAACTTATTGGAGACTTCATATCTCTCAATCCGGGCATTTGCTTGAAATATTAACTTCAACTCCTGAAACATCTCATATGCTCCATGATGTTCAAAACATCGTTGAAGTCCCGATTCTAAGCCGTAAAGCATGGCACACTGAACTATCGAGTAGTCATCGGCTTTGCTCTGCCAGACGTTCATAACATCTGGCGTTGCTCCTGCAGCAGGCCTGGCACCCAGCGGTGCTTCCAGGACGTAATTCTTCTGTGCAGCAATGAGGATAATCCTCTAGTTACGGACCCAGTCCGTGTAATTGCTACCATCATCTTTCAACTTTGCTTTCTCAAGGAACGCATTAAAATTCAATGGAACAACAACACGAGCCATCTATCTACAATCAAACATAAACAAGCAAGATACTAATCAGGTACTAAGTTTCATGATAAATTTAAGTTCAGTTAATCAAGTTAAAGAACTCCCACTTAGATAGACATCCCTCTAATCCTCTAGGTGATTACGTGATCCAAATCAACTAAACCATAACCGATCATCACGTGAGATGGAGTAGTTTTCAATGGTGAACATCGTTATGTTGATCATATCTACTATATGATTCACGCTCGACATTTCGGTCTCCGTGTTCCGAGGCCATATCTGTATATGCTTGGCTCGTCAAGTATAACCTGAGTATTCTGCGTGTGCAACTGTTTTGCACCCGTTGTATTTGAACGTAGAACCTATCACACCCGATCATCACGTGGTGTCTCAGCACGAAGAACTTTCGCAACGGTGCATACTCAGGGAGAACACTTCTTGATAATTTAGTGAGAGATCATCTTATAATGCTACCGTCAATCAAAGCAAGATAATATGCATAAAAGGATAAACATCACATGCAATCAATATAAGTGATATGATATGGCCATCATCATCTTGTGCTTGTGATCTCCATCTCCGAAGCACCGTCGTGATCACCATCGTCACCGGCGTGACACCTTGATCTCCATCGTAGCATCATTGTCGTCTCGCCAAGCTTATGCTTCCACGACTATCACTACCGCTTAGTAATAAAGTAAAGCATTACATCGCGATTTCATTTCATACAATAAAACGACAACCATAAGGCTCCTGCCAGTTGCCGATAACTCGGTTACAAAACATGATCATCTCATACAATAAAATTCAGCATCATGTCTTGACCATATCACATCACAACACGCCCTGCAAAAACAAGTTAGACGTCCTCTACTTTGTTGTTGCAAGTTTTACGTGGCTGCTATGGGCTTAAGCAAGAACCAATCTCACCTACGCATCAAAACCACAACGATAGTTTGACAAATAGACTCCATTTTAACCTTCGCAAGGACCGGGCGTAGCCATACTTGGTTCAACTAAAGTTGGAGAGACAGTCGCCCGCAAGCCACCTATGTGCAAAGCACGTCGGGGGAACCGGTCTCGCGTAAGCGTACGCGTAATGTTGGTCCGGGTCGTCTCGTCCAACAATGCCGCCAAACCCAAGTATGACATGCTGGTAGGCAGTATGACTTATATCGCCCACAACTCACTTGTGTTCTACTCGTGCATATTACATCAACATAAATAACCTAGGCTCGGATGCCACTGTAGGGTTTCGTAGTAATTTCAAAAAATTTCCTACGCACACGCAAGATCATGTGATGCATAGCAACGAGAGGGGAGAGTGTTGTCTACGTACCCACGCAGACCGACTATGGAAGCGCTGACACAACATAGAGGAAGTAGTCGTACATCTTCACGATCCAACCGATCAAGCACCGAAACTACGACACCTCCGAGTTCGAGCACACGTTCAGCTCGATGACGATCCCCGGACTCCGATCCAGCAAAGTGTCGGGGAAGAGTTCTGTCAGCACGACGGCGTGGTGACGATCTTGATGCACTACAGTGGCAGGGCTTCGCCTACACTCCGCTACAGTATTATCGAGGACTATGGTGGCTGGGGGCACCGCACACGGCTAAGGAATAGATCACGTGGATCAACTTGTGTGTTCTAGGGTGCCTCTGCCTCAGTATATAAAGGACTAGAGGGGGGATGCTGGCCGGCCAAGGTGTGGCACGCCAGGAGAGTCCTACTCCCTCTGGGAGTAGGATTCCCCCCCCCAATCCTAGTTGGAATAGGATTCACGGAGGGGGAAAAGAGAGAGAGGGGGCTGGCCACCTCTCCTAGTCCTAATAGGACTATGGGAAGGGGGAGGCGCACAGCCCATGTAGGGCTGCCTCTTCTCTTTTCCACTAAGGCCCATCATGGCCCATTTAGCTCCCGGGGGGTTTCGGTAACCTTCCCGGTACTCCGGTAAAATTCCGATTTTACCCGGAACACTTTCGATATCCAAACATAGGCTTCCAATATATCAATCTTTATGTCTCGATCATTTCGAGACTCCTCGTCATGTCCGTGATCACATCCGGGACTCCGAACAACCTTTGGTACATCAAAATGCATAAACTCATAATATAACTGTCATTGTAACCTTAAGCGTGCGGACCCTACGGGTTTGTGAACAATGTAGACATGATCGAGACATGTCTCCGGTCAATAACCAATAGCGGGACCTGGATGCCCATATTGGCTCCTACATATTCTACGAAGATCTTTATCGGTCAGACCGCATAACAACATACGTCATTCCCTTTGTCATCGGTATGTTACTTGCCCGAGATTCGATCGTCGGTATTCCAGTACCTAGTTCAATCTCATTACTGGCAAGTCTCTTTACTCGTTCTGTAATACATCATCCCGCAACTAACTCATTTAGTTGCAATGCTTGCAAGGCTTAAGTGATGTGCATTACCGAGAGTGCCCCGAGATACCTCTCCGATAATCGGAGTGACAAAACCTAATCTCGAAATACGCCAACCCAACATGTACCTTTGGAGACACCTGTAGTACTCCTTTATAATCACCCAGTTACGTTGTGACGTTTGGTAGTACCCAAAGTGTTCCTTCGGTAAATGGGAGTTGCATAATCTCATAGTTATAGGAACATGTATAAGTCATGAAGAAAGCAATAGCAACGTACCAAACGATCGGGTGCTAAGCTAATGGAATGGGCCATGTCAATCAGATCATTCAACTAATGATGTGACCTCGTTAATCAAATAACAACTCATTGTTCATGGTTAGGAAACATAACCATCTTTGATTAACGAGCTAGTCAAGTAGAGGCATACTAGTGACACTTTGTTTGTCTATGTATTCACACATGTATTATGTTTCCGATTAATACAATTCTAGCATGAATGATAAACATTTATCATGATTATAAGGAAATAAATAATAACTTTATTATTGCCTCTAGGGCATATTTCCTTCATTCCTCGGTAAGGATCTTGCCGAGGATCGTCGTCTTCTAATCCTCATCTGACCTTGAATATGTCTTCACAAAGATCTGCATGCCACCTTGGAGGTGTCTTCCCGAGCCCTGGCTCCACGCGGATGATGGAGTTGGGGATCGTGGGCTCAAGGGTGGCTAACTCCATTGGTGTGGGGCGGGCTGCCCCGGCAAGGGTCTTGCCGGGGGAACCTGCTTCGTCCCTCTGCTCTTTGTGGTCTTGGTCTTGGCGTTGCTCTGGCCATCTTGGGCTTCGGTCTTACCTTGGCTCACCTCCTTTGCTCTGCTTGGTGTGGTCGCGGGCGCGGCTCTAACTGCCCGTGCACAGGTAAAGGGGTACAAAAATGTGCCCCTAGTTTTGTACACCGACAAGAGACCTCGGGCCTGGGCCACACATAAGCGCGACACGTTGTTGGGTCAGGCCAAAAACGGTGCGCGGGCAGGCGGGGCGGTTTTTACCGCGGTAACTACTCTGTCCGCTGCGCTTCTCCATGACCCGCGTTGAACGCGCGACGTGGGGGTCGTGCGCGCGCATGACGGAAGCATGATGGCGTCATCACATGGTGGACAGTAGAGAGACGGCTTGCGTGTCTCTTTGAGACCGTAGGGCCGCTTCCCATTTACTACCCTTGCTTGGGAACCGTCGCTCCACGCGTCCCTACTGCGCCCGCCTCCTGCGCCACGTTCGCTGCATGCATAATGCAGAGTGAATGATAGGCGTGCAGGATGTGGGAAGTTGTGCACATGCGTGGGTCGATTCCCACGCGCCTTCAATGGAGTGGGGAGGGTAGTCGACGGCCCCGCTTGTGGTCACTTTAACAAGCCGGATTGGCCGAGAGGGGGCAACCGAGCCCCGCCCTGCCCCTTTATAAGGAGGGGAGCGGGAGGAACTGTGCCTCTCAATCTTTCATCATCTGCCTCTCCCCATTCCTGCTTCCTTTCTTCTTCTGCCATGGCGAGGGGGCGTGGCGATGCCTCATCGATGGCGGCGAGGGTTTCGGCCAAACAGCGCATCGCTCCTTCCCAAGAACTCGTAGCGGCGGGGCCGGCCGCAAGAGGAAGGGGGAGGGGGCAAGGTCGAGGCCGTCATGGTGCTCGAGGGAGAGGAGGACGGGGAGGCAGATCAGCCTCTCCTCTGCAAGCAGCTCCTCCTCCGATGGAGGGCAACGCCGGGGACAACCCCTGCGAATTCTTCGTCAGGCTGCGCCAGCCACCACGTCGTCGCCTTCGCCTCCCGACTCCATTCGCGTAGGAGAAGGAGCTGGATCCGCCGCAGGTGTTGCGGTTGCATATGAGGGGTTGCGGGATCAGCGGCACATGGGCCGACGTCGAGTTCCCTACCCCTCACGTCATGTATCTCCACCGAGGGTGGAAGACATTTGCTCGCCTCCACAGCTTGACGGATGGGCTCGCTCTCCATTTCAAACTAATGGAGGGTGGCCTTCTCTCCCTCAAGATCTTCAGCCACTTCGGGACTCGCGTAAGGTGCTGGGTGGAGAGCTCTTCTGATGACGAAGATTCCTCCTTGAGCGAGAGTGGCGAGGAAGACAACGGCAGCGACGACGAGGCTAGCGGGCGGCAGGATGACAGGTCCGACTAGGTGTCGGGCGCCGCTCCGAGCGGCACCGGCGACCCCATCATCCGTGTCGCCGGCTCCTTGAACTTCTCGGGGTCATCTCCTTGGGCGGCTGGTGTTGGGAGGCTGCGTAAGAGGAAGAGGGCGGGCGGCAAGGCCGTCAAGTCGGAGTATGCGGGCACCGACGCCTTCGTCGCGTACCGATGTCCTGCCGCCTCGTCTTCGAGCTCTGCCTCCGGCGCCGCCATCCCCATCCAGCCCTTGGACGGCCACCAAGATGTTCTCTTGGTGTCTTCTGCCACTCGTAGCTCGCCTAGGCGCCCCTTTTTCCCTTCTGTTTCCTTGCTCCATTTCCTGGAGAGAGGGACAAGAAAGGGATTACGGGCACCTTATCTCTTTTTAGTCTTGTAAGCCTTCGGGCCTTTGTCAACTTTAGAACTTGTAATCCCCTTGTTCGTGTTTTTCATTTCGTATGAACTGTACCTGTACAGAATGTTTTTAATGAAAAAGGGATGTTTGCCGGGTTTTTCGTTCATAGGTGAAACCCACGACAAGGAGTAAATCCTTGTTACCTTTAAGATAAACATTTTCTCACCCGGCAACAGGCCTTGTCGTCCCCCCACTTCGTTCGACCTTTCTCACGCCCTTGGCGGAGGCAGGGATGAGGTGGGCTTAGGCTCCTCGTTTCATTTCCTTGTTGCCGCGATTACAACCAAACTCGGTCCCAGGAAACGAGTCCCAGGGTCCGGAATGAGGGGAGCACGGTAGCCTAAGGATAAAAATGAGGTTTCACATACCTCAGTCCATAATGAAACGGATGATAAGGGATAGAGAACTTATCAGAATCTGCAGCCCCCAGCAACCTTGGCTTGCCGCGGGTGGATCTTTGCTCTTGTAGCCCCCGGCAATTCTAGCTTGCCGGGGTCGGGCGCCGGTCCGTCCCCTTTCTTCCAAAGCAGCTCGGCAAGGATATTCATGTGTCCTGCGAACACTGAGGAAGGAAGGAATTACCCCGGCGAAGATGCCGGCGTGGAAACCGACTCCTCGGATGAGGATAGTGCCACCCCGGTGAAGAAAGGCCGGCGCCGCAACCGGAAGCGCAAAGGAAAAGCAGTGCTTGCCGTTGAGGGATCTGATGACACCGGCTCCACCAAGAAAACCAAGGCAGACGACCCCGGCAAGGAGAATGCCAGATGTGTCGCTTGCCGGGCCTTGGTGGCTGCCGAGAAGTCAGGAAACTCCGACAAGAAATACTGCAAGATCCATCGCACCAAAGGCCACGCTCTCCAAGACTGTCGACGGGTTGAGCTCCTCGCTGAGAAGCAGAGGGATGAATATGAGAGGCGGGACAAGGAGAAGGGTCAAGATGGTGCTGAGGGGTCCGGCAAGAAGCGTGACGGCCAGGCGGGCCGTCGCAGCAAGGATAAGCAGCAGGAGAGGCCCGCTCGGGGCCGTGACAAGAAGCCAGAAGACGACGATCATGAAGAGGACGACGAGTCCGGTGACCAAGAGTTTCAGAAAGCTACGGAGGCCATGTGCGTCGACGGCAGCGCCTCGCTGCATACTTCTCACCGCCAGCTTAAACAGTGAGCGCGAGAGATTATGGCGACAGATCCGTCGTTCGATGCCCAGAAGCCGCTGAAGTGGTCCAGAACACCTATCATTTTCGACACCGAGGATCACCCCGATCGCACTACTGCGGTCGGGTGCTTTCCGTTGTTGGTTTCGCCAACAATACGCAATCTCAAGGTGACGAAGATGCTAGTCGATGGCGGGGCCGGTCTGAACTTGATCTCGCCTGCCGTGATCGAGAAACTACAGATTCCTAATGGAGACCTCGAAGAGACGGGTACATTTCAGGGGGTCAACCCGGGAAGAAGCCAACCCAAGGGAAAGGTCACGCTACCCGTGACCTTCGGAAGTGACCTGAACTACAGGACAGAGATGATCGTGTTTGATGTTGCCAAGATCCCCTTGCCCTACAACGGGATCCTTGACCGCCCAGCGCTGGCCAAGTTCATGGCGGCATCACACTATGCCTACAACACCCTGAAGATGCCAGGCCCTGTGACGATCATCACCATCCCCTCCGAGAAGAAAGATGCGCTAATTTGCGCTGATCAGCTATACCAGCAAGCAGTTGCAGCAGCTGCCGCCACTAGGGCACTTGCTCCTGCCACTGGGAAGAAGAAGAAGAGGCCCGATGAGACCTCGGACACCCACTCCGGCAGGCGTTGCTCTTCGAAGTGTAGCGCCGCCGTCGAGGATGTGCCAGAGAGCTCCACCGGCAGGAACAAGAAGCCCAGGGCCATTCCGCCGGGAACCAAGAAGGTTTCTGTCAATGAGGATGGCACGGGAGGAGCTTTCACCATAAGCTCCACCCTCGACGACAAATAGGAAGACGCGCTCGTCACCTTCCTGCGGGCGAATGTCGATGTGTTTGCCTAGCAAGCTTCCGACATCCCCGGCGTTCCCAGGGAGGTGATTGAGCACCACCTTGCTGTCTGTCCTCATGCATGGCCCGTCAAGCAGAAGGTCAGAAAGCAAGCTTTGGAACGACAAGAGTTTATCACAGAACAGATCCGGAAACTGGAGGCAGCGGGTCTGGTAAGAGGGGTGCTCCATCCGACGTGGTTGGCCAATCCGGTCGTAGTGCGCAAGGCGAATGGGAAGTGGAGGCTGTGTATTGATTACACAGATATCAATAAGGCTTGCCCTAAAGACCCCTTCTCGTTGCCACACATTGACTAGATTGTTGACTCCACGGATGGGTGTGATCTGTTGTCATTCCTCGATGCCTACTCCGGCTACCACCAGATTTTCATGATGGGAGAAGACGAAGAGAAACAACATTCATCACCCCATGTGGTACGTATTGTTTCATACGGATGCCTTTCGGGTTGAAGAGTGCTGGTTCAACGTTTGCAAGGGCGGTCCAGATTGGTTTTGAACCCCAGCTCCATAGAAATATGGAGGCTTATATGGATGACATGGAGGTCAAAACCAAGAACAGGGCAACCCTCATCGCAGACTTGCAAGAAACATTTGCAAACCTGCGCAAGATCAACCTCAAGCTAAACCCTGAGAAGTGCGTCTTCGGAGTCCCGTTCGACAAACTTCTTGGGTTCTTTGTGTCACAGCATGGGATAGAGGCCAATCCAGACAAGATCAAAGCTATAGAGCAGATTGAAGCACCCAAGGGAATCAAGGATGCGCGTCGGCTTGCTGGTTGTGTCGCCGCCATGGGTAGGTTCATTTCCAAGTCTGCCGAGCGCGCCCTCCCCTTTTTCAAAATCCTGAAAAAGGCGGGCCCAGTGGAGTGGACGCTAGAAGCCGAAGCAGCACTACAAGATTTGAAGAGGTACCTCTCCTCCGCGCCAACACTAGTTGCGCCTAGGCCCCAGGAGCCGTTGCTGCTGTACTTAGCAGCAACGAACCAGGTGGTCAGCGCCGCACTAGTGGCGCAGAGAGAGGTTGACGACGAGGCAATGGCAGCAATAGAGCCTGACACCACCAATGCAGAGACGACACGGCCGGTTGAAGTGTTGCTGAGGAAGAAAATGATGCAGCACCCGGTCTACTTTGTTAGTTCCCTCCTGCAGGGGGCTAGGTCAAGGTACTCCGGCGTGCAGAAACTGCTCTTCGGCCTTCTTATGGCCTCGAGGAAGCTGCGTCATTACTTCCAGGCACACGAGATCACTGTCATCACTCGCCTCCCCCTGCAACGGATATTGCACAATCCGGATGCAACGGGAAGGATTGTGGAATGGGCACTAGAGCTGTCCAGCTTTCGCCTCAAGTTTGAAAGCACTTCGACGATTCGGAGCTGAGTCCTGGCAGAGTTCATTGCAGAATGGACCGCAACGCCTGATGAAGGAGCCCAAGAGACTGCTCTCGCCGGCAAGGAGGCAAGTTGCGATTGGATCATATACTTTGATGGAGCTTTCTCCTTACAAGGCGCCTGGGCTGGCGTACTGCTAGTCGCGCCCACCGGAGAGCACCACAAGTACGTGGTCCAGATGCACTTCCCCAGGGAGGCGTCGACCAACAACACAACAGAGTACGAGGGGCTGCTTGCCGGTCTCAGGATCGCGGTGGACCTCGGAGTCAAGAAACTCATCGTCAGGGGTGACTCGCAGCTTGTCGTCAAGCAAGTCAATAAGGATTACCAGAACCCGTTGATGAAGGCCTACGCTGATGAAGTGAGAAAGCTGGAAGAGCGCTTCGACGGTATACAGGCTGAACACGTTCCCCGAGCGGAGAACGACATCGCCGACTACCTGTCAAAGCGCGCTGCCACTACAAGAAATATGTCAACTTGTGACCACCACTATTGGTCATTGAAAGGTCACAAATTTCCATTTGCGACCTTTTTGTGACCAAAAACAGAAGGTCAAAAGCTGGCGGTCGTAAACTGACTATAGCGACCTTTCTTCTGGAATGGTCGAAGACGTTTACGACCAAAATACGTCTACTGTGGCGTTTTGGTCACTAGCAACCTCCCCAGGCCACGTAGGCATCCAGCGTGGCAAGCTGATCTAGCACAAGATTCAGCCCGATCCGATTACGTGTTCTACATGGGCCGAGCCCATTAATTCGGCCTTTTTAGTTATCTTTTTTTTGTCATTCCGGTCTGCTACATGGGCCTGGCCTAATATTTCAGCCTTTTTTGTTTTTGGGTCAAGGCCTTTCTGGCTCAACGGTTCATATTTATTAGGAGATGGGTCCAATACTCAAATGGGTCCCGATTGTCATGTTCTAATATGTGGGTCCATGTTTTCTATTCATCGGTAAATAAATAACCAATATTCAAATCAAAACAACTAGAAAGCACAGATAATACTTCAAATATCAGCCAAAATAAGTCTGTTACATCATATAACTTAGATACTATGGTAATCACAGCCACAAGCTCTACAAGTCTCTACAAGTGTAATCACAACCACAAGCTCTACAAGTGCCCTTTGACAGCTTCGAGTAGCCCTTCGGTTTCTATCAGTCCCGATTTGAGGAACACACCAGGCTTCAGGGTCTTCTCCATAGTGTCGACCAAAGATCTCACCCTTCATCGGCATCAGAGTGATGCACCTGAACATGGCAGGGAAAAGGATTACCTGCCAAAAGCCAAATTTATACAAGATATCAGCCTTTCAGTGGTGCAGAATATCAGAGAACCATGCTTCAGCATTACAGGGCATGGAAACGTAAAATGCAATTTTTTCACAAAGGGCGTACAATCGCAAATTTACTATCCACAACATTAAATTGGAAAAAACAAATGAAACAGTGAAGTGCATGTCAGCCTTAGTGTTTCTATTTCCTACAAATGAGTGAGACCATGGTGTTTCAACCTTTTGTAGAACACTATTCTATAACAATATATATTGAGCATGCTACAGCAGAAGCTTGAATTTATGGTTTCTATACTTCTACATTATACATCCTCAGTAATATAGACCTTTTTGCTACATACTGTACACGGCAATAGGAGAAAAATTCTAATAAATTCATTACACGCTTGCCAATAAAAATGACAAGTTAACTACACACGAGGGAACATAAACTTGAGAGGTTGAGATCAAGGCCTATCAACTACATCATATATATGCATTAAAAAAGAAGGCCATATGGACGACCAATGCATCATAATTATCAGTTTTAAACACTACAGGACCAGAAAGTAGGTGCTACTTCAAGTTTTAGAACTCAACCATTCATCAGTAATAGTAGCAATTTAATCTTACTAAAGATAGGCACTACAGCCAGAACTTACACGCAAAGATCCTGGAATTTTATGCACAACACCAGCAGATTAGCTATATGAACACAATACCAGAATTTTATGCATCATGAATGAAGAAATCAAAATAGGATGCTTCGCTTTACTTATGTGCGGAGGATAAGCAAAAGTAGCATCACATGCTTTTCCTATTTGCTTTGCTTTCCTATTAGCATCTCCGGTCAATCAAACAGGATGCAGCAAGTGATTACATTAACCCCGATTCAAATATTTGAAGTACTGGACAATCATTTCATGCAGCCATTCATAAACATACTACTACAAGGGAATTACAACTTTTATTTAAGCATAATGTTTAAGTACGTAAACTTTCCTCAAGAGTCCCTACACACTACTACTCAACTACTATACGTGCGTAGTACTCTGTCAGTAAGAAGCAGAGGAGATTGAAACGTAAGGACCATGTGTGTGTGTAGAAAACACACACAATAAACACTAAACATCACTAGTCACCCTACACACAGCAAACTTCAGATGTTCAGAACAGATCAACATGTTGAGCAGTTAGGGAATCATGAGAAGGAAGTAGGAGGGTGGATCATGATGGTCTCACCTTGTTGCCGTCGTCCTCATCCAACCCCGGCGACCAAGTACACATCCAAGCCAGTTCACGAATCCATGGGTGCTAGCTTGCCTACCAGCACCAGCATTGTGCCCCTGGATGCCACAAAAACAACCTGACTTGTAAGCATAGATAGAGAAGAACAAAAGCGAAACAACAAACTAATGCTACAGTGCCTCCGAGTATAATCTTAATATAGCCAGCAACACTTAAAAGAAATAATATCTTTAGAAGATTCCATACAAAGTAGAACAGTTGTACTTGGCAATGCACACATAGCTACTGGTAACTGGTTATTTTGGTTCATTGTCATCAAACTAAAAAAGAACCAAAGGAACATACAAAGAGTACAAGAACAAACAAAGCTCATTGTCTGATTTAATTTTAGCTAATAGAATGTTGTGACAGCAAATGTGAAATGCTTGATGATGTACATGAATTCACATTTAGAAGGAAAGAAATGTAATGTAGAAGTTTCCATATCTGAAAATAATGTTGTGACAACAATGTACTGGTCAACTGGTTCAATCAGGAGCAACAATACATATTTCCCTAAACCTAACATTTCCATAGTGTGTAATCCAATTGGGTAGATCGATCTTCGGGGTTGCTGACTTGCACAAAGAGGAAGAGAGGGGGGGAGAGAGAGAGAGCTACCTTCCATTGCATGGCATCAGTCAAGGTCAGAGCCCTCCTCTCCCTCAGCTTCTACATCAGCCAAGAATGTCCTCCTCTCTGGCATGTCCATGGCCCTGCAGCCTCTCCATGGCCTGGCCCCTTCAACTGCCTCTGCGTGCACATCACACATCAGTTCGGGGGAAGAAGGAAGAAGCAGAGGAGGGAGAAGGAGAGAAGGCACTCACGCGTCAGATGATTTGCCGGCTTCGGGCGGCGGTGCAGGTACACCCTTCCATGGGAGCCGACGAGGGAGGCGGGTCAGTCACCTTCTCGGCATGGCGACTTCCTGGTGGGCATCTCGGTGGGCATCCTGACAGGGCCCTTGACCCGGAGCAGCTTGTCCTTGGCGCCCCTCACCAGATCGGAGCACACTGTGGCCGGCACACACGGAACACGCACGCGTCAGTCAGATCGACGAGATCAACGAGACCAGAAGAGGAGGAAGAAGAAGGGGATCCACCCATCATCATCACCCGACGTTGGACTGGGCGACGTAGTTGAAGCACGTGGCGCAGCCGTGGAGGCAGACGAGGCCGCGCGACGAGGCGCGAATCTAGCTCGATGACGGTGTGGATCCGGAAGGCCCGCTATGGCGGTGGTGGATCTGGCCACCACCGGACCATCTCTGACTCGAGGGAGGAAGGCGTGGTCATGGGAGGGAGGGAGGAAGGCGCTAGATCGAATCGAGGCACGCCCGCGCCGGCACGCACGCACGCCGGATCGGGACTAGTGGATATGGGGGATGAAGGCGAGGGGAGGCGGATGGCGGAGACGAGGTCGGCGGTGGGTGGGGGCGGCAGTGGTGGGCGGCAGTGGTGGGAATCACGGTTGCAACGAGGGAGGGGAAGGCGAGGAGCGAGGCGATGAGGAGCGGCGGGAGCAGGTGGTCGTCGACGAAGGCGAGGAGGAGCGGCTTGAGGTGGGAGGGGAGGTCACGGTGGGGTCGGCCGCTGTAGGCGGCGGCGGTCCAATCGGGTGAGAGGGGTTCGACGGGAGGGGTTAGGGATTGGGCTGCGGGTCATGGGGTGAGGAGTGGTGTGCGGTGGGTGAGTGGTGTGCGGGGGAGAGGGTGGCATTCGGCCACTGATAGGTGGGCCCTTGAGGAATTAGGCCCACATGTCAGCACCCTCAACGGCATGTGGTGTTCGTGAGGGGAGGTGCTTCCGGGTAGGTGTGGGCGGGGGAGAGGGTGAGGGGTGTGGGTCGTTGGATCTGCTAGTATCCGACGGTCTCTAATGCTTGATCCGCGTGACATACCCATAGACCAATCAGAACGAAGTGCACGCTTTAATGACGTTATGACCATCTAAAATGGTCATAATTGATTAAAATAGGCGCTACCAACGCAGCACCACGGCGCCCGGCGAAGCTCCATTGCAGTGTGAGCTCCAATGCAGCACCATGACGCCCGGTGGTAAGTTTCCTTCTCTTTTTATGACAATGTTTGTTAAGTTTCCAAATAATTAGTAGTGCTATTCCTCGAATAGGAAAAATCATTTTCCACTTTCCGAGTGCCCAAAATGAACTTTTTTGTGAAGGACCTACCATATATTTGTTGCAAATTTGGACCAAATCAATTTTCTAAAATACTAGGCCATATTTAATGCACAATTGACCAAATGGTTGGGTATCAAAAGTTTTTGATACACCTCTAGTGAAAAAGACAAATTTCCGCCGATTCAGCTGGAAGCGGGTCAAATTTGAACTGCAGCTGCCACATAGTTTGCTTTTTATTTTTTCTAAAAATCATTTTTAGGTACAAAAGTATCTATTTAATCAGAGAAACACCAAGAAAATTCCAAGATTCAACCACTAGCAAGGAACGGTCATTCCCGTCGTTTTGACCGCATTTTGAAACGGGCATAAAAAATTCAAAAAAAACCAAAAAATTGGGAAACCTTCGCATTGTGTCATTATATGTGGCCAAGTTCCCAGGAAAAATAACAAACTTGTAATACGGCAATTATTTCAAAAAAGTGTTCTCAAAAACGAGCTATCACGTGTGGAGATCAATGGCTTTCAAGCCAAATGATCAATCTTATGGCCACATTCATGGCATAGTTTGTTCAAATGATCTCATATTGTGCACAAGGGTGCATATTGGAATGGCAAACAATGTTGCCTAAGCAAGTTTTCATTTTCTTTGGACGAAAAAACCATTTTCCATTTTTCGAGTGCCCGAAAGGAGGTTTTTTTGTGAAGGACCTCCAAAATAATTGTTGTAAAATTGGACCAAATCATTTTTATAAAACACTAAGACATATTTAATGCACAATTGACAAAATGGTTGGGTGTAAAAAGTTTTGATCCACCTCTCGTGAAAAAGACAAATTTCCGTCGATTTAGGTGAAAGCGGGTCAAATTTGAACTGCAGGTGCCTCATAGTTTGCTATTTATTTTTTCCAAAAATCATTTCTAGGTACATAAGTATCTATTTAATCAGAGAAACACCAAAAAAATTCCAAGATTCAACCACTAGCTAGGAACGGTCATTCCCGCTGTTTTGATCGTATTTTGAAACGGGCATAAAAAATTCAAAAAAAATCAAAAAATTGGGAAACCTTCGCATTGTGTCATCATATGTGGCCAAGTTCCTAGAAAAAATAACAAACTTGTAATACGGCAATTATTATAAAAAAGTGTTCTCAGAAACGAGCTATCATGTGTGGAGATCAATGGCTTTCAAGCCAAATGATCAATCTTATGGCCACATTCATGGCATAGTTTGTTCAAATAATCTCATATTGTGCACAAGAGTGCATATTGGAATGGCAAACAATGTTGTCTAAGGAAGTTTTCATTTTCGTTGGACGAAAAAACCATTTTCCATTTTTCGAGTGCCCGAAAGGAGGTGTTTTTGTGAAGGAACTACCAAATAATTGTTGCAAAATTGGACCAAATCATTTTTATAAAATACTAGGCCATATTTAATGCACAATTGACAAAATGGTTGGGTGTAAAATTTTTTGATCCACCTCTTGTGAAAAAGACAATTTCCGTCCATTCAGTTCGAAGCGGGTCAAATTTGAACTGCAGGTGCCTCATAGTTTGCTATTTATTTTGTCCAAAAATCATTTCTAGGTACATAAGTATCTATTTAATCAGAGAAACACCAAAAAAATTCCAAGATTCAACCACTAGCTAGGAACGGTCATTCCCGCCGTTTTGACCGTATTTTGAAACGGGCATAAAAAATTCAAAAAAAAACGAAAAATTAGGAAACCTTCACGTTGTGTCATCATATGTGGACAAGTTCCTAGAAAAAATAACAAACTTATAATACGGCAATTATTATAAAAAAGTGTTCTCAGAAACGAGCTATCATGTATGGAGATCAATGGCTTTCAAGCCAAATGATCAATCTTATGGCCACATTCACGGCATAGTTTGTTTAAATGATCGGATATTGTGCACAAGAGTGCATATTGGAATGGCAAACAATGTTGTCTAAGGAAGTTTTCATTTTCGTTGGACGAAAAAACCATTTTCCATTTTTCGAGTGCCCGAAAGGAGGTTTTTTTGTGAAGGAACTACCAAATAATTGTTGCAAAATTGGACCATATCATTTTTATAAAATACTAGGCCATATTTAATGCACAATTGACAAAATGGTTGGGTGTAAAAAGTTTTGATCCACCTCTCGTGAAAAAGACAAATTTCCGTCGATTCAGCTGGAAGCGGGTCAAATTTGAACTGCAGGTGCCTCATAGTTTGCTATTTATTTTTCCCAAAAATCATTTATAGGTACATAAGTATCTATTTAATCAGAGAAACACGAAAAAATTTCCAAGATTCAACCACTAGCTAGGAACAGTCATTCCCGCCGTTTTGACCGTATTTTGAAACAGGCATAAAAAATTCAGAAAAAATTGAAAAATTAGGAAACCTTCGCATTGTGTCATCATATGTGGCCAAGTTCCTAGAAAAAATAACAAACTTGTAATACGGAAATTATTATAAAAAGTGTTCTCAGAAACGAGCTATCATGTATGGAGATCAATGGCTTTCAAGCCAAATGATCAATCTTATGGCCACATTCATGGCATAGTTTGTTCAAATGGTCTGATATTGTGCACAAGAGTGCATATTGGAATGGCAAACAATGTTGTCTAAGGAAGTTTTCATTTTCGTTGGACGAAAAAACCATTTTCCATTTTTCGAGTGCCCGAAAGGAGGTTTTTTTGTGAAGGAACTACCAAATAATTGTTGCAAAATTGGACCAAATCATTTTTATAAAATACTAGGCCATATTTAATGCACAATTGACAAAATGGTTGGGTGTAAATTTTTTTGATCCACCTCTCGTGAAAAAGACAAATTTCCGCCGATTCAGTTGGAAGTGGGTCAAATTTGAACTGCAGCTGCCTCATAGTTTGCTATTTATTTTTTCCAAAAATCATTTCTAGTTACATAAGGACCTATTTAATCATAAATACATGGTTTGGTGGCGATACGTCGAGGTTTGGGCGACGGCCGAGGGCCCCAACTCTAGAGCGCGTAAACTCGCATGCCCGCCGCGTGGTCACCGCACGACCGTGACGTTGCCATGTGTTCTGCGTGGCCTAGGCATGTCTAGTGGGTTGGGCACTCCCCAGGTTGGTGCTAGGAAGAAAATTACAACATAAGATTCTCATGAGGAGACCGATCGATGCTCAAACATGAATTAGCAGCCAAGTGTTTGATTAGCGGTATGGGAAATGTACATGGCTGATGGGCGTGAGTTTTGGCTGAGGATGATCAGTTACTAAAAAGACCGCGTTCACAAATTTTCAGCTCAAAAGGAGGAGCCTAGGTGGTACTTGCTTTGCAAACTACCACACTGGACATAACTACGAATGTTGAAGCTCGGCTCAAAATAATGAATGTATTGAGCTGGCATTTGGTGGAGCATGGTTATTTGGGCATAGGAAGGCACTGTAGAAAACGGATACTATTTGGACATGCCAAAGTGGTACTTCCTTCACAAACTGTTGTTTTGAACAGAATAGGAAAATGAATATTTTTGAATTATTTTTGAACTAGGAAAGGAAGGTTTTTACATATTTGACGAAGATATGACCCAAAGAATTTATGAGATTTTTTTGGGAATTTTGGGAATGACAGAAATATAGGTTGCTTCACGACCTAGGGCAAAAACTGCCACATGGACATGACACATAGGCAAAACTGATGAGATGGCGCCTAGTCATCGCAACCCACCACAATTTACAAGGCTATGACCATCTATATTGGTCGTTAACAACTAGAAATAAGGCAGCGGACTAGCGCTGTTTGCTTTATGGCCATTTCGTGTAAGGAAATTATGACCTTTCTGACCAAAATGGTCGCAATGGTTTAGGGTTTGGAGCCCCCAGACAGCTTTTGACCAATTGGTCTAAAATGGTCATAAATTTATGACCATTTCTTCCAGGGTCACTGACAGAAGGTCATAAGTTGACATATTTCTTGTAGTGTGCCCTCAAGCTACCTGTGGAACCAGGTACCTTTGTGCTTCAGCTAACTCAGCCATCCGTTGATCCATCAATAGAGCAGAACAAGAGGAGGAAATCAGGGCCCGACAAGTACTTTCCCGCTGAGCTCCTCGGAGCCGCCGGCAAGGATGTTGCCGGGAACACTGAGCCCGCCTCGGGATGGCTAGCCCCGACGGAGCGTCAAGCTCTTGCCGTCGAGACAGCCGCTCCTCTGGTGGAGGAAACGCCTTTAGTCCTCACCGTCGAGCCCCAGGCTCCAGCGTGGGCACAGCATACCGTCCGATTCCTCCAAACGGGGGAACTTCGTGAGGAGCAGGAAGAGGCGGAAAAAGTAGCCCGTCGCTCTGCCGTGTACCAGTTCGTCGATGACGTCCTATACAGGAAGAGGCCGAACGGTGTGAAATTGAAGTGTATCCCTCGAGAGGAAGGACTGGAGCTGTTGGCGGAGATACACGGAGGCATATGTGGATCCCACATTGGGTCAAGGGCCCTTGCTGGCAAGGCATTCCGGCAAGGCTTCTTCTGGCCCACCGCCCTCTAGGATGCAACGGCACTAGTCACCAAGTGTGAAGCATGTCAGTTCCATTCGAAGAAGCTTCATCAGCCAGCTCAAGCCCTTCAAACCATTCCTCTCTCCCGGCCCTTCTCGGTCTGGGGGCTCGACATACTGGGCCCTTTCCCCTGCGCTGTCGGGGGCTTTGAGTACTTGTACGTTGCAATCGACAAGTTCACAAAGTGGCTGGAGGTGGAGGCAGTGAGGAAGGTCACAGCTCAGTCAGCCGTCAAGTTCTTCAAGGGACTAGTGTGCTGTTTTGGCGTGCCCAACAGGGTCATCACCGACAACGGCACACAGTTCACAAGCCGCTCCGTCATGCAATATATCCAAGACCTCAGCAGCAAAGTCTGTTTCGCTTCCGTTGCTCACCCGCGGAGCAATGGTCAAGCTGAGAGGGCAAATGCTGAAGTGTTGCGAGGACTACGGACCAAGACCTTTGACAGGCTGCACAAGAGCGGAAGGCGCTGGATTGATGAGTTGCCGACGGTTCTTTGGTCGATCAGGACGACGCCAAATCGAGCCACCGGTCAGACACCCTTTGCCCTGGTATACGGGGCAGAAGCAGTTCTCCCCACTGAACTCATATACGGGTCACCTCGAGTGCTCGCTTATGATGAGCTTGAGAAAGAGCAAGTGCAGCAAGATGACGCAATGCTCCTTGAGGAAGATCGTCTTCGGGCGGCTGTGAGAGCAGCACGCTACCAGCAAGCCTTGCGCCGCTACCATAGCCGCAAGGTCCATGCCCGAAGCCTTGAGGAAGGCGACCTTGTTCTTCGGCGCGTTCAATCGGCCAAGAATTCCAACAAGTTGACACCAAAGTGGGAAGGCCCTTATCGGGTAATACGAGTCACCAGGCCGGCGCAGTCCGCCTGGAGACCAAAGATGCCGTTCCGGTGAGTAACACCTGGAACATTGAGCATCTTCGCAAGTTTTACCCATAAGGATCGGCTTGTCGGGCCTCCCGGCAAGCCACCTTTTGTACAAGCATTGCCGATGATGCATGTAACCCTTTGTACAAAGCCAGGCGCAGACCTTGAGCATAAATAAATGAAGCGTTGGCGCCCCAAGCTATAGCATGCATGCTAGGTCGAGTCTCGTCCTTGGTCAGGGTTGATAGTGCTTAGCGGCGGCTAACCCCTAGCTTAGAGGTCGAGTGTGCGTCTCTTTGCCGTTCTTTTGTCTCCTTTGGTTCGCAGGGCTCGGATATCCTTGCCGGATCACTTGAGGATGAAAAAAGAGAAGAGGGACGGACCAGCATCTAGACCCCGGCAAGCCAGTATTGCCGGGGGCTGCAAGTACAAAGATTCACCCACGGCGAACCAGAGTTGCCGGGGGCTACAGCTTCAGATAAGTTCTTCATCCCTCATCATACATTCTTTTATGAACTGAGGTATGTGAAAACTCATTTCTTCCTAGAGCTACCGTGCTCCCCTAACTCTAGGCCCCAGGGCTCGTTCCTGGGGCCAGGTTTGGTCATAGTCGCGGCAGCAAAAGGGTGAAACAAGGAGCCTTAACCCGCCTCATCCCTGCCTTCGCCAAAAGCGTGAGGAAGGTCGAGCGACGTGGGAAGACGGCAAGGCCTGCTGCCGGGCAAGGAAATGTTTGTCTTAAAGATATCAAGGATTTACTCCCTGATGTGGGTCCTACCCGCAAACAAATGACCCGGCAAGCATCCCCTTTTCATTAAAAACATTCCACTCAGGTACAGTTCATGGAGAATGAAAAACATGAATGATGGGATTACAAGCTTTAAATTCAGCTAAGGCCCGAAGGCTTACAAACTAAAAAGAGATAAGGTGCCCGTAATCCCTTTCTTGTCCCTCTCCTCAGGAGGCAGGTCAAGGAGGCGAAAAGGGCAAAAGGGTCGCCTAGACGAGCTACGGGTGGCAGAAGACACCAAGAGAACATCTCGGTGGTCGTCTGAAGGCTGGATGGTGATGGCAGCGCCGGAGGCAGTGCTCGAAGACGAGGCGGCAAGACGTCAGCACGCGTCGAAGGCGTCGTGCCCGCGTACCCCGAGTTGACGGCCTTGCCGCCCGCCCTCTTCCTCTTTTGCAGCCTCCCAACGCCAGCCGCCCAAGGAGACGACCCCGAGGAGTTCAGGGAGCCAGCGACACGGATGATGGGGTCGCCGGTGCCGCACAAGGCGGCACCCGACACCTAGTCGGGCCCGTCATCCTGCCGCCTGCTACCCTCGTCGTCACTGCCGCTGTCCTCCTCGTCGCCCCCGCTCGAGGAGGAGTCTTCGCTATCAGAAGAGCTCTCCAAGTAGCACCTTGCGATGGTCTCGAAGCATCCGAAGACCTTGACGGAGAGGAGGCCGCCCTCCATCAGCTTGAAAAGGAGAGTGAGCCCCTCCATCAAGCGGTGGATACGGGCGAACAACTTCCACCCCCGTCGAAGATACATCACATGAGGAGCTGGGAAGTCAACGCGAACCCGCGTGCCACTGATCCCACAGCCCCTCATGTGCAGCCGCAGTGACTCCAGCGGATCCAGCTCCATCTCCCGTGCAAATGGGGTCGGGAGACGAAGGCGACAACGAGGCGGCCGGCGCAGCCTGACGAAGAACTTGCAAGGGTTGTCCCCAACGTGGCCCTCCATGGGGGGGACTGCTGGCGGGGGCGAGGCCGGCGCGCCGCCCCGTCCTCCTCTTCCCCGAGCACCTTGGCCTCGCCCATGGCCTCGCCCTCTCCTCCTTCCCCTCGCGGCTGGCTCCGCCACCGCAGGAGCAGGAGGGACGCGTTGTCGAGCGGCGACCCTCGTCGCCACCGTCGAAGGAAGGATTCCCTTTCTCCATGGCAGATGGAAGGAGAAGCAGAAGCTAAAGGAAGGAGAAGATGAAAGAATGCGGGATGCCATCCCCCCTCCCGCTCTTTATAAAGGAACGGGGTGGGGGCTTGGCCACCCCGCTCAGCCAATCAAGATGCGGAAGGCGCAGGGAACTGGGGCCGACCCGCCGCCCCGTCCCGCGGCGGCGCGGTTTCCCGCCTCCACCGATCGCCGCCCCAAGCACATGAAAGCCACGTGGCGGGCGTGGAGGACCAAGGCGACAGGTGAGGTGACCGCTCCCCACCCCGTGATCATGGGGAGTGGGCGCCTTGAAGACCGTGCCTCGGCCCCGTTCAGTAAATGGGCCGCGCCTCCACGCCCCCCTCCGTTTATGGGGAAGGCGCGAACCGCCCCTTTTACTGCGATGTGACGCATCCACGCAGAGCTCAGCCCCGCGCATGCCACCCACGTCACACACGCCTCCCCACGTCGCGCCACGCGCGGGAAGCGTGGGAGGCGCAGCGCGCGAAAAACTTACCGCGGTAAAAACCGCGCCGCCTGCCCGCGCATCGTTTCTGGGCCTAGCCCAACAATGCATTGCGCTTATGTGTGCCCCAGGCCGGGGGCTCCTGTCGGTGTACAAAAAGGGGGGCACGCTTTTTGTACCCCTATAACTATGCACGGGGAGTCTGAGCCACGGGCGCCGCCATGCTGAGCAAGGCAAGGGAGGTAAGCCAAGGTAAGGCCGAAGCTAAGGAGAAGCGGGACGGCGCCAAGACCACAAAGAGCGAAGGGGACGAAGTAGGCCCCCCTAGCAAGATCCTTGCCGGAGGGCGGTTTTTGCAAACCCGGCAAGACCCTTGCCGAGGCAGCTCACCCCACACCTACGGAGCGGGTCACCCTTGAGTCCACTGCCCCCATGGGGCAAGGATTCGGGAGGCATCCCCATGGTGGAATGCAGATCTTTGTGAAGACATTCAAGATCAGATGCACACTTTAGAAGACGATGATCCTTGGCGGGATCCCAGCCAAGGAGGACCACAAGGCCCCCGGTAAGAACCTTGCCGGGGATGACAGCAGGCACCCCGGCAAGACCCTTGCCAGGGCCGCGGCAAGGCCCTTAGCACAAACACCCATGGGGCCACCACCAGGCCCGCGCCAGTCGCGCCTCCGCCACCACTCGCACGCAGCTGCCAACCCAACCACCTGGGCAGGCACCTGCGTGGCGGCATGCAAATCCTCGTGGAGACTCACCGCTGCGCCACTTCAGCTGCCTGCCCGCCTACATGGCGTCGTGAGCACTGCTGGCCAGGGCACGTGTTGACGCGAGAGGGAGCGGCGACGGACAAGACGAGGCTCCCCCTTGCCCCCGATAAAGCAAGGACACCTAAGCAAGGCGCATTAAATGCGCCTTGTCATGTAATACGAGGGATAACCTCGTGTCACTGTACCCTTTCCGCATCCTGTGTGCCACTGTGGCAACCCCTTTCTCTATAAAAGGAGGCCCCAGGCGACCAAGAGGGGGATTCGGCTTTTTGGAGCTCTCGACGCCCCATAGCTAGCTCGAGAACACAGATATACAATCCACCAAAGCAGGAGTAGGGTTTTACGCATCCCTGCGGCCCGAACCTGGGTAAAGGAACTGCGTGCTATCTGTTTGATCCGCTCTTTTCACAACCCCGCGCCCCGCAACCGTAGTAGGGATTCTTGTGATCCCATAGGTGTCGTTTCCACCGACACGCACTTTACCAACAAGATCCGGGGAACTTCCGTGTCATCCACGACCCGCGGTACCTCAAGTACCCGGGGTAAGCACCCGATCACTATCTTTCCCTAGACGACACTAACAAAGAGTCGACTCGTTGTTCCGTATCCTCATGATGTACATCATACGAGACTCACTCGAGATCGTAACATCCAAGAGGGGACGCAACGGTGTATCCGGTGCCCTATAAAAACAATCATGGCCGCCCTACCTGGCACGACCCCGTCCCGAGAGAGAGCACCAACTCTCCCCCGTCACTAGTAATGCGGGCTCCAAGCTAGTATCGGCCTAGGTAATCAATAATGCCCTTTCCCATATAACGGTAGAGTGGTTGCGCATGTAAGGTTGGAATAATGGTCGCAACTTAAACCAATCCATTTTGGAAACAACACACGCACTTGCCTCGGTACACCACTTTGTCATCAAGTGGTTATGAGGGAGTCTTGGATTAGGGGGTGTCCGGATAGCCGGACTATACCTTCAGCCGGACTCCTGGACTATGAAGATACAAGATTGAAGACTTCGTCCCATGTCCGGAAGGGACTTTCCTTGGCGTGGAAGGCAAGCTTGGCGATGCAAATATGTAGATCTCCTACCATTGTAATCGACTCTATGTAACCCTAACCCTCTCAGGTGTCTATATAAACCTGAGGGTTTTAGTCCGTAGGACATATAAAACAATCATACCATAGGCTAGCTTCTAGGGTTTAGCCTCCTTGATCTCGTGGTAGATCTACTCTTGTACTACCCATATCATCAATATTAATCAAGCATAACGTAGGGTTTTACCTCCATCAAGAGGGCCTGAACCTGGGTAAAACATCGTGTCCCCTGCCTCTTGTTACCATCCACCTAGACGCACATTTCGGGACCCCCTACCTGAGATCCACCGGTTTTGACACCGACATTGGTGCTTTCATTGAGAGTTCCTCTGTGTCGTCACTTTTAGGCCCGATGGCTCCTCCGATCATCAATATCGATGCTGTCCAGGGTGAGAACTTTCTCCCCGGACAGATCTTCGTCTTCGGCGGCTTCGCACTACGGGCCAATTCGCTTGGCCATCTGGAGCAGATCGAAAGCTACACCCCTGGCCATCAGGTCAGATTTGGAAGTTTAAATACACGACTGACATCCGCGGGGACTTGATCTTCGACAGATTCGAGCCACAGCCAAGCGCGCCGCGCTGTCATGATGGGCATGATCTAGCTCTGCCGCGGGACAGTGCCCTGGAGGCCGCACTCGCATCGGTTCCGACCCTTAATTTGGAGCCAACTGCGCCGATCAAAGATGGGTGGTTGGACACCGCCTCAGGGGCTGCAACCTCTACGGCGATCGAGCCGAACACCAGCCCTGCCCTCCGCGAGGCTTGTGACTCCAAGGAGCCGGACTCCTCTCCGGACTCCGAGCTCTCCGCGCCCCTGCCGATCGAATCCGATTGGGCGCCGATCATGGAGTTCACCGCCGCGGACATCTTTCAGCACTCACCCTTCGATGATATTCTGAAGTCACTAAAGTCTCTCTCTTTATCAGGAGGGCCCTGGCCGGACTACGGTCAGCAAGGTTGGGAGACGGACGATGAAGAAATTCAAAACCCACCCACCACCCACTTTGTCGCCACTGTCGATGACTTAACCGACATGCTCGACTTCGACTCCGAAGACATCAATGGTATGGACGTCGATGCAGGAGACAGTAAAGAACCAGCGCCTATAGGGCACTGGAAAGCCACCTCTTCATATGACATATACATGGTGGACACCCCAAAAGAAGGAGATGGCGATGGAACAACGGAGGATGACCCCTCCAAGAAACAGCCTAAGCGCCGGTGTCAGCGGCGCCGCTCTAAATCCCGCCAAAGCAAAAACGGTGATTCCGGCACGGGAGATAATAACACTCCGGACAGTGCCGAAGAAAACCCCCTCCAGCAAGATTCAGCACAGGAGGATGGAGAAGCCAACCCTCATGAGAGAGCGGCAGACAGAGAGGTTGAGGACGATAATTATATGCCTCCATCCGAAGACGAGGCAAGCCTCTACGACGACGAATTCGTTGTGCCAGAGGATCCCGTCGAACAAGAGTGTTTCAAACGCAGGCTTATGGCCACGGTAAGCAGCCTCAAGAAAAACAGCAACAGCTTAGAGCTGACCAGGGTTTGCTAGCCGACAGATGGACTGAAGTCCTTGTGGCCGAAGAGTATGAACTCGAACGCCCCTCCAACAGCTACCCAAAGCGCAGGTTGCTACCCTGCTTAGAGGAGGAAGCACCTAAACCTACATCACCAGCGCATGATACGGCCGACCGACCAGCTCGTGGCCGCGACAGAGAGGCCTCTCGGCCCTCCGCTCAAGCCGCACCCCGGCGCCGCTCAAAACATACCAAGGCACGGGAAAATGCGCCAGACCTACGAGATATATTGGAGGACAAGGCAAGGCAAACAAGATCGATCTACGGATCACGCGGGTGCCCCATGGCACGTGACGGTGATCATCACTCCGGATATAGTAAATCCGGCCGGGCCGAACACAATAGACAAAGCTCGTTTGAGCTACGTCGTGATATAGCCCAATACAGAGGCGCCACACACCCACTATGCTTCACAGATGAAGTAATGGATCATCAAATCCCTGAGGGTTTCAAACCCGTGAACATCGAATCATACGATGGCACAACAGATCCTGCGGTATGGATCGAGGATTATCTCCTTCATATCCACATGGCCCGCGGCGATGATCTACACGCCATCAAATACCTCCCACTCAAACTTAAAGGACCAGCTCGGCATTGGCTTAACAGCTTGCCAGCAGAATCAATCGGTTGTTGGGAGGACCTGGAAGCCGCATTCCTTGACAACTTCCAGGGCACTTATGTGCGACCACCAGACGCCGATGACCTAAGCCACATAATTCAGCAGCCAGAGGAATCGGCCAGGAAATTCTGGACATGGTCGACTATCCGGACGTAGAGGCCCTAGCAGCCTTCAAGCACAATATCCGTGACGAGTGGCTTGCCCGGCACCTTAGACAGGAAAAGCCGAAATCTATGGCAGCCCTCACGACACTCATGACCCGCTTTTGTGCGGGAGAAGACAGCTGGCTTGCTCGTAGCAACAATATGACCAAGAACCCTGGTAATTCGGATACCAAGGACAGCAGTGGCAGGTCGCGTCGCAACAAGCAAAAGCGCCGCGTTAACAACGACAATGCTGAGGATAGGGCAGTTAATGCCGGATTCAGAGGCTTTAAATCCGGTTAGCGAAAAAAGCCATTCAAACGAAATACTCAGGGCCCGTCCAGTTTGGACCGAATACTCGACCGCTTGTGCCAGATACATGGCACCCCCGGAAAGCCAGCCAACCACACCAACAGGGATTGTTGGGTGTTCAAGCAGGCGGGCAAGTTAAATGCCGCAAATAAAGACAAGGGGCTGCATAGCAATGACGATGAAGAGCCTCGGCCGCCGAACAACAATGGACAAAAGGGTTTTCCCCCACAAGTGCGGATGGTGAACATGATATACGCAACCCACATCCCCAAGAGGGAGCGAAAGCGCGTGTTAAGGGACGTATACGCGATGGAGCCAGTCGCCCCAAAGTTCAACCCATGGTCCTCCTGCCCGATCACCTTTGATCGAAGGGACCACCCCACTAGCATCCGTCATGGCAGATTCGCCGCACTCGTTCTTGACCCAATTATTGACGGATTTCATCTCACTAGAGTCCTTATGGATGGCGGTAGCAGCCTGAACCTGCTTTACCAGGACATAGTGCGGAAAATGGGCATAGATCCCTCGAGGATTAAGCCCACCAAGACGACCTTGAAAGGTGTCATACCAGGTGTAGAGGCCAACTGTACACGCTCAGTTACACTTGAAGTGGTCTTCGGATCTCCGGATAATTTCCAAAGCGCGGAGTTAATCTTCGACATAGTCCTGTTCCGCAGTGGCTATGACGCACTTCTTGGGCGAACCGCATTCACCAAGTTCAATGTGGTACCGCACTACGCATACCTTAAACTCAATATGCCAGGCCCTCGAGGAGTAATTACGGTCAACGGAAACACCGAACGCTCCCTCCGAACGGAGGAGCATACGGCGGCCCTCGCAGCGGAAGTTCAAACAGCCTTTCAAGGCAGTTCTCCAGTCCGGCCATTAAACGTCCGGACATCGCCAAGCGCGCCCGCAGTTACCTACAATAAGACTGCCTGGCACGTTCCGAGCAGGCGTAGCAATGTGGCCCCAACCCCAGCCCTCGCGAAAATGCGAAACAAGTGCTTCGCGTACATAACTACGCTCTTGAAATACCATGGGCACAGGGGGAGGGGCACCATCATGGCACGCCCGAAACACGGCTTAAACCGCACTAGGGGCTGCCGATTTTTTTAATCTTCTCTTACTTTCAGGACTCCATTCTTCGGAAGGCCTATCCGGCAGTACAATTGCCGCACAAACGATGCAAGCACCAGGGAAGCAGACAAGCCATTCCGCATTACGGAACTCCCAGGTGGTCCCTATCACGAGCAATATACCTGTTTCGCGTACCATTCTGCAGCCTGCCCCTGGAACGGACATGTTAAATAAGTCCAGCCTTTTGCTTATCGCGTTATTTGTATCGTTCTGCCTTGATCGCAGACTTTTTAATAAACAATGCATAGCTTTTGTCTATTTTCGCATTACTCTTTTTTATAAATATATGTTCATTAATGACATGTTGCAACCGTACACTTTGGTACGACTAGTACACCATGGGCTTCAGTACCCCTCAATATGGTGTGAGAAGTCCGAACACTTTAACAAGTGCGGCACCCCGAACTTATAGCATTATATGCATCGGCTCCGAATCATGTCTTGGGTCAATAGTTGGGTTTTCCCAGCTCCTATGTTTTGGTGCCTTACGTTCCGCTATATCGGCTAATGTAGCACTAGGAGAACTTCTGCGATTGTGCCCAGTTGAGCTGGGCTGAGCACCTCAGTAGAGAAAGCTAAAACTGTCTGTCATGATGAAGCGAGAGCTGGTCGCTGTTCGAGAGGTTCTTCTAGTCCCTAAAGACTTATGCCGCTTAGAGCGAGGAGTCGTCTTTGTCCGGCCAAGGCATGGATAGCGCCCCGAACTCGGTCTTCCGAATACTAGGGGCTTCGCCGAAATTTAAAATTATAGAATTATATGGCTAAGTGAGAGTGTTCAAGCATTATAGTCCAATTGCCTTGTTCGTTGTGCTGAGCGCTTCCCACGAAGGACCCAAACAAGGGAAAAAGAGCGCTCAGGTTTATCCCGAACACCCTAGCACTAGTGGCATGGGGGTAGAAGCCGACGACTCGCCATCTCTCAAATTTGATAAACGGCCGCACAGAAGGTAATATTTTAAATTTGAAAAGCATTGCTTAGCGCATATCAACAAGTTTTCTGCGCACAGGACAAAATGAGCGAGTTTACTCAAAAATTACATCCCTGGAACATTCATCTGCCATAAGGCGGGCACCCTTCAGAACGTCCTTATAATAATTCTCGGGCTTGCGATGCTCTTTCCCCGGCGGTGGCCCGTCCTTCACAAGCTTCTCAGCATCCAGCTTGCCCTAGTGCACCTTAGTGTGGGCAAGGGCCCTACGGGCACCTTCGATGCAGACGAAGCGCTTGATGACTTTGAGCCTTGGACATGCCTCCACCAGCCGCCGCACCAGCCCGAAGTAGCTCCCAGGTAGAGCCTTTCCCGGCCACAGCCAAACTATGAGGCCCTTCATGGCCTGTTCGGCCACCTTGTGGAGCTCGACCAGTTGCTTCAGCTGGTCGCTCAGGGGCACAGGGTGTCCGGCCTCAGCATACTAAGACCAGAACACCTTCTCCGTCGAGCTGCCCTCCTCGGCTTGGTAGAATGCGGCGGCATCGGACACGCTACGGGGAAGATCTGCGAATGCTCCTGGAGAGCTCCACATTCGGGTAAGTAACAAGTAAGTCACTTTTATATGTTTGCTTTGCATAAAGAATGACTTACCCGCAGCTATCTTTTTCACCGCATCCAACTCCTGGAGGGCCTTCTGGGATTCGGCCTTGGCAGACTTGGCATTTTCAATAGCCGCCGCGAGGTCGAACGCTCGCGTCTTTGAGTCAAGCTCCAAACTCTCATGTTTTTTCGTGAGAGCCTGGAGCTCTTGCCGCACCTCGCCAACCTGGGCCTCATACTTCTCCCGCTCGGTGCGCTCCGTGGCCGCCCTCTTCTCGGCCTCAGACAGCGCTTGCTTAAGGGTCACCACCTCAGACGTGGCCCCTACAATAGCCACGATAATCCTATCATTTTTTGCAATTGCACTTTTTTATATATTTAAACAAGGTATTTCTTACCTTCCTTGTCCTCGAGCTGCTTCTTGGCAAGCCCGAGCTCTTGCTCGGACTGCTCAAGGTTCTGCTTTAGCATGTCCACTTCCGCAGTCAGTGTGGCAGACGCCAGCAGAGAAGCTTGCATACGCATATTGACTCCTTTTTGTTAGACTCCTGCGAATTTTATTTGATCCTCTATTCGGCTATTCTTCCTGAATGCCAAATAGAGCATCAGGGGCTACTGTCTATGCGGTAATATTTATTACTTACCTCAAAGCCTGCTAAAAGGCTGGCACAAGCTTCAGTCAGTCCGCTCTTGGCGGACTGAACCTTCTGGACCACCGCACTCATAATGGTGTGGTGCTCCTCGTCGATGGAGGCGCCTTTAAGCACCTCCAGCAGATTGTCTGGCGCCTCCGGTTGGACGAGGGTCACCGGCTCGGTGGGCTTGCTCCTCTTGGAAGGAGGTCGCCCGCCGGACTCTGGAACCTTTGAAGGTTCCTGAGCGGTGTCCGGCCTAGGGCCGGACTTGGAGCCCTGGGGCTATCTATCCCCTTTACTCCTGGAGTCCGGGAGGTCGCCTTGCGGCTCCTCCAGGACCACCCCTCCTGGCTTGGAACCTGTTGGGATGCCACCTCGGCATCGTCCGTAGGGCGGGGGGAGGTAGCGGGCGGAAGTGAATTCACGTCCGACGAATCCAGGGAGCCGCTCAACGACTCGTCAAGCACGGCCTTGGGCGGACTACATAGATATATTCGACATAAGGGAAAGCTGTGCAATAAAAGAACACTACGAGTTACTCTGGTGTCCGAACACTTACGATCTCGCCGGGCGCTTGGCCCTGTGCGGCCACTCCTCTTCGCCATCGTCGGCGTCGGTGGAGTAGTCCGAAGGATGGGTCTTCCCCTTCTTGGACCCTTCAGCCTCCTCGGTCGGGGCGGCCTTCCTTTTCTTTTCTCCCTCCGCTGGGGGGGAGAGGTTTCTTCTTCCTCCTCCTCGTTTTCATGGGAGGAGTGCATCTCGGAGTCGTCGGATGATGAATCTGACACCTCCAGGCGCCGGCACTCTTTCGAGTCCCTGTGGCCTTCTTCTTGGCCTTCTTCTCCGGCACCACATAGGGTGCCGGAACCAGCAGCTTCGCCAAGCGAGCATCGGTTGGGCCTTCGGGCAAAGGAGCCGGACAGTCGATCTGTCCGGACTTTGCCTGCCAATTCTGTCAAAGGTAAAGGAGCTTAGACCCCGCATAGAGTCAAACTATGAAGAACTAATACCCTATAAAAGGTACAAATAGCTTACCGCACTAGCATGACGCTGCGTGCTGAATCCGCGGTCCTTGGAAGCGGATGCGGGAGCCTCGGCGCACTTGAAAAGCACCTTACAGGCATCTTCGTACGTTGTGTCGAAGAGCCTACTCAGAGTCCGATGCTGCACCAGGTCGAACTCCCACATATTGAAGGCCCGTTGTTGACACAGGAGGATCCGGCGGATGAGCATAATCTGGACTACGTTGACAAGCTTGAGCTGCTTGTTCACCAGGGTTTGGATGCATTTTTGCAGTCCAGTCACCTCTTCTTTGCTGCCCCACGACAGGCCCCTCTCTTTCCAGGACGTGAGCCGCGTAGGGGGTCCGGACCGGAACTCAAGGGCTGCGACCCACTCAGGGTCGGACGGCTCAGTGATGTAAAACCACCCCGATTGCCACCCCCTTCGGGGTCTCCACAAAGGAGCCCTCGAGCCATAAAACATTGAGCATCTTGCCCGCCATGGCGCCTCCGCACTCCGTCTGGTTGCCGCGCACCACCTTCAGCTTGACATTGAAAGTCTTGAGCCATAGGCCGAAATGGGGGCGGATGCAGAGGAAAGCTTCACACACGACGGTAAACACCGAGATGTTGAGGATGAAGTTCGGGGCCAGATCGTGGAAATCCAGGCCATAGTAGAACATGAGTCCCCGGACGAATGGGTGGAGAGGAAAGCCAAGTCCATGGAGGAAGTGGGGAAGGAACACTACCCTCTCTTGGGGCCTTGGGGTGGGGAGGAGCTGCCCCTCTCCGGGAAGCTGGTGCGCGATGTCGTTAGACAAGTATCCGGCCTTCCTTAGTTTTTTGATGTGTCCCTCCGTGACAGAGGAGACCATCCACTTGCCTCCCGCTCCGGACATGACTGGAGAAGGTCGAGGTGGGGAATGCGGGCTTGGGCGCTAGAGCCGGAGTCCGCGGAAGATGGATAGGCAAAGGAGGAAGAAGGCGTAGGTAAAAAGGTGGATCCTTATCCCCTTATATGGGCAGATGCGGCTATGCGTCCCCACCGGCCTGATAAAACTCGCTTATCTCCCAAGCGCCGTAATCAATGGCGCGGTTGGGTTACCCACGTCCGTATTGATGAGAATCCCGTAAATAAAGGGGACACGATCTGTGCTTTGACAAGAGGTGCCAAGGAAACCGCCTCGTAAAACACGCTGAGGTGTGGGAGTAAAAACGATTCGAATAAAGGCTTGGCCGTAGTGTGATGTCACGCTATGGAATACGTCAGCAGATTAGATTTATGTAAATATTATTCTCTCTATGGCAATATGTGGAAATTTATTTTGCAGAGCCGGACACTATCCTTTGTGTTCAAAATCTTCTGTGAAGTACTTGGAGGAGGAACCCGCATTGCAATGCCGAAGACAATCGGCGCGCCGGACTCGTCGTCATTCAAGCCAGGTTCAGGGGCTACTGAGGGAGTCCTGGATTAGGGGGTGTCCGGATAGCCGGACTATACCTTCAGCCGGACTCCTGTACTATGAAGATACAAGATTGAAGACTTCGTCCCGTGTCTGGAACGGACTTTCCTTGGCGTGGAAGGCGAGCTTGGCGATGCGAATATGTAGATCTCCTACCATTGTAACCGACTCTATGTAACCCTAGCCCTCTCCGATGTCTATATAAACCGGAGGGTTTTAGTCCGTAGGACATATAAAACAATCATACCATAGGCTAGCTTCTAGGGTTTAGCCTCCTTGATCTCGTGGTAGATCTACTCTTGTACTACCCATATCATCAATATTAATCAAGCAGGACGTAGGGTTTTACCTCCATCAAGAGGGCCTGAACCTGGGTAAAACATCGTGTCCCCTGCCTCCTGTTACCATCCGCCTAGACGCACATTTCGGGACCCCCTACCTGAGATCCGCCGGTTTTGACACCGACATTGGTGCTTTCATTGAGAGTTCCTCTGTGTCGTCACTTTTAGGCCCGATGGCTCCTCCGATCATCAATAGCGATGCTGTCCAGGGTGAGACCTTTCTCCCCGGACAGATCTTCGTCTTCGGCGGCTTCGCACTGCGGGCCAATTCGCTTGGCCATCTGGAGCAGATCGAAAGCTACGCCCCTGGACATCATGTCAGATTTGGAAGTTTAAACTACACGGCTGACATCCGCGGGGACTTGATCTTCGACGGATTCGAGCCACAACCAGGCGTGCCGCGTTGTCACGATGGGCATGATCTAGCTCCGCCACCGGACAGTGCCCTGGAGGCCGCACTCGCATCGGTTCCGACCCTTAATTCAGAGCCAACTTCGCCGATCGAGGATGGGTGGTTGGACACCGCCTTAGGGGCTGCAACCTCTACGGCGATCGTGCCGAACACCAGCCCTGCCCTCCGCAAGGCTCGTGACTCCAAGGAGTCGGACTCCTCTCCGGACTCCGAGCCCTCCGCGCCCCTGCCGATCGAATCCGATTGGGCGCCGATCATGGAGTTCATCGTCACGGACATCTTTCAGCACTCACCCTTCGGCGATATTCTGAAGTCACTAAAGTCTCTCTCTTTATCAGGAGAGCCCTGGCCGGACTACAGTCAGCAAGGTTGGGAGACGGACGATGAAGAAATTCAAAGCCCACCCACCACCCACTTTGTCGCCACTGTCGATGACTTAATCGACATGCTCTACTTCAACTCCGAAGACATCGACGGTATGGACGCCGATGCAGGAGACGATAAAGAACCAGCGCCTATAGGGCACTAGAAAGCCACCTCGTCATATGACATATACATGGTGGACACCCCAAAAGAAGGAGATGGCGATGGAACACTGGAGGATGACCCCTCCAAGAAACAGCCTAAGCGCCGGCGTCAGCGGCGCCGCTCTAAATCCCGCCAAAGCAAAAACGGTGATTCCAGCACGGGAGATAATAACACTCCGGACAGTGCCGAAGAAAACCCCCTCCAGCAAGATTCAGCACAGGAGGATGGAGAAGCCAGCCCTCATGAGAGAGCGGCAGACAGAGAGGTTGAGGACGATAATTATATGCCTCCCTCCGAAGACGAGGCAAGCCTCGGCGACGATGAATTCGTCGTGCCAGAGGATCCCGTCGAACAAGAGTGTTTCAAACGCAGGCTTATGGCCACGACAAGCAGCCTCAAGAAAAAAAAGCAACAGCTTAGAGCTGACCAAGGTTTGCTAGCTGACAGATAGACTGAAGTCCTTGCGGTCGAAGAGTATGAACTCGAACGCCTCTCCAAGAGCTACCCAAAGCGCAGGTTGCTACCCCGGTTAAAGGAGGAAGCACCTAAACCTACATCACCAGCGCATGATACGGCCGACCGACCAGCTCGTGGCCGCGACAGAGAGGCCTCTCGGCCCTCCGCTCAAGCCGCACCCCGACGCCGCTCAAAACATACCAAGGCACTGGAAAATGCGCCAGACCTGCGAGATATATTGGAGGACAAGGCAAGGCAAACAAGATCGATCTACGGATCATGCGGGTGCCCCACGGCACGTGACGGTGATCGTCACTCCGGATATAGTAAATCCGGCCGGGCCAAAGACAATAGACAAAGCTCGTTTGAGCTACGTTGTGATATAGCCCAATATAGAGGCGTCGCACACCCACTATGCTTCACAGATGAAGTAATGGATCATCAAATCCCTGAGGGTTCCAAACCCGTGAACATCGAATCATACGATGGCACAACAGATCCTGCGGTATGGATCGAGGATTATCTCCTTCATATCCACATGGCCCACGGCGATGATCTACACGCCATCAAATACCTCCCACTCAAACTTAAAGGACCAGCTCGGCATTGGCTTAACAACTTGCCAGCAGAATCAATCGATTGTTGGGAGTACCTGGAAGCCGCATTCCTTGACAATTTCCAGGGCACTTATGTGCGACCACCAGACGCCGATGACCTAAGCCACATAATTGAGCAGCCAGAGGAATCGGCCAGGAAATTCTGGACACGGTTCCTAACAAAGAAAAATCAAATAGTCGACTGTCTGGACGCAGAGGCCCTAGCAGCCTTCAAGCACAATATACGTGACGAGTGGATTGCTCGGCACCTTAGACAGGAAAAGCCGAAATCTATGGCAGCCCTCACGACACTCATGACCCGCTTTTGTGCGGGAGAAGACAGCTGGCTTGCTCGTAGCAACAATATGACCAAGAACCCTGGTAATTCGGATACCAAGGACAGCAGTGGCAGGTCGCGTCGCAACAAGCAAAAGCGCCGCATTAACAGCGACAGTGCTGAGTATATGGCAGTTAATGCCGGATTCAGAGGCTATAAATTCGGTTAGCGGAAAAAGCCATTCAAAAGAAATACTCAGGGCCCGTCCAGTTTGCACCGAATACTCGACCGCTTGTGCCAGATACATGGCACCCCCGAAAAGCCAGCCAACCACACCAACAGGGATTGTTGGGTGTTCAAGCAGGCGGGCAAGTTAAATGCCGCAAATAAAGACAAGGGGCTGCATAGCGATGACGATGAAGAGCCCCGGCCGCCGAACAACAGTGGACAAAAGGGTTTTCCCCCACAAGTGCGGACGGTGAACATGATATACGCAACCCACATCCCCAAGAGGGAGCGGAAGTGCGCGTTAAGGGACGTATACGCGATGGAGCCAGTCGCCCCAAAGTTCAACCCATGGTCCTCCTGCCCGATCACCTTTGATCGAAGGGACCACCCCACTAGCATCCGTCATGGCGGATTCGCCGCATTGGTTCTAGACCCAATTATCGACGGATTTCATCTCACTAGAGTCCTTATGGACGGCGGCAGCAGCCTGAACCTGCTTTACCAGGACATAGTGCGAAAAATGGGCATAGATCCCTAGAGGATTAAACCCACCAAGACGACCTTCAAAGGCGTCATACCAGGTGTAGAGGCCAACTGTACACGCTCAGTTACACTTGAAGTGGTCTTCGGATCTCCGGATAATTTCCAAAGCGAGGAGTTAATCTTCGACATAGTCCTGTTCCGCAGTGGCTATCACGCACTGCTCGGGCGAACCGCATTCGCCAAGTTCAATGTGGTACCGCACTACGCATACCTTAAACTCAAGATGCCAGGCCCTCGAGGAGTAATTATGGTCAACGGAAACACCGAACGCTCCCACCGAACGGAGGAGCATACAGCGGCCCTCGCAGCGGAAGTTCAAAGCAGCCTTTCAAGGCAGTTCTCCAGTACGGCCACTAAACGTCCGGACACCGCCAAGCGCACCCGCAATAACCTACAACAAGACCGCCTGGCACGTTCCGAGCAGGTGTAGCAAGGCGCCCCCAACCCCAGCCCTTGCGAAAATGCGAAACAAGTGCTTCGCGTACATAACTACACTCTTGAAATACCATGGGCACAGGGGGAGGGGCACCATCACGGCACGCCCGAAACACGGCTTAAACCGCACTAGGGGCTACCGATTTTTTTAATCTTCTCTTACTTTCAGGACTCCATTCTTCGGAAGGCCTGTCCGGCAGTACAATTGCCGCACAAACGATGCAAGCACCAGGGAAGCAAACAAGCCACGCCGCATTGCGAAACTCCCAGGTGGTCCCTATCACGAGCAGTATACCTGTTTCGCGTACCATTCCGCAGCCTGCCCCTGGAACGGACATGTTAAATAAGTCCAGCCTTTTGCTTATCGCGTTATTTGTATCGTTCTGCCTTGATCGCAGACTTTTTAATAAACAATGGATAGCTTTTGTCTATTTTTGCATTACTCTTTTTTATAAATATATGTTCATTAATGACATGTTGCAACCGTACACTTTGGTATGGCGAATACGCCATGGGCTTCAGTACCCCTCAATATGGTGTGAGAAGTCCGAACACTTTAACAAGTGCGGCACCCTGAACTTATAGCATTATATGCATTGGCTCCGAATCATGTCTTGGGTCAATAGTTGGGTTTGCCCAGCTCCTATGTTTTGGTGCCTTATGTTCCGCTATATCGGCTAAGGTAGCACTAGGAGAACTACTGCGATTGTGCCCTAGTTGAGCTGGGCTGAGCACCTCAGTAGAGAAAGCTAAAACTGACTGTCATGATGAAGCGAGAGCTGGTCGCTGTTCGAGAGGTTCTTCGAGTCCCTAAATACTTATGCCGCTTAGAGCGAGGAGTCGGCTTTGTCCGGCCAAGGCGTGGATAGCGCCCTGAACTCGGTCTTCCAAATACTAGGGGCTTCGCCGAAATTTAAAATTATAGAATTATATGGCTAAGTGAGAGTGTTCAAGCATTATAGTCTGATTGCCTTGTTCGTTGTGCTGAGCGCCTCCCTCGAAGGACCCAAACATGGGAAAAAGAGCGCTCAGATTTATCCCGAACACCCTAGCACTAGTGGCATGGGGGCAGAAGCCAACGACTCGCCATCTCTCAAATTTGATAAACGGCCGCACAGAAGGTAATATTTTAAATTCGAAAAGCATTGCTTAGCGCATATGAACAAGTTTTCAGCGCACAGGACAAAACGAGCAAGTTTACTCAAAAATTACATCCTTGGAGCATTCATCCGCCATAAGGCGGGCACCCTTCAGAACGTCCTTATAATAATTCGCGGGCTTGTGATGCTCTTTCCCCGGCGGTGGCCCGTCCTTCACAAGCTTCTCAGCATCCAGCTTGCCCCAGTGCACCTTAGCGTGGGCAAGGGCCCTATGGGCACCTTCAATGCAGACGGAGCGCTTGATGACTTTGATCCCTGGACAGGCCTCCACCAGCCGCCGCACCAGCCCGAAGTAGCTCCCAGGTAGAGCCTCTCCAGGCCACAGCCGAACTATGAGGCCCTTCATGGCCTGTTCGGCCACCTTGTGGAGCTCGACCAGTTGCTTCAGCTGGTCGCTCAAGGGCACAGGGTGTCCGGCCTCAGCATACTGAGACCAGAACACCTTCTCCGTCGAGCTGCCCTCCTCGGCTCGGTAGAATGCGGCGGCATCGGACACGCTACGGTGAAGATCTGTGAATGCTCCTAGAGAGCTCCGGATTCGGGTAAGTAACAAGTAACTCACTTTTATATGTTTGCTTTGCATAAAGAATGCCTTACCCGCTGCTATCTTTTTCACCACATCCAACTCCTGGAGGGCCTTCTGGGATTCGGCCTTGGCAGACTTAGAATTTTCAATAGCCGCCGCGAGCTCGGACGCTCGCGGCTTTGAGTCAAGCTCAAACTCTCATGTTTTTTCATGAGAGCCTGGAGCTCTTGCCGCACCTCGCCAACCTGGGCCTCATACTTCAACCGCTCGGTGCGCTCCATGGCCGCCCTCTTCTCGGCCTCGGACAACGCTTGCTTAAGGGTCGCCACCTCAGACATGGCCCCTACAATAGCCACGATAATCCTGTCATTTTTTGCAATTGCACTTTTTTATATATTTAAACAAGGTATTTCTTACCTTCCTTGTCCTCGAGTTGCTTCTTGGCAAGCCCGAGCTCTTGCTCGGACTCCTCGAGGTTCTGCTTTAGCGTGTCCACTTCCGCAGTCAGTGCGGCGGACGCCAGCAGAGAAGCCTCCATACGCATATTGACACCTTTTTGTTAGACTCCTGTGAATTTTATTTGATCCTCTATTCGGCTTTTCTTCCCGAACGCCAAACAGAGCATCAGGGGCTACTGTCTATGCGGTAATATTTTTTACACATTCTTTACTTACCTCAAAGCCTGTTAAAAGGCTGGCACAAGCTTCAGTCAGTCCGCTCTTGGCGGACTGAACCTTCTGGACCACCACACTCATAATGGTGCGGTGCTCCTCGTCGATGGAGGCGCCTTTAAGCACCTCCAGCAGATTGTCCGGCGCTTCCGGTTGGACGGGGGTCACCGGCTCGGTGGGCTTGGTCCTTTTGGAAGGAGGTCGCCCACCGGACTCTGGAACCTTTGAAGGTTCCGGAGCGGTGTCCGGCCTAGGGCCGGACTTGGAGCCCTGCGGGGATCTATCCCCTTTACTCCTGGAGTCCGGGAGGTCGCCTTGCGGCTCCTCCAGGACCACCCTCTCCTGGCTTGGAACCTGTTGGGACGCCACCTCGGCATCGTCTGTAGGGTGGGGGGAGGTAGCGGGCGGAAGTGAATTCAATTCTGACGAATCCAGGGAGCTGCTCGATGACTCGTCGAGCCCGGCCTTGGGCAGACTGCATAGATATATTCGACATAAGGGAAAGCTGAGCAATAAAGGAACACTACGAGTTACTTGGTGTCCGGACACTTACGATCTCGCCGGGCGCTTGGCTCTGTGCGGCCACTCCTCTTCGCCGTCGTCGGCGCCGGTGGAGTAGTCCGAAGGAAGCGTCTTCCCCTTCTTGGACCCTTCAGCCTCCCTGGTCGGGGCAGCCTTCCTTTTCTTTTCTCCCTCCGCTTGGGGGGAGAGGTTTCTTCTTCCTCCTCCTCGTTTTCATGGGAGGAGTGCGACTCGGAGTCGTCGGATGATGAGTCCGACACCTCCAGGCGCCGGGCACTCTTTCGAGTCCCTGTGGCCTTCTTCTTGTCCTTCTTCTCCGGCACCACATAGGGTGCCGGAACCAGCAGCTTCGCCAAGCGAGCATCGGCTAGGCGTTCGGGTAAAGGAGCCGGACAGTCAATCTGTCCGGACTTCGCCTGCCAATCCTGTCAAAGGTAAGGTAGCTTAGATCCCGCATAGAGTCAAACTATGAAGAACTAATACCCTGTAAATGGTACAAATAGCTTACCACACTAGCGTGACGCTGCGTGCTGAATCCGTGGTCCTCGGAAGCGGATGCGGGAGCCTCGGCGCCCTTGAAAAGCACCTTCCAAGCATCTTCGTACATCGTGTCGAAGAGCCTGCTCAGAGTCCGGTGCTGCACCGGGTTGAACTCCCACATATTGAAGGCCCATTGTTGACACGGGAGGATCCGGTGGATGAGCATAACCTAGACTACGTTGACAAGCTTGAGCTGCTTGTTCACCAGGGTTTGGATGCATTTTTGCAGTCCAGTCACCTCTTCTTTGCTGCCCCACGACAGGCCCCTCTCTTTCCAGGACGTGAGCCGCGTAGGGGGTCCGGATCGGAACTCAGGGGCTGCGACCCACTCAGGGTCGCGCGGCTCGGTGATGTAAAACCACCCCGATTGCCACCCCTTCAGGGTCTCCACAAAGGAGCCATCGAGCCATAAAACGTTGGGCATCTTGCCCGCCATGGCGCCTCCGCACTCCGCCTGGTTGCCGCACACCACCTTCAGCTTGACATTGAAAGTCTTGAGACATAGGCCGAAATGGGGGCGGATGCAGAGGAAAGCTTCGCACACGATGATAAATGCCGAGATGTTGAGGATGAAGTTCGGGGCCAGATCGTGGAAATCCAGGCCGTAGTAGAACATGAGTCCCCGGACGAATGGGTGGAGAGGAAAGCCCAGTCCGCGGAGGAAGTGGGGAAGGAACACTACCCTCTCATGGGGCCTTGGGGCGGGGAGGAGCTGCCCCTCTTCGGGAAGCCAATGCGCGATGTCGTTAGACAAGTATTCGGCCTTCCTTATTTTTTTGATGTGTCCCTCCATGACGGAGGAGACCATCCACTTGCCTCCCGCTCCGGACATGACTGGAGAAGGTCGAGGTGGGGAATGCGGGCTTGGGCGCTAGAGCTCAAGTGCGCGGAAGATGGATAGGCAAAGGAGGAAGAAGGCGTAGGTAAAAAGGTGGATCCTTATCCCCTTATATGGACGGATGCGGCTATGCGTCCCCACCGGCCTGATAAAACTCGCTTATCTCCCAAGCGCCATAATCAATGGCGCGGTTGGGTTACCCACGTCCGTATTGATGAGAATCCCGTAAATAAAGGGGACACGATCTCTGCTTTGACAAGAGGTGCCAAGGAAACCGCCTCATGAAACACGCTGAGGTGGGGGAGTAAAAACGATTTGAATAAAGGCTTGGCCGTAGTGTGATGTCACGCTATGGAATACGTCAGCAGATTAGATTTATGTAAATATTATTCTCTCTATGGCAATATGTGGAAATTTATTTTGCAGAGCCGGACACTATCCTTTGTGTTCAAAATCTTCTGTGAAGTACTTGGAGGAGGAACCCGCCTTGCAATGCCGAAGACATTCTGCGCGCCGGACTCGTCGTCATTGAAGCCTGGTTCAGGGGCTACTGAGGGAGTCCTGGATTAGGGGGTGTCCGGATGGCCGGACTATACCTTCAGCCGGACTCCTGGACTATGAAAATACAAGATTGAAGACTTCGTCCCATGTCCGGAAGGGACTTTCCTTGGCGTGGAAGGCAAGCTTGGCGATGCGAATATGTAGATCTCCTACCATTGTAACCGACTCTGTGTAACCCTAACCCTCTCCGGTGTCTATATAAACCGGAGGGTTTTAGTCCGTAGGACATATAAAACAATCATACCATAGGATAGCTTCTAGGGTTTAGCCTCCTTGATCTCGTGGTAGATCTACTCTTGTACTACCCATATCATCAATATTAATCAAGCAGGACGTAGGATTTTACCTCCATCAAGAGGGCCCGAACCTGGGTAAAACATCGTGTCCCCTGCCTCATGTTACAATCCGCCTAGACGCACAGTTCGGGACCCCCTACCCGAGATCCGCCGGTTTTGACGCCGACAGGTTACCCAACTCATCATCTCCCCCGGGCATAAGTGGCACCCGGTGGGGTTTTCGAACAGTCTTTTGAAAATACTTTGTCTCCATCACCATGCAAATTCCCGTCCCTTTTTGTGTAGCACTACTTTAGCATCCTATCTACTCCCACCGGCATAACCCTCATAAGAAGGTAGGGTCATGCACAATGCAAGTATCAATGAGGAAGTAACGGTGGCAAACCACCCAATGTGGTCATCACAGTATCATGTCTCCGATGCAAGCAATAAGAGTGCTATATGACATGCATAAAAAGGATTTCATAGACATGGTCAAAGGGCTGCTTGCCTGGCTCAACAAAGTCTTCTGGGTCTTCAAAGTCTTCTGGTCCAACTCCTACGTCAGCAACGCAATCTATCGTCGCAAAATAATAACGAGAAAATAAGGCAATAATAAAACAGAAAAACCAAAGTGCTCAGACAAATGTCAACTCATTTTTGTTAAATACTAGGGTGAAAACTAAGAAGGGGAAAATTCCTAGTTTTGGATTTGGAGTAGCAGAATAGGAGAAATGGATTTATAAAGGTATATTTAAATGCTTAAAAACACATTTAAATATTTACAGTGAAGAAAAGGTTGTTGGATTTGAATGAAAGTTGCACCATTAAATAGGTTGCAATACTTTAGGAATTTAGGAGTTGGAATTAATTTATTTGGACATATATTTTATCCTGTGGAATTTTTGGAAAAGTGACAAAAAAAGAAAAAGGGGAAGGGGCACTGTGCCTACTGGGCCAGAACAGTCGCAGGGCAGCGGCCCAGCCAGAGAGGCGGCCCAGCGCACTGGTGCAAGCGCGCGCGCCAGGTTTAAACCTGACGGGCGGGGCCCATGCGTCAGCGAGAGAGCGGGGGGCGATGGAGGGGAGAGGCTGACAAGCGGGGCCCGCCTGTCATCCCTAACCCCGAGTCCAGGCGGCTGGCGAGCTCACCGGCGATGATGCAGGGCACGGCGAGGTCGGGCGAGGGCACGGCTGGGCTCAGCGTCATGTCGCCGTTCGGGTGGAGGTGGTGGACGTCACTGGAGTTGCCTGGTTCGCCAGCGACGAGGAGGCATGGCGGGGGAGCGTCGGGTGGTGGTCGTTCCGGTCGACTCCGGCTGCAAACGAGGCGGGGGAGAGAGGGGAAATGATCAGTGGGAGGAGGCGGTTTCAGATTGGGGCAGAGGAGGAGCGGGGAAGGCCTGTACCTCGCAAACTCTGGCGAGCTGAAGCTGCGGAGCTCGAGCCCGATCTCGAGCTCGGGTGCTCCTGGAGACGAACTGGGGGTGCAGGGGGATGATTAGGCGTGTGAGAGAGCGAGTGGTGAGGAGAGGAGGGCTCAGGGAGGCCCTTAAATAGGCGAACAACGGGGTACCGTGGACCCGTGCACCGGTGGGCTCCTGCTCGTCGCCACCGGGCTCGGGAGGAGCTGGCGCCATGTCTGGGGTGTTGTTGGGCGTGGACTACACCGAGGGGAGCTAAGGGAGAGAGCGGGGGAAGGCCAGAGAGTATCGCGCGTGTGAGCCGCACCATTGGCGCGCTCGGGCGGCCAGCGCGCGTGCGAGCAGGGGAGAGAGAGGGGGAGAGAGGAGGGGGACAATGCCGTGTCGTGACGCGGACGTCGAGGGGCGTTGGTTGGCGTGCTGGGGAGGCCCGAGGTGGCCGGAGGCGGTTGGAAGGGGGCGGCTACAGTGCGGGAGTGCACTGTAGCACTCTCCAGAGCATGCAAATGGCTGGCATGGCCATTTTTTATGCATTGTGAGCGCGTCCAAAGGTGTCTGGTAGCTCTAGGGGGAAGTAAAGAAGTGGGTTGTGGCCTTGGATGCCCTGGGGAGCCAGTAGGAGAGGAGAGAGGTAGAAGAAGAGGGAGAAATGGGCTGTCCAGAGAGAGAAAGTGGGGTTTTACCCATCCAATAATTGAGCTGTGGATTTGCCATTGCTACTGGAGGTGAAAGGGGACTAGGAGGGGTTGTGGTAAAGAGTTGAGCTCAAGGAGAATAGTTTTAGTGGTCAAAATGGTGATTTTTGAAAAGTGGCAGAAGGTGTTTGATAATGGTTTTGGTAAGCAAACGATTTCCAATTTCCATGATACTCCACAGGGTGAAATGACACATATAATTAGGGTCTTCCACCAATTTGGAGCTTATTTCGGCAAAGTTGCCAATGCAACTTTTGTAAACCCTAGAAATTAGCAGAAATGGTCTTGTGTAGATCTAGTTGAGAAAATCACTTCTCCTTGATGCACTACTTGGTGTAGTGGCCTCATTTGGTCATGTGAACATGCTCACAAAAGTTGGGGTCAAGGAGAGAAAGTTAGTAGTACAAACTTGTTCAAATTTGGTTCTGGTTAGAGAGGGTTTTGGGGTATTTTGGTGAACCAAAATGACCTTGATTGACATGAGGCTTTGCAAGGTGATCACAATATGCATTTTTGACTTGCTGGATTTTCCTTAGATTTTTATGAAAATATTTCCTGTGGAAATATTTCAAATCCTTGAAATGGGCAGAATTGGTTTTGGGAGGTTTTGTCCAATATTTTGAACATGGCCATGTGTTGAAACTCTTACATATGGGAAATATATGCCCACTGAGTTTCCCTGATTTTTGTCAAATATTGTTAAAATAATAAAATATTTTTTCCCTATTAAAGACCATTTCTGGCCTTAAGAAAAAGCTTTTAAATAAAATATTAAAATAACTTTTAAAATTATCTTTTTGTGGTTTATGGGAATCCTATATCTAATAGGTTTCAAATATACTCTTTGAAATATTTTTCATAACCCAAATCAGGTACTTGCAGTGCAAACCTCAATTCAGGGGTGTTTGGAAAACTAAATTTTGAAAATACTTTTTGGCCAAATTATTTTTGTAAGAAAATACTATATTGCTCTATACACATGGCATGGTCATTGGGCAGAAGTTTGGGGCAGGGAGATGAAGTACAAAAGGTGGAGTAGTTGACTTTAAATAGCACTTGAAAATCACAGAGAGAAAACCAACTCCAAAATAAAAAGCCAAATAGTGCAAAAGTTTTTGTTGGTCCAAATTTTTATGATTTATTAATGCAAATGAAATGTTACAAAATGCAGGGTGTGACATGGCACTTTTTGAAGCAAGTGCTATTTATATTTTATCATTTTCCCCAAACTTTTGGACCTCTTTTCCTATCCATATAATTGCCTTGTGACAAATTTTAACTTCATTTGCCTAGTGAGTCTTCCTCGGCAATTATTCAAAGTTCCTGTCTGAGGGAATTGTTTGTGAACGAAGTACTAGCTAGAATGGTCCAAATGAGTTGAAATTTTGCACGGCCCTTCATATAATCAAATCAAAGCTCTCCACAATATTTGAGCTCATGCAAAGCATCCTTGTGAGCACAACTTCAAATCTTTGTTTCTGCCTAAATTTTCAGTTAGTGAAGCAAGTATATTTTATATTGATCCATTATTGCTGAAATTTTCCAGGGCCTTCTTCTACTCATATAACCTATCTCCACCAAGTTTTGGCTCAATCCATCTAGCCATTTGCCCTGGGCATTTTTCCTAAGTTTCTGTCTAGATTGAAGCTCTGTGAAGCAAGTACCATTTTGGTAAATCCAATTGGTATGGAATTTTTACAGCTTCATTATATGTCCAAATCATTAAGCCTTGCAAAGTTTCAGCTCAAGTGGTTACTCCTAGTGAGTGCTACTTCATCATTTTGATTCTGGTCCTATTTATGCAGTTGCAAAGCAAGTGCATTAAATACTTGTCCAAATCCCACAAAAATTCACAAGACTTGTCGGGGATATACCCTGTGGTATGACCCGGCCGGGTATATGACCTGGCTGGGACTAGGCGTTTCATTGGTAACCCGTCGGAGGATTGGCGACTCATGAGTCTGGCGGCTCACTGGTCTGATGACTCACGAGCCTGGCAACTCATTGATGGCCCCGACAGCGGGTTAGATAGAGTACTAGGCCCAAGGTCTAGAAGGCCGGCTCATGTTATGGTGGGCCGACTTAAGAGGAAAGCGTAAGGAATATTCCCTTACAAAGGAAGCAAGACTAGGACTCCACTTGTAATAGACTAGTCCTAATCCTACTAGGACTCCACATGTAACCCGCCCCTTCAACTTATATAAGGAGGGGCATGGCACCCCAAGAGGGGGAGAAAAGAATCGCTAAGGCTAGATACAACAAAGGGGAGCCGGCTTATGCGGCGACTCCCTCATGAGCATAATGAGACCTAGCCACAAACAACATGTAGGGCTATTACCGGATGATGTTTCCCGGGGCCCGAAGCTATCTAAATCCTTGTCTTGTGTGTTGATCCTCCTAGCGTCTCTCATCCCGATCAACCCCTCTCAAGCTACCACATACATGCGCAGCCTCACGACTAAGTCCTTACGCTAGGACATCCGCGGTGACAATTCCACGACAGTTGGCGCCCACCGTGGGGCTCGCGCACGGTGGTGTTGAGCTCTTGAAGGGATCTCTCCCAGGGATCGAGAAGCTCACAGTTGACCAGATAAAGAAAAGCTAAGCATGGAAAAAATTCACTATGAGTTCATCAATCGAGATTGAAAAAGTATTCAGCGGCGACTGATGTCTACTACACAACCTTCTTCATGTAGACGTTGTTGGGCCTCCAAGTGCAGAGGTTTGTAGGACAGTAGCGAATTTCCCTCAAGTGGATGACCTAAGGTTTATCAATCCGTGGGAGGCGTAGGATGCAGATGGTCTCTCTCAAACAACCCTGCAACCAAATAACAAAGAGTCTCTTGTGTCCCCAACACACCCAATACAATGGTAAATTGTATAGGTGCACTAGTTCGGCGAAGAGATGGTGATACAAGTGCAATATGGATAGTAGATATAGGTTTTTGTAATATGAAAATATAAAAAAGCAAGGTAACTAATGATAAAAGTGAGCACAAACGGTATTTCAATGCGTTGAAACAAGGCCTAGGGTTCATACTTTCACTAGTGCATGTTATCTCAACAATAATAACATAATTGGATCATATAACTATCCCTCAACATGTAACAAAGAGTCACTCCAAAGTCACTAATAGCGGAGAACAAATGAAGAGATTATGGTAGGGTACGAAACCACCTCAAAGTTATCCTCTCTGATGGATCTATTCAAGAGTCCGTAGTAAAATAACATGAAGCTATTCTTTCCGTTTGATCTATCATAGAGTTTGTACTAGAAAAACACCTTAAGACACAAATCAACCAAAACCCTAATGTCACCTAGATACTCCAATGTCACCTCAAGTATCCGTCGGTATGATTATATGATATGCATCACACAATCTCAGATTCATCTATTCAAACCAACACAAAGTACTTCAAAAAGAGTGCCCCAAAGTTTCTACCGGAGAGTCAAGACGAAAACATGTGCCGATCCATATACATAGGTTCATGGGCGGAATACCCCATTGTCACCACGGGTATCCCACGCAAGACATACATCAAGTGAATCAATAGAATACCCCATTGTCACCACGGGTATCCCACGCAAGACATACATCAAGTGTTCTCAAATCCTTAAAGACTCAATCCGATAAGATAACTTCAAAGGGAAAACTCAATCCATTAGAAGAGAGTAGAGGGGGAGAAGGATCATTGTCGGTGCACAAAACTAGGGGCATATTTTTGTACCCCTTTACCTATGCACGGGCAGTCAGAGCCGCGCCCGCGAACACACCAAGCAGAGCGAGGGAGGTGAGCCAAGGTAAGACCGAAGCCCAAGATGGCCAGAGCAATGCCAAGACCAGGACCACAAAGAGCATAGGTGCGAAGAAGGTTCCCCCGGCAAGACCCTTGCTGGGGCAGCCTCGGCAGCCCCGGCAAGACCCTTGCCGGGGCAGCCCGCACCACACCAACCGAGTGAGCCACCCTTGAGCCCACGATCCCCAACGCCATCATCCGCGTGGAGCCAGGGCTCGGGAAGGCACCTCCAAGGTGGCATGCAGATCTTTGTGAAGATATATTCAAGGTCAGATGAGGATTAGAAGACGACGATCCTCGGCAAGATCCTTGCCGAGGAAGGCTACCAAGGCCCCCGGCAAGACCCTTGCCAGGGACGATAGCACGCTACAGCAAGACCCTTGCCGGGCCACCCTGCAAGGCCCTCGCCAAGCGCACCAGCAGGGCCACCATCAGGCCCGCACCAGCCAGGTCTCCGCCGCCATTCGCATGCAGCTGCCGACCCAACCAACTGGGCAGGCACCTGCATGGCAACATGCAGCCCTTCGTGGAGGCTCCACCATCGCGCCACCTCAGCTGCCTGCCTGCCTACATGGCACCGCATGCATCGCTGGCCAGGGCGCGTGTCGAAGCTTGGAGGAGTGGTGACGAATGGGACGAGCCTCGCCCCCGTCCCTGATAAAGTGAAGGGATACCTAAGCCTCGCATTAAATGCGCTTTGTCCTGTAATATGAGGGATAAACTCGCAACACTGTTGCCTTTCCACCTCCTGTGTGCCATTGTGGAAACCCCTTTTCCTATAAAAGGAGGCCCGAGGCGACCAGGAGAAGGATTCGACTTTTTGGGAGCTCGTTACACCCCATAGCTAGCTCAAGAACTCAGAATACGTCCACCAAAGCAGGAGTAGGGTTTTACGCATCCTCGCGGCCCGAACCTGGATAAACGAACCCCGCGCCCCACAACCGCAGTAGGGATTCTTGTGATCCCATAGGTGTTGTTTCCCACCGACATATTTGGCGCACCAGGTAGGGGGCGCGTTTGTGAGAATCCGGTCTGGAAGTTAGCCTAGCGGTTCTTCGTCATCATGGCCCCTAAGAAGAAGATGGCCACGGCGATCAGCTCATTGGGGGCCGAACGGCCCGTGCCGGTGCGGACGAGCAGCGGACCAGTCGCGGACAGGACTCAGGCCGCGGCCCGCGAACACCAGCACCACCCAGGCAGTTGGAGCCTGGCGAGCGGCGTCGTTCGTGCACCAGACGATCGGCCCCACGCCACCGGATCCAAAGACAGAGCTGGGCCCCCTCCCGGCAGCGCGAGGCCCTCCGGGGGTGTCGTTGCACCGACTCCGAGCAGCGTGGCGACCTCCAGGATGCATACACCGACGACCACCGCGCGATCTTCCCATGGTGTGCGCGCCGAACAGCATCACCATGTTGGTGACACTGAGCACCGCTGTGGGAAGAGCCATGTGCATCATCAGCAAGACGAAGGAGTTTAACACGCTCGCCGAAGCACTGGTGGAAATGGCACACAGCCGCTGGGTCATGACAGAGCTCCTTCTAACATAGTTAGAAGTCAAAGCGCGCCATGATCCACTCATCTTTCACCGCCACCCACGCCAGCGGAAGCCTTGGCGCGCGCACAGCTGCTCCTCGACTTCCCTCCTGCTGCGGAGAAGCTCAATGAGTGGAGGGACACCATCTGGAGCCTCGTCGCCGTCGCGAACAAAGACGATCCGCGACCGGCGGGGCCCTCGGGTCGGCGCTCCACCGAACCACCACATATTGGTGCTGGGAGGACCGGGGGAGCTACGGCCACGATGCACTCTCCTCCTCCTCGCCAGCTGCCGCGGGCGTCGGCCCGTTGCGACGACGCTGGTGATAACATCTCCATAGCATCGTCCGATCCACGGACCCTCCGCGACCAGCGCCAGGTCCTTTGGGAGCGAGCTCATGAAGACGCTCGAACCACCATCGAGCGCCGGCGCCAAACGCGCCGCCAGTCGGACAAGCGGGCGGGACCCGCTATGGACCACCCGGCACCGGGGGGCCCCGGCGGCCTACCTTACGAGGTGGGCTGCCCGGCTTTTACCCGTGAGCTGAGGCAGTTCCAGTGGCCGTCCCACCGCACGTTCAAGCCCGTTGTTGGCGAGAAGTACACCGGCAAGACCCATCTGTCCGAGTTCCTCAGCATATACACCATCGCGATGCAAGCCGCTGGGGCTCACGACGACAAGGTGCTTGCCAACTACTTCCCATTGGCACTCAAGCCCAATGTAATGTCTTGGTTGATGCACTTGCCGGAGGACTCCATCTCCTCCTGGTCAGATCTGTGCCATGAGTTCTTTGGCGCCTTCACAGGAGGCCACCAAGCTCATGGCTAGGCCAGTGATCTGCATATCATTCCCCAGAAGGAAGGGGAGACCCTGCGCAAGTACATCCAGAGATTCAGCCGGGTGCAGTACAACATCCCCGACGTTCATCCCGCCGCTGTGATTAGCGCGTTCCATCAGAACGCGTGTAATCGCAAGATGCGCGAGGAGCTGGCGATGACCAAGGTTAAGGATGTGGCCGAGCTCTACGTTCTGGCCGATAGGTGCACCCGGGCTGAAGAGGGAAGGAAGTACCCCGGTGAAGACGCCGGTGCGGAAACCGACTCTACCGATGAGGACGCCGCCGCCCCGACGAAGAAGGGCCAGCGTCGCAATAGGAAACGCAAAGGCAAGGCCATCCTTGCTGTTGAGGGATTTGACAATACCGGTGCCGGCAAGAAGGTCAAGGCAGACACCCCCGGCAAGGAGATTGCCGGGTGCGCCGCCTGCCGGGCCTTGGCGGCTACCGACAAGCCAGGAAGCTCTGCCAAGCAATACTGCAAGATCCACGGCACCAAGGGCCACGATCTCCAGAACTGCCGACAAGTCGAGCTGCTTGCTAAAAAGCAAAAGGCTGAGTACGAAAGGCGAGACAAGGAGAAGGACCAGGATGGTACTGAGGGATCCGGCAAGAAGCGCGGCGGCCAAGGAGGCCGCCCCGACAAGGACAACCAGCAAGAGAGGCCCGCCCGGGGACGCGACAAGAAACAAGAAGACGACGATCACGATGAGGACGACGAGTCTGGTGAGCAAGGGTTCCAGAAGGCTACGAAGGCTACGGAGGCCATGTGCGTCGATGGCGCGCCTCGCTGCACATCTCTCACTGCCAGCTCAAGCAGTGGCGCGAGAGGTTACAGCAACAGAGCCGTCGTTCGATGCTCAGAAGCCTCTAAAGTGGTCCAGCCCGCCCTGCATCTTTGACTCCGAGGACCACCCTGATCGCACTATCGCGGTCGAGTGTTTGCCGTTGTTGGTTTCACCAACAATACGCAACCTCAGGGTGAACAATATGTTGGTTGATGACGGGGCCGACCTGAACTTGATCTCGCCTATCGTGATCAAAAGGTTGCAAATCCCTGATGGAGACCTCGAGGAAATGGGCACGTTTCAGGGGGTCAATCCGGGGAGAAGCCAGCCAAAAGGAAAGGTCACACTGCCCATGACATTTGGAGGAGATTTGAACTACCAGATGGAGAGGATCGTCTTCGACGTGGCCGAGATCCCCTTGCCCTACAACGGGATCCTCGGCCGCCCGGCACTAGCCAAGTTCATGGCGGCATCACACTACGCCTACAACATGCTAAAGATGCCCGGACCGTTGACCATCATCTCTGTCCTCTCCGACAGGAAGAACGCACTGATTTGCCCGACCAACTCTATCGGGAAGCAGTTGCAGCAGCTGCCGTCAAGGCACCTGCTCCTGCCGCCGAAGGCACGGGAGGAAATAAGGAGCCCGGCAAGACCTCTCGCACCCACTCCAGCAAGCGCACCTCCTCGAGGTGTTGTGCTACCGTTGAGGACGTGCCAGAGAGCTCTGTCGACAAAATCAAGAGATCTAGAGCCGAGCCGTCGTAGACCAAGAAGGTGCCCGTCACGGAGGGCGGCACGGGAGGGGCCTTCATCATAGGCTCCACCCTCAACAGCAAATAGGAAGGCGAGCTCGTCACCTTCTTGCGGGCAAATGTCGACGTGTTTGCATGGCAAGCGTCTGACATCCCTGGTGTTCCCAGGTAGGTGATTGAGCACCACCTAGCCGTCTGCCCCCACGCGCGACCCGTCAAGCAGAAGGTTAGAAAGCAGGCTCTGGAGAGGCAGGAGTTCATCACAGAGGAGATTAGAAAGTTAGAAGCGGTAGGTTTGGTGAGAGGGGTGCTCCATCCGACGTGGTTGGCCAATCCGGTAGTGGTGTGCAAGGCGAATGGGAAGTGGAGGCTGTGTATTGATTACACAGATATCAATAAGGCTTGTCCTAAGGACCCCTTCCCATTGCCGTGCATTGACCAGATTGTTGACTCCACGGCCGGGTGTGATCTGTTATCATTCCTCGATGCCTACTCAGGCTACCACCAAATCATCATGACAAGAGAGGTTAAAGAGAAGACAACATTCATCACCCCATGTAGTACGTATTGATTTTTACGGAGGCCTTTCGGGTTGAAGAGTGCTGGCTCAATGTTTGCAAGAGCAGTCCAAATTGGTTTTGAACCTCAGCTCCATAGAAATATGGAGGCCAACATGGATGACATAGTGGTCAAAACCAAGGACGGGCCGACTCTTGTGCAAGATCTAGAACAGACATTTGCCAACCTGCGCAAGATCAACCTCAAGTTGAACCCTGAGAAGTGCCTCTTAGGCGTCCCGTCCGGCAAGCTTCTCGGGTTCTTCGTGTCACAGCGCGGGATCGAGGCAAACCCAGACAAGATCAAGGCTATTGAGCAGATCGAGGCACCCAGGCGGATCAAGGATGTGCGTCGGCTCACCAGCTGCGTTGCCGCCATGAGCCGGTTCATCTCCAAGTCCGCCGAGCGCGCCCTTCCCTTTTTCAAGATCTTGAAAAAGGTGGGCCCAATAGAGTGGACCCCAGAAGCCGAGGCCGCGCTGCAGGATCTGAACAAAATACCTTTCCTCCATGCCAATACTAGTTGCGCCTAAACCAGAAGAGCCGTTACTGCTGTATCTGGCAGCGACGAATCAAGTGGTCAGCGCCGCACTGGTGGCACAGAGGGAGGTCGATGAGGAGGCAGCAATGACGGCAGGACCAGCAGATGACGAGCCAGAGATTCTCCCGCAGGGCCTGGTGCCGATGAGGCACGGCCCCCGGCAGAGTCTGGTGCCACCAAGGCGATGCCCGCGCGGTCGAGTGAAGTGGTGCCCAAGAAAAAGATGATGCAGCACCCGGTTTACTTTGTCAGCTCCCTCTTGCAGGGGCTAGGTCAAGGTATTCCGGTGTGCAGAAATTGCTCTTCAGCCACCTTATGGCCTCGAGAAAGCTGCGTCACTACTTCTAGGCCCACGAGATCACTGTCGTCACCCGCCTCCCGTTGCAACGGATACTGCAGAACCCGGACGCAACCGGAAGGATTGTGGAATGGGCCTTGGAGTTGTCAAGCTTCGGCTTAAAGTTTGAGAGTACCTCGACAATTCAGAGCAGAGTCTTGGCAGAGTTCATCGCGGAATGGACCTCGACACCTGACGAAGAAATCCAAGAGACTGCTCTCCCCGGCAAGGAAGCAGGCCGCAACTGGATCATGTACTTTGATGGAGCCTTCTCGCTACAAGGCACCGGTGCCGGTGTGCTGCTCGTCGCACCCACCGGAGAGCACCTCAAGTACGTGATCCAGATGCACTTCCCCAGGGAGATGTGTAACACCCCAAAAATTTAACCATAATTTATTTATTAAAATTTTTCCAGGAAATTAAATTTTTTATTTTCTAGATTTTCTTTGATTTTAGAACCACCCTTTTCCTTGATATTATGGAGTTTTTACCCCAAGTGAAAACTTTCCAAATGCATTGTTGGACTTGTATACCCTCTCAGGAAAACATTTCTTTTATCAGTGGGATTATTTATATAATTATTTTTCTTGAGCTTTATTTCTTTTAAGTTGGATTTTCATGAGTTTTGGAGGCAGTTTGCACTACAACCCTTTCAATTTCTCTTTTAAAATTTCCACCAAAATTTGGGGATGACATGTGATGTCCCCATATCACTTTTATGCAAAAATCTCTTTGGTCATTTTGAAATTTTGAGATCTACCCCAAGTTTTCAAAAGTGGTCCAGTTTGTAAAATTGCACTGTAACCTATTTAAATATTTCTTTAAAGCCTCCACCAAAATTAGGGGATGTTAGTAGGAGTACATTATTCAATTTTATGTAAAAAAACCACTGGTGTTCTTTGAAAAATTTAAGCAAATCATCCTCTTTTGCTCTCTGGTCCAGTTGGGTGTTTTCTACTGCAACTCTATTTTATTTTACTCTAGTGCCCATGATCTTTCTCCTGCTTATAGTCCTCCCTACCCAACCCTTAAGTCCAGGAGAATGGACCCATTGGAGTATTTTTGGTTCATGCAATTATAGCCTTTAGTTTCTGTCCAGATTTAGTTTTCTCAAAAACTTGCACTATCAAGTTTCTGGTTTTGCCATCATCACCTACACCTAAAGAGAACCCAATCTGGAGATTTTGGCCACCCCAAGAGTTGCCTAGAAGCCCATGGCATTCTGTCAAACACTTTGTGTGCATGGCCAGTTTTGGCTTAGTTTTTAGTTTGCATTGTGAACTTGATCCCCTGACCCAACCACCTTGTCCACTAATCCCCTTGCAAACTCTAACCTAGACCTGTTAATCCCCAGCATCATCCAAGCCCTCTAGCACGCGCTGGCATTATGTCGAGCACCTCGCGTGCGTGCGCTAGGCGCGCCCAGAGCGCGCGTTTTGCACGTCCGTGCGCCCGAGCCGCCGCGTCTGGCCCCTGGCCTTTGCTCAGCTGCAGAGCCACGCCCGTCCTCATCCACTCATCAGAGCCATCCAGGCCACCCCTGGAGCCCCACAGCGCCGCCGTCAGGTCGGCCATGGCGGCTAGCGGACGGCCGCAGCAGGCTACTGCCATGGACGGCGCCGCTCGAGCCACAGCCACGCGCCAGCTGCCCCTGGAACATCCCGAGCTTATCCTCGAGCACGTCCGCTAGCGCCCGTCGCCGCCACGCGCCCCCTGGCTACAGAACAGCAGTTCGCCGACGATCTTATCCCCGGCCGCCGCGGAACAGTCCTCGACCGCTATAAATAGGGGCCCCGAGCTCGTCCAGTCTCTCAGGCGACCTCAGGGCATCCCTCTAGAACTCCCACAGCCAGTAATCGACGGGGGGAGGTCTTCTTCCTCGTCTCCGGCCAGGTCGGTCGCCGCCACACTCCGGTGCCGTGCGTCGCGAGCTGAGCCCCCCAGTCCATCCAGTGCCGCCATCTTCTTCCCCTCGATCTTGCGGAGCCGCCCAACCTCTCAGCTTCGACTAGGAACCTCCGTAGCCCAAACCCCCAAATCCTCCCGAAGCCACCTCCACCCCGGAGCTCGCCGCTGACGAATCCTTTTGTCCCCGCCAACCTCTCGACCACTGGGATGACCGCCCTGGACTGGCGGATCCATCCCTGCCCTCAGAACCCAGTGGGGAGCTGCCGTTCGTCGACGGAGATCGCTGGAACCCCGCCTTCGCTCGGACAGAGGAGGAAGAAGGCGTGGGCGACTAGTCAAAGCTGACAAGTGGGCCCAAGGGACCCACTGTCAGTGACCCAGCCCCGACCCGCGCCAGTTCAAGTGGACGCGTATTCCCCAGAATATGTATTCGCTAAGAGAAAAGCGTAAGCTCCCCGAAACGTTTTCTTTTTCTGTTTTTTATTAAAAACAGATTCTTGACTAAACTTTGACTGGCTATAACTTTTTAAATATAAGTCCAATTGACTTGATTCTTTTTCTGTTGTTTCTCAAATTCTGTCTAGTTTATTTTCATGTTTATTTGAAAATTTTCAAACAACTTTTTTGTACTGTTTTGGAACTATGTGTTGATTTGAATTTTTTCAAAATAGGGTTTTGGAGAAGGAAGCATCTTCCAAAAAGTGCACTCCCACTTGCGTACTCTTGAAGGCAAGCATTCTGAACCCTGGCATAATATTATTGTGTGTTACAACACCACCTTGACACGGAATATTCGTTATTCTATAAGGAGATATGATCATACTCATGAGTGCATATTGATGATTTCGTGCTATTAGAACTTGATATGTTTGTGATAATAATCACCCTCGTATGCCTTTCTTGCCTACCAAAAGGAATCCGGGAAAGCCCCTGTCTTGGGTAGACACGAGCTTGTCCCTAATCCCTCGTCGAGACGGTTATGTCCGGTAGGGCATGGTGAGGTATGAGGAGTGGTGATTGAGGGAGTCCTGGATTAGGGGGTGTCCAGATGGCCGGACTATACCTTCAGCCGGACTCTTGGACTATGAAGATACAAGATTGAAGACTTCGTCCCGTGTCCGGAAGGGACTTTCCTTGGCGTGGAAGGCAAGCTTGGCGATGCGGATATTTAGATCTCCTACCATTGTAACCGACTTTGTGTAACCCTAACCCTCTCCGGTGTCTATATAAATCGGAGGGTTCTAGTCCGTAGGATAACATACAACAATCATACCATAGGCTAGCTTCTAGGGTTTAGCCTCCTTGATTCGTGGTAGATCTACTCTTGTACTACCCATATCATCAATATTAATCAAGCAGGACGTAGGGTTTTACCTCCATCGAGAGGGCCCGAACCTGGGTAGAACTTCGTGTCCCTTGTCTCCTGTTACCATCCGTCTAGACGCACAGTTCGGGACCCCCTACCCGAGATCCGTCGGTTTTGACACCGACATTGGTTCTTTCATTGAGAGTTCCTTTGTGTCGTCGCTTTTAGGCCCGATAGCTCCTACGATCATCAATAATGATGCAGTCTAGGGTGATACTTTTCTCCCTAGACAGATCTTCGTCATCGGCGGCTTCGCACTACGGGCCAATTCGCTTGGCCATCTAGAGCAGATCGAAAGCTACGCCCCTGGCCATCAGGTCAGATTCGGAAGTTTAAACTACACGGTGGACGTCCGCGGGGACTTGATCTTCGACAGATTCGAGCCACAACCGAGCGCGCCGCACTGTCGCAATGGGCATGATCTAGCTCTGCCGCCGAACAGTGCCCTGGAGGCCGCACACGCATTGGTTCCGACCCTCGATTCGGAACCAACTGCGCTAATCGAGGATGAGTGGTTGGACGCCGCCTTAGGGGCTGAGATCCCAACGGCGATCGAGCCGGACACCAGCCCCGCACTCCGCAAGGCCCGTGACTCAGAGTGGTCGGACTCCTATCCGGACTCCAAGCCCTCCGCGCCCCTGCCGATTGAATCCGATTGGGCGCCGATCATGGAGTTTACCGCCGTGGACATCTTTCAGCACTCGCCCTTTGGCGATATTCTGAAGTCATTAAAGTCTCTCTCTTTATCAGGAGATCCCTAGCCAAACTGCGGTCAGCAAGGTTGGGATACGGACGACGAAGAAATTCAAAGCCCACCCACCACCCACTTTGTAGCCACAGTCGATGATTTAACCGACATGCTCGACTTCGACTCCAAAGACATCGACGGTATGGACGCTGATGTAGGAGACGACCAAGAACCAGCACCTATAGGGCACTTGAAAGCCACCTCGTCGTATGAAATATACATGGTGGATACCCCAAAAGAAGGAGATGGTGATGGAACAGTGGGGGACGACCCCTCCAAGAAACAGCCTAAGCGCCGGCGTCAGCGGCGCCGCTCTAAATCCCGCCAAAGCAAAAACGGTGATTCCGGCACAGGAGATAATAATACTCCGGATAGCGCCGAAGAACACCACCTCCAGCAAGATCAGCACAGGAGGATGGAGAAGCCAGCCCTCACGAGAGAGCGGCAGACAGAGAGGTCGAGGATGATAATTATATGCCTCCCTCCGAAGACGAGGCAAGCCTCGACGATGACGAATTCGTCGTGCCAGAGGATCCCGTTGAACAAGAGCATTTCAAATGCAGGCTTATGGCCACGGCAAGCAGCCTCAAGAAAAAACAGCAATAGCTTAGAGCTGCAGACTAAGGCATAGCCTAGTGGTGGGAAGGGGCTGATGCCTTCCCACCCACCCAGGTTCAAGGCATGGTACTTGCAATTTGGCTTTGTTGCACCAATTATACTGTAGGGGTTCCCTTACAGTCTTTCTGTCAAAAAAAAACAGCTTAGAGCTGATCAAGATTTGCTAGCCGACAGATGGACTGAAGTCCTTGCGGCCGAAGAGTATGAACACGAACGCCCCTCCAAGAGCTACCCAAAGCGCAGGCTGCTACCCCGATTAGAGGAGGAAGCACCTAAACCTACATCACCAGCGCATGATACGGCCGATCGGCCACCTCGTGGCCGCGACAGAGAGGCCTTGTTGGAAATATGCCCTAGAGGCAATAATAAATTAGTTATTATTATATTTCCTTGTTCATGATAATCTTTTATTATCCATGCTTGAATTTTATTGATAGGAAACTCAGATACATGTGTGGATACATAGACAACACCATGTCCCTAGTAAGCCTCTAGTTGACTAGCTCGTTAATCAATAGATGGCTACGGTTTCCTAACCCTGGACATTGGATGTCGTTGATAATGGGATCACATCATTAGGAGAATGATGTGACGGACCAGACCCAATCCTAGGCCTAGCACAAGATCGTGTAGTTCGTATGCTAAAGCTTTTCTAATGTCAAGTATCATTTCTTTAGACCATGAGATTGTGCAACTCCCGGATACCGTAGGAGTACTTTGGGTGTGCCAAATGTCACAACGTAACTGGTGGCTATAAAGGTGCACTACGGGTATCTCTGAAAGTGTCTCTTGGGTTGGCACGAATCGAGACTGGGATTTGTCACTCTGTGTAACGAAGAGGTATCTCTGGGCCCACTCGGTAGGACATCATCATATGCGCAATGTGACCAAGGAGTTGATCACGGGATGATGTGTTACGGAACGAGTAAAGAGACTTGCCGGTAACGAAATTGAACAAGGTATCGAGATACCGAAGATCGAATCTCGGGCAAGTGCAATGCCGCTAGACAAAGGGAATTGAATACGGGATTGATTGAATCCTCGACATCGTGGTTCATCTGATGAGATCATCATGGAACATGTGGGAGCCAACATGGGTATCCAGATCCCGCTGTTGGTTATTGGCCGTAGAGGTGTCTCGGTCATGTCTACATGGTTCCTGAACCCGTAGGGTCTACAAACTTAAAGTTCGATGACGCTAGGGTTATAGGGAAAGTATGTACGCGGTTACCGAATGTTGTTCGGAGTCCTGGATGAGATCCCGGACGTCACGAGGAGTTCCAGAATGGTCAGGAGGTAAAGATTTATATATAGGAAGTGAGGATTTGGCCACCGGAAGTGTTCTGGGCATCACCGGTAATGTACCGGGACCACCGGAAGGGTCCGGGGGTCCACCGGGAGGGGCAACCAGCCACGGAGGCCTACATGGGCCAATAGTGGGAAGGTACCAGCCCCTAGGTGAGCTGGGGCGCCTCCCACCAAGGCGCAAGGCGCCCCCAAGAGGGGAAGGGGGCAAACCCTAGGGCAGATGGGCCCTAAGGCCCACCCCAGGTGCGCCTCCCCCTCTCCCCCTTGTGGCCGCCACCCTAGGTGGGATTTGGGGCTGCCGCACCCCTTGGGGTGGGAACCCTAGAGGGGCGCAGCCCCCTCCCCTCCCCTATATATACTTGAGGTATGGGGGCTGCCCAACACGTGATTTGATCTCTCTCTTGGCGCAGCCCTACCTCTCTCCTCCTCGTCTCTCGTAGTGCTTGGCGAAGCCCTGCTGGAGTTCCGCGCTCCTCCACCACCACCACGCCGTCGTGCCGCTGATGGACGGAGTATTCCCCAACCTCTCCTTCTCCCCTTGCTGGATCAAGGCGTGGGAGACGTCACCGGGCTGCACGTGTGTTGAACGCGGAGGTGTCATCCGTTCGGCACTAGGATCATCGGTGATTTGGATCACGACGAGTACGACTCCATCAACCCCGTTCACTTGAACGCTTCCGCTTAGTGATCTACAAGGGTATGTAGATGCACTCTCCTTTCCCCTCGTTGCTAGATTACTCCATAGATTGATCTTGGTGATGCGTAGAAAATTTTGAATTTCTGCTACGATCCCCAATAGTGGCATCATGAGCTAGGTCTATGCGTAGTTTCTATGCACGAGTAGAACACAAAGAAGTTGTGGGCATCGATATTGTCAATTTACTTGCCGTTACTAGTCTTATCTTGATTCGGCGGCATCGTGGGAGGAAGCGGCCCGGAACGACCTTACACGTACTCTTACGTGAGATAGGTTCCAGCGACTGACATGCACTAGTTGCATAAGGTGGCTAGCGGGTGTCTGTCTCTCCCACTTTAGTCAGATCGGATTCGATGAAAAGGTCCTTATGAAGGGTAAATAGAAATTGGCATATCACGTTGTGGTTTTGCGTAGGTAAGAAACGTTCTTGCTAGAAACCCATAGCAGCCACGTAAAAACATGCAACAACAATTAGAGGACGTCTAACTTGTTTTTGCAGGGTATGCTATGTGATGTGATGTGGCCAAAAAGAATGTGATGAATGATATGTGATGTATGAGATTGATCATGTTCTTGTAATAGGAATCACGACTTGCATGTTGATGAGTATGACAACCGGCAGGAGCCATAGGAGTTGTCCTAATTTATTTATGACCTGCGTGTCAACATAAACGTCATGTAATTACTTTACTTTATTGCTAACCATTAGCTGTAGTAGTAGAAGTAATAGTAGGCGAGACAACTTCATGAAGACACGATGATGGAGATCATGGTGTCATGCCGGTGACGATGATGATCATGGAGCCCCGAAGATGGAGATCAAAAGGAGCAAAGTGATGATGGACATATCATGTCACTATTTGATTGCATGTGATGTTTATCATGTTTTACATCTTATTTTCTTAGAAACGACGGTAGCTTACATAAGATGATCCCTCACTAAAATTTCAAGAAAAGTGTTCTCCCTAACTGTGCACCGTTGCGAAGGTTCGTTGTTTCGAAGCACCACGTGATGATCGGGTGTGATAGATTCTAACATTCGAATACAACGGGTGTTGACGAGCCTAGCATGTACAGACATGGCCTCGAAACACATGCGAAACACTTAGGTTGACTTGACGAGCCTAGCATGTACAGACATGGCCTCGGAACATGGAGGACCGAAAGGTCGAACATGAGTCGTATAGAAGATACGATCAGCATGAAGATGTTCACCGATGATGACTAGTCCGTCTCACGTGATGATCGGACACGGCTTAGTTGATTCGGATCATGTATCACTTAGATGACTAGAGGGATGTCTATCTGAGTGGGAGTTCATAAAATAATCAGATGAACTCAATTATCATGAACATAGTCAAAAGGACTTTGCAAATTATGTCATAGCTTACGCTTTAGTTCTACTGTTTTAGATACGTTCCTAGAGAAAATTTAGTTGAAAGTTGATAGTAGCAATTATGCGGACTGGGTCCGTAAACTGAGGATTGTCCTCATTGCTGCACAGAAGGTTTATGTCCTTAATGCACCGCTCAGTGAGCTGAACCTCAAGCATCAGTTGTAGATGTTGCGAACATCTGACATACACGTTTTGATGACTACATGATAGTTCAGTGCGTAATGCTAAATGGTTTAGAATTGAGGCACCAAAGACGTTTTTGAAACATCGCAGAACATATGAGATGTTCCAAGGACTGAAATTGGGATTTCAGGCTAGTGCCCACGTCAAGAGGTATGAGACCTCTGACAAGTTTCCTAAGCCTATGAACTAAGGAGAAAAGCTCAATTGTTGAGCATGTGCTCAGATTGTATGAGTACTACAATCACTTGAATCGAGTGGGAGTTAATCTTCCAGATAAGATAGTGATGGTTCTCCAAAGTCACTGTCACCAAGCTACTAGAGCTTCGTGATGAACTATAACATATCAGGGATAGATATGATCCTTGAGCTATTCGCGACACCGCGAAAGTAGAAATCAAATAGGAGCATCAATTGTTGATGGTTAATAAAACCACTAGTTTCAAGAAGGGCAAGGGCAAGAAAGGGATACTTCATGAAACAACAAATTAGTTGCTGCTCTAGTGAAGAAACCCAAGGTTGAACCCAAACCCAAGACTAAGTGCTTCTGTAATAAGGGGAACGGTCACTGAAGCAGAACTACCCTAGATACTTGGTAGATGAGAAGGCTGGCAAGGTCGACAGAAGTATGTTGGATATACTTTATATTAATGTGTACTTTACTAGTACTCCTGGTAGCACCAGGGTATTAGATACCGGTTCGGTTGCTAAATGTTAGTAACTCGAAATAAAAGGCTACGGTATAAACCGAGACTAGCTAAGGGTGAGATGACGATATGTGTTGGAAGTGTTTCCAAGTTTGATGTAATCAAATATCGTACGCTCCCTCTACCATCGAGATTGGTATTAAAACCTAAATAATTATTATTTGGTGTTTGCGTTGGACATAGACATGATTGGATTATGTTTATCGCAATACGGTTATTCATTTGAGGAGAATAATGGTTACTCGGTTTATTTGAATAATACCATCCCGATCGTAGTGATACACATGTTCATGCCAAAATATATAAGATAATAATGATAGTACCACATACTTGTGGCACTTCAATTTGAGTCATATTGGTATAAAACGCATGAAGAAGCTCCATACAGATGGATCGTTTGGACTCACTTGATTTTGAATCACTTGAGACATGCAAATCATACCACATAGGCAAGATGACTGAAAGACCTCGTTTTCAGTAAGATGGAACAAGAAAGCAACTTGTTGGAAGTAATACATTTTGATGTGTGCAGTCCAATGAGTGCGGAGGCACGCAGTGGATAACGTTATGTTCTTACTTCACAGATGATTTGAGTAGATGCTGAGTATATTTACTTGATGAAACACAAGTCTGAATTATTCAAAGGTTCAAGTAATTTCAGAGTGAAGTTGAAGATCGTCGTGACAAGAGGATAAAATGTCTATGATATGATCATAGAGATTTATATATGAGTTACGAGTTTGGCACACAATTAAGACATTGTGGAAATTGTTTCACGACTAATACCGCTGGGAACACCATAGTGTGATGGTGTGTCCGAACATCATAACTGCACCCTCTTAGATATGGTGCATACCATGATGTCTCTTATCGAATTACCACTATCGTTTATGGGTTAGGCATTAGAAACAACCGCATTCACTTTAATAAGGAACCACACAAATCCGTTGAGACGACACCATATGAACTATGGTTTAGAGAAACCTAAGCTGTTGTTTCTTAAAAGTTTGGGGCTACGACGCTTATGTGAAAAAGTTTCAGGCTGATAAGCTCGAACCCAAAGCAGATAAATGCATCTTCATAGGACACCCAAAAACAGCTGGGTATACCTCCTGTCTCAGATCCGAAAGCAATAGGGATTGTTTCTGAAATCGGGTCGTTTCTCGAGGAAAAGTTTCTCTCGAAAGAATTGAGTGGGAGGATGGTGGAGACTTGATGAGGTTATTGAACCGTCACTTCAACTAGAGTGTAGCAGGGCACAGGGAGTTGTTCCTGTGGCATCTACACCAATTGAAGTGGAAGCTTATGATAGTGATCATGAAGCTTCGGATCAAGTCACTACCAAACCTCGTAGGACGACAAGGATGCGTACTACTTCAGAGTGGTACGTAATCCTGTCTTGGAAATCATGTTGGTAGACAATAATGAACCTACGAGCTATGGAGAAGGGATGGTGGGCCCGGATTCCGAAAAATGGCTCGAGGCCATAAAATCCGAGAGAGGATCCATGTATGAAAACAAAGTGTAGACTTTGGAAGAACTACTTGATGGTCGTAAGGCTGTTAGGTGCAGATGGATTTTAAAAGGAAGAAGGACAATGATGGTAAGTGTCACCATTAAGAAAGCTCGACTTGTCATTAAGATGTTTTCCGACAAGTTCAAGGAGTTGACTACGATGAGATTTTCTCACTTGTAGCGATGCTAAGAGTCTGTTGGAATTATATTAGCAGTTACTGCATTATTTATGAAATATTGCATATAGGATGTCAAAACATTGTTTCCTCGATGATTTTCTTGAGGAAAGGTTGTATACCACCAGAAGGTTTTGTCAATCCTGAAAGATGGTAACAAGTATGCAAAGCTCCAGCAATCCTTCTAAGGACTGGAGTAAGCATCTCGGAGTTGGAATGTACGCTTTGATGAGATGATCAAAGATTTTGGGTTTATACAAAGTTTATGAGAAACTTGCATTTCCAAAGAAGTGAGTGGGAGCACTATATAATTTTTGATGAGTATATGTTGTGAACATATTGTTGATCAGAAATGATGTAGAATTTCCGGAAAGCGTATAGGGTTATTTGAAAGGTATTTTCAATGGAAAACCAGGATTAAGCTACTTGAACATTGAGCATCAAGATCTATAAGGATAGATCAAAACACTTAATGGTACTTTCAAATGAGCACATACCTTGACATGATCTTGAAGGTGTTCAAGATGGATCAGTCAAAGAAGGAGTTCTTGCCTGAGTTGTAAGGTATGAAGTAAAGACTTAAAGCTTGACCACGACAGAAGAAAGAGGAAGGATGAAGGTCGTCCCCTATGCTTTTGTCATAGGCTCTATACGGTATGCCATGCTGAGTACCGCACCTAATGTGTGCCTTGCCACATGTCTGGCAAGAGGGTACGAAGGTGATCTAGGAGTAGATCACCAGATAGCGGTCAAAATTATCCTGAGAGGAATAAGGATATGTTTCTCGGTTATGGAGGTGGTAAAAGAGTTCGTCGTAAAGGTTTACGTCGATGCAATCTTTGACACTAATCTAGATGATTCTGAGTAGTAAACCGGATTCGTATAGTAGAACAGTTATTTGGAATAGCTCCAAATAGAGCGTGGTAGCTGCATCTACAGGATGACATAGAGATTTGTAAAGCACACATGGATCTGAAAGGTTTAGACCCGTTGACTATAACATCTCTCACAAGCATAACATGATTGAGGGAGTCCTGGATTAGGGGGTGTTCGGATAGCTGGACAATACCTTCAGCCGGACTCAAGGACTATGAAGATACAAGATTGAAGACTTCGTCCCGTGTCCGGAAAAGACTTTCCTTGGCGTGGAAGGCAAGCTTGGCGATGCGGATATTTGAGATCTCCTACCATTGTAACCGACTCTGTGTAACCCTAACCCTATCCGGTGTCTATATAAACCAGAGGGTTTTAGTCCGTAGGACAACTTCATCATACAACAATCATACCATAGGCTAGCTTCTAGGGTTTAGCCTCCTTGATCTCGTGGTAGATCTACTCTTGTACTACACATATCATCAATATTAATCAAGCAGGAAGTAGGGTTTTACCACCGTCGAGAGGGCCCGAACCTGGGTAAAACTTCGTGTCCCTTGTCTCCTGTTACCATCCGGCCTAGACCCACAGTTCGGGACCCCCTACCCGAGATCCACCGGTTTTGACACCGACATTGGTGCTTTCATTGAGAGTTCCTCTGTGTCGTCACTTTTAGGCCCGATGGCTCCTTTGATCATCAACGACGATGTGGTCCAGGGTGAGACTTTTCTCCCCGGACAGATCTTCGTCTTCGGCGGCTTCGCACTGCGGGCCGATTCGTTTGGCCGCCTGGAGCAGATCGAAAGCTACGCCCCTGGCCATCAGGTCAGGTTTGGAAGTTTGAACTACACGGCTGACATCCGCGGCGACTTGATCTTCGACGGATTCGGGCCACAGCCAAGCGTGCCGCACGGTCAAGATGGGCATGATCTAGCTCTGTCGTCGAACAGTGTCCTGGAGGCCGCACGCGCGTCGGTTTCGACCCTTAATTCGGAAACTGCGGCACTGATCGAGGATGAGTGGTTGGACGCCACCTCAGGGGCTGCGATGTCAAAGGCGAACAAGCTGAACACCAGCCCCGCACTCTGCATGACCCGTGACTCCGAGGATCCGGATTCCCCTCCGGACTCCGAACCCCCCGCGCCCCTGCCGATCGAATCCGATTGGGCGCCGATCATGGAGTTCACCGCCGCGGACATCTTTCAGCACTCGCCCTTCGGCGACATCCTGAACTCACTAAAGTCTCTCTCTTTATCGGGAGAGCCCTGGCCGGACTATGGTCAGCAAGGATGGGATACGGATGATGAAGAAATTCAAAGCCCACCCACCACCCACTTTGTAGCCACTGTCGACGACTTAACCGACACGCTCGACTTCGACTCCGAAGACATCGACGGTATGGACGACGATGCAGGAGACGAACATGAACCAGCACCTGTAGGGCGCTGGAAGGCCACCTCGTCATATGACATATATATGGTGGATGCTCCAAAAGATGGAGAAGGCGATGGAAAAGCGGGGGATGATACTTCTAAGAAACATCCCGAACGCCGACGTCAGCGGCGCCGCTCTAAATCCCGCCAAAGCAAAAACGGTGATTCCGGCACCGGAGATAATACTACTCCGGATAGCGCTGAAGAACACCCTCTCCAGCAAGATTCGGCACAGGAAGATGGAAAAGCCAGCCCTCATGAGAGGGCGGCAGACCGAGAGGTTGAGGACGATAACTATATGCCTCCCTCCGAAGATGAGGCAAGCCTCGACGACGATGAATTCGTCGTACCATTAGACCCTGCCGAATAAGAGCGTTTCAAACGCAGGCTTTTAGCCACCGCAAGCAGCCTCAAGAAAAAGCAACAACAGCTTAGAGCTGATCAAGATTTTCTAGCTGACAGATGGACTGAAGTCCTTGCGGCCGAAGAGTATGAACTCGAACGCCCCTCCAAGTGTTACCCAAAGCGCAGGCTGCTACCCCGATTAGAGGAGCAAGCACCTACATCATCAGCGCATGACATGACCGACCGGCCACCTCGTGGCCGCGACAGAGAGGCCTCTAAGCCCTCCACTCAAGCCATGCCCCGACGCTGCTCAAAACATGCTAAGGCACGGGAAAACGTGCCAGACCTGCGAGATATACTAGAGGACAAGGCAAGGCAAACAAGATCGATCTACGGATCGTGCGGGCGCCCCACGGCACGTGACGGTGATCGTCACTCCGGATACGATAAATCCGACCGGGCCGAACACAATGGATAAAGCTCCTCTGAGCTGCGCCGTGATATAGCCCAGTATAGAGGCGCCGCACACCCACTATGCTTCACAGATGAAGTAATGGATCATAAAATCCCTGAGGGCTTCAAACCCGTAAACATCGAATCATATGATGGCACAACAGATCCTGCGGTATGGATCGAGGATTATCTCCTTCATATCCACATGGCCTGTGGTGATGATCTACATGCCATCAAATACCTCCCACTCAAACTTAAGGGACCGGCCAGGCATTGGCTCAACAGCTTGCCAGCAGACTCAATCGGTTCTTGGGAGGACCTGGAAGCCACATTCCTTGACAACTTCCAGGGCACTTATGTGCGACCACCGGATGCTGTTGACCTAAGCCACATAATCCAACAACCAGAGGAATCGGCCAGGCAATTCTGGACACGGTTCCTAACAAAGAAAAATCAAATAGTCGACTGTCCGGACGCTGAGGCCCTAGCAGCCTTCAAGCATAATATCCGCGACGAGTGGCTTGCCCGGCACCTGGGATAGGAAAAGCCGAAATCTATGGCAGCCCTCACGACACTCATGACCCGCTTTTGCGTAGGAGAAGATAGCTGGCTTGCTCGCAGCAACAACTTAACCAAGAACCTTGGCAATTCGGATACCAAGGACAAAAGCGGCAGGTCGCGCCGGAACAAGCAAAAGCGCCGTGTTAACAGCGACAGCAACGAGGATACGGCAGTAAATGCCGGATTCAGAGGCTATAAATCCGGTCAGCGGAAAAAGCCATTCAAAAAGAATACTCAGGGCCCGTCCAGTTTGGACCGAATACTCGACCGCTCGTGCCAGATACATGGCACCCCCGAAAGGCCAGCAAATCACACCAACAGGGATTGTTGGGTGTTCAAGCATGCAGGCAAGCTAAGAGCCGAAAATAAAGACAAGGGGCTGCATAGCGATGACGAGGAGGAGCCCAGGCCGCCGAACAGCAGTGGATAGAAGGGTTTTCCCCCACAAGTGCGGATGGTGAACATGATATACGCAACCCACATTCCCAAGAGGGAGCGGAAGCGTGCGCTACGAGACGTATACGCGCTGGAGCCAGTCGCTCCAAAGTTCAACCCATGGTCCTCCTGCCCGATCACCTTTGATCGAATGGACCATCCCACTAACATCCGCCATCGCGGGTTTGCCGCATTGGTTCTTGACCCAATTATCGACGGATTTCATCTCACAAGAGTCCTCATGGACGGCGGCAGCAGCCTGAACCTGCTTTACCAGGATACAGTGCAGAAAATGGGCATCGATCCCTCGAGAATCAAGCCCACAAGAACGACCTTTAAAGGCGTTATACCAGGTGTAGAGGCCAACTGCACAGGCTCAATAACACTTGAAGTGGTCTTCGGATCTCCGGACAACTTCCGAGGCGAAGAGTTAATCTTCGATATAGTCCCGTTTCGTAGTGGCTATCACGCCTTGCTCGGGCGAACCGCATTTGCAAAGTTCAATGCGGTGCCGCACTTCGCATATCTCAAGCTCAAGATGCCAGGCCCTCGAGGAGTAATTACAGTCAATGGAAACACCGAGCGCTCCCTCCGAACGGAGGAGCACACGGCGGCCCTCGCAGCAGAAGTGCAAAGCAGCCTTTTTAGGCAATTCTCCAGTCTGACCGCTAAAACGCCGGACACTGTCAAGTGCGCCCGGAGTAACCTACAACAAGACCGCCTGGCACGTTCTGAGCAGGCGTAGCAATGCGGCCCCAACCCCAGCCCTCGCGACGCAGCGAAACCAGTGCTTCGCGTACATAACTACGCTCTTGAAATACCATGGGCACAGGGGGAGGGGCACAATCACGGCGAGCCCAAAACACGGCCTAAACCGTACTAGGGGCTGCCGAATTCTTTTTAACCTTCTCTTACTTTCAGGACCCCATACTTCGGACGACCTGTTCGGCAATTCAACTGCCGCACAAACGATGCAAGACCCAGGGAAGTAGACAAGCCATGCCGCACTAAGGAACTCCCAGGTGGTCTCTGTTACGAGCAGTATGCCTATTTTGAATACAATTCCGCGGCTTGCCCCTGGCCAGGACATGTTAAATAGTCCAATACCTTTTGCTTATCGCACTATTTGTATCGTTCCGCTTTGATAGCAGCCTCTTTATAAACAATGCATAGCTTTTTGTCTATTTTTGCATTATCCTCTTTTTATATATATGTTCATTAATGACATGTGGCACCCGTACACTGTGGTACGACAAATACACCAGGGGCTTCAGTACCCCTTAATATGGTGTAAGAAGTCCGAACACTTCATAAGTGCGGCACCCCGAACTTATAGCACTATATGCATCAGCTCCGAATCATGATTTTGGTCAATAGTTGGGTTTGCCCGGCTCCTATGTTTTGGTGCCTTACGTTCCGCTATATCGGCTAAGGTAGCACTAGGAGAACCACTGCGATTGTGCCCCAGTTGAGCTGGGCTGAGCACCTCAGTGGAGAAAGCTAAAACTGACTGTCATGATGAGGCGAGAGACCGGTCGCTGTTCGAGAGGTTTTCCGAGTCCCTAAAACTTATGCCGCTTCGAGCGAGGAGCCGGATTTGTCCGGCCAAGGCATGGATAGCGCCCCGAACTCGGTCTTCCGAAATAGGGGCTTCGCTGAAATTTAAAATTATAAAGTTCTATGGCTAAGTGACAGTGTTCAAGCATTATAGTCCAATTGCCTTGTTCGTTGTGCTGAGCGCCTCCCTTGAAGGACCCAAACATGGGAAAAAGAGCGCTCAGGTTTATTCCGAACACCCCAGCACTAGTGGCATGGGGGCGGAAGCCGACGACTGGCCATCTCTCAATTTTTTGATAAACGGCCGCTCAGAAAATAATATTTTAAATTCAACAAGCATTGCTTAGCGCATATGAACAAGTTTTCAGTGCACAGGATAAACACGAGCGAGTTCATTCAAAAATTACATTCTTGGTACATTCATCCGCCACAAGGCGGGCACCCGCAAGAACATCTTTGTAATAGTTCTCTGGCTTGCGATGCTCCTTCCCCGGCGGCGGCCCGTCCCTCACAAGCTTCTCACCGTCCAGCTTACCCCAGTGCACCTTTGCACGGGCAAGGGCCCTACGGGCACCTTCAATGCAGACAGAGCGCTTGATGACCTCGAGCCTTGGACAGGCCTCCACCAGCCGCCGCACCAGTCCGCAGTAGCTCCCATGCAGGGCCTCTCTAGGCCACAACCGAACTATGAAGCCCTTCATGGCCTATTCAGCCGCCTTGTGGAGCTCGACCAGCTGCTTCAGCTGGTCGCTCAAGGGCATAGGGTGTCCGGCCTCAGCATACTGAGACCAGAACACCTTCTCCGTCGAGCTGCCCTCTTCGGATCGGTAGAATGCGGCGGCATCGGATACGCTGCGGGGAAGATCTGCGAATGCCCCTGGAGAGCTCCAGATTCGGGTAAGTAACAAGTAGTTTACTTTTATATTTCTGCTTTGCATAAAGAATGCCTTACCCGCCGCTATCTTTTTCATCTCCTCCAACTCTTGGAGGGCCTTCTGGGCTTCGGCCTTGGCAGACTTGGCAGTCTTGACGGCCGTGGCAAGCTCGGACGCTCGCGTTTTAGAGTCAAGCTCCAAACTCTCATGTTTTTTCATGAGAGCCTAAAGCTCTTGCTGCGCCTCGCCGACCTGCGCCTCAAATTTCTCTCGCTCGGTGTGCTCTGTGGCTGCTCTCTTCTCGGCCTTGGACAGCGCCTGCTTGAGGGTCGCCACCTCAGTCGTGGCCCCTACAATAAGCAGTACAATCCTGTAATTTTCTGCAATCGCGTCTTTTTATAGGCACTTTCTCTGTAAGGTATCTCTTACCTTCTTTCTCCTCGAGCTGCCGCTTGGCAAGGCCGAGCTCTTGCTCGGTCCGCTCGAGGCCCTGTTTCAGGGCACCCACCTTTGCAGTCAGTGCGGCGGTGGCTAGCAGCGAAGCCTGCATACGCATATTGACTCTTTTTTTGTTAGACTCCTGCGAAATTTAATAGATCCTCTATTCGGCTTTTCTTTCCGAACGCCAAACAGAGCATCAGGGGCTACTGTCTATGCGATAATATTTTTTACATATTTTTACTTACCTCGAAGCCTGTTAGAAGGTTAGCGCAAGCTTCAGTCAGTCCGCTCTTGGCGGACTGAACCTTCTGGATCACCATACTCATAATAGTACGGTGCTCCTCGTCGATGGAGGCACCGTCAAGCACCTCCAGAAGATTGTCCGGCGCCTCCGGTTGGACGGAGGCCACCGGCTCAGAAGGCTTGCTCCTCTTGGAAGGAGTTCGCCTACCGCGGTCCGGAATTGTTGAAGATTCCGGCGCGGTGTCCGGCTCAAAGCCGGACTTGGAGCCCTCGGGGGTCTTGTCCCCTTTACTCCTGGGGTCCGAGAGGTCGCCTTGCGGCTCCTCCAGGACCACCTCCTCCTACCCCGGAGCTTGTTGCAACGCCACTTCGGCATCGTCCGCAGTGCGGGGGGAGACAGCGGGCGGAACTGTGTTCACGTTCGATGAATCCAGGGAGCCGCTCGACGACTCGTCGAGTCTGGCCCGGGGCGGGCTGCATAATTATGTTCGACATTAGGGAAAGCTGTGCAACAAAGGAACATCATGAGTTACTCTGGTATCCGAATAGTTACGATTTCGCCAGACGCTTGGCCCTGTCCGGCCACTCCTTGTCGTCCTGGTCGGCGTTGGCGGAGTAGTCCGGCGGAGGGGTCTTCCTCTTCTTGGACCCTTCGGCCTCCCCCGTTGGGGCAGCCTTCCTTTTCTTTCCTCCCCCCGCTGGAGGGGGGAGATGTTTCTTCTTCCACCTCCTTGTTTTCATGGGAGGAGAGTGTCTCGAACTCGTCGGATGATGAGTCCGACACCACCATATGACGGGCACTCTTTCGAGTCCCCATGGCCTTCTTCTCCGGCACCACATAAGGCGCCGGAGCCAGCAGCTTTGCTAAGCGAGCAGGGGCTGGGTCTTCGGGCAAGCGAGCCAGACAGTTAATCGGTCCGAACTTCGCCTGCCAAGCCTGTCAAAGGTGAGGGAGTTTAGATCCCGCATAGAGTCAAACTATGAAAAAACTTTACATCCTGTAGAAGGTGAAAATAGCTTACCTCACTAGCGTGACGCTGCGAGCTGTATCCGCGGTCCTCGGAAGCGGATGCGGGAGCCTCGGCGCCTTTGGTTAGCACCTTCCAGACGTCTTCATACATCGTGTCGAAGAGACTGTTAAGGGTTTGGTACTGCACCGGGTCGAACTCCCATAGATTAAAGTCCCGTTGTTGACACGGGAGGATCCGGCGGACGAGCATAACCTGGACTACATTGACAAGCTTGATCGGCTTGTTCACTAGGGACTGGATGCATGTTTGCAGTCCGGCCACCTCTTTTTCGTCACCCCATGACAGGCCCGTCTCTTTCCAGGACATAAGCCGCGTGGGGGGTCCGGATCGGAACTCAGGGGCTGCGATCCATTTCGGATCGCGTGGCTCGGTGATGTAAAACCACCCGGATTGCCACCCCTTTAGGGTCTCCACGAAGGAGCCCTCGAGCCATAGGACGTTGGCCATCTTTCCCGCCATGGCGCCTCCGCACTCCGCCTGGCTGCCGCACCCCACCTTGGGCTTGACATTGAAGGTCTTGAGCCAGAGGCCGAAATAGGGGCGGATACGGAGGAAAGCCTCGGACACGACGATAAACACCGAGATGTTGAGGACGAAGTTCGGGGCCAGATCGTGGAAATCCAGGTCGTAGTAGAACATGAGCCCCCGGACAAATGGGTGGAGTGGAAAACCCAGTCCACGGAGGAAGTGGGGAAGGAAAACTACCCTCTCATGGGGCCTTGGGGTGGGGAGAAGCTGCCCCTCCTCGGGAAGCCGGTGCGCGAAGAAGGTGCGCGATGTCTTTGGACAAGTATCCGGCCTTCCTTACTTTTTTTGACATGGCCCTCCGTGACGGAGGAGACCATCCACTTGCCTCCCGCTCCGGACATTGCTGGAGAAGGTTGAGGTGGGAAGTGCGGGCTTGGGCGCTGGAGCTCGGGTGCGCAGAAGATGGATAGGCAAAGGAGGAAGAAGGCGTAGGTAAAAAGGTGGATCCTTATCCCCTTATATGGGTAGATGCGGCTATGCGTCCCCACCAGCCTAGTAAAACTTGCTTGCCTCCCAAGCGCCGTGATAAATGGTGCGGTTGGGTTACCCACGTCCGTATTGATGAGAATCCCGTAAAAGGGGGACACGATCTTTGCTTTGACAAGACGTGCCAAGGAAACCGCCTCGCAGAACATGCTGAGGTGGAAAAGTGATAACGATTCAAATAAAGGCTTGGCTATAGTGTGATGTCATGCTATGGAATACGTTGGCAGATTAGATTTGTGTTAATATTATTCTCTCTATGGCAATATGTGGAAACTTATTTTGCAAAGCTAGACACTACTCTCGGTGTTTACAATCTTTTATGAAGAACTTGGAGGAGGAACCCGCCTTGCAATGTCGAAGACAATCTGCGTGCCGGACTCGTCGTCATTGAAGCCTGGTTCAGGGGCTACTGAGGGAGTCCTAGATTAGGGGGTGTTCGGATAGCCGGACAATACCTTCAGCCGGACTCCAGGACTATGAAGATACAAGATTGAAGACTTCGTCCCGTGTCCGAAAAGGGACTTTCCTTGGCATGGAAGGCAAGCTTGGCGATGCGGATATTCAAGATCTCCTACCATTGTAACCGACTCTGTGTAACCCTAACCCTATCCGGTGTCTATATAAACCGGAGGGTTTTAGTCCGTAGGACAACTTCATCATACAACAATCATACCATAGGCTAGCTTCTAGGGTTTAGCCTCCTTGATCTCGTGGTAGATCTACTCTTGTACTACCCATATCATCAATATTAATCAAGCAGGAAGTAGGGTTTTACCTCCGTCGAGAGGGCCCGAACCTGGGTAAAACTTCGTGTCCCTTGTCTCATGTTACCATCCGGCCTAGATGCACAGTTCGGGACTGTCAGGACCCCGACTCGATGTCACATTGATCTAGCCGGTAACACCTCATATCACTTTGCGGCCTCACGCACGGTATCCCCACGGGTGTCGCCTTACCTTTGCCCGGGACCGTTTGCGCCTTTTGGCTCACGTATATGATAGTGTCGCTAGCATCCATATGATAAGGAGCCCGGGCTGACATGACTAGTCGTAAACCCAAAGTGGCACAGACTTACAGGGACAGGCATCCATGACCCAGCTTCGAACGTGTCGGTCATCAGCAAGTGGGTCCGGGCTGTAGCACTGGGCTAGCAGGACTCCGGTAAACCGGGCTGTAGCGGGCTAACAGGACTCCGGTACTCAATGCGTGACATTTCCCCGAAGGGACAGACACAGGAACGAAGAAGGACACATGCCGGCCAGCCTAAGTGTTCCAGAGCAGTAGCAAGCTACCATGGCTCAGCGGTAACACTAGGAGACATTTCCCGGTAAGAGAGGCTACTAAAGATAAACAACTAGATAGTCAGATCCCACACATACCAAGCATTTCAATCATACACACAATATGCTCGATATGTGCAAATACAACGAAGCATCACAACATGACTCTATGACACAAGTACTTTATTTAAGGCTCAGGGAGCCATACATAACATACACAAAGGTACGCGTCTCACGACCCAACATTCAAGTCATACAGTCATACAAACCAGCAGCGGAAGTAACTTGTCTGAGTACAGACAACTAGTAAAATAAAAGAGGCTTGGAAAGCCTAGCTATACTACATGGTCCTTCACAAGCTCAGGATCACCACCTGGGCCTTTAGCCTACTCGTTGATGTCAACGTCTACATAGAACCCATCAGAAGGGGTTGCAGCGTCTTCTGTAAAATGTAAATTATAGCAACATGAGTACAAAGGTACTCAGCAAGACTTACATCAGATCCTACATACATGCATATTATCAAGAAGGGTTGGTGGAGTTATCGCAGCAAGCCAGCTTTGACTCTTGGCTAGACTATCCTACGATAATTCAACTTGAAATGGTTTTGCGCACACGAGTCCACTACTCACCACTTCAATACACTACCGAGGATCCGCCTCCGTCTTCCTACGGAAGAGCCATCCTCGGCACTCACACCTATCTTGAGATTTTTAGCAGTTTCCATTTACTTGTCTATGAACTGTATAGGCAACCAAGTAGTCCTTTACCGCGGACGCGGCTATTCGAATAGATCATGATAACCCTGCAGGGGTGTACTTCTTCATACATGTTTCCACCACTTAGCATCTGCACACGACATGTGCTCGACAGACTTCAAGCGAAAACCGACGTGGGTGTAGACCACGACCTACCTAAACACTTAAGCCTCTAGTCCATGTTTATCGCCTATTCAGGTTCCATCCGCAGGGAGTCCGGACGAGGTTTCCCATACGGCCCCGAACGATGTGAACAGGGTTCCCGAGATACCTAACGGGTATTCGGTACACCGTGCCACGTACCTACCGCATCACAGCCCACCCCTACGGTCAGCGCTGTCCACGGCCTCCAGTAGGCTACAAACACCAGAAACTACTTGCAACTCCTGGACAGAGAGCTAGGGTGAATAAGAAGCCGAGCGGGGTCATATTTCAGGGCCCAATGCATGGTAGTAGCTGTATCTTAAATCACACATACAGATCTCAGTGCTTAAGGTCGGCTTCAATGAAACAACCCACCATGTACTCCTACATGGCCTCTCATCGATACCTTTACCAAATCGTGTTCACCACACCACTCTCATTACCGACATAATCATTTCACTCTAGCCCATCACCCAGATGAACCAGACCTGACATGACTCTAAGCATAGCAGGCATAGCAAGGTAGGAACAACACATACATATGGCTCATACAACTCCTACACATGCTAGTGGGTTTCATCTAGTTACTGTGGTAATGACAGGTCATGCAGAGGAAATGGGTTCAACTACCGTAGCACACAGCAGTTTGAAACGCGTTGTCTTAATGCAGTAAAAGAGAGCAGGAGCGAGAACATGGGATTGTATCGATATGATCAAATGGTTGGTTGCTTGCCTGATGGTTTGATGCACTGATACGGTTCTTCGTTAGGGTAATCACGGTACTCCTCGGAGGCAGAACCTGTCGCAAAGGACACCGATACACAACCATTACCAAACAATGTGCAACAATATGATGCATGCATGAAACATGGCAATATGAGTGTGTTGGGCTAATGCAACTAAAACCAGAAGGGTTTGAACCAATTTGAATCAAAGATTCAAATTTCAAACTCAAGCATGGCCTTTTAAAGTGCTTTTCCTTGTTCTGCTTTAAACATCAATTTAACTTGTTTGATCATGCATGAAAATAGTATAGATGGATAGATTGGATTTTTCTGATCATTTTTCATATATAATTTGTCTGATTTGGAGTTACAGAATAAAAGTTATGAATTTTTGAAGTTTTAAATAATATTCTGGAATTTCCTGATTTAATTAAATTCAGAAATATATATATTGCGCCAGCATGACGTTAGCATGACGTCAGTGGTCAACTGCGGCTGGCTGGGGTCAAACCTGACGTGTGGGGTCCACACGTCAGTGACAGGGGGGTTTAACAGGGTTAGTTTAATTCTAATTAAGAATTAGTGGCGCTGGGGCCCACTGGTCAGTGTCAGGGGGGTTAATTAAGCGGTGATTAGCACTAATCTAACCACCTGGCCGACGGGGCCCACGCGTCAGTGACTCTGGGGGGGTCAAACCCCAGGTCGAACAGGTCAAACCCACCGGCGACATGACGCCAGCGAGGCCCGAGACGGCGGCGCGATACGGAAACGCGCTGCAGGGCACGGGCGAGGCCGTGCTTGGGCTCGTTGGAGAGCCCTTGCTCCCGCGCGTCGAACGGTGGTGGTGGCCATGCCTGTGGTGGCCGGTACCGACGACGGCGAGCTCGTGAGCGGCGGCCGGAGTTCGAGTGCGGTCGGGATCGGCGCTGCTGCTCGCAGGCGAGGGAGCTGAGGCGCTGGAGGGGCTCTACGGGTCGCGGCAAGCACAACGGGTGCACGCCCGTGACCAAATGGTCACCGGGGCTTCGCCGGTGACGAGCCCGTGCGGCGGAGCGTCTCGGCTCCGGTAGAGGGGCGGCTAGAGCTCGAAATCGAACATGGGGTTAGGGGGAAACGAAGCAGGGGCTCACGGGGATCATGCAGGGAGGGTCAGCGAGCTCGGGGAAGCACGAACGGCGGCGAATCGACGGCGACCATCGGCGGCGGTCGAGGACGAAGACGATGGCGTGGAGGCGATGCAGAGCTTCTCGAGGGGCTTGGCTTGGTGGGGAGGAAGAGGGGGTCGCGGCGGAGCTCCTGAGCTCAGCGAAGGGGCGAGGGGTGGCCGGTGACGGCTGCTATGGCGTACGGCAGCGAGGGGTGCGTTCGGACACGGGAGAGAGAGAGCGAGGGAGAGGAGGAGGGCGAGGGGGGAGTGCGAGGGGTCGGGTGGCTGCGTGGCGTCGTCCGGGGCATCGAGGGCGACGACAAGGGCGCCAGGCAGGCAAGGAGGGAGGTGGCGTGGCGCGGTGGCGCGCGCGCGCGCCGGGCACACTCCCCTCCCTCTGTCGAGGACGAAGACGACAGAGGAGGGAGGCGGGCTGGGCCGCCTGCTGGCTGGGCCGGCCAGCTGGCTGGGCCGGACAGGGAGGAGCCCAGGTAAGCTCCTCCTTTTATTTATTTTTGTTTTTCTAATTTCTGACATTTGTTTTGATTTAAATAAAATATTAAATCATTTTATAACCTTATGCCAATTTTTGCAGGAGCTAGATATATTATACCAGAGCTCCCCAACAGATGGCATAATTTTTGGACATATATTAATATATATAACTAATATATTTCCAATGCAAATATTTATGCATTAATTCCAAATGCCCAAAATAAATACTTATGAGCTCTTAAAAATATTGGTTTGATTTTATCTCTGTCCAATATTTTCAGAGAGCAACATGAGCATTTTCTTGGACCCTTTTGGAGAAATTTTTATTTGGGTCATTTTCAAAAATGATTCTGAGGGTTTCACAAATCCCCATTTCAAGATTAAATGAAATTTTAAACATGATGCACACACTCTGATGCATGACTAGCTAGGGTGTGACAACTCACCCCCACTCAAAAGAATCTCGTCCCGAGATTTGGGTTCCTCCGGGAAGAAGGCGGGATACTCGAGTCGAAGACGATCCTCCCTTTCCCAAGTTGCTTCATCCTCAGAATGGTGCAACCATTGTACTTTGAGAAACTTGATGTTATGACGTCGGGTGGTACGTTCGGCCTGATCGAGGATACGAATGGGGTACTCTCGATATGTAAGATTATCTTGGAGATCAAGCGTTTCGTGGTCCACTCCACGGATAGGATCCGAGAAGCAACGCGTGAGTTGAGAAACGTGGAAGACATCGTGGACTCTGGAGAGGTGCGGAGGTAGTTCCAACTGGTAGGCAACTTCTCCTCGTTTGGCGAGAATGCGAAAAGGTCCAATGTAACGAGGAGCCAATTTGCCTTTGATACCGAAACGATGGGTTCCCTTCAGAGGGGTGACCCGAAGATAAGCCTTCTCATCAACTTCGAAAGTCATAGCCTTATGTTTTCGGTCATATTGACTCTTTTGACGAGATTGGGCTGTTTTCAACTTTTCACGAACGATACGAACTTGTTCTTCTGCTTCCTGAATCATATCCGGGCCAAAGAATTGTCTTTCCCCGGTCTCTGACCAGTTAAGGGGTGTTCGACACCGTCGTCCATAGAGAACTTCAAAAGGGGCTTTACCCAAGCTAGATTGATAGCTGTTGTTGTAAGCGAATTCGGCAAATGGAAGGCACTTCTCCCAGTCCATTCCGAATGAGATAACAGAGGCTCGAAGCATGTCTTCTAGAATCTGGTTGACGCGTTCCACTTGACCACTCGACTGAGGGTGGAAAGCGGTGCTAAAGGAGAGACGGGTTCCCATAGCATTTTGGAAACTTTCCCAAAATCGAGAGGTGAAAAGGCTTCCTCGATCCGAGTTAATTTCCAAAGGGACACCATGGAGGGACACTATTCGGGAGATGTATAAGTCTGCCAGCTGACTAGCGGTTATACTCTCACGAACAGGTAAGAAATGGGCTACTTTGGAGAGACGATCGACAACGACGAAAATAGCATTATTCCCTCTCTTGGTCCTGGGAAAACCGGTAATGAAATCCATACCAATTTTATCCCATTTCCATTCAGGAATAGCTAAGGGTTGAAGGGTGCCAGCAGGCCATTGGTGCTCTGCTTTTACACGACGACAGACGTCGCAATTTGCAATATACTGAGCAATCTCTCTCTTCATCCTAGTCCACCAGAACCTCTGGCGTAGGTCCTGATACATCTTAGTACTACCGGGATGAATGGTGAGAGGAGATTCATGAGCCTCCTTAAGGATCAACTGCCGTAGATGCTGGTTCTTGGGAACCACTAGACGGTTCTCAAAGTACACAACACCATGATCATTTGTGGAGAAACAACTAGCACCTCCGCTAGCAATGTTCTCTTTGATTTTAGATATTCCCTTATCTCGCTTTTGGGCAGTGATGATTTGATCCGTAAGAGTAGGTTTTGCTACCAAGGTGGAAAGAAAACCTTGAGGTACAATGTGAAGGTTAAGCTTCCGAAATTCCTCATGGAGAAGCGGTTGACTTTGTTGTAACATCAGGTTGTTACAATAAGATTTACGACTTAGCGCATCAGCCATGACGTTGGCTTTCCCTGGGGTGTAGGTTATTCCTAAGTCGAAGTCTGTGATCAACTCAACCCAACGTCTTTGCCTGAGATTCAAATCCGGTTGGGTGAAAATGTACTTCAGACTTTGGTGATCAGTGAATATTTCACAACGATTACCGAGGAGGTAATGTCGCCAGGTCTTAAGTGCATAGACTACGGCTGCAAGCTCTAGATCATGAGTAGGATAATTCTCCTCATGTGGGTGCAATTTCCGTGAAGCGTAGGCAATTACGTGTCGATCTTGCATGAGAATGCAACCTAGTCCTTGTCGCGAGGCGTCGCAGTAGATAACAAAGTCCTTGGAGAAGTCTGGCGGTACCAGTACGGGAGCAGAAGTCAGGCGTCTTTTCAGTTCCTGAAAGCTGTGCTCACATTGTGGAGTCCACTCGAACTTCTTATCTTTCTTGAGGAGTTCGGTTAGAGGTTTAGCAACCTAGGAGAAGTTCTCGACAAAGCGACGACAATAGCTCGCTAAGCCCAGAAAACTCCGAACTTGCTTGACCGATTCAGGTGGAGTCCAATTAAGGACGGCTTGAACTCGCTCAGGGTTAACAGCAATACCTTTACCAGATATTACATGACCCAGATAGGTCACTTCTGACAACCAGAATTCACATTTAGAAAATTTGGCATAAAGGCGATGCTCTCGAAGTTTCTTCAACACTAGCCTTAAATGTCCGGCATGTTCTTCCTCGTTCTTGGAGTAGATGAGTATATCATCGAGATAAACTACGACGAATTTATCCAAATACTCCATGAAGATTGAGTTCATTAACCGAGAAAAGGTGGCTGGAGTGTTGGTTAAACCGAAGGACATGACGGTGTACTCGTATTGGCCATAACGAGTGACAAAGGCCATTTTAGGAATGTCCCCGTTTCTGATTTTGATTTGATGGTAGCCCAACCTCAAATCCATCTTGGAGAAGACTGAGGATCCAGCGAGCTGATCATACAGGTCGTTGATCCTGGGGAGCGGATATTTGTTCTTGATTGTGACCAAATTGACAGGTCGGTAATCTACAACCATCCGGTCCGTACCATCCTTCTTCTTGACGAATAGGACGGGGCAAGCCCACGGAGATGAGGTAGGTCGGATGAAACCCTTTTTCAAGGACTCATCGAGTTGTTTCTTAAGCTCGGCTAGTTCTAGTGGTGCCATCTTATAAGGTCTTCTAGCAATCGGAACGGTTCCTGGGATGAGGTCTATTACGAACTCAACATCCCTGTCAGGTGGAACACCTGGCAATTCCTCTGGGAAGACATCCGGGAAGTCACGGACTACCGGAATGTCCTCAAGGTCTGGCAAAGGGCTGGCGTTAAGAGAATATAATTGTCGCTTGGCTATTCGGGTCAAGACATTGACTATCTTCCCCGAAGGATGGGTGAGCTGAACAGTCCTAGAGAAGCAGTCAATTTTGGCATGATGAGCTGACATCCAGTCCATACCCAGAATGATATTAATATCTGAAGATTTAAGAGCTATCAAAGACGCGAGGAAAACAAGTCTGTCGACTTGGATTTCATTTCCATGGCTTACTCTAGAAGTTTGCCATTTGGATCCCGGAGTTTGAATTACCATAGAGGTTGGCATATCACCGAATGCGACGTTATGCAAACGAGCATAATTTTCGGATATAAAAGAATGAGAGGCTCCTGTATCGAAAAGAACAGATGCCGGGTGGCAATTAACAAGAAGCGTACCGAGAACGACGTTGGGATCCTCTTGAGCTTCTTCGGCAGAGATACAGTTGACATGGCCACGTGAAGCGGTGACCGGCTTGGCGTGGAATACTTTTCCTGTTGGCTTGCCACGGCCAACAGCTTTAGCAGACTGGTTGGGGTTGGTCTGGGGACATTCACGCATATAGTGGCCAGATTCCCCACACTTGAAACAAGTCACGGAACTGGTACGTGGAGGAGCATTATTGGTTGGACCCCCATAGGGCTTGGCTGGAACAGACTGTTGAACAGGGCGAGGCGCCTGGAAAGATGGCCTCGGTGTGAACCTGGGTGGCAGGGCGGTGTTGGGCACCCACACGCGGCGCTTCTGAGGACCAGCACCGGACGAGGAACCCATGTCACAGCCATGCTTGCGTGTTGCGTCATAGTCAGTCTGACCAGTTTCAGCACTGATGGCTTTGTTGACAAGTTTCTGAAAAGATGTGCACTCATGCAAACGGAGGTCGCGGCGAAGCTCAGGACTAAGGCCCTTATGGAACCTTGCTTGCTTCTTGGCATCAGTAGACACTTCCTCAGTTGCATATCGTGCGAGATTACCAAACTCCCTGCTGTAAGCATCCACAGAAAGTCGGCCTTGGGTGAAACTGCAAAATTCCTCACGTTTATGGTCCATGAGACCCTCCGGAATGTGATGTTCACGGAAAGCCTCACTGAATTCAGCCCAAGTAGTGACATGGCCCGCTGGGCGCATAGCTCCATAATTCTCCCACCATAGACTGGCGGGGCCTTCAAGATGATATGCAGCAAAGGTGACCTTGTCAGCCTCCGCTACCAGCGCGGAACGCAGTTTGTGAGAGATACTGCGAAGCCAGTCATCAGCGTCGAGAGGCTCGACGGAGTGGTGGAACGTGGGTGGATGTAATTTGATAAAATCACTGAGTGACACCACGTTAGTCCTCTGATGGTGTGCTGTGTTCTGTTCAATACGCTCCAACAAACGGTTGGTCTCCCGCTTGTTTCTCTCAGCTTCCATCATAACCTCGGCTAGGGAAGGAGGATGAGGCAGATTTGCATCCCTGACTTCACTGCCTTCGGCCTGCTCTTGAGGAGCAGGGTTAGTGCGCGTGTTGACCATCCTAGGTAAACAAGACAATGATTTAGTCAGGATGATAAAATTCCGATATAGGATATAAAATGTAAGGAATAACTCGAAATGCAAGATGATCATCCGTATGACATGGTAAATACAGAAACTGCTTCTTTATTCCATCGTCATACACACCATACAGGGTTTAGTACAAGACCAAACAAAGTACTATTACGGTGAAAAGAGGATTACATCTCATCGGAGGCATTCCAAGCTCCTATACATTATTTTTCTACACCTCCGGAAGAGTACAAACTAGGTCATATCCCGCGAGTCACGCAGGACGATAGACGACACAGCTAGTGCGAACTAGTGATACTACCACTAACTCAGACCGATCCGTAGTAGTCCTCATAGAAGTCACCTCCATAGCCTGGAAGCTCAACATGATCATCCGGAAACAGACGATCTCGCGGAGCTTGTGGACCATAGGGGCTAGGATGAGGTCTTGGACCAACAGACGGTGGCCGGCGGGGACCGCGAGGTGGGGTGATGCCTCCTACATCACGCCAACCCATCACGTCTGGCAGAGCAGATCTCACAGGATAGAGATCGCGCATATCTGAATATCCAGCTTGCACCGCCGGTGCGAACCGAGTCAAAGTGGCCCAGTGGTCAGCACGGGTATTGAAGAGCTCTAACCTCAAGGCCCGATTTTCACGGTCCTTATCCTCGAGCATCTCAGCAGTGGTGCGAGTCCGTGAATCCTCCTGGGTGGGGTCAGCATAGATAGCCTGGAGATACCCTTGTGCTCCCGGAAGTGATCCTGGCATATACCGGAAATCAGAGTCCCGAAATAGACCAGACCTGACTCGCATGATGGTCATCATAGAGTAGGCGGCGTCCTGCACAGCCATCTCAATAGTAACCCCGAGTCCATAGGAGCAGTGAAGGGGCTCGGTGGACCCAGGATAAGATGGAAATATCCTGACAGTGCAGAGATACTGGCTTTGATTAAAGTCTCGGAATTGCTCTTCGACCGTGTACTCAGGATACCAGCGGTATCCAGCCTCAGTCATTACCCTGACCAACTTGGCAGTATGGCCGGGTACATCTAGGCATCGAGTCAGGCGAACCACTTGATTGAGGTCGCGAGTGGCCATCTGAAAGCACAATCATAATGCAAAGGCATTAGAATTTCTAGAAAAATTTCGGCAGCATAACAGCTGTAAATGCTCAAGAGGGATTTTGAGACATTTGACAAAGGATTTCATACACACTCAACATCATCATATCAAATTCTGAGTCCATCCTAGCAACATAATATGGTAGAAGAACTGAACTAGGCTTGTATCCAACATACCTATAAGGTACTACTGATTAGTAACACGTGATCCTGATAGAGAGAATAGATCCTAATTCCTTAACCCCCGGTGGAAGAACTGACTGACTCAGATCAGAATGTCATAAGATAAAGGAGTAAAAAGAGCCTTACGTTCCAACCCACAAACAATTCCCCTACATATAACTAAAGAATTTCTAGACTCAACATCGACCAGTTTGGCTTGGAGAACCTACAGGCAGTCCGGCTCTGATGCCAACGCTGTCAGGACCCCGACTCGATGTCACATTGATCTAGCCGGTAACACCTCATATCACTTTGCGGCCTCACGCACGGTATCCCCACGGGTGTCTCCTTACCTTTGCCCGGGACCGTTTGCGCCTTTTGGCTCACGTATATGATAGTGTCGCTAGCATCCATATGATAAGGAGCCCGGGCTGACATGACTAGTCGTAAACCCAAAGTGGCACAGACTTACAGGGACAGGCATCCATGACCCAGCTTTGAACGTGTCGGTCATCAGCAAGTGGGTCCGGGCTGTAGCACTGGGCTAGCAGGACTCCGGTAAACCGGGCTGTAGCGGGCTAACAGGACTCCGGTACTCAATGCGTGACATTTCCCCGAAGGGACAGACACAGGAACGAAGAAGGACACATGCCGGCCAGCCTAAGTGTTCCAGAGCAGTAGCAAGCTACCATGGCTCAGCGGTAACACTAGGAGACATTTCCCGGTAAGAGAGGCTACTAAAGATAAACAACTAGATAGTCAGATCCCACACATACCAAGCATTTCAATCATACACACAATATGCTCGATATGTGCAAATACAATGAAGCATCAGAACATGACTCTATGACACAAGTACTTTATTTAAGGCTCAGGGAGCCATACATAACATACACAAAGGTACGGGTCTCACGACCCAACATTCAAGTCATACAGTCATACAAACCAGCAGCGGAAGTAACTTGTCTGAGTACAGATAACTAGTAAAATAAAAGAGGCTTGGAAAGCCTAGCTATACTACATGGTCCTTCACAAGCTCAGGATCACCACCTGGGCCTTTAGCCTACTCGTTGATGTCAACGTCTACATAGAACCCATCAGAAGGGGTTGCAGCGTCTTCTGTAAAATGTAAATTATAGCAACATGAGTACAAAGGTACTCAGCAAGACTTACATCAGATCCTACATACATGCATATTATCAAGAAGGGTTGGTGGAGTTATTGCAGCAAGCCAGCTTTGACTCTTGGCTAGACTATCCTACGATAATTCAACTTGAAATGGTTTTGCGCACACGAGTCCACTACTCACCACTTCAATACACTACCGAGGATCCGCCTCCGTCTTCCTACGGAAGAGCCATCCTCGGCACTCACACCTATCTTGAGATTTTTAGCAGTTTCCATTTACTTGTCTATGAACTGTATAGGCAACCAAGTAGTCCTTTACCGCGGACGCGGCTATTCGAATAGACCATGATAACCCTGCAGGGGTGTACTTCTTCATACATGTTTCCACCACTTAGCGTCTGCACACGACATGTGCTCAGCAGACTTCAAGCGAAAACCGACGTGGGTGTAGACCACGACCTACCTAAACACTTAAGCCTCTAGTCCAGGTTTATCGCCTATTCAGGTTCCATCCGCAGGGAGTCCGGCCGAGGTTTCCCATACGGCCCCGAACGATGTGAACAGGGTTCCCGAGATACCTAACGGGTATTCGGTACACCGTGCCACGTACCTACCGCATCACAGCCCACCCCTACGGTCAGCGCTGTCCACGGCCTCCAGTAGGCTACAAACACCAGAAACTACTTGCAACTCCTGGACAGAGAGCTAGGGTGAATAAGAAGCCGAGCGGGGTCATATTTCAGGGCCCAATGCATGGTAGTAGCTGTATCTTAAATCACACATACAGATCTCAGTGCTTAAGGTCGGCTTCAATGAAACAACCCACCATGTACTCCTACATGGCCTCTCATCGATACCTTTACCAAATCGTGTTCACCACACCACTCTCATTACCGACATAATCATTTCACTCTAGCCCATCACCCAGATGAACCAGACCTGACACGACTCTAAGCATAGCAGGCATAGCAAGGTAGGAACAACACATACATATGGCTCATACAACTCCTACACATGCTAGTGGGTTTCATCTAGTTACTGTGGCAATGACAGGTCATGCAGAGGAAATGGGTTCAACTACCGTAGCACACAGCAGTTTGAAACGCGTTGTCTTAATGCAGTAAAAGAGAGCAGGAGCGAGAACATGGGATTGTATCGATATGATCAAATGGTTGGTTGCTTGCCTGATGGTTCGATGCACTGATACGGTTCTTTGTTAGGGTAATCACGGTACTCCTCGGAGGCAGAACCTGTCGCAAAGGACACCGATACACAACCATTACCAAACAATGTGCAACAATATGATGCATGCATGAAACATGGCAATATGAGTGTGTTGGGCTAATGCAACTAAACCAGAAGGGTTTGAACCAATTTGAATCAAAGATTCAAATTTCAAACTCAAGCATGGCCTTTTAAAGTGCTTTTCCTTGTTCTGCTTTAAACATCAATTTAACTTGTTTGATCATGCATGAAAATAGTATAGATGGATAGATTGGATTTTTCTGATCATTTTTCATATATAATTTGTCTGATTTGGAGTTACAGAATAAAAGTTATGAATTTTTGAAGTTTTAAATAATATTCTGGAATTTCCTGATTTAATTAAATCCAGAAATATATATATTGCGCCAGCATGACGTCAGCATGATGTCAGTGGTCAACTGCGGCTGGCGGGGGTCAAACCTGACGTGTGGGGTCCACACGTCAGTGACAGGGGGGTTTAACAGGGTTAGTTTAATTCTAATTAAGAATTAGTGGCGCTGGGGCCCACTGGTCAGTGTCAGGGGGGGTTAATTAAGCGGTGATTAGCACTAATCTAACCACCTGGCTGACGGGGCCCACGCGTCAGTGACTCTGGGGGGGTCAAACCCCAGGTCGAACAGGTCAAACCCACCGGCGACATGACGCCGGCGAGGCCCGAGACGGCGGCGCGATACGGAAACGCGCTGCAGGGCACGGGCGAGGCCGTGCTTGGGCTCGTTGGAGAGCCCTTGCTCCCGCGCGTCGAACGGTGGTGGTGGCCGTGCCTGTGGTGGCCGGTACCTGCGACGGCGAGCTCGTGAGCGGCGGCCGGAGTTCGGGTGCGGTCGGGATCGGCGCTGCTGCTCGCAGGCGAGGGAGCTGAGGCGCTGGAGGGGCTCTACGGGTCGCGGCAAGCACAACGGGTGCACGCCCGTGACCAAATGGTCACCGGGGCTTCGCCGGCGATGAGCCCGTGCGGCGGAGCGTCTCGGCTCCGGTAGAGGGGCGGCTAGAGCTCGAAATCGAACATGGGGTTAGGGGGAAACGAAGCAGGGGCTCACGGGGATCATGCAGGGAGGGTCAGCGAGCTCGGGGAAGCACGAACGGCGGCGAATCGACGGCGACCATCGGCAGCGGTCGAGGACGAAGACGATGGCGTGGAGGCGATGCAGAGCTTCCCGAGGGGCTTGGCTTGGTGGGGAGGAAGAGGGGGTCGCGGCGGAGCTCCTGAGCTCAGCGGAGGGGCGAGGGGTGGCCGGTGACGGCTGCTATGGCGAATGGCGGCGAGGGGTGCGTTCGGACACGGGAGAGAGAGAGCGAGGGAGAGGAGGAGGGCGAGGGGGGAGTGCGAGGGGGTCGGGGTGGCTGCGTGGCGTCGTCCGGGGCATCGAGGGCGACGAGAAGGGCGCCAGGCAGGCAGGGAGGGAGGTGGCGTGGCGCGGTGGCGCGCGCGCGCGCCGGGCACACTCCCCTCCCTCTGTCGAGGACGAAGACGACAGAGGAGGGAGGCGGGCTAGGCCGCCTGCTGGCTGGGCCGGCCAGCTGGCTGGGCCGGACAGGGAGGAGCCCAGGTAAGCTCCTCCTTTTATTTATTTTTGTTTTTCTAATTTCTGACATTTGTTTTGATTTAAATAAAATATTAAATCATTTTATAACCTTATGCCAATTTTTGCAGGAGCTAGATATATTATTCCAGAGCTCCCCAACAGATGGCATAATTTTTGGACATATATTAATATATATAACTAATATATTTCCAATGCAAATATTTATGCATTAATTCCAAATGCCCAAAATAAATACTTATGATCTCTCAAAAATATTGGTTTGATTTTTATCTCTGTCCAATATTTTCAGAGAGCAACATGAGCATTTTCTTGGACCCTTTTGGAGAAATTTTTATTTGGGTCATTTTCAAAAATGATTCTGAGGGTTTCACAAATCCCCATTTCAAGATTAAATGAAATTTTAAACATGATGCACACACTCTGATGCATGACTAGCTAGGGTGTGACAGGGACCCCCTACCCGAGATCCGCCGGTTTTGACACCGACAATGATCAAACCCAGAACTCTTTGGGTGTTAGTCACATGGGGATGTGCCCTTGAGTGTTGATCACATAGCGATGTGAACTGGATTATTGACTCTAGTGCAAGTGGGAGACTGTTGGAAATATGCCCTAGAGGCAATAATAAATTAGTTATTATTATATTTCCTTGTTCATGATAATCGTTTATTATCCATGCTAGAATTGTATTGATAGGAAACTTGGATACATGTGCGGATACATAGACAACACCATGTCCCTAGTAAGCCTCTAGTTGACTAGCTCGTTGATCAATAGATGGCTACGGTTTCCTAACCATGGACATTGGATGTCGTTGATAATGGGATCACATCATTAGGAGAATGATGTGATGGACAAGACCCAATCCTAAGCCTAGCACAAGATCATGTAGTTCGTATGCTAAAGCTTTTCTAATGTCAAGTATCATTTCCTTAGACCATGAGATTGTGCAACTCCTAGATACCGTAGGAGTACTTTGGGTGTGCCAAACGTCACAACGTAACTGGGTGGCTATAAAGGTGCACTACAGGAATCTCCGAAAGTGTTTGTTGGGTTGGCACGAATCGAGACTGGGATTTGTCACTCCGTGTAACGGAGAGGTATCTCTGGGCCCACTCGGTAGGACATCATGTAGGATCAAAAGTATGTCTAGAGGGGGGTGATTAGACTACTTGACCAAATAAAAATCTACCCTTTTCCCAATTTTAGTTCTTGGCAGATTTTAGCAATTTTAACATAAGTCAAGCAATCTCACACGATTCAAGCAAGCATGCAAAAGAGTTTATGAGCAGTGGAAAGTAAAGCATGCAACTTGCAAGAATGTAAAGGGAAGGGTTTGGAGGATTCAAACGCAATTGGAGACACGGATGTTTTTGGAGTGGTTCCGATAGGTGGTGCTATCGTACATCCACGTTATTGGAGACTTCAACCCACGGAGGGTAACGGTTGCGCGAGTCCACGGAGGGCTCCACCCACGAAGGGTCCACGAAGAAGCCACCTTGTCTATTCCATCATGGCCATCGCCCACGAAGGACTTGCCTCACTAGCGGTAGATCTTCACGAAGTAGGCGATCTCCTTACCCTTAAAAACTCCTTGGTTCAACTCCACAATCTTGTCGGAGGCTCCCAAGTGACACCTAGCCAATCTAGGAGACACCACTCTCCAAGAAGTAACAAATGGTGTGTTGATGATGAACTCCTTGCTCTTGTGCTTCAAATGATAGTCTCTCCAACACTCAACTCTCTCTCATAGGATTTGGATTTGGTGGAAAGAAGATTTGAGTGGAAAGCAACTTGGGGAAGGCTAGAGATCAAGATTCATATGGTAGAAATGGAATATCTTGAGCTCAACACAAGTGTAGGTGGTTCTCTCTCAGAAAATGTGTATTGGAAATGAAGATCTGTTCTGATGGCTTTCTCCACAAATGAAGAGTGGGTGGAGGGGTATATATAGCCTCCACACAAAATCTAACCGTTACACACAATCTGTTAAACTCGGTGGGACCAAATCATTAAACTTGGTCGGACCGATTCAGCAAACCTAGTGACCGTTAGGATTTTCGGTGGGACTGAGATGCAATTCGGTAGAACCGATATGGTTAGGGTTAGGGCATAACGTAATCTCGGTGTGACCGATTACACAAACTTGGTGAGACCGATTTTAGTAATAAGCTAACCAGAGAGTTGGTCAGGTAAACTCGGTGGGACCGATTCGCTCTTTTCGGTGAGACCGAAATGTTACGAAAGGGAAACAGTGAGTTTACATTGCAATCTCGGTGGGACCGATCGCTCACTTCGGTTGGACCAAAACGTTACGAAGGGTAACAGAGAAATTGCAATCCCATCTCGGTGAGACCGAGATCCCTATCGGTGAGACCGATTTGCTAGGGTTTGTGGCAGTGGCTATGACATGTGAAACTCGGTGGCTCCGGATAGAAAGAATCGGTGGGGCCGAGTTTGACTTTAGGTTTGGGTCATATGTGGATATGGAAAGGTAGTTGAGGATTTTGGAGCATATCACTAAGCACATGAAGCAAGAGGCTCATTAAGCAACACCTCATCCCTCCTTAATAGTATTGGCTTTTCCTATGGACTCAATGTGATCTTGGATCACTAAAATATAAAATTTTGTTCTGAAACTTGAGTCAATCCTTTGTCCTTATAATTTTGAGGGATCCACTTTCCTCATCCATGCCATGCCATCCATTGAGCTTTTCTGAAATATTCATCTTGGAATAATGTTAGCTCAATGAGCTATATGTTGTTAGGAATTACCAAAACCACCCAGGGATAGTTGCACTTTCAATCTCCCCCTTTTTGGTAATTGATGACAACATATAGATCAAAGCTTCGACAAATGATAATAAGAATGGAATATATCGTCGCTTTGAGAAGTATGTGATAAGTATGAGCTCCCCATAAATTTGTGCATATTTAAGATTTGCTTTGGACTGCAAATGCACAAAGAGTTAGGATCATGGGTTACTCTTCCATGTCACATACATCTTGGTGGAGCGATCAAAATGATAAGAATTAAATGCACGCACTCATCACCAAGCAAAATGAATGATCAACATAAAGATAAACTGATATCCAACAAGCATTAAGTGTAGCTTCTGATCAAACACATGATCATCAATGTCTCACAAATTGTAGCATAGTATCTCAAACACTCAAAAGCAAATAAAGTTCAACCAAAAGACAAGAGAGAACAAATGAAGACTCTCTCTCTCGAAGTCTATGATCTATACATTTTTCTCCCCCTTTGGCAACAAGTTACCAAAAATTTCATAGAAAATGCATAGTACTAAACGACTCTCAGGCTTGGTCTTCAGGTGGTGGAGTCCGGATAACGCCAAGGACGAAGGCTTCGGTAGAAGTGGTTGGAGCTGGAGCTGGTGTAGGAGCTGGAGCTGGTGGAACTGAAGCTGTAGCTGGTGCAGAAGTGGTGGGTCTGGTGTCAGGAACTGGCACTGTAGATGATCTCTGAGCTCTGGGCACTCTGGCAAATGCATCAGTTGTGGTCTTGCCCTTCCTCTCCTGCATATCATCTTGTAGTTGTTCCACGGCAGACTGAATCTCTGTTACTTTCACATCCAGGTCATAGAACTTTTGTTCCATGATTCTTTCCAGGCTCTCTTGGTTTCGAGTCAGGGTGGCCAGTCCTTTCTCAATCCTCAGAGTGGATGCTATCAGGTAACTAAGCTGCTCCTGCTTGTTCTTCAAGAAGTACTCAGATGCCTCCTCTTGAGTTGGCATCTTGGCAGCTTTCTCCATCTTTGCCTTCTCCTTCTTAGCTTGAGCATGCGCAGATGATGGTTCATTCTCATTCATGACAACCTGATTTTCTTCAAAGTCTGGATGGATGGGCAGGTGTTCCTTGTCCAGCAGATATATGCCTGTGCTCATCTTTGAGTTTATCAGCTCTTGAATTTGTGGAGCATATCCACAGATCCTCTTCTGATCAGCTGCTGTCCTCTTAATGGTCTCTACCATGAGGCTCATAACCTTGAATTTCTGTGGCACATCAAATATGTGAAGAAAGTTTATTGCATGGCCTCGGATCATCTTGTGATCACCTGACTTGGACAATAGGGTATGCCTCAGAATCAAATTAATAGTGGGTAGCCCTGACAGAAGATAATGCACTGAGCCAAACTTGAAAGTATCAAGTGCCTTGTTTGGGATCTCCTTGTACATGTTGGACATGGAATTGTGATCCATCTTCTTCTTGGCATATATGTCCAGGTCATCTTCCTGCTCTTCTGGGGCATTGATGAGCTGTGCCCACTCAGCAACTGTTGACTGATATCTGGTTCCTTCTGACATCCACACAATCCTGCCATCTGGATAGAAGTGTGATGTGGAGTAGAATTGCATGATGAGCTCCTCATTCCACTTTGTGAGCTTCTACCCAACAAAGTCTGCAACTCCACAACCCTTGAAGCTGTCATACGCTCCAGGATAGTGCTCTTCATTTTCCTTGATGTATTCCCAATCTACCCATCTCATGTCACATACTATGGCTTCTTATCTAGCAGCACTGTCTCATAGAAGTCCTGCTGTTCCTTGGTGTGAAACCTGTAATCCATAGAAGTTCTTCTCCTTGAAGCATATGGATCTGCTTCTGTCCACTTCCTCAGCCCTGAATCTCTTCTAATTTTCATGTCCTCAGCCATAGGATGAGCATCATTGTGGTCTGGGATCTTGGTCTTAAGCTTCCTGAGCACTTGACCTTCTTCTTATTCAGCAATGTCAGGCACTGGGGCCTTGTTCTTTTCAGCAGTAGATATGTTTCTGGTGTTTCTCTTTGGTTTTGGCTTTGGAGCTAGAGCAGTAGACTTAGCAGCAGCTTTGGGTGCTTCTTTGGGCTTGGATGCAGCAACCCTTGACCTTATGGCATCTCCCATGAGTTTCTGTGCCTTGGGTGCTGGTGCAGCAACCTCTTCTTCCTCTTCCTCATCTGAGTCTCTCCTCATAGAGGGTTTACCAACAACTCTGGCAGTGGTAGTTCTGACTCTCTTCTTATTTTTGTCTTGGCCACTTGCTTCCTCTTCAGATTCCATGACAAGCTTCATGGTTTCTTCAGTTACAGCCTTCCTAGGCTTAGAAGTGGGAACTCTCCTTGCAGGTGCCTTTTTGTGCATTCCAGGTTTGATGGCTGCAGCTGAGTCATACTCTTTCTTCAGCACCTTTCTCTTGGATGTGGCTTCCTCTTCTGCCACATAGTCCTCATCCTCTGATTCAGAGGTTCTCTTCTTGCTTGCTCTAGTGGTAGCTTTAGGCAGATTGCTTGGGGTGCTCCTGCTACCCTCATCAGAACTGCTAGAGGGACTAGTGCCCTCACTCAAATGAGCCCGCTCCTTAGATCTGTTCTGGCTGTCACTTTGATCACACATATTGCAAACTCTGACTGCTGACCCTGTGAATAGTTTATAGATGAGATAGAGTGGATGAGCATCACAAAATGCAGAGATTTTTGCAAAAGAATGAGTCAAAAACTTAGTTTTAGTTTTCCACAGAAAGCATTTTGGATCAACCGATTTGCAAACTCGGTGATATCGAAGCAGCTTTTGGAACCAAAACTAGTGAACTCGGTCAGACCAAGTCACAGTTCGGTGGCACTGAGACTGCTAGGGTTTCACAAAGTCCTGAACTCGGTCTCACCGATTTGTAATTCTCGGTCAGACCGAGAACCACATGTGCAATGGCCGTGGCCGAATCGGTGGAACCGAGTTCCACAACCCGGTGGGTCCGAGATGGTTTTGGCGGAAACCTAAACCTAAATTTTCGAATCTCAACTATTCTAAGGATTGTTTTGATTGGATAGGAATGTTTCAATCATAGCAAGATTCATAAAGAACACAATGTGCTAGGAATTGGACGGGGAATAGCACTGTGATCGAGTCCATACCCTAGTTCGGCGGCGGACTCGCTACGGTGACAACGGCGAAGACGAAATTCCGTTGACGGCGGCGGAGACCAGTGACTGGAGGCGGCTGGCAACGAGGAGGACGATCCGGAGACCCAGGAGGCAGAGCGAGCTATGCGCGGGCGAAGAGGTTTCAGAGAAATTTCCAAAATTTTGCCCGTGAGTATATATAGCCCGACCCTGTCGGTGTGACCGAGTGGAACAACTCGGTGGCACCGAGATGCATAACTGTTGACAGTTATAGCAACTCGGTGTGACCGAAAAGTTCAAATCGGTTGCACCGAGGTGAAAACATAGATCGACTTAGTGATCTCGGTATGACCAAAATGGAGGAATCGGTCAGACAGAAAAACACAAAGAAGTTTTGGAAGTTTAAGTCTACAACAAATCGGGGACTCCGAGTGCTCCTCACACAGAGTGGTTTGAATCTGACTTGATCAAATTTTGTGATGTAGCGTGAATAGAGTTTGAGACGAGAAAAGCAGAGATAGCTAGAGAAGGTTCTTAGGCATTCTTGTCCATCCACTTGGCAAAGGAAAAGAAAACCAATCAATCAAAACAACAAGTGGATGTCCTCGAATGAATAAAATATGCAACCAACATGCTCACACAATAAAATGGCAATTGAAATATGTGGCAAAGCATGCACAACCAATTCTAGCATCTATCAAGCAATTGGCGATGACTAGGTCATCTATATATGAGTATATTGACTTAGGAGTCAAATGAGAACATTTGATCATAGGTCATACTCATCGTTTAAGCATAAGTGGGGTTACCACTTTTACATAAAGCATTGTTGTGTTCACATCATTAGAGTTGCTTTAGCTCAATTCTTAGAGTAAAGCTCCCCCTAGATGTGATATCCCCCCTAAGAGGGATGAACTAACCTTGGGTTTTGTCGATGATGACTTCATGTAGATGTTGAAGATGTGGATGCTCAATGTTGATGTAGATCAATTGGAGCTATCCATTGGAGTGAATTGCACTTTCAATACCTACATGGGTTAGTCCCACAAGGAACAAACAAGGATATCCATAGACATAGAGTGATGCACACACAAGATGATGTCTATGAAAGCTTTTAGGTTACCTTGTCCCTTGACTTACCAACAAGTGGGTTTGTGACTCCTTGAACTAGTGCAAGATGTGGAAGTTGATTGCACTTGTTCTTGCCAAAATGATAAGAGTGAAGTATGTTGGCGGAGTCACCCACAAGAACTCTCTAGTTCTTCTTCTTTTGGATCCACACCATCTTGATGGGAATCCTTGGAGTTGTAGTCGTACTTGATGAAGTGGAACTTGAAGTAGTCTTGGGAATCCACTTGACTAAGGTCTTAGGAGCTTCTTCAAATGCATCAATTTCCTCTTGAAGCTTGTCCTTGCCTTTTTGCTTGTAGTCTTGTGGTGGAAGATCATCTTGAGCTTGTGTCCCTTTGAAAGAAGTAGGATCATACTTCTCTTGTTGAGGAACAAACTTTGTCTTGGGGTATTTATCTTCTTCCCACTCAACTCCATTGGCATTGAACTTTCGTTCAAAACCAACACCTTGATTCTTCCGGTGCCTTCCTTGCTTGCGTACAATTTCTTAGAATTGCTTACTCCCGGCAAGTCTCTTGTACACTCCTTTCTCTATAATTCCCTTCAATAGGCTATTTTCTTGCTCAAGTGTATCTTGGCTAAGAGAATCATTAATGGAATCAAGAGAACTACTAGAAGCAACAATATTGGATTTAACATGATCATTGTTACTACTAGAGGAAGAATCCTTTTTGTTCTTGTTATTAGACTTGACTTGAGGCATGTAAGTGGATAAGAGTAAACGCTTGTCAATGTAAGAAGAACTTTTCTTACGAAGATCATCATTGATAGCTTTTAAGAACTCATGCTCTTGCTCAAGGTTGAGCTTTTCAAAGCGTAATTTCTCATGTGTTCTTAAAAGTTCTTGATGATCTCCTAAGATAGTTTCATGAGCTAACTTAAGAGTGTTTAGTTCTTTAGTTAGAGCCTCAATCTTCTCCTTATCATTGTCATTCGTTTTATCTTGATTAGCATGATTAATTGACGTTTCATCATAGTATTCATCACTAGAGTTGTCAACAAGTAAATCATCATCACCTAACAAGTCATCTTCATCACTAATGAAATCAACATACTTGAGGTGTAATACCTTTGGGCCTTTAGCCATGAAGCATGTTCCAACTCCTTCATTTGGTGAGTCAAATATGTCGTATGAGTCGGTTGACAAAAGTGCTAGACCGGCAACACCTTCATCTTGAGTATATTCGAAATCGGAGTGATAACTTCTTTCGGAGTGGTTGTCGGAGTCGGAGCCGGATACCCATTCACCAACATGAGCTTGATGTCTTAGTTTTGTGTAGCTCCTTGATGACTTTTCCTTTCTTTCCGAATCCTTGCTTCTCCGTGAGTATCTTCGTTCATAACGATCATCTCTACTTCTTCTTTCTCTAGATGGTGATTCCTCCCTTCGGCTTCTTCTTTTGGGAGAGTCTTCTCTTTTCTTGTAGGGAGCCGTACACTCATTGGAATAGTGTCCGGGTCTTCCACAATTGTAGCAGTTTCGCTCTCGACTAGAAGATCTTTTGTCATTGTAGGACCTTGACTTGGAGCTTCTATCTTTGCTTCTACTCTTGTAGAACTTGTTGAAGTTCTTCACCATTAACCTCAATTCTTCATTGAAGGTTTGCTTCTCACTTGATGATGTGGGGGCTTCACATGAGGCTTTGTAAGCACCACTTGACTTGTTGTGAAGTTCCTCTTTATCCTTGAGTGACATCTCATGAGCAACAATTCTTCCAATGACTTCCGTTGGCTTGAGATCTTTGTAATTGGGCATCATTTGGATCAATGTGCACACGGTATCATATTTTCCATCCAAGGCTCTTAGGATCTTCTTGATGATGAATCTATCGGTCATCTCTTCACTCCCTAAGCCGGCAATCTCATTTGTGATAAGAGCAAGCCTAGAGTACATTTCAGCGACACCTTCACCATCCTTCATTTTGAACTTGTCAAGTTGACTTTGAAGCGCATCCAATTTGGATTCCTTGACGGAGTCGGTACCTTCGTGCATATCAATTAAAGTATCCCAAATTTCCTTTGCATTCTCAAGACGGTTGATTTTGTTGAATTCTTCGAGGCACAATCCATTGAAGAGAATATCACAAGCTTGAGCATTGTATTGTAGCATCTTCAACTCTTCCGCGGTAGCTTCACAGTTTGGTTCTTTCCCATCGAAGAAGTCACCTTGCAAACCAACACACACAATAGCCCAAATGGCGGGGTTATGTCCAAGAATATGCATTTTCATTTTATGCTTCCAACTAGCAAAATTAGTACCATCAAAGTAAGGACCTCTACGGTGATAACTTCCCTCGCTAGACGCCATACTCTCCTAGGTTGTGGAACCAAGGCTATGACCACCAAAAGCTATGGAAATCAAAGCAAATGGAGACCAAAGCTCTGATACCACTTGTAGGATTGGAAGTATGTCTAGAGGGGGGTGATTAGACTACTTGACCAAATAAAAATCTATCCTTTTCCCAATTTTAGTTCTTGGCGGATTTTAGCAATTTTAACATAAGTCAAGCAATCTCACACGATTCAAGCAAGCATGCAAAAGAGTTTATGAGCAGCCGAAAGTAAAGCATGCAACTTGCAAGAATGTAAAGGGAAGGGTTTGGAGGATTCAAACACAATAGGAGACACAGATGTTTTTGGCGTGGTTCCGATAGGTGGTGCTATCATACATCCACGTTGATGGAGACTTCAACCCAAGGAGGGTAACGGTTGCGCGAGTCCACGGAGGGCTCCACCCACGAAGGGTCCACGAAGAAGCAACCTTGTCTATTCCATCATGGCCGTCACCCACGAAGGACTTGCCTCACTAGCGGTAGATATTCACGAAGTAGGCGATCTCCTTGCCCTTACAAACTCCTTGGTTCAACTCCACAATCTTGTCAGAGGCTCCCAAGTGACACCGAGCCAATCTAGGAGACACCACTCTCCAAGAAGTAACAAATGGTGTGTTGATGATGAACTCCTTGCTCTTGTGCTTCAAATGATAGTCTCCCCAACACTCAACTCTCTCTCATAGGATTTGGATTTGGTGGAAAGAAGATTTGAGTGGAAAGAAACTTGGGGAAGGCTAGAGATCAAGATTCATATGGTAGGAATGGAATATCTTGAGCTCAACACAAGTGTAGGTGGTTCTCTCTCAGAAAATGTGTATTGGAAATGAAGATCTATTCTGATGGCTTTCTCCATGAATGAAGAGTGGGTGGAGGGGTATATATAGCCTCCACACAAAATCTAACCATTACACACAATCTGTTAAACTCGGTGGGACCGAATCATTAAACTCGGTCGGACCGATTTAGCAAACCTAGTAACCGTTAGGATTTTCGGTGGGACTGAGATGCAATTCAGTAGGACCGATATGGTTAGGGTTAGGGAATAACGTAATCTCAGTGTGACCGATTACACAAACTCGGTGAGACCAATTTTAGTAATAAGCTAACCAGAGAGTTGGTCAGGTAAACTCGGTGGGACCGATTCGCTCTTTTCGGTGAGACCGAAATGTTACGAAAGGGAAACAGTGAGTTTACATTGCAATCTCGGTGGGACCGATCGCTCACTTCGGTTGGACCGAAACGTTACGAAGGGTAACAGAGAAATTGCAATCCCATCTCGGTGAGACCGAGATCCCTATCGGTGAGACCGATTTGCTAGGGTTTGTGGCTGTGGCTATGACATGTGAAACTCGGTGGCTCCGGATAGAAAGAATCGGTGGGGCCGAGTTTGACTTTAGGTTTGGGTCATATGTGGATATGGAAAGGTAGTTGAGGATTTTGGAGCATATCACTAAGCACATGAAGCAAGAGGCTCATTAAGCAACACCTCATCCCTCCTTAATAGTATTGGCTTTTCCTATGGACTCAATGTGATCTTGGATCACTAAAATATAAAATTTTGTTCTAAAACTTGAGTCAATCCTTTGTCCTTATAATTTTGAGGGATCCACTTTCCTCATCCATGCCATGCCATCCATTGAGCTTTTCTGAAATATTCATCTTGGAATAATGTTAGCTCAATGAGCTATATGTTGTTAGGAATTACCAAAACCACCCAGGGATAGTTGCACTTTCACATCATCATATGCACAATGTGACCAAGGAGTCGATCACGGGATGATGTGTTATGGAACGAGTAAAGAGACTTGCCGGTAACGAGATTGAACAAGGTATCGAGATACCGATGACCGAATCTCGGGCAAGTGCAATGCCGCTAGACAAAGGGAATTGAATACGGGATTGATTGAATCCTCGACATCGTGGTTCATCTGATGAGATCATCGTGGAACATGTGGGAGCCAACATGGGTATCCAGATCCCGCTGTTGGTTATTGGCCGGAGAGGTGTCTTGGTCATGTCTACATGGTTCCCGAACCCGTAGGGTCTACACACTTAAAGTTCGATGACGCTAGGGTTATAGGGAAAGTATGTACGCGGTTACAGAATGTTGTTCGGAGTCCCGGATGAGATCCCGGACATCACAAGGAGTTCCGGAATGGTCCGGAGGTAAAGATTTATATATACGAAGTGAGGATTTGGCCACCGGAAGTGTTCTTGGCATCACCAGTAATGTACCGGGACCACTGGAAGGGTCCGGGGGTCCACCGGGTGGGACCACCAGCCCCGGAGGCCTACATGGGCCAATAGTGGGAAGAGACCAGCCCCTAGGTGGGCTAGGGCTCCTCCCACCAAGGCCCAAGGCGCCTCCAAGAGGGGAAGGTGGCAAACCCTAGGGCAGATGGGCCCTAAGGCCCACCCCAGGTGCGCCTCCCCCTCTCCCCCTTGTGGCCGCCACCCTAGATGGGATTTGGGGCTGCCGCACCCCTTGGGGTGGGAACCCTAGAGGGGGCGCAGCCCCCTCCCCTATATATACTTGAGGTATGGGGGCTGCCCAACACGCGATTTGATCTCTCTCTTGGCGCAGCCCTACCTCTCTCCTCCTCGTCTCTCGTACTGCTTGGCGAAGCCCTGCTGGAGTTCCGCGCTCCTCCACCACCACCACGCCGTCGTGCTGCTGCTGGACGGAGTATTCCTCAACCTCTCCTTCTCCCCTTGCTGGATCAAGGCGTGGGAGACGTCACCGGGCTGCATGTGTGTTGAACGCGGAGGTGCCGTCCGTTCGGCACTAGGATCATCGGTGATTTGGATCATGACGAGTACGACTCCATCAACCCCGTTCACTTGAACGCTTCCGCTTAGCGATCTACAAGGGTATGTATATGCACTCTCCTTTCCCCTCGTTGCTAGATTACTCCATAGATTAATCTTGGTGATGCGTAGAAAATTTTGAATTTCTGCTACGATCCCCAACAGGCCTCTCGGCCCTCCACTCAAGCCGCACCCCGGCGCCGTTCAAAACATTTTAAGGCACGGGAAAATGCGCCAGACCTGCAAGATATATTGGAGGACAAGGAAAAGCAAACAAGATCGATCTATGGATCGCGTAACGCCCCACGGCACGTGATGGTGATCGTCACTCCGGATATAATAAATCCGGCCGGGCCGAACACAATAGACAAAGCTCATTTGAGCTGCGTCGTGATATAGCCCAATACAGAGGCGCCGCACACCCCCAATGCTTCACAGATGAAGTAATGGATCAACAAATCCCTGAGGGTTTCAAACCCGTGAACATCGAATCATACGATGGCACAACAGATCTCGCAGTATGGATCGAGGATCATCTCCTTCATATCCACATGGCCCGCGGCGACGATCTACACGCCATCAAATACCTCCCACTCAAACTCAAGGGACCAGCTTGGCATTGGCTTAACAGCTTGCCAGCAGAATCAATTAGGTGTTGGGAGGACCTGGAAGCCGCGTTCCTTGACAATTTCCAGGGCACCTATGTGCGACTACCAGACGCCGATGACCTAAGCCACATAATTCAGCAGCCAGAGGAATCGGCCAGGCAATTCTGGACACAGTTCCTATCAAAGAAAACCAAATAGTTGACTGTTCGGACGCTGAGGCCCTAGCAGCCTTCAAGCATAATATCCGCAACGAGTGGCTTGCCCGGCACCTTGGACAGGAAAAGCCGAAATCCATGGCAGCACTCATGTCACTCATGACCCGCTTTTGCGCGGGAGAAGACAGTTGGCTAGCTCGTAGCAATAACTTGACCAAGAACCTTGGTAATTCGGACACCAAGGACAACAGTGGCAGGTCACATCGGAACAAGCAAAAACGCCGCGTTAACAGCGACAGCAACGAGGATACGGCAGTCAATGCCGGATTCAGAGGCTATAAATCCGATCAGCGGAAAAAGCCATTCAAAAGAAATACTCAGGGCCCGTCCAGTTTGGACCGAATACTCGACCACTTGTGCCAAATACATGGCACCCCCGATAAGCCAGCCAATCACACCAATAGAGATTGTTGGGTGTTCAAGCAGGCAGGCAAGCTAAATGCCGAAAATAGAGGCAAGGGGCTGCGTAGCGATGACGAGGAGGAGCCCCGGCCGCCGAACAACAGTGGATAGAAGGGTTTTCCCCCACAAGTGCGGACGGTGAACATGATATACGCAACCCACATCCACAAGAGGGAGGGGAAGCATGCGTTAAGGGACGTATACGCGATGGAGCCAGTCGCCCCAAAGTTCAACCCATGGTCCTCCTGCCCGATCACCTTCGATCGAAGGGACCACCCCACTAGCACCCGTCATGGCGGATTCGCCGCATTGGTTCTAGACCCAATTATTGACGGATTTCATCTCACAAGAGTCCTTATGGACGGCGGCAGCAGCCTGAACCTGTTTACCAGGATACAGTGCGGAAAATGGGCATAGATCCCTCGAGGATTAAGCCCACTAAAACGACCTTTAAAGGCATCATACCAGGTGTAGAGGCCAACTGTACAGGCTCAGTCACACTTGAAGTCGTCTTCGGATCTCCGGATAATTTCCGAAGCGAGGAGTTAATCTTCGACATAGTCCCGTTCCGCAGTGGCTATCACGCACTGCTCGGGCGAACCACATTCACAAAGTTCAATGCGGTGCCGCACTACGCATACCTTAAGCTCAAGATGCCAGTCCCTCGAGGAGTAATCACGGTCAATGGAAACACCGAACGCTCCCTCCAAACGGAGGAGCACACGGTGGCCCTCGCAGCGGAAGTACAAAGCAGCCTCTCAAGGCAGCTCTCCAGTCCGGCCGTTAAACGTCCGAACATCGTCAAGCGCGCCCGGAGTAACCTACAACAAGACCGCCTGGCACGTTTCGAGCAGGCGTAGCAACGCGGCCCCAACCCCAGCCCTCGCGAATTAGCAAAACCAGTGCCTCGCGTACATAACTATGCTCTCGAAATACCATGGGCACAGGGGGAGGGGCACCATCACGGCACGCCCGAAACACGGCTTAAACCGCACTAGGGGCTGCCGATTTCTTTATTTTCTATTACTTTCAGGACTCCATACTTCGGAAGACCTGTTCGGGAATCCAACTGCCGCTCAAACGATGCAAGAACCAGGGAAGCAGAAAAGCTACGCCGCATTATATAACTCCCAGGTGGTCTCTATCACGAGCAGTATACCTGTTTTGCATACTATTCCGCAGCCTGCCCCTGGAAAGGACATGTTAAATAGTCCCGCTTTTGCTTATCGCACTATTTGTATCGTTCTGCTTCGATCGCAGCCTTTCTATAAACAATGCATAGCTTTTGTCTACTTTCGCATTACTGTTTTTTACAAATATATGTTCATTAACGACATGTTGCACCAGTACACTTTGGTACGGTCAAGGCTTCAGTACCCCCCTTATATGGCGTGAGAAGTCCGAAAACTTTAACAAGTGCGGCACCCCGAACTTATAGCATTATATGCACTGGCTCCGAATCATGTCTTGGGTCAATAGTTGGGTTTTCCCGGCTCCTATGTTTTGGTGCCTTACGTTCCGTTGTATCGGCTAAGGTAGCACTAGGAGAACTACTGCGATTGTGCCCCAGTTGAGCTGGGCGGAGCACCTCAGTAGAGAAAGCTAAAACTGACTGTCATGATGAAGCGAGAGACTGGTCGCTGTTCGAGAGGTTTTTCGAGTCCCTAAAGACTTATGCTGCTTAGAGCAAGGAGTCGGCTTTGTCCAGCCAAAGGCGTGGATAGCGCCCCGAACTCGGTCTTCCGAACACTAGGGGCTTCACCAAAATTTAAAATTATAGAATTCTATGGCTAAGTGAGAGTGTTCAAGCACTATAGTCCGATTGCCTTGTTCGTTGTCCTGAGCGCCTCCCTCGAAGGACCCATATATGGGAAAAAGAGCGCTCAGGTTTCTCCCGAACACCCCAGCACTAGTGGCATGGGGGCAGAAGCCGACGGCTTGCCATCTCTCAAATTTGATAAACGGCCGCACAGAAGGTAATATTTTAAATTCAAAACACGTTGCTTAAGCACACATGAACAAGTTTTCAGCGCACAGGATAACACGAGCGAGTTTACTCCAAAATTACATCCATGGAACATTCATCCGCCACAAGGCGGGCACCCTTCAGAACATCCTTATAATAGTTCTCGGGCTTGCGATGCTCCTTCCCCGATGGTGGCCCATCCTTCACAAGCTTCTCACCATCCAGCTTGCCCCAGTGCACCTTAGCGCGGGCAAGGGCCCTACGGGCACCTTCAATGCAACCGGAGCGCTTGATGACCTCGAGCCTTGGACAGGCCTCCACCAGCCGCCACACCAGCCCGAAGTAGCTCCCAGGCAAAGCCTCTCCAGGCCACAGCCGAACTATGAGGCCCTTCATGGCCTGTTAGGCTACCTTGTGGAGCTCGACCAGCTGCTTCAGCTGGTCTCTCAAGGGCACAGGGTGTCCGGCCTCAGCATACTGAGACCAGAACACCTTCTTCGTCGAGCTGCCCTCTTCGGCTCGGTAGAATGCGGCGGCATTGGACACGCTATGGGGAAGATCTGTGAATGCTCCTGGAGAGCTCCGGATTCGGGTAAGTAACAAGAAGCTCACTTTTACATGTTTGCTTTGCATAAAGAATGCCTTACCCGCCGCTTTCTTTTTCGCCGCATCCAACTCCTGGAGGGCCTTCTGGGATTCAGCCTTGGCAGACTTGGCATTTTCAATAGCTGCCGCGAGCTCGGACGCTCGCGTCTTTGAGTCAAGCTCCAAACTCTCATGTTTTTTCATGAGAGCCTAGAGCTCTTGCCGCACCTCACCAACCTGGGCTTCATACTTCTCCCGCTCGGCGCGCTCTGCGGCTACTTTCTTCTCGGCCTCGGCCAGTGCTTGCTTGAGGGTCGCCACCTCAATTGTGGCCCCTACAATAACCATGTTAATCCTATCATATTTTTGCAATTGCACTTTTATATTTTATTTTTCTATAAGGTATTTCTTACCTTCTTTCTCCCTGAGCTGCCGTTTGGCAAGGCCGAGCTCTTGCTTGGTCCGCTTGAGTCCCTGCTTCAGTGGGCCCACCTCCGCAGTCAGTGCGGCGGTCGCCAACACTGAAGCCTGCATACGCATATTGACTCTTTTTCTGTTAGACTCCTGCGAATTTTATTAGATCCTCTATTCGACTTTTCTTTCCGAACGCCAAACAGAGCATCAAGGGCTACTTTCTATGCGGTAATATTTTTTATATATCCTGCACTTACCTCGAAGCCTGTTAGAAGGCTGGCACAAGCTTCAGTCAGTCTGCTCTTGGTGGACTGAACCTTCTGGATCACCGCACTCATAATAGTGCGGTGCTCCTCGTCGATGGAGGCGCTGTTAAGCACCTCCAGGAGATTATCCGGCGCCTCCGGTTGGACGGGGGCCACCGGCTCAGTAGGCTTGCTCCTCTTGGAAGGAGTTCGCCTACCGTGGTCTGGAACTGTTGATGATTCCGGCACGGTGTCCGGCTCAAAGCCGGACTTGGAGCCCTAGGGGGTTTTATCCCCTTTACTCATGGAGTCCGGGAGGTCGCCTTGTGGCGCCCCCAGGACCGCCTCCTCCTGTCTTGGAACCTGCTAAGACAACACTTCGGCGTCGTCCGTAGGGCGGGGGGAGGTAGCCGTCGGAAGGGAGTTCACGTCCGACGAATCCAGGGAGCCGCTCGATGACTCGTCGAGCCCGGCTTTGGGCGGACTGCATAGATATATCCGACATAAGGAAAGGCTGTGCACTAAAGGAATGCTATGAATTACTCGGGTGTGACACTCCAAAATTTTTACTTTGGTTTTCAAAAAAAAAACTTTGTGGTTTTTGAAAAGAGGCCATTTAAATTTTTTTTAGAAAACCTTCCTCTTAAAAAACTTTCTTTCCTTGGGCAAGGTCTTTATTCTTGCTTCAAACTTTGGTGTTTGACCTTTTGAAACTTCTTCTCTGTTGGTTCTCTCTCAAAATTATTTTTGGAGTTTAATCTTTTTTTTTCTTTTAAAAAGAAACTCCATGAAATTTGGGATTTTCATATCTTGGAACCACCATGACTTGGCATTTTTGCCCATGTGGTAAAACCCCTCCAAAACCTCCCCTACACCTTGTGATCAACCTAAGTTCTCTGTCCCAACTAATCCAAACAAGTTTTGGATTTTTCTCTAATTATTTTTCCCCTCAATTCAATTCTGAAAATTATTTGGAGCCTGAGAGATTTTCAAAGCAAGTGCCCTATTGCTTTTGAGTTTTGACCTCAAACCAATTCTCCTGGATTGTCCTTAGCATCCATAACCCAGAACCATCTTGATCCACTCCTCCTCTTTTCAAAATTTTCAAAATTCAGTCTCTGCAAGTTTGGACCAGATTTGCCAAATTTGGTGAAATTCATATCTACACTCCTCCAAAAATTCCACCAAAATTCAGGCAGCCTATTTGAGCAATGAGAAGCCATTCCACCAAAAATCAGCTCAAGGAAAAATCCCTACATGCCTGGATCATTCTGTCGAACACCTAGCATGCACTGTTTTCCTTACACTTTCAGAGATTCAGTTAAATTCAGTTTTCAGTTTCGACAGTTTCAGTCACGCGGCCACAGTGCACTTGGCACGTTGCTCGCGGCCTCGCTTGCTTGTCCGAAGCTTCACACGTGCTCTTGGCGCGACCCTGGCGTCGGTGGCGCCCTGGCCCGCCTGCGCCGGCGTGTCTTGCGGCGGCCGGCTCCCCGTAACGGCCGACAGGGAGGAGAACGGCGGCGCAACGCCGTTAGGCGCCGCCCAAATCCTCTGGTAGCTCCGCATGGCCGTCTCCGTGCCAGCGCACGCATGCGGCACCGTCGCCGTGGCGCAGCATGCACGGAGCGCGCTCTCTGCCGCTGACGGGCCCGCGCCGCCCCGTTCCGTCGAGCTCGACCCAAACACCCAAACCCCGGCCAGTTTAGCACTAAAACGGAACCATTGAACCTCCGTGATGACGCTCGACTCCCTAACCACCCCGACCGAGCACTGCACCACCGTAATCGCTCGCCGGAAATCTCCGTTCACGGCAACCGCCTCGGGCCGCCTATAAAAAGGGGCCCCGAGCTCACCCTCGTGCACGCAGCATCACCACTCCTCACCAAAGCCCCGCCAGGCCACTAGGGGGACCTCGAGGAGGTCTCCTTCCCCAGCTCCGGCCGCCCCGATCCGCCTCGGCCTCCAGCTCGATTCACTTCGGTGAGGCCACCTCCGGCGCCCAATCCTCGTCCGTAGCCCTCTCTTGCACCCAGTAGTCTAACCCCCACCTCAATTTAATCTTTGCAGCCCTCTCCGACGAGCTCCATCCACGCCCGAACCACCGTCCGCCGGAGTTGAGACCACCGTCGACGTGGTGCTCACCGGCAACCAACACCACCACCCACCGTTGCGGAAGGACACGGTGAGCACATTGGTAACCTCTGATCCCCATGCCTCGCCGTGGATCGCCACCGGCGACCACAGCAGCTCTCGGGCGCCGACGAGCCTCGTCCCTCCCATTTGAAATTTAAACATGACAAGTGGGACCCGCTGTCAGCCTCTCTGTCCTTTCTAAACGAAGCGTTATCTGAAAATGCCTCCGAGCAGAATGCGTTTTCTCTTCGGGCTGGCGTAATCGCTACCGAAGCGTTTTCTGTTTTTATAAACTAGCCCCTGGAAATCTTCTGTTTCATTACAGATAAGTCCCTGGACAAAAACTCTTATAACTTTTAATCAGAAAAGTATTTTTGATTGATTCTTTTTCTGTTCTCTTAAAATTTTGTCTAGTTTTTTATCAGATTTATTTGAAAAATATTTGGTTTACCTTCTGTGCTCTCCTTGGTATTTACGTTAGCGCATATATTTTCTTTAAACCGTAGATACCGAAGGAGGTGACGGAGCCGCGAACTTCACCAAGCTAGGCTCCGACTACTCTGAACCAGGAAAACATGTTTGAACTTTTGATATGATGAGTGTCTTGGCATGTTTTGCATTTAGTTAGTTTCATGGCATGTTGGTGAGCATACCGATGAACGTTATTTCATGTGATAATAAGGTGAGTGAGTTCAATGATCCATACGTGGATGTATGTGAATATGAATGGCCATGTGTTGGCATGAGGATGGGTACGACGGCAGTGTTGTAGCATGCCAGTCTTACGCCAGACTATGTGACTTCAGTGTCAAACCATATCGGTCCAGTACCTATCATTTCCTTTCTTGTACTACCACATGTTTTCCGCAAGGAATATGGTTTAGTAAGTTGCAAACCGCTTTCATGGTACACACCAAAGAGGAGAGGCCGTGATGATGGTTCCATGGCCCTGGATTAAAGCCAGTCATCCAGTCAGGGGGCATGGGTGTTTCCGGTTGGGACCGAGAGGGGGGCACCCCTTAGAGCGCGCGTATATAAATTTGATCCCATGCTATTCGAGATTGTGATCTCCCCATCTCAAAAGTTTTTCTTGGACGATGACTAGGGTGATTCCTAGCATCGAGAGGTAGGATGGGTGTGTACCGGTTAGCTGTGTTTTCTTCCGAAATACCATAAACGGAACTAGTCCTTCGTGACTACGGTAATCCGTTGGCTGTGGGAAAAATTTTGTACAAACTCTGCAGAGTCATATATTCCTCCAAATCATCTCTTCCATGTCAAGTTTCGTTCCATCTTATCCTAATCAATTGTCAGCTTTGATGACAGAGACTCCAGTGAATCGCATGAGTGCTAAGTCCGGTTGAATGATTATCCCCGTGGATGGACTAACCCGTTTATTCTCATGGATTGAATGTTTATTATGAGTATTATTTACTGGTGAATTTAAAGCCCTTTCTGCGATGTCGCTCAGACGTCCGACTGTGGCATTTCTTTTAAAAGCCCTTTCTGCGATGTCGCTCAGACGTCCGACTGTGGCATTTCTTTTAAAGCCCTTTCTGTGATGTCGTTCAAACGTCCGACTGTGGCATTTCTTTTAAAAGCCCTTTCTGCGATGTCGCTCAGACGTCCGACTGTGGCATTTCTTTTAAAGCCCTTTCTGCGATGTCGCTCAGACGTCCGACTGTGGCATTTCTTTTAAAGCCCTTTCTGCGATGTCGTTCAGACGTCCGACTGTGGCATTTCTTTTAAAGCCCTTTATGTGGCGTCGCTCAGACGCCCGACTGTGGTATTTCTTTTAAAGCCCTTTATGTGGTGTCGCTAAGATGCCCGATTGTGGCATCGTTTTCCTTATTTTTATTTGTTCACCTTTCGAGGCGTCGTTTCAGACACCCGATCGGTCTTTATTTATGCTCTGTGGGATTTCAGGCGGACTACCGCCGTTTCCCTTTTTACTTACCCCGTTATGCCAATTTTATTTATTGTGCATTAAGGAATTAATCATGTTGCATCCATGCACGCATTTGTTATATCTTACGTCCGAACTGTCTTGCGAGTACTTTCAAAGTACTCACTGGCTTGTTGATTTGGCCAGATGCTGACGAAGGCGATCTCATGGATGAAGAGTTCGATAGCGAGTCCGACACTTAGAGGAGTCCCAGTCAGTCTCGTGCGACCCTGGACTTGGTCACTCTTTTATATCCGCTTCCGCTACCAAATAAATTTATCGAGACTCACCTCGACGTTCGATGAAATGATATGCTTAGAGTCTTGTATTTCCCTTCCCGCTGTGCTTTTCCACCACCAACCTATCCATGAGTCAGTAGTATGTCTCCACACCACTGTGTCCTGTCCGCCATTATGTATGATTATTGGCGTGCTTGTAATAATTTGGTTGAGCGACCGCAGTTCAACCCTGTAATATATTTCATGCTACTGGCTTATTGTATCAAGAAATTGTCTACCAGTGAGGAGGATTTCTCTCATACTGGACTCAAAAGACTGGTTTCTCAATAAATATTTTTATTGGAAAACCGGTCGTGACATCGGGTGCCCTGATGCTTATGATTCCGCCGGACGCTTGGCCCTGCGCGACCACTCCTCTTCGTCATCGTCAACGTCGGCGGGGTAGTCCAGAGGAAGGGTTTTCCCCTTCTTGGACCCTTCAGCCTCCTCGGTCGGGGTGGCCTTCCTTTTCTTTCCTCCCCCCGCTGGAGGGGGAGAGGTTTCTTCCTCCTCCTCCTTGTTTTCACGGGAGGAGCGCGTCTCGGATTCGTCGGATGAAGAATCCGACACCTCCGGGCGCCGGGAACTCTTTCGAGTCCCCGTGGCCCTCTTCTTGGCCTTCTTCTCCGGCACCACGTAAGGTGCCGGAGCCAGCAGCTTCGCTAAGCGAGCATCGGCTGGGTCTTCGGGCAAAGGGGCCGGATAGTCGATGTGTCCGGACTTCGTCAGCCAATCCTGTAAAAGGAAAGGGAGTTTAGATCCCGCATAGAGTCAAACTATGGAAAACCAACATCCTGTAAAAGGTAAAAATAGCTTACTACACTAGCGGGAAGCTGCGTGCTGAATCCGCGGTCCTCGGAAGCGGATGCGGGAGCCTTTGCGCCTTTGAATAGCACCTTCCAGGCGTCTTCGTACGTTGTGTCAAAGAGCCTGCTCAGGGTTGGGTGCTGCGCTGGGTCGAACTCCCATAAATTGAAGCCCCGTTGTTGGCACGGGAGGATCCGGCGGATGAGCATAACCTGGACTATGTTGACAAGCTTGAGCTGCTTGTTCACCAAGGTTTGGATGCATTTTTGCAGTCCGGTTACATCTCCTTTATTGCCCCACGACAGGCCCATCTCTTTCCAAGACGTGAGCCGCATAGGGGGTCCGGACCGGAACTCGGGGGCTGCGACCCACTTAGGGTCGCACGGCTCGGTGATGTAAAACCACCCCGATTGCCACCCCTTCAAGGTCTCCACAAAGGAGCCCTTGAGCCATAGGACGTTGGCTATCTTGCCCGCCATGGCACCTCCGCACTCCGCCTGGCTGCTGTGCACCGCCTTAGGCTTAACGTTGAAAGTCTTGAGCCATAGGCCGAAATGGGGGCGGACGCAGAGGAAAGCCTCGCACACGACGATAAATGCCGAGATGTTGAGGACGAAGTTCGGGGCCAGATCATGGAAATCTAGGCCGTAGTTGAACATGAGCCCCCAGACGAATGGGTGGAGAGGAAAGCCCAGTCCGTGGAGGAAAAGGGGAAGGAATACTACCCTCTCATGGGGCCTTGGGGTGGGGAGGAGCTGCCACTCTTCGGGAGGCCGGTGCGCGATGTCGTTAGACAAGTATCCGGCTTTCCTCGGTTTTTTGACGTGTCCCTCCGTAACGGAGGAGACCATCCACTTGCCTCCCGCTCTGGACATGACTGGAGAAGGTTGAGGTGGGCAGTGCGGGCTTGGGCGTTGGAGCTCGAGTGCGCGGAAGATGGATAGGCAAAGGAGGAAGAAGGCATAGGTAAAAAGGTGGATCCTTATCCCTTTATATGGGCGGATGCGTCTAAGCGTCCCCACCAGCCTGGTAAAATTCACTTATCTCGCAAGCGCCGTGATAAATGGAACGGTTGGGTTACCCACGTCCGTATTGATGAGAATCCCGTAAATGAGGGGACATGATCTCTGCTTTGACAAGACGTGCCAAGGAAACCGCCTCGCGAAACGCGCTGAGGTGGGGGAGTAAAAACGATTCGAATAAAGACTGGGCCGTGGTGTGATGTCACGCTACGGAATACGTCAGCAGACCAGATTTGTGTAAATATTATTCTCCCTATGGCAATATGTGGAAACTTATTTTGCAGGGTCGGACACTGTCTTTTGTGTTCAAAATCTTCTATGAAGTACTTGGAGGAGGAACCCGTCTTGCAATGCCGAAGACAATCTGCGTGCCAGACTCGTCATCATTGAAGCCTGGTTCAGGGGCTACTGAGGGAGTCCTGGATTATGGGGTGTCCGGATGGCCGAACTATACCTTCCGCCGGACTCCTGGACTATGAAGATACAAGATTGAAGACTTCGTCCCGTGTCCGGCAGGGACTTTCCTTGGCGTGGAAGGCAAGCTTGGCGATGCGGATATTTAGATCTCCTACCATTGTAACCGACTTTGGTAACCCTAACCCTCTCCAGTGTCTATATAAACCAGAGGGTTCTAGTCCGTAGGACAACATACAACAATCATACCATAGGCTATCTTCTAGGGTTTAGCCTCCTTGATCTCGTGGTAGATCTACTCTTGTACTACCCATATCATCAATATTAATCAAGCAGGACGTAGGGTTTTACCTCCATCGAGAGGGCCCGAACCTGGGTAAAACTTCGTGTCCCTTGTCTCCTGTTACCATCCGCCTAGACGCACAGTTCGGGACCCCCTACCCGAGATCCGCCGGTTTTGACACCGACAGTGATGCTGTCTGATTGGTGTGAAATATACTTCTTATGCTAATCATGCAGGAAATACTTTAACCTCCTGAGTCGACCATAGATCGAGTCTTGTTCCAGTAACCCCCATACTTGTTTTGTACTACCACTTGTCCCTCCCATAGGTAGGGTACGGTTCAGTATATTGTCAACCCCTTTCCTAGCACACACCGTACAGAGAGGCCAAGGTGGAAGATACCGGCTGCATCCGGTAGGCATGCCACTTGGTCCGGGGGTATGGGTGTTTCTGGTTGGGACCGAGAGGGGGCACCCCTTAGAGCGCGCGATATAAATTTGATCCCATGCTAATCGAGGTTGTAGCCTCCCCACTTAGAGTTTCGCTTAATGGGTGTCGTGGGTGATTCTAGACACCGGTAAGTTAGGCTGGTGTGTGCGGTCATGTGTGTTTTCAATTAAAAGACCATGGACGGAATTAGTCCCGATGGACTAAAGGAATCCATTGCTCATGGGTAAAGAGTACACCCTCTACAGAGATTATATCTATTCGAATAGCCGTGTCCATGGTTAAGGACCACAGTCTAGGATGGGTCAAGTGTCGGTCTTAGTGTCGGTCTTCGAAGGAAAGAATGCTAAACCAAAACATGGATCCTGACTTGTGACACATGATGATTATGATTACTATTATTATGGACTAACCATTTACATTATTTGAATTATTGAGTATCCCTGGGACGGTTCTACCTCCTGGATATTCACTGTGATTACTCTCATATAAGCCCTTTATGTGGTGTCGCACAGACGCCCGACTGTGGCATGCATGTTATTCATTTACTCTCATATAAGCCCTTTATGTGGTGTCGCACAGACGCCCGACTGTGGCATGCTTGTTCTTTAAATCATTTATAAGCCCTTTTTGTGGTGTCACTCAGACGCCCGACTGAGGCATGTTTTATATGTTCATCCTTTCGAGGCGTCGCTTCAGACACCCAATCAGTGCATTCTATTTCTATTCCCTTACTGCCTATTCATGTTGTTTATGGATAACCTACTTGCATGCATCATGGACGGTCATTTCGTGATTAACATGTAATCATAGAATAGTTTCAGAGCATGACTATCATTTGTTATATTATACCTCTGTTCCTAATGTTTGCGAGTACATTCAAAGTACTCACCGGCTTGTCCCTGGCTATTGTCTTGGCCAGATTTCTTGCGTGGACAGGAGCATTGCGATGACAGCCCCGAAACCTAGGCAGTGATGAGGACAGTCTCGTGAAGATAGGAGTTATCTAGGTCAGTTGTTCCCGTGGGAAATGGAGTCCCATAGACGCTGATGAACCGCAAACCGCTTCCGCCATCAACCACTAGAAACCATTTGCTGTACTCATAGGCCGGAATGGTCTTGTGCTACATATTTTGTATTTTGCTTGGAGTTTCTATATCAAGTTGGTGTCTCATCAGCTAACAGTAATCCTGGGGCTGGTGAAATTAGTATCCCGAAAGGCAGGTCAACAAAGATTATCAGAGCCCACTGATGGAAGCATACGTAGATGAGCAGGGCAGAGCAAGCGAAGAAAAACAGGCCCCGACAAGTACTTTCCTACCGAGCCACCCGGGGCTGTCGGCAAGGGTACTGCCGCGAACGCTGAGCCTGCCAAAGAGCAATTGGCTCTGGCGGGGCGTCAGGCCCTGGCCGTAGAGACAGCCGCTCCCATGGCGGAAGATATGCCTTTGGTCCTTGGCGTCGAGCCTCAGGCTCCGGCATGGGCGCAGCATACCATCCAATTCCTCCAAACAAGGGAGCTTTCTGAGGAGCAGGAAGAAGCGGAGAGAGTAGCCCGTCGGTCTGCCCTGTACCAGTTTGTCGATGACGTCCTATACCGGAGAAGGCCGAACGGTGTGAAACTCAAGTGCATCCCCCAGGAGGAAGGACTGGAGCTGTTGGCAGAGATACATGGAGGCATATGTGGATCCCACATAGGGTCGAGGGCCCTTGCCGGGAAGGCGTTCCGGCAAGGTTTCTTCTGGCCCACCGCCGTCCAGGATGCGATGGCACTAGTCACCAAGTATGAAGCGTGCCAGTTCCATTCAAAGAAGCTTCATCAACCAGCTCAAGCCCTTCAAACAATCCCTCTCTCCTGGCCATTCTTGGTTTGGGGGCTCGATATATTGGGCCCTTTCCCCCGCGCTGTCAGGGGCTTTGAGTACTTGTACGTTACAATCGACAAGTTCACAAAGTGGCCAGAGGTGGAAGCAATGAGGAAGGTGACTGCTCAGTCAGCTGTCAAATTCTTCAAAGGACTGGTCTGCCGTTTTGGTGTGCCAAACAAAGTCATCACCGACAATGGCACGCAGTTCACAAGCCACACCTTCATGTAGTACATCCAAGACCTCGACAGCAAGGTCTGTTTTGCTTCCGTGGCACATCCAAGGAGCAACAGCCAAGCGGAGAGGGCAAATGCTGAAGTGCTGCGAGGCTTGAGAACGAAGACCTTTGACAAGCTGCACAAGACTGGAAGGCGCTAGATTGATGAGTTGCCGGCGGTTCTTTGGTCGATCAGGACAACGCCAAATCGAGCCACCGGCCAGACACCTTTTGCCCTGGTATACGGGGCAGAAGCAGTTCTCCCCACGGAACTCATACACGGGTCACCTCGAGTTCTCGATTATGATGAGCTTGAGCAAGAGCCGTTGCGCCAAGATGACGCGATGCTCCTTGAGGAAGATCGTCTTCGAGTGGCTGTGAGAGCGGCACGCTACCAGCAAGCCTTGCGTTGCTACCATAGCCGCAAGGTTCATGCCCGAAGCTTTGAGGAAGGTGACCTTGTTCTTCGGCGCGTTCAGTTGGCCAAGAATTCCAACAAGTTGACGCCAAAGTGGGAAGGCCCTTATCGGGTAATATGAGTCACCAGGCCTGGCGCAGTCCTGCTGGAGATTGAGGATGCCGTACCAGTGAGTAACTCCTGGAACATCGAGCATCTTCGTAAGTTTTACCCATAAGGCGCGGCTTGCCGGGCCTCCCGGCAAGCCACCTTTTGTACGAGCTTTGCCGACAAGGCATGTGACCCTCTGTACGAAGCCAGGCGCAGACCCTGAGAATAAATAAATGAAGCACTGGCGCCCTAAGTTACAGCATGCATGCTAGGTCGAGTCTCGTCCTTGGTTAGAGTTGATAGTGCTTAGCGGCGGCTAACCCCTAGCTTAGAAGTCGAGTGCGCGTCTTTCTGTTCTTCTCTGTCTTCTTTGGTTTGCAGGACACATGAATATCCTTGCCGAGCTGCTTTGGAAGAAAGGGGACGGACCGGCGCCCGGCCCCGGCAAGCCAAAATTGCTGGAGGCTACAAGAGCAAAGATCCACCCGCGGCAAGCCAAGGTTGCCGGGGGCTGCAGATTCATATAAGTTCTCTATCCCTTATCATGTGTTTCGTTATGGACGGAGGTATGTGAAACCTCGTTTTTATCCTTAGGCTACCGTGCTCCCCTCATTCCGGACCCTGGGACCGAGTTTGGTCATAGTCGCGGCAGCAAGGAAATGAAACGAGGAGCCTAAGCCCACCTCATCCCTGCCTCCGCCAAGGGTGTGAGAAAGGTCGAACGAAGTGTGGGGACGGCAAGGCCTGTTGCGGGCTGAGAAAACATTAATCTTAAAGGTACAATTCATACGAAATAAAAAACATGAACAAGGGGATTACAAGTTCTAAAGTTGACAAAGGCCCGCAGGGTTACAAGCAAAAAAAAGATAAGATGCCCATAATCCCTTTCGTGTCCCTCTCCTTAGGAGGCAGGTCAAGGAGGCGAAAAGGGCAAAAAGGGTGCCTAGGCGAGCTACGAGTAGCAGAAGACGCCGAGAGAACACCTCGGTGGCCGCCCCTGGGCAGGCCGGTGATGACGGTGCTGGGAAAGGAGCTGGAAGACGAGGCGGCAGGACCGGCGGCATGCGACGAAGGCGTCGGTGCCCGCGTACTCCGAGTTGATGGCCTTTCCGCCCGCCCTCTTCCTCTTCCGTAGCCTCCAGATGCCAGCCGCCCAAGGAGATGGCCCCGAGAAGTTGAAGGAGCTGGCCCCACCCCCGGCAAACCCCTGCCGGAGGAGAAGCCAGGTGCAGATGTTGCTGCTGCCGCACCCGCCCAGGCGTGGGGCGTCCGACGCCTCATCGGACTCGTCCCCGCTATCCGCCCCGCTGTCCTCCTCGTCACTTTCGCTCGAGGAAGAGCTTCCATCCTCAGAATCTCCATCAGAGGAGCTCTCCATGCATCACTTCAGGCGAGTCCCGAACTCTCTGAAGACCTTGACGGAGAGTAGGCCGTCCTCCATCAATTTGAAGTAGAGGACGAGCCCCGCCGTCAGGCTGTGGATGCGAGCGAACGTCTTCCACCCACGACGGAGGTACATGACTCGAGGAGCCGGGAAGTCGATGTCGACTCGCGTGCCCCCGTTCCCGCAACCCCTCATGTGTAATCTGAGGGATTGGGGCCGGTCACGCTCCATCTCCCGAGCAAACGGGGCAGGAAGGCAAAGATAGCGATGCAGAGGCCGGTGCAGCCTAATGAAGAACTCGCGAGGCTGGTCTCCGACATGGCCCTCCGTCGGGAAAGGCACCATGGGCGGGGGCGAAGCCGGCGCGCCGCCCTGCCCTCCTCTTCCCCGAGCACTGCGACCTCTGCGCCGGCCTCGCCCACGGCCTCAGCCCCTCCCTCTTCCCCTCGATGCCGTCTCTGCCACCATGGGCTCAGGAGGAGGAGGGACGCGTTGTCGAGCGGCCCTCGCCGCCACCGTCGAAGGACCAGGATTCCCTTTCTCCATGGCGAATGGAAGGAAGGAGCGGAAGCAAAGGGAGGTAGAAGATGGAAGAATGCGGGATGCCATCCCCTCCCCCTCTTTATAAAGGAACGGGGTAGGGACTCAGCTGCCCCGCTCGGCCAATCAAGACATGGGAGGCGCAGGGAACCAGGACTGACCCGCTGCCCCAACCAGCGACGACCCGGTTTCCCGCCTCCACCATTTGCCACCCCGAGCGCATGAAAGACGTGTGGCAGATGTGCAGAACTGAGGAGACAGGTGAGGCGACCACTCCCCACCCCGTGATCATGGGGAGTGGATGCCTTGAAGACCGCGCCCTGGCGCCATTCAGTAAATGAGCCGCGCCTTCACGCCTCCCTCCCTTTACGGGGAAGGCGCGAGCCGCCTCTTTTCTGCGATGTGACGCGTGCGTGTGAAAACCGCCCCACGCATGCCGCCCACGTCACGCACACCCCTCCACGCCGCACCGCGCGCGCAGGTCGTGGGAAGCACAACGCGCGAAAAGTCTTACCACGGTAAAAACCGCCCCGCCTGCCCGCGCACCGTTTTGGGCCTGACCCAACAATGTGTCGCGCTTATGTGTGGCCCAGGCCCGGGGGCTCCTGTCGTTGTATGAAACTAGGGGCATATTTTTGTACCCCTTTACCTGTGCACGGGCAGTCAGAGCCGCGCCCGCGACCACACCAAGCAGAGCGAGGGAGGTGAGCCAAGGTAAGACCGAAGCCCAAGATGGCCAGAGCAACGCCAAGACCAAGACCACAAAGAGCAGAGGGAGGAAGCAGGTTCCCCCAGCAAGACCCTTGCCGGGGCAGCCCGCCCCACGCCAACGGAGTGAGCCACCCTTGAGCCCACGATCCCCAACGCCATCATCCGCGTGGAGCCAGGGCTTGGGAAGGCACCTCCAATGTGGCATGCAGATCTTTGTGAAGACATATTCAAGGTCAGATGAGGATTAGAAGACGATGATCCTCGGCAAGATCCTTGCGGAGGAAGGCTACCAAGGCCCCCGGCAAGACCCTTGCCGAGGACGACAGCATGCTACGGCAAGACCCTTGCCGGGCCACCCGGCAAGGCCCTCGCCAAGCGCACCAGCAGGGCCACCGCCAGGCCCGAACCAGCCAGGTCTCCGCTGCCGTTCGCATGCAGCTACCGATCGAACCAGCAGGGCAGGCACCTGTGTGGCAACATGAAGCCCTTCTTGGAGGCTCCACCACCACGCCACCTCAGCTGCATCCTGCCTACATGGCACCGCATGCATCGCTGGCCAGGGCACGTGTCGAAGCTTGGAGGAGCAGCGACAGACGGGACGGGCCTCGCCCCCGTCCCCGATAAAGTGAAGGGACCCCTAAGCCTCGCATTAAATGCGCTTTGTCTTGTAATACAAGGGATAAACTCGCAACACTGTTGCCTTTCCACCTCTTGTGTGCCACTGTGGCAACCCCTTTTCCTTTAAAAGGAGTCCCGAGGCGACCAGGAGAAGGATTCGGCATTTTGGGAGCTCGTTACACCCTGTAGCTAGCTCAAGAACTCTGAATACATCCACCAAAGCAGGAGTAGGGTTTTACGCATCCTCGCGGCCCGAACCTGGATAAAGAACCGCGTGCTCTCTATTAGACCCGCTCTTCTCTCAACCCCGCGCCCCGCAACTGCAGTAGGGATTCTTGTGATCCCATAGGTGTCGTTTCCCATTGACAATCATAAGATCCAACTATAATTGCAAAGCTCACAATACATCAAGATCATACCACCTCAAGAACATGAGAGAGAGAGATCAAACACATAGCTATTGGTACATACCCTCAGCCCCGAGGGTGAACTACTCCCTCCTCGTCATGGAGAGCGCCGGGATGATGAAGATGGACACCAGTGAGGGATCCCCCCTCCAGCAGGGTGTAGGAACAGGGTCGAGATTGGTTTTTGGTGGCTACGGAGGCTTGCGGTGGCGAAACTTCCGATCTATTCTGTTGTCTAGAGGTTTCAACATTTATATGATTTTTTGGCGTAGGTCTCATGTCAGGGGGTCTCCGGGTTGTCCACGAGGCAGGGGCCCATGCCAAGGGGGGTGGGCGCGCCCCCCCACCCTCGTGGGCAGCCTGGGACTCTCCCGACCCAACTCTTTTACTCCGGGGGCTTCTTTTGGTCCAGAAAAAATCATAAAAAATTAGCACGTCAATTAGACTCCATTTGGTTTTCCTTTTCTGCAAAACTTAAAAACAAGGAAAAATAGAAACTGGCACTGGGCTCTAGGTTAATAGGTTAGTCCCAAAAATCATATAAAATAGCATATAAATGCATATAAACATCCTAGAAGGATAATATAATAGCATGAATACTTCATAAATTATAGATATGTTGGAGACGTATCAGTGACGTATATTGAGTTCAAAAGAATTTAGGGTTTGGCGTTCTTCTGTATATCACCGATGCAATGCGATCCGCCGAATCCAAATAGAAGAACATTTTTTTGCGGCAACAGTCGCGTGTCGCCAAGAACAACAGGAGTTGTGTTGCAGCCACCGTGTCAGATCAATCTGTATCAACGTGCGTGTGTGAGCCAGGGTCAAGCCCCAAGGCAATACTGCTACAACACTACTCCGCTATTACTGTTCGTATAAAGTGGTCTACCAAGTACTTGAGTACCGTCCATGTAAAAACTCAGATTTTGAAGAGGCAACCTATTCTGCTTCACGTGAGCATGCATGTTTGGGCAAGGACTGCAACTCCGGGTCGGACTGGCAGGTGAACAGGCCCAAATGCCAGCGCCATATGTCGACGACGACTTGTTGGAGAAAACAAGCATGAGATTCCTCAGTCGTGCATCGTTGCCGCACCAAGCTCGCCCCACCGCTCCTTTGCTCTGAGGCGACCTCATACTGTCGCGCTATCGAACCACCCTGGCTTCATTTTCCCTCTCACCAAAGTGGCCCCGTTTTTTGATGGTCGATGCTGCCCTTAGTTAATAACAAAATAGTTTGCATTTGCCCGCCTCTGCTGCCTCACGTGCGCCTTGGTGGTTTCCGTGCCGTCGCCGTCCTCCACACCGTGACCCGCCGGCCTTGCTCTCCACCTCTGCCGTACGTGGCTGCGGTCTTGAGCCGCCGGGTCCCTGTCCTCCGTGGTGATCCTCTATTCAAACCGCCAATGCTGAACCGCTGATTCGCCCTGCTCGTCAAGCCGACCACACCTGAGCTGCTCCTACTACGCCTCCAAGCTGTTGAGCCGCTGATGTGCCTTAAGCCGGCCTTTTTCTCCAGCTTCAAGCTGCCCTCTTTCCAGCGCCATCAGAGTTCATAAGTCCTGAGCAATAAATCATATGCATAAAGTGGAGTTCATTAGCTCAAGCCATCCTTGGAGATGACATCACTGAATTGCAAAAACATCTTGTGGTCACACCACCAACGAAGACTAACTGAAATGCAAGCGGGAGGAAGAGTTTGTTTTACACTGATCTATTTTGATGTTGAGGCTCAGAGGAAAACTGAAGTGCCATTGAGCTGCCCCTACTAGAGCGGTGGTTGAGCCGCCCTCACCTCCGACGTCACGATCCGCCGCAGTAGCCATGTTGAGCAGCTCATGTCATGTACGGAGTTGCACCGGCTCACGCACCTCCGTTTAAGCCGCCGGCACGCCGTCTTTGCAGAGAGAGTGCTTAAATGATAGTTGAAATCACTAAAGGCGGTCCATGACTGTTATATATGGATCATTTATTGTCAAGACGAATCAGGTGATATCCATCCAAGTTTGTTTTATTAAGAACATATTGTTTTTTGTCAAAGAACAGTTTAACTTTGCCTTGGTCTGCAATATAGTTTATGCAGGACAATTATTCATTGCAAGAGCGATGGTCGTGTCACGGATGTATAGCTCGTGCCACCATTATCATGCGCTATCATATGACCGTGCCATGATGCTCGACGAATATATGTGCAAACCGCCGTTTTTACGGCCCTATTTTCATCAACATGACGTGGTTGACTCGCCCGTCCCCGCGGCTTACCGCGCCTGCGATTGACTCGCCCGTCCGTGCTGACTCGCAGTGCTGCGGCCGGTTCATTTGTCTGCTCCTGCGGCCGACTCGGCCGTGATTGATTTCAGCTTCACATATCAGGTGAAATCCATCCAGTATATTTTTATAATATATTTTGCTTTCTTTAAAAGAGCAATTACTCTGGCTTGGAAATTCTCTAATGCAGGACAAGTTGTCTACTGCAAAGGGGACTGTCGATGTCAAAACCGGCAGATCTCGGGTAGGGGGTCCCGAACTGTGCGTCTAGGCCGGATGGTAACAGGAGACAAGGAACACGAAGTTTTACCCATGTTCGGGCCCTCTCGATGGAGGTAAAACCCTACTTCCTTCTTGATTAATATTGATGATATGGGTAGTACAAGAGTAGATCTACCACGAGATCAAGGAGGCTAAACCCTAGAAGCTAGCCTATGGTATGATTGTTGTATGATGAAGTTGTCTTACGGACTAGAACCCTCCGGTTTATATAGACACCGGATAGGGTTAGGGTTACACAAAGTCGGTTACAATGGTAGGAGATCTTGAATATCCGCATCGCCAAGCTTGCCTTCCACGCCAAGGAAAGTCCCATCCGGACACGGGACGAAGTCTTCAATCTTGTATCTTCATAGTCCAGGAGTCCGGCTGAAGGTATAGTCCGGCTACCCGGACACCCCCTAATCCAGGACTCCCTCAGTAGCCCCTGAACCAGGCTTCAATGACGACGAGTCTCGCGCGCAGATTGTCTTCAGCATTGCAAGGCGGGTTCCTCCTCCAAGTTCTTCATAAAAGATTGTAAACACCAAGAGTAGTGTCCGGCTCTGCAAAATAAGTTTCCACATATTGCCATAGAGAGAATAATATTAACACAAATCAAATCAGCTGACGTATTTCGTAGCGTGACATCACACTACGGCCAAGTCTTTTACTCGAATCGTTTTTACTTTTCCACCTCAGCGCGTTTTGCGAGGCGGTTTCCTTGGCACGTCTTGTCAAAGCAGAGATTGTGTCCCCTTTATTTACGGGATTCTCATCAATACGGTCGTGGGTAACCCAATCATGCCTGTTCAGCATGTTTTCTTGATTAAAGGTGAGTCCCAAACGGTCACGGGGAGGGCTCTTGGTATTCAACCTCTTATAAAGAGACCAAGGCCCTACTCCTTTTTTCCAACCTCAAACAAGTTTGCCCATCCCTCGAGTTCCAACACCCTAGGCTCCAGATTTCAGGCGCTTCGGACCATCGACAATGTCCGGTTCTGACCTTCAAGGCCGGTGGATGCCCTCCTCCGTCACGGAGGAGGACGTGCTAAAGTTGAGAGAAGCTAAGTTCTTGACCGGCGAAATTTCGCATAGGTTGCCTGCTCAAGGGCAGGCGTTTCCTAGTCCCCAGCCTGGTGAGAGTGTGGTGTTCATATCTCACTTCCTTCGGCGATTAGGCTTCCCAATGGATCCCTTTGTGAGGGGGTTGCTGTTCTATTATGGGCTGGAATTTCACGACTTAGCTCCGGAGTCCATCCTCCATATTTCCTCATTCATCGTCGTGTGTGAAGCGTTCTTCCGTGTTACCCCTCACTTCGGATTATGTCTCAAGACCTTTAAAGTGGAGCTGAAGATGGTCGAGGGACGGCACGCAGAGTGCAGAGGCGCTGTTATAAGTAAGAATGCTGATGCTCCCTGGCCCGAGGGCTTTTTTCAAGAGGAGCTCGGCTTATGGCAACGGGATTGGTTCTATATCACCGCTCCCAGGGGCACCAAATGGGTGGCGCCGCCTGCCTTTCGCTCGGGTCCCCCACAACAGCTAGGGTCATGGGTCAATAAGGGCCTAGACTGGGGGGCCATCTCAGGACGTGCCTTTGTTGCAGGGCCGAATCAGGGATCTCTTGGAAAGAGACCTCAACTTGGTCAAAGTGATGCAAGTTATGCTGATCCGCCGGACCTTGCCCGGCAAACGTCGCTCGCTCCGCTTGTGGGAGTTTAATCTGGAGGGACCGCGAGCTCTCCAACATTTTATGGGTGCAACGCCCGTGGAGATGTACAAATTGTTCTTCGTATCACAAGCAATGTGTCCGGATTTAACCGAGGATGCAGGTTTAAGCTGGAATCGCCCGAATACTCAAGTAAGTAACCTTGTTCCCGGACTTGCTATCCATATAATTGTCATGAACTCGCCCCTAAAAGAGCTATCCTTTTTAAATAGGAGTGGATAGCGAAAGCAAAGCTAATCAGGTGTCCAGCTCCCCTTCCTGAGACCAGGGCGGATCCCGTGCTTGACGGGATGTTGAAGATTGTGCCTCTGGAGAGAAGTGAGGGAGAGGACAAGGAAACTATGGCCTCCTCAAAGGAGGCTGTTTCGAAGGGAGGAACTGACAATTCCTCTTCTAAAGGGAAGAAGAGGGCCGCCTCTGACGACCCGGAGCCCATGGCCCTAAAGCGGGGTAAAAAATCCTCGTCAGAGGGTCCGATGCGGGGGGGTTCCTCGGCCGAACTACGCCCTCAGAGGAATCAGCCCTCCAGCGAGCCGTAAGTAGAGAAAGAATGTATATTTTGAGAGAAGGATCCTTGTTTTAAAGCTGAGAAGATTAACCGAAATTTTACCTTGTAGTTCGGACCTCAGCCCTTCTCAGCAGAGCTCGTCTTCGGGGGATCTTCTTCCGGAGATGATGGAGAGCGGAACGCCTCCCCCTGCCGTACCGCCTAGCGAGGCGGGCGAACCTGAGGTGTCGTTGCGGAGGGTTTCTCCGAATCCGGCAGGCACGGAAGATTACTATGCGGCCCCCCAAGGTTCTCCGCATCCGGCCTCCGAAAGAGGCCACAGGACAAGTCCGGCACCGTCTGGTGCCCGGCCGGAGGGGCTAAAGAATCTGCTGGGGTGAGCTTCTATCACAGAGGAGCACCACGCATTGATGGTCACGGTGATTGAAAGGATTTCATCCGCGGAAAGCGGATTGCACGAGGCCGTCAGGAGTTTACTGATGGGCTTTGAGGTACATTAGATAATGTACACTTTTGTCAGTTGCACATAAATAAGATGCGCCCTGTATAGATAGTAGCCCCTGAGACTTTGTGCGTCGTCAAGAAATGACGGCGCGTAGAGGATCATAATCCCAGGTCTAAGGTGTCGCCTTTGAATGTAGGTGGCGAGGTGTCCGGAATCGAGCCGAACTGATGATTTTGCCGAACTAAAGCGGCAACTGGACGTGGCAGATGCCGACATCGCGCTTGTCAACAAGCGGCTTGATGAGGCTCAAGGTATGTAATTCCTCGGGCGGCATCAGGTAAGAGGAGCTTCATGCAGTGTCTTACAATGTATGTGCTTGACGCAGATGGTGCGGCCGCCGTGGAGAGTCTTAGGGCAGAACTTGCCCGAGCTAAGGAACAAGCCAGGAAAAGCGATGCGGCTGCCGAGAAAGCCCTTGAAGAGCTGAGAGCCGAACAGGCTGCTCACTGCCGAAGCAAGGAGGAGATGGCCGAAATGGCCGTAAAATTAAAGAGCGCTGCAGACCATTGCAAACTTCTTGAGAAAGAAGACCGGGCGAGATAGACGGACTTAGAGAAGGCCGTTGCCGATGCCAAGGATGCTCGCTCTGCGATGAGAGCTGCGAAGGAGGAGCTGCGTCAGGCCGAACAGATTGCGGCTGGAAAGCCTTTTATGCTGCGGAGGAGGTTTTGTGACCCGAAGTTTGCTCCGTTGGACCGGATGTGGAGTGTGGAGGACACCTATCTGGATTTGGCAGCCAGTGCTGCTGATGCGACCGAACACTTTCGAGATCAAAAAGATCGCGAAGTGGAAAAGCTTTTCTGGTCGCAGTTCCACAATCGAGAGCGTCCGCTGGCAGTGGACGATCGTCTGGCTCAATGGGCCGAACTGAATAGGTTGTCCGGACTTGCCATGAAGTTCGTCATGGGTCATTTGTGGCCGGGGAGATCGGAGCCGAAGAGTTATTTTGGCTTGGTGCAGCAACTCCTTGATGCGGTGCCCCGTATCGATGCAATGAAGAGGTCAGCATGCATAGAGGGCGCACGGATGGCTCTTGCCCGTGTCAAGACATATTGGGCGGAGATGGAGACCACCGTTGTTGCGTCCCGAGATTCGGACAAAAGCCGAGTACCCTCCGAACCCTATTTTCAGGAACTCCTTGAAGGCGCTCGTGTAATAGAGACGCAGTGCTCGAAGGATGCTATGTTCTGATAGCATATGTAATTATAAAACAGTATTTTGATAAATTTTAGTAGGCTTTTATACTTGTGCCTTCAAGTATGGGGAACACCTCCTGTGCGGCCGTTTTTAATATATATATATATATATATATATATAATCTGAAAGATGGCAGTCGTTGGCTTCAGCCCCCACGCACATAGTGCGGGGTTGCTCGCAGAAGGCGCTTTTTCACACTTAATCCAACGTCTTGGTCCTACAAAGGAGGTGATGGCGCAGCGAGCCAGGCAACCGGACTATAGTGCTTTAACACTTTCACTTAGCCATAGGAGCTTGACAGTGGGACTCTTTAGATAGCCCTTGGTGGCGACTGCGCTCGCCCGAATTCGGGGCGTGTGTGTGCCTGGCCGGGAAACGGCCCTTCATTAATGCGGAGGAATCCTATAGATTCCGGAGAGTCATCGAGTGGTTGACCACAGGAGCCGCTATATCATGACAGTCGGTTTTCGGCTTTCTCTACTGAGGTGCTCGCCCGGCCGAACCGGGGCACAATCGCAGTAGTTCTCCTGGTGCTACCTTAGCCGATAGAGCGGAAAGTAAGGTGGCCGAACACAGGAGTTGGGAAACCCAACATTGACAAAAATCATGATTCGGAGCTGATGCATATAAGGCCAAACTCGCGATGCCGAACACTCCCTAAGGTATTCGGTCTTTATGAGAGCGGGTAAAGGAATGCTCTTAGTTATAAGCCCCTAGTGTCCAGGTACGCACAGGAATTCTAACGTGGCCACATGCCAAGACGCCAGCCTCCTCCTTGGTTATAGAACCAGGGGATGTGTAGCAACAAGAGACAGTAAAAAAGGTTTACGCAGGGTCTTAATCTGAAAAGAATCCTTGGAACGGGTCCCTACTGCACGTCTGCGCCTGTGTCTCCGTTGTGCCATATCCTGGACGGGCGCAGCATGATGTTCATCTGTGAAAGAGAGGAACTAAGTTGAAAAGAAAAATTGTATTAAATAAACAAAAATTCGTGTCGAACAACAATTTTATTAAGTAAACAAATATAAAGTAAAATATGTAAAATTGAGCTTTATTTTCTCTTATATATGTGGAGCCCCCAGGGCATGCCGGGCTCGTCTATCCGTGCCCGTGGTCTTAATGACCTGTTCGGATGTTCTGGCTGGTGAAGCCATTGTATTGTGGGGCTGTTAAAGCGTCCGCATAATCCTCCGCTCGGGGGAGGAGCGCTCAATGTTTCCCCTTCAAGGAGATGATGCCTCGTGGACCGGGCATTTTAAGCGTGAGAGATGCATAATGCGGTATTGCGTTAAAGTGGGCGAAAGCTTGGCGCCCTAGCAGTGCTTGATAGCGACTTGAGAATGGGACGATGTGGAAAGTTAGCCTTTCGCAGCGGAAGTTATCGGTAGAGCCGAATATAACTTCGAGCCGGATAAAACCCATGCAGTGGGTGTCCGGACCGCGCGCTACCCCTTGAAAGGAGGCCTTGCTGTGGCGGATTCTTGTTGGGTTTATCCCCATGTGACGGATTGTGTCCTGATATATCAGGTTTAGTCCGCTGCCGCCGTCCATTAGGACATTTGGAAACTGGAGCCCGCCAATTATTGGATCGAGTACCAAGGCAGTCTAGCCTGCGTTCCTGGTACTTCTTGAATAATCCAGATGATCGAAGATGATTGGTTTTGACAACCAGTGGCGGGACCCCTTTGGGATGGGTCGTGTGGCGCGTACCTTTATGGGCGCCGCACGTTTTGTTATATGAAGTAGGTTTACTATTTTTACTTCTTGTGGGAAATTCTTCTATTTCCTGGTGCGGGGTTCGTCCTCATCTTCACTTGGTGTGTCGAGCCCCTTGTGTTCGGTGTTGAGTCTGCCGGATTGTTTGAAAACCCAACAATCTCTGTGGGTATGGTTAGCAGGCCTCCCTGGAGTACTATGTATTTGACATATCCTGTCCGGGATTTTGTTTAGGTTGGATAAATCATCTCTGTTATCCTGGATGGGCGGATTTTCTGATTCTACCGTGAGCCTTTGAATCTGGTGTTGACTGCCGTGCTCTTTGGACTGTTTTCCTTAGTCCGGCGACGTTCCTTGTTGCGTCGCGGTTTTCCGTTTCCATCCCTTGTTTCGGATGTACTTGGGTCGCTGGTGCTACATCTTGCCAACCAGCTGTCCTCTCCTGCGCAAAAGCGGGTCATGAGGCTTGTTAATGCGGCCATTGTTCTTGGCTTTTCTTGGCCAAGGTGTCTGGCGAGCCACTCGTCTCGGACATTGTGCCTAAAAGCTGTTAGGGCTTCGGCGTTCGGACAGTCGACTATCTGATTCTTTTTAGTAAGAAATCTATTCCAGAACTACCGAGCTGACTCTCCGGGCTGCTGTGTTATGTGACTGAGGTCATCAGCATCCGGAGGACGGACATAAGTCCCTTGAAAATTTGCTCGGAAAGCATCCTCGAGCTCTTCCCATCTTCCAATTGTGTTTTCAGGAAGGCTTTTAAGCCAATGCCGGGCTGGTCCTTTAAGCTTTAGTGGTAAATATTTGATGGCGTGGAGATCATCTCCTCTAGCCATGTGTATGTGGAGGATGTAATCCTCTATCCAGACTCCAGGGTCTGTTGTTCCATCATATGCCTCTATGTTTACGGGTTTGAATCCCGCTGGAAATTCATAATCCAGGACCTCATCGGTGAAACATAGGGGATGTGCGGCGCCCCTGTATTTGGGTGTGCCGGATTCTGATAATGGTTTTATTGCATTGCTTACGAGAGCTTGCTTTCTTGGCCCATAAATGGACCTGGTTGGGCCATCTTTTTGATGCAAATCCATAAGTGGGTCACGTGCCGGCTTAACTGCGACGCCATTTGCCGCTTTATGCTGGCTATGGGGTCGTCTATCCGACCGTGTGGCCTTCTTACTTTTTGAGTGCGAGGGCTCTAAGGCCTCTTCGTCGAATTCAGGAAGTAGCTTTCGCTTCAGATAGCTTTTAGTTTGGCGACTATCGCCGTATTTGTCTGCGCTGTTGATTACTTTACTCCATCTGATCCTGAGTGCATCTTCTGCAGTCTTGAGCTTCTGCTTCTGTTTTTTCAGGCTGCGTGCGGTTGCAACGAGCCTCTTGTGGAGGTTCTTCTTCTCCGCGGGTTTATTCGGCGTAAGGTTGTCCGGAATGCCATTTTCGCCAGGGGAGGGATGCTCGGTTTCTTCATCCAGGCTGCCCTGTTAGGACGGTTGCTCTAGGGCATGCTCGTCGCCTGCTGGCTCATCCTACTCTATGGCTAGGTCTGTATCGAGGCGGGGCTCGGGTCGGTGTTTACGCCGACGCTTTGATTGTTTTTCGAGGGATTGATCCTTCGTTCTATCCCTGTTTTCCTCGTGGTCGCTACCTTTAGGGGTATCCACCATGTACACATCATGAGGTGAGGTGGCCGTCCAATGCCCTATAGGTGTTGGTTCATATGTGTCTCATGCATTTTCGTCCATACCGTCGATGTCTTCGGAGTCGAAGTTGAGCACGTTGTTTAAATTGTCGACAGTGGCTACCAAGTGGGTGGTGGGTGGGTGTCGGTGTACTAGAGTAGGGGTACCCTAGTATCCCGAACTTGTGCACGGGCAGTCGCAGCATCCCGCGGCGAGGCTTGCCGGGTGACTGCCAAGATCCTCCGTGGTTCCTTTGGAGCCATTCAAGGACAAAGTATCCAAGCCAAGGAGACAAGACCCCGGCAAGAGGAGCTTGCCGGGAAGGCCAACCAAGGCATCTCAAGGAACTTGCCGCGACACGCCATGCGTCCCAGCAAGGCCCGGTGAGCGCCAAGCTCCCGGACGCGACAAGACAACAACCGCGGCAAGGCGCTGGCCGCGGCAAGCCACCACTCTGTGCCCGCGCTCCAGCACATCCACCAACGTGTCGCTCTGGGACCCTTCCAGGCGTACGTGGCGGGAGGCTGTGCAGCCAGCGGTGAGCGGTGGCAAGCGGCGCTGACAAGATAGCCATCGTGGCGAGCGGTGGCGTCCCTGATGGTCCCTTTTGCACTATTTAGGCGACATAGACGGGCATTTAATGCCCTTGTCCCCTGTCGTCAGGGTTAGGTATGATACACTGTAGCAGGTAGTTGTACCAACCGCAACACCTTTCCATTTTTACCCTTGTCTACGTTGCCACCTGTCGGTGACCCCTTGAGCATATAAAAGGAGGCCCATGCGCAACGTAGAAAGGGAGGAAGAGAACACTCAGGCTCCGTCTCGTTAGCTGCTGGAGTGTACTATAGCACTCCGCGCTCCCGAGCAAGAACTCAATACAAACCACAAAGCAGGAGTAGGGTTTTACGCATCCGTGTGGCCCGAACCTGGGTAAACCACTCGTGTGCTTTGCCTCAATCCGCTCTTCGTGCGACCACCGCCCCCGCCGAACCGAAAGGGACTCGGTCCGCCGGTCCCATAGGTGCATGTGGATCAGACCCCCGGCATCTTTGGCCAAAGAACCACCGGCAGCTCCTCGATCCAGTTTCTTCCGCACTTGTGCAGCCTGTCGAAAGTCCTGGTCTTGAGCCCATGTAGCACTTCAGCATTTGCCCTCTCCGCTTGACCGTTGCTTCTCGGGTGAGCAACAGAAGTGAAGCAGACCTTGGCGCCAAGATCTTGGACGTACTGCATGAAGGTGCGGCTCGGGAATTGCGTACCGTTGTCGGTGATTATCTTGTTAGGGATCCCGAAGCGGCAAACAATCGACCTGAAGAACTTGACTGCTGACTATGCTGTCACCTTCCTCACTGCTTCCACTTCCGGCCACTTTGTGAACTTGTCGATTGCAACGTACAAGTACTCAAAGCCCCCGATTGCTCGGGGAAAGGGGCCGAGGATGTCGAGCCCCCAGACCGAAAATGGCCAGGATAAAGGGATCGTCTGGATAGCTTGAGCTGGTTGGTGTATCTGCCTGGAATGGAACTGGCACGCTTCACACTTGGTTACTTGTGCAGTTGCATCCTGGAGGGCTGTCGGCCAAAAGAAACCTTGCCGGAATGCTTTGCCGGCAAGTGCTCTTGCGCCAATGTGGTGACCACAAATGCCTCCATGTATCTCTGCCAACAGCTTTTGTCCGTCTTCCCGGTGAATACACTTCAATTTCACACCGTTGAGTCTTCTTCTGTACAGTGTCTTGTCGACAAACTGGTACATACTTGACTACCGGGCTACTCTTTCCGCTTCTTCTTGCTCTTCGGGAAGTTCTCCTGTCTGAAGGAAATGGACAATCCACTGTGCCCATGCTGGAGCTTGTGGCTCGACAACAAGGACTAAAGGCAAATCTGCGGCTGCGGGAACATCCGCTTCCACGGCGAGAATCTGCGGCTCTGCCGGAGCTTGACGTTCCCCGGCAAGCTTGCCGGAGCAAAACTTGCCGGGAGCTTCTGCTTCAACGGAACAAACCCTAGGGCTTGCCGGAGCAGATTGCTCCTCAGCGCTCTTGGCGTTGATCTTGGGGACCTTCTTGGCCAAAGGCAAATCTGCTGCTGCGGGAACATCCGCTTCTATGGTGAGAACCTGCGGCTCTGCCGGAGCTTGACGTTCCCCGGCAAGCTTGCCTGAGCAAAACTTGCCGGGAGCTTCTGCTTCAACGGAACAAACCCTAGGGCTTGCCAGAGCAGACTGCTCCTCAGCACTCTTGGCGTTGATCTTGGGGACCTTCTTGGCGGCGGCTTCGAGAAGCTCTGCCGGAAAATAGTCACCAGAAATCAACTTCCTCTTCTTGCTCTGTCCAGTTGATGGCGTTACAGATGGTTGAGTCAGCTTGAGCACAAAGATCCCTGGTTCCACAGGTAACTTAAGTGTGGCGCACTTTGATAGGCCATCGGCAATGGCGTTCTGAGCTCTTGGGACATGCTCCATCTGTAGGCCGTCAAAGTGCTCTTCTAGCTTTCTCACTTCGTCGATGTAGGCTTCCATCAACGGACTCTGATAGCTCTTGTTCACTTGGCGAACGACAAGCTGCGAGTCACCCCTGACAATGAGCTTCTTGATCCCAAGGTCTGCCGCGATCCTGAGACTGGCAAGCAAGCCTTCATACTCTGCAGTATTGTTTGTTGCTTGCTCCTTGGGAAAGTGCATCTGGACTACGTACTTGAGGTGCTCTCCGGTGGGTGCGACAAGCAGCACGCCAGCGCCAGCGCCTTGCAGCGAAAAGGCACCATCAAAGTACATCAGCCACTCTTTGCTTGCTTCCTCGACGGGGATGCTTGTTTCTGGAATTTCTTCATCTGGTGTTGTCGTGCATTCTGCTAAGAATTCTGCCAATGCTCTGCTTTGGATAGTTGAAGTACTCTCAAACTTGAGGCCAAAGCTTGACAGTTCCGGTGCCCACTCAACAATCCTGCCTGTCGCTTCTGGATTCTGTAGTATCCTCTTCAGCGGAAAACGAGTGACAACTGTGATCTCATGTGCTTGGAAGTAATGGCGCAGCTTTCTCGAGGCCATGAGAAGGCCGAAAAGCAATTTCTGCATGCCAGAGTACCTTGAACTAGCCCCCTGCAGAAGGGAACTGACAAAGTAAATTGGGCACTGTACCATTCTCTTCTGTATCTCCTCGCGCGTCTGCGTAGATCCATCCCTGTCGGGACCAGAGCTTGTCGGGGAAGCCCCCTGCTTGTCGCTGGATGCGCCTGCCGTGGTTGCTGGCTCGTCATCTGCCTCCCTCTCTGCCACTAACGCAGCACTAACCACTTGATTGGTTGCCGCTATATACAGCAGCAACTTCTCTTGTGGCTTAGGTGCGACAAGTGTTGGAGCGGAGGACAGGTATCTCTTCAAGTCTTGCAACGCAGCCTCCGCTTCCGGAGTCCATTTCATTGGACTTGCCTTTTTCAATATTTTGAAAAATGGCAGGGCGCGCTCAGCAGGCCTAGAGATAAACCTGCTGAGAGCAGCCACGCAACCGGCAAGTCTTTGTACATCCTTGACGCGCTTTGGTGCTTCAATCTGCTCAATGGCCTTGATCTTGTCGGGATTGGCTTCGATTCCCCGCTGAGACACGAAGAACCTGAGAAGCTTGCCGGAGGGGACTCCAAACACACACTTCTCGGGGTTGAGCTTGACGCTGATCTTGTGCAGATTTGCAAAGGTCTCGTCTAAATCTTGAATCAGAGTTGCCTTGTCCTTGCTCTTGACCACTATGTCATCCATGTAAGCTTCCACATTTTTGTGTATTTGTGGCTCAAGAGCGACATGGACTACCCTTGCAAATGTTGAACCAGCATTCTTTAAACCGAAAGGCATCCGTATGAAACAGTACGTGCCACATGGAGTAATGAATGCGGTCTTCTCCTCATCCTCTTCTGCCATGAAGATCTGATGGTATCCTGAGTATGCGTCAAGAAATGAAAGCAAGTCACATCCGGCCGTGGAGTCAACAATCTGGTCAATGCGCGGCAAAGGAAATGGGTCTTTGGGACAAGCTTTGTTAACATCGGTAAAGTCGATACAAAGTCTCCATTTCCCGTTCGCCTTGCGCACGACTACAGGATTGGCCAACCATGTAGGATGGAGCACTCCTCTGACAAGGCCTGCTGCTTCCAACTTCTTGATCTCTTCTGCGATGAATTCTTGGCGCTCCACTGCTTGCTTCCTGACCTTCTGCTTGACGGGCAGCGCATGAGGACAAACGGCAAGATGGTGCTCAATTACTTTCCTGGGAACACCGGGGATGTCAGACGGTTGCCACGCAAACACGTCGACGTTCGCCCGCAGGAAAGCAATGAGCGCGCTTTCCTATTTAGGGTCGAGAGTGGCACTGATGGTGAAGGTACCACCAGTGCCATCCTCCTTGGCGGACACCTTCTTGGTCTCTGGCGGAGCTGCCATTGTCTTCTTACACTTGCCGGTGGAGCTCGATGGTGCGTCCTCAATGGCAGCGCAGCACTCCGAAGAGGTGCGCTTTGGGCATCAGAACTCTTGCCGGACTTGGTCTTCTTCTTCCTCCCGGGAGCTTCAACGGCAGGTGATTTGCGATCTGTTGCGGCTGCCGCTTCCCAGTAGATCTTGTCGGCGCAGATAAGAGCATCCTTCTCGTCGCCAGGGACAGAGATGACGCTTATCGGGCCTGGCATCTTTAGCATGTTGTATGCATAGTGAGAGGCTGCCATGAACTTGGCGAGTGCTGGACGGCCGAGTATCCCATTGTAAGGCAATGGAAAATCGACAATGTCAAAAGTGACCCTCTCAGTCCTGAAGTTCACCTCGCTGCCAAATGTTACTGGCAACGTGACCTTCCCCTTCGGCTTGCTCCTTCCCGGGTTGATTCCTTGGAATGTGCCGGTCTCTTCAAGCTCGCTGTCAGGGATCTAGAGTTTCTGGAGTACAGCGGAGGAGATCAGGTTCAAGCCGGCCCCGCCGTCAACTAGCATCTTAGTGACCTTGAGGTTGCGAATAGTTGGTGAAACCAACATCGGCAAGCACCCGACCATAGTTGTGCGATCAGGGTGGTCCTCAATATCAAAGATGATAGGCGTGCTGGACCATTTCAGAGGCTTGCGTGACTCGACAGGTGGTTCCGCCGCATTGATTTCCCGCACCCACTGCTTGAGTTGGCGGTGCGAAGTATGCAGAGAAGCACCGCCGTCAACGCACAAGACCTCTGTGGCTTTCTGGAACTCCTGCTCACTGGTCTCGACATCATCCATGTCTTCGTCGTCGTCGTCATCTTCATCCTTGTCGCGGCCACGGGGAGGTCTGTCTCCTTGTCGCTGCTTGGCCTTGCCGCGGTGTCCTCCCCGGCCGGCGCGCTTCTTGCCGGATTCTCCAGCGCCTCCTTGGGCCCTCTCCTTGTCGCGTCGCTTGTATTCAGCCTTTTGCTGCTGGACAAGCTGCTCGACCTTCTTGCAGCTCTGGAGGTCATGGCCCTTGGTGCGGTGGATCTTGCAGTACTGCTTGTCGTTGCCGTCCTGCTTGTCGGCGACCGCCACAGCCTGGCAGTTGGTGCATGCGGCAATCTCCTTGCCGGAGCTACCAGCTTTGGCTTTCTTGGTGCCACCTTCGTTGCCAGACTGCTCAATGACTAGCACATCTTTGCCTTTCTTCTTCCTGTTGTTCCGCCGCCGGTTTTTCTTTGCCGGGGAAGCATCCTCGCTGTCAGATCCTCCTGCTCCTGTATTCTCTCCGGGGAGTTTCCTCCCTTCCTCAGCATGTGCACACTTGTCGGCCAGGGCATACAGCTCGCTGACGTCTCTGATATTGCACATCGCCATCTCCTCCCGCATCATGCGGTTACGCACGTTCTGATGGAACGCGCTAATGATCGCGGCAGGGTGGACATCTAGGATGTTGTGCTGTACACGGCTGAATCTCTGAATGTACTTGCGCAGGGGCTCTCCTTCCTTCTGGGCGAGCAAATGAAGGTCACTCTCTTGGCCATGGGGTTTGTGGCCGCCTATGAAGGCGCCGACAAACTGATGGCATAGGTCTGCTCAGGAGGATATGGAGTCGTCTGGCAAGTGCATGAGCCAGGATCTGACGTTGGGCTTGAGCACCAGCGGGAAGTAGTTGGCAAGGATCTTGTCGTCCCGCCCCCCGGCAGCCTGCACCGTGATGGTGTAGATGCTGAGGAACTCCGACGGATGCGACTTGCCGTCGTACTTCTCTGGTACGTCTGGCTTGAAATTCTTCGTGCTGGGCCACTGGACTTGCCGCAGCTCACGGGTAAACGCAGGGCAACCTACCGCGTATGGCAAGTCGCCTGGTTCCCCTGGCGCATGCATGTCGATAGAGGGCCCAGCGCGCTGGTCCGATTGATGTCGCACTTCTCTTCGGCGCTCGATGCGAGTACGAGCGTCTTCTTGCTGTCGTTCGTGAAGAACTTGGCGTTGATCGCGGCGAGCTCGTGGATCCAATGACGCGGTGGAGTCGCTGTCGAGGTGGATCCGGCGGGTCGGTGATCTTGGCCTTCGGGGCGGAGAGTGCACAGTGGTTGCACCCCCACCGGTCTTGTCGCCACCGGCTCGTGCCTGGCTGACTTGCCGCGGCTGCGGCGTGCTCGGCTGCCGTTGCGTGTCGCCGTTGGCGAAGCCGATGAGACTCTGAATGGTGGCCCTCCAGTCGTCGACCTTGTCTGCCGTTGGAGGGTAGTGCAGGAGCAGTTGAGCTCGCGCCAAAGCTTCTGCTGTAGTGGCGGGTGGCGGTGGCGAACGGTGCGAGGAGCGGGATATGCTCGGACTTCTAACTATGTTAGAAGGAGCAGTATCCCGTCGAGGCGACCGTGCCTCGCTCGTGCCAGCATGTTGGCGTGCATGCTGGTCTTGAGCACTCCGAGATCCACCAGCTCGATCTTGGTCCAGCAAATGCATGGTACCGTGAGTACCATGACGCTACCGGTCCCGCGCCTCCTGAGATGGGCGCGGTGCATGTACGGACGCCGAGGTCTTGGAGTGCGCCCGGTCATTGTGGGAGCCAGCTACGCCGCCGATGGGCTGCGCAGCCTTGTCCTTGGACTTGGCAGCACCGTGAGCTCCCTCGTCGACGCCCGTTCTTCTGCCGGCGTCTGCCCCATCCGCCGTTTGCTCCGGCGGTGGTGGGTTCGGCGCGGACGGAGCAGCCGCCTCCGAAGCCTTCTTCTTCGGTGGCATGTCGATGAAGATGATGAAGATCTAGCTCGTGTGAACGCCGGATCTAGTTCACACAACCTCGACGCCCCCTACCTGGCGCGCCAAAGAACCCGTAGCAAGCTGTATGAGCTAGATGAAGACCTACGGGTTCCACCTCCTTGATCTTCAGGCTGCTGTACGAGCTGCTCGCTACCAGCAAGCTTTGCGCCGCTACCATAGCCGCAAAGTTAACGCCAGGAGTATCGAGGAAGGCGACCTTGTTCTTCGGCGTGTTCAGTCTGCCAAGAATTCCAACAAGTTGACTCCGAAGTGGGAAGGCCCTTACCGGGTGAAACGAGTCACTAGGCCTGGCGCTGTCCGCCTTGAGACCGAAGATAGCATTCCGGTGAGCAATTCCTGGAACATTGAGCATCTTCGTAAGTTTTACCCGTAAGGCGCGGTTGCCGGAACCTGTTCCGGCAACCACCTTTTGTACAAGTCTTGCCGCTGTTGCATGTAATCCTTTGTACAAAGCCGGGCGCAGACCCCGTGCATAAGTAAAGCTCATGTGCTCCCCACATCTTGCCAATTTCATGCATTCTATTTTTTGCATATGTGATCTGACACTTTGTGCAGCACCCACTCCCCGGTAAGCAATAACGAGCCGTAAGGCTCCATATCTTTATTTTCTCTTCTTTCTTTTTTCTCAAGGAAAGGAAGGTTCCCTCGCCCACAAGTTTGCCGGGGGGGAAAGGAGAAGATAATAGTATGGACCAGGCGTCATTCAAGAAAGTTTCGCCTTACCGGGAAGCAAACAACAGAAAAGCTAAGTTGCCAAAGTTTGAGCAATCAGATTTTTTAAATTTTTAAGTTATCTCCCTTGAACGACCGCACTTTGTATGGAAAACCTGTGCGCGGAGGAACCAACTCGTAGCTAGTTGCGCCCTTACTTTCTTTCGAGTCCGCTCAACAACTTAAGTGAGCTGCGACTAGTTGCGACAAGGTTTCTTGTCGGTAGCGGCACCGCCAGCAGGCTGCTGACGTTCCGCACTGAGTGCTCGCGGCTAAGGTGCCTGCACCGGCAAGTTCCCTAAAAGCGTAGGGCAAAAACATACAAAGGGAGGAATCAAGTAAAGGGAATAACATTGCAATCATTACCCAGAATAGAGTTATATTACAAGGTAGCTTGTCGTGGCTCTAACAGATTGTTCTCATAACATGACCAGCAGCGACAAGAAAAGAAGAAAACGGGCGGTCTAGTCTACGCGATCGCCCTCAATCCTCTTGATCCCGCTCACCTTGTCCACAATGGGTGCGACAAGGGTCTTGAGCGCTTCCAGATCAGCATCCGGTGGCAGGGTCTTGAGGACGTTGGTGAGGTTGAGGCCCGGGTTGTGGAAGGCCACCTTCACCAACACCTTTTGAAGAGCTCCCGCGCAGATCTTGCGCGACTCGTCGGCCAGCTGCTTTGGGATCTTCTCTCGGAGTCGCTGGAGGGCCGTCGCCACGCCTTTGAAGAACAAGATGAGCTTGGCGCTGGGTTGGAGGTTCTCGTCGGAGGGATACCCGAGATCCTCCATCCCCAGCTGCGCCAGCTCCCTGTCAATGTCTACGGCAACATTCACGAGACCCTCCGTCCAGTGCTCCACATTCTCCCTAAAAGCATTCTGGGCAGCGGCAGCACTCGCCAGCAGCGCCTTGTCGGCCTTGATCTCCTCCTTCAAGGCCACCTCCTGCTCCCTGGCGCCGTCCAGCGTCTTGGTCAAAGTGGTCAGCTTCAACTCAAGATCTGCGTTGGAGTCCTTGGCGGCGCTAAGCTCTTTGCCCTTCTCGGCGAGACGAACCTGCAGCTCTGAGTTGCTGTGGGCGTCCTTCTCCCGCTCACGCTTGAGCGCGGCAAGCTCCTCACCGCTCGCCTCGAGATCGGCCTCCAGCTGCGCCGCCTTCGTCTCCAGCTCCTTCTTGGCGGCCTCGGCGGCTGCGGCAGCATCCTCTGCTTGCTTGAGGGCTCCGCCGAATGTTCGCTCGCGCGCGGCAAGCTCCTCCTTGTGGGCGTCAAGGTTGACCTTCCGCTGCACCAGCTCGCCCTCCCGCGCAGACAGCTTTTCAGCGGCAAGCCGCCGTTGCTCTTCGACTTCAGACTTCTCGAGGAGGAAGGCCTTCTGCTCCTCGACGAGTTGCTCCTGCTCCTCTGCCAGGGACCGGAGAGCTTCCTGGTTGAGACTTCGGAGCTCCTCCGCGCGCTTCTCGATGTCAGCTCCTGCCTTCGCGACAAGCGCCTCGCAGGATTCCAGCTTGGCTTGCCGCGCGCGGTAGAGCGACAACAGCTTCTGCAGCAGCCGCTCCTCCTTAGGCTCGCTGCTGCTGCTGCTCGGCACGTCAACCAGCGTCAGCCCAACGGAGGTGAGCACCTCTCTGTCGAAGCTCTCTCCTTCGACCGGCACCCTGGAGCTCGACGCCCAGGGAAGGTTGATGAAGACGCCATCGCCGACCTTCAAGTAGACGCCTGGCTGGGGCTCTTCAGAGCCTGACGCTGCGGTAGCGGCGGAGGGATCGGCGGTCGGTGTAGCGCCTGGTGCTCCTGCGGCCTCAGGGCCGTCAGTGCGATCGCCAGACCCCCCGCCTGCTTCTGCGGCGGCAGCTTTGGCGGCCTCTGCGCCGGTGGGATCGTTAGCACCGGCTGCTTCTTCGGTGGCAGCGGCGTCGTCGGCGGCAACCTCGGTCTCCATCGGGTCCGCAGCAGATGGGTCTGACGGCCGGAAAAGGGAGAAGAGTTAAGCAAATATCCAAAAGGAACATCAAAAGAAGAAGAACCCAAGGGAAGCTTTGAAGAGAAGATTACCTATACCAGGTTCTGCAGTCGTGGTCTCCGCCGCCGGAGGGCCGCTGGTGTTGTCCCTTGCCGGAGAACTCTCCCTTGGCATTTTGGGGGCGGCCTCCGGACGCTCCTGGTGGGGCTGCTCTGCTCCTACACAAACCAACAGTCAGATGTCAGCAAAGAAAGAGTATCCATGCGCGCCCAACAGCGGAAAGCAAACCATATACTTACGCTGGGGGCTGCTCTGGAGAACAGTTGCCGGGTCCGGGAAGGTTGTCTCGGACGCACCCCCTGCTGTCGCGGTGGGCTCGTCCTCGATGAAAATCACCGGGACCTTGGCTCTCTTCGCTGCTCTCTGGGCCAGAGTCCTGAAAAGGAATAAGTTCAGAGTAAAGCAAATGAGATAGAAGACAAAACAGCAAGAATTGAAGAACTGAAAGTACAACAAGAGAATCTTACTCTTCTTCTTCCTTGTCGGAGCTGAACGCGGAGAAGTCGAAGTCCGGCTCACGTCCGGCGCGAGGAGGCGGAGGAGTAGTTTCCCTTGGCCGCTTGGCGGGAACAGTGGCGGTGGTCTGAGACGACCCCGCTCCGGCTGCCGCCGCGGCGCGAGAAGCGGCAGGAGCAGAAGCGGTGGTCCGGGTGGACCCCGCTCCAGTTGCCGCAGCAGCGTGAGGTGCTCCTGCGGCAACAGTGCTTGCCGCGATGGAGCGCGTCGCGCTGCGCGGCGGCTGTTGACTCGCCTGCCGCCCCGCTACGTCCCCGGCCTTGCGGAGACGCCTTCTTGGTGGGGATGGAGGCTCTGCTTGCGGCGAGCTGCCTGAAGATGAGGAGGAAGAGGAGTTGATCTCCAGCGAGCCGCTCGTATCCTTGGCAGGCTCGCTCGACTCGACGTTATGCCCAGCAAGCTCTTTCTCGCCGACGCGCTCCTCTCGCTCGGCACGGCTTGCCGCCTCTGCTGCATTTGCCTCCTCCATGGTGAAACCAAATTCGCCCGCGGCTGCGGCTGCCGCCGCCTCTTCCAGCCTAGTGGCGATGCGTGTCATCTCCGCATCGGTGGTGTCGCGGGTGAGGCTATCCTTTTCGTCGGAGCGGACCGGCACTTCTACCAAGTCGTCAAAGATCTCCTGCATGACGTCGTCTGCAGGCTCTTGCCAAGTTGGGACAATTCCATGTGAATCGCACAGCGGCATCATTGCACGGATGCGGTCGAGCGCGGAGTTATTGCACAGCGGAACGACACCCCCCGGCAACCTGAACACTTCGGGATGTTGAGGGTCGTACTTGAACAGTTCCTGGAGCATCGCGTTAAGCTCCAGAACAGTGAAGTTGAAGTTGAGGCCCGGACGCAGCCTCATGATATCTGCCGCATTCTTGAATTCCCAGGCGGGTCTCTCCCGTTCCTGCAGGGGGGCGATGCGGTGACGAAGAAAATCTGCGCCAACAGCGCCTATAGTGAGCCCGGCAAGCCTGAGGCGTAGGATCCGGGTGACGGCAATCTTCAGCCTATCATCTTCCGGGGCCACGTCACTCCAATCGCTGTCGCGTGCTACTGGGGCTTGGCGCCGGGCGGTAAACGGCCGCGGGTTCCCCTTGACAATCCAGCACCAGTCTGCTCTCCATTCCTCCCACTTGCCGCGGAACTCTCCCTCCAGATAAGTGTCCTTCTTGCCGGCCCTCGAGATTCAGGCGATTCCGCCGGATAAAGGTTCTCCTCTCTCTACTCGGGGCATAAAGAAGTGGCGAAAAAGGGCTACATTGGGATGGACTCCGACAAAGTTTTCGCAGAGATGTGCGAAAACTGCCATGGTCAGAACGGCATTGGGGGTGAAATCAAGGAGGTGGAACCCATAGGTGTTCATGATATCGCAGAAAAACTCAGAGAAAGGCGGGCAGAGCCCGCAGTAGAAGAACAAGGCGAAGAAAGGATATCTGTTTGGAGCCATTTTCCAAGAGGCGGCTGGAAGTAACTTCGTGCGCGGATGCGCTCGCGTCTCCGTCGACCAGAAGAGGTAATAATTCTCCCTCAGCTCCCTCGCAGCGAGCTTGGGGGGGAAGATTGCCCGCTCCTTTCGCAGCGCCGCAAGCCGCTGCGCCTCGGTCGACTTCACAACCTTCCCCTTGTCGGCTCTCGGAGCCATGGCGGAAGTGGTGGAGGAGGTCGACGGCATTGGTGGTGCTGGTAGCGATGGGGGGCGGGGCACTGCTCTCTTTCAGCTTTGGAAAGACGAGGGGGCGGCGGAGATTTCCGAGATTGGAGTAGCAACCGGCGAATGGGCGAACTACCCCTGTTTCCCTTGCTTATAAAGGGGGAGGGGGCGGACGTTCCACATTTCCGAATAAAGAATCCACCCACGATCTCTCCCATGACGCCGCATTCAATGCATGTCGTTCGGGGAGGGCGCGGTGGATACGGGGAGAGATACGGCGTAACCCAGGCCGCGCGTGCCCGTGCCCTGTTTTGGGCCTGGCCCAACATCGCTCGGCACCGTGTATGGCCCAGGCCCGGGGGCTCCTGTCGGTGTACTAGAGTAGGGGTACCCTAGTATCCCGAACTTGTGCACGGGCAGTCGCAGCATCCCGCGGCGAGGCTTGCCGGGTGACCGCCAAGATCCTTCGTGGTTCCTTTGGAGCCATTCAAGGACAGAGTATCCAAGCCAAGGAGACAAGACCCCGGCAAGAGGAGCTTGCCGGGAAGGCCAACCAAAGCAAGGCGTTTGAGGAGACAAGACCCCAGCAAGAGGAGCTTGCCGGGAAGGCCAACCAAGGCATCTCAAGGAACTTGCCGCGACGCGCCACGCGTCCCGGCAAGGCCCGGTGAGCGCCAAGCTCCCGGACGCGACAAGACAACAACCGCAGCAAGGCTCTGGCCGCGGCAAGCAACCACTCTGTGCCCGCGCTCCAGCACATCCACCAACGTGTCGCTCTGGGACCCTTCCAGGCGTACGTGGTGGGAGGCTGTGCAGCCAGCGGTGAGCGGTGGCAAGCGGCGCTGACAAGATAGCCATCGTGGCGAGCGGTGGCGTCCCTGACGGTCCCTTTTGCACTATTTAGGCGACGCAGACGGGCATTTAATGCCCTTGTCCCCTGCCGTCAGGGTTAGGTATGATACACTGTAGCAGGTAGTTGTACCAACCGCAACACCTTTCCATTTTTACCGTTGTCTATGTTGCCACCTGTCGGTGACCCCTTGAGCATATAAAAGGAGGCCCATGCGCAACGTAGAAAGGGAGGAAGAGAACACTCAGGCTCGGTCTCGTTAGCTGCTGGAGTGTACTGTAGCACTCCATGCTCCCGAGCAAGAACTCAATACAAACCACAAAGCAGGAGTAGGGTTTTACACATCCGTGCGGCCCGAACCTGGGTAAACCGCTCGTGTGCTTCGCCTCGATCCGCTCTTCGTGCGACCGCCGCCCCCGTCGAACCGAAAGGGACTCGGTCCGCCGGTCCCATAGGTGCACGTGGATCAGACCCCCGGCAGTGGGCTTTGAATTTCTTCATCGGCCGTATCCCATCCTCGCTGACCGTAGTCTGGCCAAGGCTCTCCTGATAAAGAGAGAGACTTTAGAGAATCCAGGATGTCGCCGAAGGGCGAGTGCTGAAAGATGTCCGCGGCGGTGAACTCCATTATCGGCGCCCAATCGAATTCGATCGGCAGGGGCGCGGGGGGGTTCGGAGTCCGGAGAGGAATCCGGGTCCTCGGAGTCACGGGTCATGCAGAGTGCGGGGCTGGCGTTCGGCTCGATCGCCTTTGAGATTGCAGCCCCCGAGGTGACGTCCAACCGCTTATCCTCGATTGGCGCAATAGGCTCTGAATTAAGGGTCGGAACCGGTGCGTGTGCGGCCTCCATGGCACTGTTTGGTGGCAGAGCTAGATCATGCCCCTCGAGACAGTGCGGCGCGCTTGGCTGTGGCTCGAATCCGTCGAAGATCAATTCCCCGCGGATATCTGCCGTGTAGTTTAAGCTTCCAAACCTGACCTGATGGCCATGGGCGTAGCTTTCGATCTGCTCCAGGTGGCCAAGCGAATTGGCCCGCAGTGCGAAGCCGCCGAAGACGAAGATCAGTCCGGGGAGAAAAGTCTCATCCTGGATCGCATCGTTGTCGATGATCAAAGGAGCCATCGGGCCTAAAAGTGACGACACAGAGGAACTCTCAATGAAAGCACCAATGTCGGTGTCAAAACCGGCGGATCTCGGGTAGGGGGTCCCGAACTGTGCGTCTAGGCCGGATGGTAACAGGAGACAAGGGACACGAAGTTTTACCCAGGTTCGGGCCCTCTCGATGGAGGTAAAACCCTACTTCCTGCTTGATTAATATTGATGATATGGGTAGTACAAGAGTAGATCTACCATAAGATGAAGGAGGCTAAACCCTAGAAGCTAGCCTATGGTACGATTGTTGTATGATGAAGTTGTCCTACGGACTAGAACCCTCCGGTTTATATAGACACCAGATAGGGTTAGGGTTACACAAAGTCGGTTACAATGGTAGGAGATCTTGAATATCCGCATCGCCAAGCTTGCCTTCCACGCCAAGGAAAGTCCCATCCAGACACGGGACGAAGTCTTCAATCTTGTATCTTCATAGTACAGGAGTCCGACTGAAGGTATAGTCCGGCTACCCAGACACCCCCTAATCCAGGACTCCCTCAGGGACCATTATATCACTGAGCTATTGAATGACTCATGCCGGTTTATATCACATTCAAATACGGAGAATCTCAAGACAAATCCTCGAGTCGCCTTGAGACTCGGGAGCTACGATGACATGACTCAGTAAATGATTGCCAGTTTAAAGTAGATTCAAGAACTCCGGGTTATTGGAGGGAAAAATAACCTGATCCCGGAGGCTGCCATTATATTGATGCAAATTTAAAGGCCGTCAGAAAATTTTCGGCTCAAAATGAAGATTCTGGTTTAAAATCCAGTTCAAGGGAAATATGCCTCCCACAAAGCTTTGAAGCTATCAATATCCGGTTTGAAATTCCGGTTCAAAAAGAATTCATCTCTCACAAGTTCGAGTTCTCAAAAAAAATTAAAGGTTGCCAAAGAGAACTTGCTGCCATGATGCGCGGTTCAAACATAGGTATCCTGCCTTATTGGCTTGTCACTTCCTATGATCACTTGGTGGCTTCCTGCTCATTGAGCATAGCTGTGAATAGCCCTCTTGATCCGGCTTATACGCCACGCTTACGAATCACTTGGGGGCTTCCTACTCATTGAGCATAGTTGTGAATATCCCTCTTGATCCGGCTTCTACGCCATGCTTACAAAACACTTGGGGGCTTCCTGCTCAAACATAGGTGTATTCACCAAAGAAAACATAGCGTTACTACCCTCGCGACTGGCTTGGAACACCAGGTGTATTCACCAAAGTTTCTGGGTTATCTATTCAAACATAGGTGTATTCACCAAAGAGGACATAACCTTTTGGCGTGGAATGCCATGTGTATTCACCAAAACTTTCTGGGTTATCCTGCTTTGTAGAATCCGCCACTTCGCCCGGGTAATCCCGGAATGACCCGCCGAACTCTTGACGGTCAATCTTATATAGACCCTAAACTTGTCAACGTTAAAATGGCGGTCATGTGAGGCCTGGTTCACAAAGTGTAAAAGGTTAACTCGGTGGTTTGGCGGCCCATGAAAGCCTTGGAGATTTAGGCTTGGCGACCTATGAAAGCCTTGTTTTTCTTAATTTGACTCGTTCTCTTTTTCTGAGCATTTTTTGGATTCATATATTTACGCCATATTAACATATGGATTGAGACAATTCAGGCCATGTAGCCTTCATCTCTATGGCTCATATTTGAGAATATCTGGAGTTTATTAACCCGACCTAGTTATGGACTTTAAGTCGCGAGTATCATTTGGATTGCGCAATTGGGATTATGCGCTTATAAATTATTGGATTATTACCCTCACTGGATGTGGCGTTGTAAGCCGGCAATTTGAGCAAATTCCTCAAGGTATGTTTTTAAGTTATTAGATGAATATGCTAGGTTTGATAACCCGCCCTGGATTTGGACGTTAAGTCGCCAGTATATTTTGGATCACACTATTGAAATCATGCGCTTATAAATCATTGGATTATTGCCCTCGTTGGAATGTAAGCCAGCAGTATGAGCCAATTCTACAGGTATGTTTTCCTGGTTATATAAATATGCGAGTTTTGATAACCCGCTCTGGCTTTTGACATTAAGTCGTCAGTATGTTTAGGCTTGAATGGCCTTAATGCTAGTCTTTTCCATAATTGCATAGGACTATATTATGTCTGGGTTGTTACCCGCCATGGATTTTGACATTAAGTCGCTAGGGTATATGTTGTTTAAACTCTGTGTAGGATTTGCAGAGCTATGACTTACATAAATGATTAAGTTCAAGCCCATCATCAAAAATTGAAATTGGTGTTTCAAAAGGGTTATCAATTATTGATTTTCACAAAGGCTATAAGCCGCCGGGTTACAAAAATCACGGATTACAATGGATGCACATTGCCATCGGCCAAGAGCCACTGAGTATTTAAACTCCGGATTTATTTCTCAATCAATAAGGTATTCAAATCTTTAATAGCCAAACTTGGCTGGGTTGTCATGATGATATTGAATGATTGAGGTTTTCATACCGGATTATATTATTCAAATCTTAAATAGCCAACATGGCTAGGATTTTTACTATGGTTATAAATAACCAGTATTATGATTAAGGTTTTCAAGGTCGCTTCAGCGAAATGGCTATTATTTATCAATGGCTATGATTTATTCTACAATGGAAGGAATAGTCCCGAGTCGCTGCAGGCTTACGACCCGGTGCTTGGGGGCTACATTATTCAAGTTGAGATTACATCAAATATGCAAGTCTCATGTCACTGCCAGCATGCACCATGGCACTTGGGGGCTAATGCAAAGTCATTTTTTTGCTCATTTTATTGAAGACTCGACTCATCACATTGTAATGAGCCGGCCCTTGGGGCTACCAATTGCTCCTGTCAAAAATTCAAAGTACACAAGCTTTAATCCATTATATTGAAGGGTCCATTGCTAAGTTGGTAGAGCACAAGACTCTTAACCTTGTGGACGTGGGTTCAAGCCCCATGGTGGGGGTTACATCATATGATGTTATTTTCAATGAAGTATATATAAAGTCCCACCTCAGTATTATCTTACTAAGCCGGCACTTGGGGGCTACACGCCGCTGCTCAGGTCTACATGATCATATCTACAAAGTCCCTGCTCATTATTGCATAATGACCCGGCCCTTGGGGGCTACACTGGTTGAAGTTTTTATGAGCAAAAGGAAATTACAAGTCCCAGGTTGCTGCAAGCACAACAACCCAACACTTGGGGGCTACATATGTGGAATATTCAGTTTTGACTAGTGACTGAGATGAACAACTTTGATTTCTTCAAGGTTGCAACATTTATATTGAAGCAAGTCTTAAGATGTTACTACACTCCCTTCTTAAGACTTGGGGGCTATAAGTGATATGCATATAAGAGAGGTACATTTTCAAGCTTGATGTTAGCAACAATTATGACCTGGTGCCATCAATATTTACAAACCGGCAATTTTGGCAATGATAAACCGGCAAGTTCTACATCTTCAAGCCGGCTGAAAATCAGATGAGTATATCTTGAGCCCAAGATTGTTATTAAGCCGGAACTTTGGAAACTGACTCAAATGAATTATTTCTTATAATATTTCTCTACAAGAGACCAATGTTAGCAAATTTATTATGAAGCTGGCCTATTGACCCGGATTTTTTAGAAGAAGTGCCCAGATTTTTTGCATTGGCAAAGTTTGAACATATCTGCTAAAGGAGATTTGTTATGAAATCTTGGACACACATGCAGGAGGAAAAAACAAGGACTTAAGGATGATCAGGTGCTGGCTCAGCAGAAATTTTAACCCGGAGCACATCCTATCAAATTTGTTCTTGTGTTTATGTTGCAGGATTTGTTTAACATGGATAAATCCAAATTAAACTGGGGGCTAATGTCGGGGATATACCCCGCGGTATTGACTCGGATAGGACTTGGCGTTTCATTGGTAACCCACCGGAGGATTGGTGATTCATGAGTCTGGTGGCTCACTACTCTAACGACTCACGAGCCTGACGACTCATTGATGGCCCTGACGGTGGGTCGGATAGAGGACTAGGCCCACAGCCTAGAAGGCCGGCTCATGTCATGGTGGACCGTCTTAAGAGGAAAGGAATAAGGAATATTCTCCTACGAAGGAAGCAAGACTAGGACCCCACTTGTAATAGAGTAATCCTAATCCTACTAGGACTAGTCATGTAACCCGCCCCTTCAACTTATATAAGGAGGGGCAGGGCACCCCAAGAGGGGAGAGAAATAATCTTGAAGGCTAGACACAACTAGAGGAGAGCCTGTTTATGCGGCAACTCCCTCATGAGCATAATGAGACCTAGCCACAAACAACATGTAGGGCTATTACCGGATGATGTTTCCCGGGGCCCGAAGCTGTCTAAATCCTTGTCTTCTGTGTTGATCCGTCTTGCGTCTCTCATCATGATCAACCCCTCTCAAGCTACCACATAGATGCGTTGGCCTCACGACTAAGTCCTCACACTAGGACATCTACCATGACAAATCCATGACAGAGTGGTTTTACATGGTTGATGTCCCGCTACCGGAACCAGTCCGACGTGGGCTTCCCGAATTCTCTAGCGCTCCTTTGAAGAAAAGCCTTAACTGGCGTCCCCGGAGTCGCCGGGAGGAGGATAGTGCGGAAGTAACAATATTCGTTGTCAAGGTCAAGCTCTTAGTCCACGACAAACTTACAATGGCCGAGGTCATGGCCATCATGATGAGAAGGTGCTTCCAACCCCTACAGTCCTGGGTAACTCCCTTATGGTTTTACAACGGGGAGGATGACGCATCACGAGGCAGTTGTAAAGGTCCGGCTACTGCAGCCGAACTCGCCAAAATTCTTGCTGATCTATACAAGGGCGAAAAAGATGACTTCCTCCTTTTAAACTGTCGAGAGAGTTACTCCATGTACTATCCCGTCAAATGGGTAAGATTTCTGATCACCAGTATGGTTTTTGCCACCATACTGACCTGCTTACGAGTTTGATCTTTTATTATCATGGATAAGTCATGGAGGCAGATGACCGAGGACGTTTACTATCCGGCCCCGCAACCAGAGAACTATATCCGTGAAGAAGATCCCTATTTCCGCGAGGATCCAGAGATATATATTGAGTTTGATGATGGGGTATTTTATCAGGCGAGCCTTGATGGTTCAGAGGTGGCAATTATAGCCGACTACCCCCGTCCCTACCCGCCCTACTCCATCATAAGCTTTTAAAGATTCCCTTTATAGAGAAAACCCAGCACACTATAATATCCCTTATACTTAAAATGCATTTTGTAGGTCGGTGTGCCGCAAGCCGTACTCCTTTAAGGGCGGCGCAGGCGCAGGATAGCCGTTTGAAATGGAAGAAGACCAGAAGCAATACGGAACTCCCACAGTCTTCAAAGAGGTAAAACCCACAAAGTACATACCTACGCGTGGGTTAGGAATACTAAGATTCCCTCCTCCCGTGATCCAGGAGGAGTATGTGTCAGACGGTGGGAAAGTGCCCTACAAGCAGTATGGCAGCCAATATGGCGCCGAATTCGTCAACTAGGACAAAGGCAGACGCAGTGCCAATGCCACCACCTTAAGAGGATTCGGATGACGTGTCTGTTACAAATTCAGAGGTGAAAGCGTAATGAACCATCGCCATCTGAAAGAAGCCCTGCATGCTCTAGCCTTTTCCGAACAGGAGTTCGCATCACTTAATATGACGCCTATATTCGGGCTGCTCGTGATGGACTGGTTGGAGTTACCAAGTTGTTCTCCAAAAATATCCAGCTAAATTTGTTCATTTTGGATATACATATACCAGTAGCCCCCGAGACTTGAAGCGGTGAAACTAACCGTTTTAAGGATCAATATATCCTGCAAACGCTTAAAGAGAAGAATGCTTCACTGTCCCAGGAGCTAGAAGCAAGCTAAACACAACTTGAAGCCGCGGCTGCCGAACAGGTGGAGACAAAAAAGGCGTTGCGAAAAGAAAAATGCAAGGTTGGAAAAGACCAACAAACTGAAGAAATAGACGGCTTAGAGGCTCAACTATTGGCCGCTCAAAAAGAGAATGAAAGGCTGAAGCACGGCATGTTCAGTATGTCTTTATTTGAAATCATCATATGAGCATGTGTATAGCCCATAATGCAGGATAACTTAGCTTTCTGGCTGCAGGTCTAATAACTGGTTGGCCAGGTGAAGAAATATCCGGACATCAGGGTGATGTGCTGAAAGAGCTGACTATGGTGCATGAGTGGGCCTAGAAAGCTATGAGGAATATGATCAAGGCTCTATGGTTGCGGCACTCATCCGGAAAGCATGGAGGGCTTGGCAGACCTGTTTAAAGGTGTTGGGCGCCGCTTTGAGCTGTGGATGACGTCAGTCTGCCGTGAAGGCGCACGAGAAGCCTGGGCCATGGTGAAGACACGCTTCACCAAGCTTGATCTGAACCATATGGCCCGAGTCAGAACAAGAGGGTTGGATGGAAAAGAGATTCCGGTTAACTTGGTATATGACCAAGTAGCAGTTGCTGCCAAATATTCTTAGCAGGACCGCAAATTAGATAGCATGTTAGATGGCGTAGAGGAGGAAGAGACATCCAATGCGTTGTAATAGAGTACTTTATCGGTTCCTCTTATCATCCGAACATACCAAAATTTTGTCATCGCGGGCCATCGGCTTTTACCTCCAAACCGTAAAGCTGGGGTGCTTCCGGATACTATAGTAAAATGTGGAAAACATTATTTATGTCCGGAAACTAGGCACTCTGGTCATAGTGCTCAAACAGACAAAATGGTGTTCAGGAAAATATGTTATATTACTTTATACGGTAAGAAACATCTTCCAAGGAAAATAGTTCCGTTAATGGTTCCTTTCCTTGGGTCAGCGGGTTTGATTACGCCAGCCTAGGCTTCGGTTCGAATTATGGGGAGCCTATCCCATATGATGAAAATAGTTGCAAAAATACGATTAATTCATCGTTTACTCTGCCGACCAATCATTCCCTTAAGAACGCTAGCTTTCGGCTTCACCCAGTCTGAGGTATAGTTCTGGATTACCCGGTTGTAACAATCACAGAGGTGCTCCCTTTATGCCCTAGCCAAACAATCGGGAACGTAGGGATACACACAGGAGCGAAGCAACCCAGCTTGGCAAAAACTTAAGTCATAGAGGTGCATATAATGGCAAAGGAGTACATGAATCAGACAACATAGCCAACAAGGGCTCGCAACTGTTAATATTAGGCTTCACTAGAGAAGCCCCCAGTCTTTTTTGAGGGTGCGAACATTTAATGATGTGCACCCTGTTCGGAAGAACCGAATACAGTACGGGCAAATTATAAAAAAAACTAAGAAAAGAAAATAAGAAACAAATAAAAAAGAGAAAAGAGATGAGAAGTACATGGCCGAGTTTTATGCGTAGAATCTTCAGAGTCGGGTGGCATTCCATGGGTTTGGCTTGAGGCGGTTATCGGACACATTGCGCAGGCGATAGGCTCCTCCTGTGAGAACTTCATCGATAATGAAAGGGCCCTCCCATTTTGGTTTGCGCTTGTCCTTCTTTTTCTCTGGGAGGCGCAGAACAAGTTCGCCGACGTTGTAAGTCTTGGCCCGCACTTCCCTACTTTGATATTGCCGAGCCTGTTGCTGATAGAATGTGGAACGAGCCCGTGCTACATGGTGCTCCTCTTCAAGGCCGTCCAAGTCATCCTGCCGATCAAGTTCGGCTTCTCTTTCTTCGTACATGCGCACTCGAGGTGAGTCATGAATAATGTCGCAGGGGAAGACTGCCTCTGCGCCGTACACCATGAAGAAAGGTGTGTATCCGGTCGTGCGATTAGGCGTGGTCCGCAGCCACCACAGTACGGAATCGAGTTCCTCAACCCAGTGCTTGTCTGATAGTTGCATGGATCGCACTAGTCTGGGCTTGATGCCCCTCATTATCAAGCCATTAGCTCGTTCGACCTGACCGTTTGTTTGAGGGTGATATACGGAGGCATAATCGAGCTTAATACCCAAATTAGTGCACCAAGTTTTCACCTCATCGGCCGTAAAGTTAGAGCCATTATCAGTAATAATAATGGGTGGGACACCATAATGGTGTACGACACCGGATATAAAGTCGATCACTGGTCTGGCCTTAGCCGTTTTGACTGGTTTGGCCTCTATCCACTTAGTGAACTTGTCGACCATAACCAGCAAATATTTCTTCTTATGGCTTCGCCCTCTAAGGGGTCTGACCATATCTACCCAGACCGTGAAAGGCCAAGCAATGGGGATTGTTTGTAGGTCAGTGGGCGGCATATGGCTTTGATTAGCAAAAATCTGGCATCCAATGCAGCGCTGTACAAGGTCCTGTGCATCCGCTCGGGCCGTGGTCCAAAAGAAACATGTACGGAAGGCCTTACTTACAAGGGCCCGAGCTGCGGCATGATGGCCGCCAAGGCCAGCGGGTATTTCAGCCAAGAGCTGTCGTCCCTCTTCTTCAAAGATACATCTTTGAAGGACTCCGATAGTACTTTTCTTGTAGAGTTCTCCTTCATGAATTTTGTAGGCTTTCGAGCGTCGAACAATATGACGTGCCTCGTTCTGGTCATCGGGAAGCTCTTGCCTATTAAGGTAGGCCAGGAAAGGTTCTGTCCATGGAGCAATGACTGCCATAATAACGTAGGCGGAAGGGGGTTACTTCAGTACACAAACCTCCGATGATATCGGAATTGTGTTCGGCTTCTAATGGTATGTTTGGCGCCATACTAGGATGTCCGCTCTCGTCCTGCCATACCACGGATTGCTTGAAGAGCCTTTCCACAAAGGTATTTGGCGGGACGGGGTCGCGTTTGGCGCCCATTCGAGCAAGGACGTCAACTGCCTGGTTACTTTCCCTTGCCACTTGGTGGAACTCGAATCCTTCAAACTGAGCTGATATGTTGATTACGGCGTTTCCGTATGCGGCCATCTTTTGGTCCTTCGCATCGAATTCTCTGTTTACCTGGGATATTGCAAGGTTTGAATCCCTGCGCACCTCTAGGCATTGTATGCCCATGGAAGAAGCCATGCGGAGGCCGTGTAACAATGCTTCGTATTCGGCCGCATTATTGGAGTCCGTATACATGATTTGTAGTACGTAGCGTACTGTATCCCTGGTGGGGGATGTGAGGACAATGCCAGCCCCCAGCCCGGCCAACATCTTAGAGCCGTCAAAGTGCATTATCCAGTTGGAGTATGCACTGTATTCTTTGGGTTGTTCGGCCTCCATCCACTCGATGATGAAATCGGCCAGCACCTGAGATTTAATAGCTCGGTGTGGCTTGTATGTTATTTCAAATGGTAGGAGCTCAATCGCCCACTTGGCTATACGTCCTGTGGCGTCCCGATTATTTATGATGTTGTTAAGTGGAACTTCAGAGAGCACTATAATCGAACACTCTTGAAAGTAGTGTCGTAACTTCCGGGATGCCATGAAGACTGTGTATGCTATCTTCTGATAGTGCGGTATCAAGACTTGCATGGTGTGAGAACTGTTGACACATAGTAAACTGGTTTTTGAAGTGGGAACTTGTATCCATCTTCCTTTCGTTCGATGATGAGTACTGCGCTTACCAACTGGTGGGTTGCGGCTATGTAGGGCAACATGGGCTCGCCCATGCTTGGCGCGGCAAGGATTGGGTTACTTGCTTGGCGCGGCAAGGATTGGGTTACACACTTAAGGTTCGATGACGCTAGGGTTATAAAGGAAGCTTGTATGTGGTTACCGAATGTTGTTCGGAGTCCCGGATGAGATCTCGGACATCACGAGGAGTTCCGGAATGGTCCGGAGGTAAAGATTTATATATAGGAAGTTCTATTTCGGCCATCGGGACAAGTTTCGGGGTCATCGGTATTGTACCGGGACCACCGGAAGGGTCCCGGGGGCCCACCGGGTGGGGCCACCTGCCCCGGGGGCCACATGGGCTGTAGGGGGTGCGCCTTGGCCTACATGGGCCAAGGGCACCAGCCCCTAGAGGCCCATGCACCAAGATATAGGAAAAAGGGGAGAGTCCTAAAGGGGGAAGGCACCTCTGAGGTGCCTTGGGGAGGATGGAGTCCTCCCCCCCTCTTAGCCGCACCCCTTCCTTGGAGGAAGGGGCAAGGCTGCGCCTCCCCCCTCTCCCCTGCCCCTATATATAGTGGAGGGGAGGGAGGGCATCCATACCTGAGCCCTTGGCGCCTCCCTCCCTCCCGTGACACCTCCTCCTCTCCCGTAGGTGCTTGGCGAAGCCCTGCAGGATTGCCACGCTCCTCCATCACCACCACGCCGTTGTGCTGCTGCTGGATGGAGTCTTCCTCAACCTCTCCCTCTCTCCTTGCTGGATCAAGGCGTGGGAGACATCGTCGAGCTGTACGTTTGTTGAACGCGGAGGTGCCGTCCGTTCGGCACTAGGATCATCGGTGATCTGAATCACGACGAGTACGACTCCATCAACCCCGTTCACTTGAATGCTTCCGCTTAGCGATCTACAAGGGTATGTAGATGCACTCTCCTTTCTACTCGTTGCTGGTCTCTCCATAGATAGATCTTGGTGATACGTAGGAAAATTTTTGAATTTCTGCTACGTTACCTAACAGTGGCATCATGAGCTAGGTCTATTGCGTAGATTCTTTGCACGAGTAGAACACAAAGTAGTTGTGGGCGTCGATATTGTTCAATATGCTTGCCGTTACTAGTCTTATCTTGATTCGGCGGCATCGTGGGATGAAGCGGCCCGGACCAACCTTACACGTACGCTTACGTGAGACCGTTTCCACCGACAAACATGCACTAGTTGCATAAGGTGGCTGGCGGGTGTCTGTCTCTCCCACTTTAGTCGGATCGGATTCGATGAAAAGGGTCCTTATGAAGGGTAAATAGCAATTGGCATATCACGTTGTGGTTCATGCGTAGGTAAGAAACGTTCTTGCTAGAAACCCATAGCAGCCACGTAAAACATGCAAGCAACAATTAGAGGACGTCTAACTTGTTTTTGCAGGGTATGCTATGTGATGTGATATGGCCAAAAAGGATGTGATGAATGATATATGTGATGTATGAGATTGATCATGTTCTTGTAATAGGAATCACGACTTGCATGTCGATGAGTATGACAACCGGCAGGAGCCATAGGAGTTGTCTTTATTTATTTGTGACCTGCGTGTCAACTTAAACGTCATGTAATTACTTTACTTTATTGCTAACCGTTAGCCATAGTAGTAGAAGTAATAGTTGGCGAGGCAACTTCATGAAGACACGATGATGGAGATCATGATGATGGAGATCATGGTGTCATGCCGGTGACGATGATGATCATGGAGCCCCGAAGATGGAGATCAAAAGGAGCAAAGTGATGATGGCCATATCATGTCACTATTTGATTGCATGTGATGTTTATCATGTTTATACATCTTATTTGCTTAGAACAACGGTAGTAAATAAGATGATCCCTTACAACAATTTCAAGAAGTGTTCTCCCCTAACTGTGCACCGTTGCGACAGTTCGCTATTTCAAAACATCACGTGATGATCGGGTGTTTTATTCAGACGTTCAAATACAACGGGTGTTGACGAGCCTAGCATGTACAGACATGGCCTCGGAACACACGCGAAACACTTAGGGTTAACTTGACGAGCCTAGCATGTACAGACATGGCCTCGGAACACGGAGACCGAAAGGTCGAACATGAGTCGTATAGAAGATACGATCAACATGAAGATGTTCACCGATGATGACTAGTCCGTCTCACGTGATGATCGGACACGACCTAGTTTGACTCGGATCATGTAATCACTTAGATGACTAGACGGATGTCTATCTGAGTGGGAGTTCATAAGATGAACTTAATTATCCTGAACATAGTCAAAAGGTTTTTGCAAATTATGTCGTAGCTCACGCTATAGTTCTACTGTTTAGATATGTTCCTAGAGAAAAATTAGTTGAAAGTTGATAGTAGCAATTATGCGGACTAGGTCCGTAAACTGAGGATTGTCCTCATTGCTTCATAGAAGGCTTATGTCCTTAATGCACCGCTCAGTGTGCTGAACCTCGAACGTTGTCTGTGGTTGTTGCGAACATCTGACATACACGTTTTGATAACTACGTGATAGTTTAGTTAAACGGTTTAGGGTTGAGGCACCAAAGACGTTTTTGAAACATCGTGAAACATGTGAGATGTTTTGAGGGCTGAAATTGGGATTTCAGGCTCGTGCCCATGTCAAGAGGTATAAGACCTCCGATGACTTTCTTAACCTGCAAACTAAGGAGAAAAGCTCAATTGTTGAGCTTGTGCTCAGATTGTCTGAGTACAACAATCATTTGAATCGAGTGGGAGTTGATCTTCCAGATAAGACAGTGATGGTTCTCCAAAGTCATTGCCACCAAGTTGTTAGAGCTTCGTGATGAACTATAACATATCAAGGATAGATATGATGATCCTTGAGGTATTTGCGATGTTTGACACCGCGAAAGTAGAAATCAAGAAGGAGCATCAATTGTTGATGGTTGGTGAAACCACTAGTTTCAAAAAGGGCAAGGGCAAGAAGGGATACTTCATGAAACGGCAAATCAGCTGCTGCACCAGTGAAGAAACCCGAGGTAAAACCCAAACCCGAGACTAAGTGCTTCTGTAATAAGGGGAACAACCACTAGAGCAGAATTACCCTAGATACTTGGTAGATAAGAAGGCTGGCAAGGTCGATAGAAGTATATTGGATATACATTGTGTTAATGTGTACTTTGCTAGTACTCCTAGTAGCACCAGGGTATTAGATACCGGTTCGGTTGCTAAGTGTTAGTAACTCGAAACAAAAGGCTACGGAATAAACGGAGACTAGCTAAAGGTGAGCTGACGATATGTGTTGGAAGTTTTTCCAAGCTTGATATGATCAAGCATCGCACGCTCCTTCTACCAAAGAGATTGGTGTTAAACCTAAATAATTGTTATTTGGTGTTTGCGTTGAGCATAGACATGATTGGATTACGTCTATCGCAATACGGTTATTCATTTAAGGAGAATAATGGTTACTCTGTTTATTTGAATAATACCTTCAATGGTCTTACACCTAAAATGAATGGTTTATTAAATCTCGATCGTAGTGATACACATGTTCATGCCAAAAGATAGTAATGATAGTACCACCTACTTGTGGCACTGCCACGTAAGTCATATCGGTATAAAACGCATGAAGAAGCTCCATATTGATGGATCTTTGGGCTCACTCGTTTTTGAAAAGTTTGAGACATGCGAACCATGTCTATTGGTGTATATGCATGAAGAAACTCCATGCAAATGGACCGTTTTGACTCACTTGATTTTGAATCACTTGGGACATGCAAATCATACCACATGGGCAAGATGACTGAAAAGCCTCGTTTTCAGTAAGATGGAACAAGATAGCAACTTGTTGGAAGTAAGACATTTTGATGTGTGCAGTCCAATGAGTGCTGAGGCATACAGTGAATATCGTTATGTTCTTACTTCACAGATGATTCGAGTAGATGTTGAGTATATTTACTTGATGAATCACAAGTCTGAATTATTGAAAGGTTCAAGTAATTTCAGTGTGAAGTTGAAAGATCGTCGTGACAAGAGGATAAAAGATCTATGATATGATCATAGAGATGAATATCTGAGTTACGAGTTTTGGCACACAATTAAGACATTGTGGAAAATGTTTCACAATTAATACCGCCTGGAACACCATAGTGTGATGGTGTGTCCGAACATCATAGTTGCACCCTATTGGATATGGTGCGTACCATGATGTCTCTTATCGAATTACCACTATCGTTCATGGGTTAGGCATTAGAGACAACCACATTCACTTTAAATAGGGCACCACGTAATTCCGATGAGATGACACCGTATGAATTATGGTTTAGAGAAACCTAAGTTGTCGTTTCTTAAAAGTTTGGGGCTGCGACGCTTATATGAAAAGGTTTCAGGTTGATAAGCTCGAACCCAAAGCGGATAAAATGCATCTTCATAGGAAACCCAAAACAGTTGGGTATACCTCCTAATTCAGATCCGAAAGCAATATGGATTGTTTCTAGAATCGGGTCCTTTCTCGAGGAAAAGTTTCTCTCGAAAAGTTGAGTGGGAGGATGGTGGAGACTTGATGAGGTTATTGAACCGTCACTTCAACAAGTGTGTAGCAGGGCACAGGAAGTTGTTCCTGTGGCACATACACCAACTGAAGTGGAAGCTTGTGATAGTGATCATGAAACTTCGGATCGAGTCACTACCAAACCTCGTGGGATGACAAGGATGCGTACTACTTCAGAGTGGTACGTAATCTTGTTTTGGAAGTCATGTTGCTAGACAACAATGAACCTACGAGCTATGGAGAAGCGATGGTGGGCCCGGATTCCGATAAATGGCTCAAGGCCATAAAACCCGAGAGAGGATCCATGTATGAAAAAAAAGTGTATACTTTGGAAGAACTACTTGATGGTCGTAAGGCTGTTAGGTACATATGGATTTTGAAAGGAAGACAGACAATGATGGTAAGTGTCACCATTGAGAAAGCTCGACTTGTCGTTAAGATGTTTTTCGACAAGTTCAAGGAGTTGACTACGATGAGACTTTCTCACTCGTAGCGATGCTAAGAGTCTGTTGGAATTATATTAGCAATTACTGCATTATTTATGAAATCTTGCAGATAGGATGTCAAAACATTGTTTCCTCGACGATTCTTGAGGAAAGGTTGTATGTGATACAACCGGAAGATTTTGTCTATCCTGAAATATGCTAATAAGTATGCAAAGCTCCAGCAATCCTTCTGAGGACTGGAGTGAGCATCTCGGAGTTGGAATGTATGTTTTGATGATGATCAAAGATTTTGGGTGTATACAAAGTTTATGAGAATCTTGTATTTCCAAAGAAGTGAGTGGGAGCACTATAGAATTTCTGATGAGTATATGTTGTTGACATATTAATAATTAGAAATGACGTAGAATTTCTGGAAAGCATATAGGGTTATTTGGAAAGTGTTTTCAATGGAAAACCTGGATTAAGCTACTTGAACATTGAGCATCAAGATCTATAAGGATAGATCAAAATGCTTAATAGTACTTTCAAATGAGCACATGCCTTGACGTGATCTTGAAGGTGTTCAAGATGGATCAGTCAAAGAAGGAGTTATTGCCTAAGTTGTAAGGTATGAAGTTAAGACTTAAAGCTCGACCATGGCAGAATAGAGAGAAAGGAACGAAGGTCGTCCCCTATGCTTAAGACATAGGCTCTACAGTATGCTATGCTGTGTACCGCACCTGAAGTGTGCTTTACCATGAGTCAGTCAAGGGGTACAAGAGTGATCCAAGAATGGATCACAGGACAGCGGTCAAAGTTATCCTTAGTAACTAGTGGACTAAGGAATTTTCTCAATTATGGAGGTGGTAAAAGAGTTTGTCGTAAAGGGTTACGTCGATGCAAGCTTAACACCTATCCGGATAGCTCTGAGTAGAGATACCGGATACGTATAATGGAGCAACAATTTAGAATAGCTCCAAGTAGAACAGTTATTTGGAATAGCTCCAAATAGAACGTGGTAGCTGCATCTAGGAGATGACATAGAGATTTGTAAACACACACGGATCTGAAAGGTTCAGACTCGTTGACTATAACCTCTCTCACAAGCATAACATGATCAAACCCAGAACTCATCGAGTGTTAATCACATGGTAAATGTGAACTAGATTATTGACTCTAGTAAACTCTTTGGGTATTAGTCACATGGGGATGTGACCTTGAGTGTTAATCACATATCGATGTGAACTAGATTATTGACTCTAGTGCAAGTGGGAGACTGTTGGAAATATGCCCTAGAGGCAATAATAAAAGTATTATTATTATATTTCCTTGTTCATGATAATCGTTTATTATCCATGCTAGAATTGTATTGATAGGAAACTCAGATACATGTGTGGATACATAGACAACACCATGTCCCTAGTAAGCCTCTAGTTGACTAGCTCGTTAATCAATAGATGGTTACGGTTTCCTGACCATGGACATTGGATGTCGTTGATAACGGGATCACATCATTAGGAGAATGATGTGATGGACAAGACCCAATCCTAAGCCTAGCACAAGATCATGTAGTTCGTATGCTAAAGCTTTTCTAATGTCAAGTATCATTTCCTTAGACCATGAGATTGTGCAACTCCCGGATACCGTAGGAGTGCTTTGGGTGTGCCAAACGTCACAACGTAACTAGGTGGCTATAAAGGTACACTACGGGTATCTCTGAAAGTGTCTGTTGGGTTGGCACGAATCGAGATTGGGATTTGTCACTCCGTGTAAACGGAGAGGTATCTCTGGGCCCACTCGGTAGGACATCATCATAATGTGCACAATGTGACCAAGGGGTTGATCACGGGATGATGTGTTACGGAACGAGTAAAGAGACTTGCCGGTAACGAGATTGAACAAGGTATCGGTATACCGACGATCGAATCTCGGGCAAGTACCATACCGCTAGACAAAGGGAATTGTATACGGGATTGATTGAGTCCTTGACATCGTGGTTCATCCGATGAGATCATCGTGGAACATGTGGGAGCCAACATGGGTATCCAGATCCCGCTGTTGGTTATTGACCGGAGAGCATCTCGGTCATGACTACATGTCTCCCGAACCCGTAGGGTCTACACACTTAAGGTTCGATGACGCTAGGGTTATAAAGGAAGCTTGTATGTGGTTACCGAATGTTGTTCGGAGTCCCGGATGAGATCCCGGACGTCACGAGGAGTTCCGGAATGGTCCGGAGGTAAAGATTTATATATAGGAAGTCCTATTTCGGCCATCGGGACAAGTTTCGGGGTCATCGGTATTGTACCGAGACCACCGGAAGGGTCCCGGGGGCCCACCGGGTGGGGCCACCTGCCCCGGGGGCCACATGGGCTGTAGGGGGTGCGCCTTGGCCTACATGGGCCAAGGGCACCAGCCCCTAGAGGCCCATGCGCCAAGATATAGGAAAAAGGGGAGAGTCCTAAAGGGGGAAGGCACCTTCGAGGTGCCTTGGGGAGGATGGACTCCTCCCCCCCTCTTAGCTGCACCCCTTCCTTGGAGGAAGGGGCAATGCTGCGCTTCCCCCCTCTCCCCTGCCCCTATATATAGTGGAGGGGAGGGAGGGCATCCATACCTGAGCCCTTGGCGCCTCCCTCCCTCCCGTGACACCTCCTCCTCTCCCGTAGGTGCTTGGCGAAGCCCTGCAGGATTGCCACGCTCCTCCATCACCACCACGCTGTTGTGCTGCTGCTGGATGGAGTCTTCCTCAACCTCTCCCTCTCTCCTTGCTGGATCAAGGCGTGGGAGACATCGTCGAGCTGTACGTGTGTTGAACGCGGAGGTGCCGTCCGTTCGGCACTAGGATCATCGGTGATCTGAATCACGACGAGTACGACTCCATCAACCCCGTTCACTTGAACGCTTCCGCTTAGCGATCTACAAGGGTATGTAGATGCACTCTCCTTTCTACTCGTTGCTGGTCTCTCCATAGATAGATCTTGGTGATACGTAGGAAAATTTTTGAATTTCTGCTACGTTACCCAACACCATGACCAGGTTGGCTAGCCAATTTGGGTGTTTGATTTCTCTGATGAATCCGGCCTTGAATAATTTGTCTTGTTCTTCGCCCATGGCTTGTCATTTGGGTGCGGAGAACCGCCGTAGCGCCTGCTTGACTGGCTTCAATCCTTTGATGATGTTGAGGCTATGCTCGGCCCGTTCACGTGAGATCCCAGGCATATCCGAAGGGTGCCAGGCAAAGATATCCCAGTTCTCGTGCAGGAAGGCTTGTAGGGCGGTATCGACGTACGAATCTAGTTGTGTCTGGATGGATGCTGTTTTATTAGGGTCCATCGGGTGTACTTGGAATTTGACTATTTCATCTGCAGGTTTGAAGGAGGTGGACTTGGGCCGTTTGTCGAGGATTACATCGTCTTTGTCCACCGTCGCACATAGGTTCGTGAGTTGTTCGGCTGCGAGGGCTTCAGATAGGGCCTCCAGGGCTAGGGATGCGGTTTTATTCTCGGCCGGAGTGCTATGTCTGGATCACTTGCCAGCGTGATCACGCTGTTAGGTCCCGGCATTTTGAGCTTCATGTACCTGTAATGGGGTACAACTTGGAAGCGTGCGAAAGCGTCCCGCCCTAAAAGGGCGTGGTATCTGCTATTGAAGGGAGCAACATGGAAGAGCAACTCTTCGGACCTGTAATTTTTCACTGTGCCGAATACGACATCCAGTTTGATTTTTCCGGAACATCGTGCTTCTCATCTTGGGATGATTCCTCTAAAGGTGGTATTGCTCTGCTCAATGAGACTCATGTCCATATACATTTTGTTGAGTGTATCCTCATATATGAGGTTCAGTCTGCTGCTGCCCTCCATTAGCACTTTAGTAAGTCGAAAGCCATCCACAATTGGATTCAAAACCAGGGCGGCTGGTGGTCGGACAGACCGGGCTCTTGGTTCGTCCTCGGCAGTGAAAGTTATCGCCGTGTCGTTCCAAGGACTCATTGTGACTATTTGGTTAATCTCGGCGAGGTCACGCAGTGCCCTTTTGCACCGATTCTTGGAAGGGAAGGTCTCGAAGATCGAAAAGACATTTAGATCGTCGTCCGCGGAGCAGTGCCTTGCCCCTGTGGTGTTGGTGAGGATAGACTCGCCACTCTTAGCCACTTGTCGAAGTACCCAGCATGCCCGAAGGCTATTTGTTGGTTCGGTATTCGGTGTTCTGTGTATTGGGCAAGGCTTGTCGAGCCATTCATCGAGGACGGTTCTTTCTCCTATGGAAGGTTTGTTTTTCTTATCAATGGGCTTGTGGCAGGGTGCCCCGTAGGGGTGCATCCTCCCTGTCCGTGCGGTGGGCTAGTAAAGGGCAAGTGGTTCCCACCGGGTTGCTTGGGCCTGCCAAGTGCTTTCCATTGTGCAATATTTTAGCACTATATGTTCTAGCTCTACAAAGTGCAGTATGCAGCGATGTTTGAGGGCGTTGAGAATTCCCTCCTCCGAACAGTTGCGGCAGAAAATTGAGACCGCTTCATTGTCGCAGCAATCCTTAATCCTATCTTTGACGAGGAGGAATCTGGCCCATAAGTGATGGACCGCCTCCTAGGGTTGTTGCCGTACGTACATTAGGTCACAGATATCTAGAGGACCTGAGTTGCTTGGGGAGTATGGATTGTGGTGGGTGGGCGGGTTAAAATCCACATCCTGCCCCATGATGGAGTCCGGAGCTTGGAGAGTCTCCGGGTTTGTCGGCCCGTGATGGGTGATGTCAGGAGGGTTCCCAGCCTTGACGCTTGATACTGTGTCCGGAGGACGTGGTGTGCTCTCCTGAGGGTGAATATCCGTCTTATGGAGTTCAGGAAACCGAACATAGCTTGTGCTTAGCCTGGGCGAAGAAGTAGCGTCATCGGCTCGTTCTTCAACGACCGAAACAAGATGAGTGACCGGAGGGGACTTGATCTCCCTCTGATCGGGTTTAAGCCCGACCTGACCATAGTTTGTAGTGACTCCCAAGGTAGCAATGTGATCTAGTAGTTCGTTCAAAGACGAGATATCTGCGGGATCCATCTTTTCAGAGTCTCCGAGACCGATGCGAATACGCTGTTCAGTGGCCGTAGGCGCCGTTACTGGCTTGACGGCCGGACGGGCGCTCATAGTAAAGCTGCCGAGCTGGATGGTCTGCCCTGAGGGCAAGGCCGTGCCGGCGATGATACGGCCATTGATAACAAGGCGAGCCATCAATACTTCTGCTGACGACATAGTGGAACTCTCAATGAAAGCACCAATGTCGGTGTCAAAACCGGCAGATCTCGGGTAGGGGGTCCCGAACTGTGTGTCTAAGATCGATGGTAATAGGAGACGGGGGACACAATGTTTACCCAGGTTCGGGCCCTATTAATGGAGGTAATACCCTACTTCCTGCTTGATTGATCTTGATGAATATGGGGATTACAGGAGTTGATCTACCACAAGATTGTAGTGGCTAAACCCTAGATGTCTAGCTTGTCTGATTATGATCGCCTATACGGACTAACTCCTCCAGTTTATATAAATACCAATGGGATCTAGGGTTACAAGGTCGGTTCACAGAGGAAGCAATCTCTACATCAAAATGCATAAATTGCGATGCACATAAAGGAGAGTCCCCTCCGAACACGGGGGTTGGCCTCCGATCTTGTATCTTCGTGGCCCATCAATCCGGCCCATCCTATACGGCCCGGACATTCGAGGACCCTATAATCCAGGACTCCCTCACTCACCATAGTCCCCACCGTGTCGTGGAGCCAGAGATGCATCATGGTGGTCGTGCGCTCCACCTACGCCTCCTACCCGTCATCGCAGCCATGACGCCTCCGGCTCCTTGGGGTCGGCGGGCCCATGCCTCCCCTGTCGAAAAGACAACGCCGCCGCCTACGGACATGGCGAGCAGGCGCTGGGCATCACTGCAACCCCGCTTCCTTGTGGATATAGCCAACGACCTCACCCCCTGGCCACCACCCCCCCCCCTCCCCGCCTCAGAAGTGAACTATCGCTGGCGCACTGGATCCCACGCCACCCTCGCCGGGAATCACTAAGAACTCATCAGGACCCGCGCAGCACCACACCACCAGCAGCTGCCGCCCGAGGCCTCCGCCCGCCTCCGCTCGGGGCCAACGTCCGCCACTGCTCGGGGCCTCCGCCACTTCCGCTCGGGGCCTACGCTCGCCACCGCGCGGGGCCTCCTCCCGCCTCCGCTTGGGCTATAGTGTGTGTGTGATGTGCGGGTAGGTAGGGAAGAAGGTGAGGCAGAGTGGGGGAAGAAGAATGCGAGATCAGGAGTGAGGGCGTGTGGCACAGTTTGTCGAGGCCCGGACGAGGCTGTGGGATGACGTGGCGATGTACAGTGCTCCAAAAATCATGCAAAATGATCCAACGACAGATGACGCGTGTGGGCGGGATGCTACACACCACACGTGTGGGCGTTAGTATTTTCATTGTAATAAACTCTGATTCCAAAGCGGGTACTACAAGTCTCTTCTCTTGTTTGCCTGATTCGGTGACCCGAGCTAGACGCAATGGAGTCCTTAACTGTACTGGTTTCGGCGAGTTATATGCCCGGGCTTGACACGCGGCAAAAACAGACAGCAACAAAACAACGTTTTCGGTGACTTTGTGACTTGATCGCTTGCTCACACGAACAGCGGCTGACTTATCTTGAACCCAAATACTATCTTCCGGATCCAAATTGTCCAAGGAATTTAATTAACCCGGCTGCAGCTTGATACGTCTCCAACGTATCTATAATTTTTGATTGCGCCATGCTATATTATCTACTGTTTTGGACTATATTGGGCTTTATTTTCCACTTTTATATTATTTTTGGGACTAACCTATTAACCGGAGGCCCAGCCCAGAATTGTTGTTTTTTTGCCTATTTCATTGTTTTGAAGAAACAGAATATCAAACGGAGTCCAAACGGAATAAAACCTTCGGGAACGTGATTTTCTCACCAAACGTGATCCAGGAGACTTGGACCCTACTCCAAGGAACAAAAGAGGCGGTCACGAGGGTGGGGGGCGCCCCCCTAGGGCATGCCCCCTGCCTCGTGGGCCCCTCGGAGCTCCACCAACGTACTCCTTCCTCCTATATATACCTACGCACCCCCAAACGATCAGATACGGAGCCAAAAACCTAATTCCACTGCCGCAACTTTTTGTATCCATGAGATCCCATCTTTGGGCCTGTTCCGGAGCTCCGCCGGAGAGAGCCGTCATCACGGAGGGCTTCTACATCATCATAGCTTCTCTTATGAAGTGTGAGTAGTTTACCTCAGACCTTCGGGTCCATAGTTATTAGCTAGATGGCTTCTTCTCTCTTTTTGGATCTCAATACAATGTTCTCCCCCTCTCTCGTGGAGATCTATTCGATGTAATCTTCTTTCTGCGGTGTGTTTGTTGAGACCGATGAATTGTGGGTTTATGATCAAGTCTATCTATGAATAATATTTGAATATTCTCTGAATTCTTTTATGTATGATTGGTTATCTTTCCAGGTCTCTTCGAATTATCAGTTTGGTTTGGCCTACTAGATTGGTTTTTCTTGCCATGGGAGAAGTGCTTAGATTTGGGTTCAATCTTGCGGTGTCCTTTCCCAGTGACAGAAGGGGCAGCAAGGCATGTATTGTATTGTTGCCATCGAGGATAACAAGATGGGGTTTTTATCATATTGCATGAATTTATCCCTCTACATCATGTCATCTTGCTTAAGGCGTTACTCTGTTTTTAACTTAATACTCTAGATGCATGCTGGATAGCAGTCAATGAGTGGAGTAATAGTAGTAGATGCAGGCAGGAGTCGGTCTACTTATCTCGGACGTGATCCCTATATACATGATCATACCTAGATATTCTCATAACTATGCTCAATTCTGTCAATTTCTCAATAGTAATTTGTTCACCCACCGTAGAATACTTATGCTTTGTGGAGAAGCCACTAGTGAAACCTATGGCCCCCGGGTCTATTCTCATCATATCAATCTCCATCGCTTTATTATTGCTTTGCTTTTTTACTTTGCCTTTTACTTTTCACTTTGCTTCTCTATACCAAAAATACCAAAAATACTATCTATCATCTCTATCAGATCTCACTCCCGTAAGTGACCGTGAAGGGATTGACAACCCCTAATCGCGTTGGTTCCTTTGAGCTATTGTTTTGTGTAGGTACAAGGGACTTGCGTGTAGCCTCCTACTGGATTGATACCTTGGTTCTCAAAAACTGAGGGAAATACTTACGCTACTTTGCTGCATCATCCTCTCCTCTTCGGGGAAATCCAACGCAGTGCTCAAGAGGTAGCAAGAAGAATTTCTGGCGCTGTTGCCGGGGAGTCTACGCAAAAAGTCAACATACCAAGTACCCATCACATTCCCTATCTCTCGCAATACATTAGTTGCCATTTGCCTCTCGTTTTCCTCTCCCCCACTTCACCCTTGCTGTTTTATTCGCGCTCTCTTTCCCAATCTCCTCCTCTCTTTTCCGTTTGCCTTTTTCTCGCTTATCTTTTGTTTTCTCGTGTGTTGGATTGCTTGTTTGTTGCGATGGCTCAAGATACTACCAAATTGTGTGACTTCACCAATACCAATAATAATGATTTCCTTAGCACTCCGATTGCTCCTCTTGCCAATACTGAATCTTGTGAAATCAATACTGCTTTGTTGAATCTTGTTATGAAAGATCAATTCGCCGGCCTTCCTAGTGAAGATGCCGCTACTCATCTGAATAGCTTCGTTGATTTATGTGATATGCAAAAGAAGAAAGATGTCGATAATGATGTTGTTAAATTGAAGCTATTTCCTTTTTCGCTTAGAGATCGTGCTAAAGCTTGGTTTTCGTCTTTGCCTAAAAATAGTATTGATTCTTGTAACAAGTGCAAAGATGCTTTTATCTCCAAGTATTTTCCTCCCACTAAGATCATCTCTCTTAGAAATGACATTATGATTTTTAAGCAACTTGATCATGAACACGTTGCACAAGCTTGGGAGAGAATGAAATTAATGATACGTAATTGCCCTACTCATGGTTTGAATTTGTGGATGATTATACAAAAAATTTATGCCGGATTGAATTTTTCTTCTAGAAATCTTTTAGATTCGGCTGCGAGAGGCACTTTTATGGAAATTACTTTAGGAGATGCTACTAAACTCCTAGATAATATTATGGTTAATTATTCTCAATGGCATACTGAAAGATCTACTAATAAAAAAGTGCATGTGATAGAAGAAATCAATGTTTTGAGTGGAAAGATGGATGAACTTATGAAATTATTTGCTACTAAGAGTGTTTCTTCTGATCCTAATGATATGCCTTTATCTACTTTGATTGAGAATAATAATGAATCTATGGATGTGAATTTTGTTGGTAGGAATAATTTTGGTAACAACGCGTATAGAGGGAATTTTAATCCTAGGCCTTATCTAGTAATCCTTCTAATAATTATGGAAATTCCTACAACAACTCTTATGGAAATTTTAATAAGATGCCCTCTAAATTTGAGAATAGTGTTAAAGAGTTTATGAATTCACAAAAGAATTTTAATGCTTTGCTTGAAGAGAAATTGCTTAAAGTTGATGATTTGGCTAGGAACGTTGATAGAATTTCTCTTGAGGTTGATTCTTTAAATCTTATATCTATTCCTCCTAAGCATGATACCAATGAGTCTCCCAAAGCCATGAGAATTTCCATTGATGAGTGCAAGGAAAGAACTGCTAGGATGCGTGCTATGAAAGATGCCTTTAGTAAAGTGTGTTCTTCCAATTCCTATGAAAATCAAGATGAAGATCTAAAAGTTATTGATGTGTCCCCTATTAAATCTTTGTTTTACAATATGAATCTTGATGAAACTGAATATGATCTTCCTTTACCTAGAAGGCGTTCAAAAAATTCGGAGTATTTAGATCTTGATGATGAAATTGATAAAAGTGGGATTGAAAGAAATAAAACCCTAGATGTTGCTAAACCCACTATATTGGATTTCAAGGAATTTAATTATGAAAGTTGTTCTTTAATTGATTGTATTTCCTTGTTGCAATCCGTGCTAAATTCTCCTCATGCTTATAGTCAAAATAAAGCCTTTACTGAACATATTGTTGATGCCTTGATGCGATCTTATGAAGAAAAACTTGAGTTGAAAGTTTCTATCCCTAGAAAATTCTATGATGAGTGGGAACCAACTATTAAAATTAAAATTAAAGATCATGAGTTTTATGCTTTGTGTGATTTGGGTGCTAGTGTCTCCACTATTCCCAAAACTTTGTGTGATTTGCTAGATTTCCGTGATTTTGATGATTGCTCTCTAAACTTGCATCTTGCGGATTCCACTATTAAGAAACCTATGGGAAGAATTAATGATGTTCTTATTGTTGCAAATAGGAATTATGTGCCCGTAGATTTTATCGTTCTTGATATAGATCGCAATCCTTCTTGCCCTATTATTCTTGGTAGACCTTTCCTTAGAATGATTGGTGCAATTATTGATATGAAGGAAGGGAATATTAGATTTCAATTTCCATTAAAAAAGGGCATGGAACACTTCCCTAGAAAGAAAATAAAATTACCATATGAATCTATCATGAGAGCCACTTATGGATTGCCTACCAAAGATGGCAATACCTAGATCTATTCTCGCTTTTATGCCTAGATAGGGGCGTTAAACGATAGCGCTTGTTGGGAGGCAACCCAATTTTATTTTTAGTTTTTTTTGCTTTTTCTTATGTTTAGGAATAAATAATCCATCAACCTTATGTTTAGATGTGGTTTTGTGTTTTAATTAGTGTTTGTGCCAAGTAAGACCTATAGGATCTTCTTGGATGATAGTTATTTGATCTTGCTGTAATTTCCAGAAACTTTCTGTTCACGAAAACAATTGTTAAAAATCACCAGAACGTGATAAAATACTGATTCCAATTGATGCTGATCAATAAACAAATTTTCTAGGTCTTCCTATTTTGGTAGATATTTTGGAGTTCTATAAGTTTGCGTTAGTTACAGATTACTACAGACTGTTCTGTTTTTGACAGATTCTGTTTTTCATGTGTTGTTTGCTTATTTGGATGAATCTATGGCTAGTAAAATATTTTATAATCCATATAGAAGTTGGAATACAGTAGGTTTAACACCAATATAAATAAATAATGAGTTCATTACAGTACCTTGAAGTGGTCTTTTGTTTTCTTTCTCTAACGGAGCTCACGAGATTTCTATTGAGTTTTGTGTTGTGAAGTTTTCAAGTTTTGGTTGAAATCTTTTGATGGATTATGGAACAATTAGTGGCAAGAGCCTAAGCTTGGGTATGCCCATGGCACCCCCAAGATAATCCAAGGACACCAAAAAGTCAAAGCTTGGGGATGCCCCGGAAGGCATCCCCTCTTTCGTCTACTTCCATCGGTAATTTTACTTGGAGCTATATTTTTATTCACCACATGATATGTGTTTTGCTTGGAGAGTCTTGTATTATTTGTGTCTTTGTTTGTTAGTGTGCCACAATCATCCTTTCTGTACACACCTTTTGAGAGAGACATACATGAATTGGAATTTGATAGAATACTCTATGTGCTTCACTTATATCTTTTGAGCTTTAAAGTTTTGCTCTTGTGCTTCACTTAGATCTTTTAGAGCATGGTGGTGGATTTGTTTTAAAGAAACTATTGATATCTCATGCTTCACTTAGATTATTTTGAGAGTCTTTAATATCATGATAACTTGCTTAATAATAATATCCTCGGTATTCAAGATTTGTAAAACTTTCTTTTGAGTGTGTTGAATACTAAGAAAAGATTGATGCTTGATAATTGTTTTGAGATATGAAGATGGTGATATTAGAGTCATGCTAGTTGAGTAGTTGTGAATTTGAGAAATACTTGTGTTAGAGTTTGTGATTCCCGTAGCATGCACGTATGGTGAACTGTTATGTGATGAAGTCGGAGCATGATTTATTTATTGATTGTCTTCCTTATGAGTGGCGGTCGAGGACGAGCGACGGTCTTTTCCTACCAATCTATCCCCCTAGGAGCATGCGCATAATACTTTGCTTTGATAACTTCTAGATTTTTGCAATAAGTATATGAGTCCTCTATGACTAATGTTGAGTCCATGGATTATACGCACTTTCCTTCCTTCCACCATTGCTAGCCTTTCTAATATCGCGCACTTTTCGCCGGTATCATACACCCACCATATATCTTCCTCAAAACAGCCACCATACCTACCTATCATGGCATTTCCATAGCCATTCCGAGATATATTTCCATGCAACTTTCCACCATTCCGTTTATTATGACACGCTCCATCATTGTCATATTGCCAGCATGATCATGTAGTTGACATCGTATTCATGGCAAAGCCACCGTTCATAATTCTTTCATACATGTCACTCTTGATTCATTGCATATCCCGATACACCACCGGAGGCATTCACATAGAGTCATATTTTGTTCTAAGTATTGAGTTGTAATTGTTGAGTTGTAAGAAAAAAGTGTGATGATCATCATTTTTAGAGCATTGTCCCAAGTGAGGAAAGGATGATGGAGACTATGATTCCCCCACAAGTCGGGATGAGACTCCGGACGAAAAAAAGGGGGGAAAAGAGGCCATAAAAAAGGCCCAAATAAAAAAATGAGAGAAAAAGAGAGAAGGGACAATGTTACTATCCTTTTACCACACTTGTGCTTCAAAGTAGCACCATGATCTTCATGATATAGAGTCTCTCATTTTTTCACTTTCATATACTAGTGGGAATTTTTCATTATAGAACTTGGCTTGTATATTCCAATGATGGGATTCCTCAAATTGCCCTAGGTCTTCGTGAGCAAGCGAGTTGGATGCACACCCACTTAGTTTCTTTTGTTGAGCTTTCATATACTTATAGCTCTAGTGCATCTGTTGCATGGCAATCCCTACTCACTCACATTGATATCTATTGATGGCCATCTCCATAGCCCGTTGATATGCCTAGTTGATGTGAGACTATCTTCCCCTCTTTTTTTCTTCTCCACAACCACCATTCTATTCCACATATAGTGCTATGTCCATGGCTTACGCTCATGTATTGCGTGAAGATTGAAAAAGTTTTGAAAATGTTAAAGTATGAAACAATTGCTTGGCTTGTCATCGGGGTTGTGCATGATTTAAATACTTTGTGTGGTGAAGATAGAGCATAGCCAGACTATATGATTTTGTAGGGATAAATCTCTTTGGCCATGTTATTTTGAGAAGACATAATTGCTTTGTTAGTATGCTTGAAGTATTATTATTTTTATGTCAATACGAACTTTTGTCTTGAATCTTTCGAATCTGAATATTCATACCACAATTAAGAATATTTACATTGAAACTATGCCAAGTAGCACTCCACATCAAAAATTCTCTTTTTATCATTTACCTACTCGAGGACGAGCAGAAATTAAGCTTGGGGATGCCTGATACATCTCCAACGTATCTATATTTTTTGATTGCTCCATGTTATATTATCTACTGTTTTGGACTATATTGGGCTTTATTTTCCGCTTTTATATTATTTTTGGGACTAACATATTAACCGGAGGCCCAGCCCAGAATTGCTATTTTTTTGCCTATTTCAGTGTTTCGAAGAAACAGAATATCAAACGGAGTACAAACGGAATGAAACCTTCGGGAACGTGATTTTCTCACCAAACGTGATCCAGGAGACTTGGACCCTATTCCAAGGAACAAACGAGGCGGTCATGAGGGTGGGCCCCCCTAGGGCGCGCCCCCTGCCTCGTGGGCCCCTCGGAGCTCCACCCACGTACTCCTTCCTCCTATATATACCTACGTACCCCCAAACGACCAGATATGGAGCCAAAAACCTAATTCCACCGCCACAACTTTCTGTATCCACGAGATCCCATCTTGGGGCCTGTTCCAGAGCTCCGCCGGAGAGGGCCGTCATCACGGAGGGCTTCTACATCATCATAGCCTCTCCGATGAAGTGTGAGTAGTTTACCTCAGACCTTTGGGTCCATAGTTATTAGCTAGATGGCTTCTTCTCTCTTTTTGGATCTCAATACAATGTTCTCCCCCTCTCTCGTGGAGATCTATTCGATGCAATCTTCTTTTTGCGGTGTGTTTGTTGAGACCGATGAATTGTGGGTTTGTGATCAAGTCTATCTATGAATAATATTTGAATCTTCTCTGAATTCTTTTATGTATGATTGGTTATCTTTGCAAGTCTCTTCGAATTATCAGTTTGGTTTGGCCTAGTAGATTGGGTTTTCTTGCCATGGGAGAAGTGCTTAGCTTTGGGTTCAATCTTGCGGTGTCCTTTCCCAGTGACAGAAGGGGCAACAAGGCACGCATTGTATTGTTGCCATCGAGGATAAAAAGATGGGTTTTTTTATCATATTGCATGAATTTATCCCTCTACATCATGTCATCTTGCTTAAGGCGTTACTCTGTTTTTAGCTTAATACTCTAGATGCATGCTGGATAGCGGTCGATGAGTGGAGTAATAGTAGTAGATGCAGGCAGGAGTCGGTCTACTTTTCTAGGACGTGATGCCTATATACATGATCATACCTATATATTCTCATAACTATGCTCAATTCTGTCAATTGCTCAACAGTAATTTGTTCACCCCTTGTAGAATACTTATGCTTTTGAGAGAAGCCACTAGTGAAACCTATGGCCCCCGGGTCTATTCTCATCATATCAATCTCCATCACTTTATTATTGCTTTGCTTTTTTACTTTGCCTTTTACTTTTCACTTTGCATCTCTATACCAAAAATACCAAAAATATTATCTAGCATCTCTATCAGATCTCACTCCCGTAAGTGACCGTGAAGGGATTGACAACCCCTAATCGCGTTGGTTGCGTTGAGCTATTGTTTTGTGTAGGTACAAGGGACTTGTGTGTAGCCTCCTACTGGATTGATACATTGGTTCTCAAAAACTGAGGGAAATACTTACACTACTTTGCTGCATCATCCTCTCCTCTTCGGGGAAATCCAATGCAGTGCTCAAGAGGTAGCACATCTCTGCCCTAGATTTGTCCAATCATCGAGCTATTGACCATGTCGGCTCTTCTTTATTTAACTAAAACGCGAGCTTCTCGATCCTTGAAGAATTCCCTCCAAGAACTCAACACCATCGTGCGTGGGCCGCACGGTGGGCGCCAACTGTTGTGGATTTGTCACGGCAGATGTCCTAGTGTAAGGACTTAGTCGTGAGGCCAACACATCTATGTAGCAGCTTGAGAGGGGTTGAGTGGGACGAGAGACGCGAGGTTTTTTACCCAAGTTCGTCCCCTCATGGTGGACGTAAAAGCGTACTTCCTGCTTCATTGATATTGATCATGGTGCTCACGATTACAAGGGTGCCCTTTGTCTACCTCTCTCTCAAGAGCTATTGACTTGTCTGTCTCAACTTGTGAAACTTGTCTTGTCCCTCTTGGGGTGCCCTGCCCCTCCTTATATAAGTTGGAGGGGCGAGTTACATGTGGAGTCCTAGTAGGATTAGGACTATTCTATCAGAAGTAGAATCCTAGTCTTGCTTCCTTTGTAGGTAATACTCCTTATGCCTTCCCTCTTAAGTCGACCCACCATAACATGAGCCAGCCTTCTGGGCCTCCGAGTCTTGCCGCTCCTCTGACCCGCCTGTCGGGTCACCAATGAATGACCTGGCTCGGCCGGGTCATCGGTGAGTGGAGAGATCCAGGCGGGTCACTTAGTGAGTCGTCAAGTCAGGACGGGTCACAAGTGAGTCGCCAAGTCTGGCCGGGTCATACCGCGGGGTATATCCCCGACAGTAAGCCTTGCAAGCAATGTGACTAATGAGTTAGTTACAGGATGATGCATTACGGAACGAGTAAAACGGCTTGCCGGTAGTGAGATTGAACTAGGTATGATGATACCGACGATCGAATCTCGGGCAAGTAACATACCAACGACAAAGGGAATAACGTATATTGTTATTGCGGTTTGACCAATAAAGATAGAATATGTGGGAACCAATATGAGCATCCAGGTTTCGCTATTGGTTATTCACCGGAGATGTGTCTCGGTCATGTCTACATAGTTCTCGAACCCATAGGGTCCGCACGCTTAACGTTTGATGACGATTTGTATTATCAGTTATGTGTTTTGGTGACCGAAGTTTGTTCGGAGTCCCGGATGAGATCATGGACATGACGAGGAGTCTCGAAATGGTCGAGAGGTAAAGATTCATATATTGGAAGGTAGTATTCGGACATCAGAATAGTTTCGAGTGGTTCGGATATTTTACCAAAGTACCGAGGGGTTACCGGAAACCCCCGGGGAAGTATTGGGCCTACATGGGACTTAGTGGAGAGAGAGGAGGGCTGCAAGGGGTGGCCGCCCACCCCCCATGGCAGTCCGAATTGGACTAGGGGAGGGGGTGGCGCCCCCCTTTCCCTCTCCATCTCCCTCTCCTTCCTTTTCCCCTCCCCGTAAGAAAGGAAAAAGGGGGGGTGGCGAATCCTACTAGGAGTGGAGTCCTAGTAGGACTCCCCCCCATGGCGCGCCCCTCCTGGCCGGCCGCCTCCTCCTATGCTCCTTTATATATGGGGGGCAGGGGGAACCCCAAAGGCACATCAATTGTTCTCTTAGCCGTGTGTGGTGCCCCATCCATAGTTTACTCCTCCGGTCATAGTGTCGTAGTGCTTAGGCGAAGCCCTGCGCGGATCACATCACCGTCACCACGCCGTCGTGCTGACGGAACTCTCCCCCGACCCTCTGCTGGATCAAGAGTTCGAGGGATGTCATCGAGCTGAACGTGTGCTGAACTCGGAGGTGTCGTACGTTCGATACTAGATCGGTTGGATCGTGAAGATGTTCGACTACATCAACCGCGTTAACCTAACGCTTCCGCTTTTGGTTGATCGGTTTATGGAAAAGCTTGTCATTTGCCTCTTGAGTTAGAACATAAAGCATATTGGGCAGTCAAAGTACTCAATTATGATTTCAAACTTGCCGGTGAAAAGAGGTTATTTGATATTAGCTCATTAGATGAATGGAGAACCCAAGCTTATGAAAATGCCAAATTATTTAAAGAAAAAGCTAAAAGATGGCATGATAAAAGAATCCAAAGCATGAGTTCAAAGTCGGAGAATATGTTCTTTTGTACAACTCTTGTTTCAGGTTCTTTGCAAGAAAACTCCTCTCCAAATGGGAAGGACCCTATGTTATCTAGGAGGTTTATTGGTTTGGAGCTATCAAGATAAATAATGCCGAAGGTACTAACCCAAAGGTTGCCAATGGGAAACGTATAAAACATTATATCTCAGGTACGCCCATTAGTGTTGAAAGTAATATTATCCAAACATTGACACTGGAAGAGCACATAAAAGAGTCCTTCCGGAACACTCCAGAATCTTGAAAAAGGAGGTACGTGATACGGTAAGTAAACGGACTCCGAAAAATCCGCAAAAACATTTTTTGTTAGTTTTGGAATATTTAGAAAATTAGTAAATAAGAAACTACCGGGAAAGTGACCCTGGTGGGCACGCCAGGCGCGCCCAGGTGGGTCGTGCCCACCTGGAGTGCCTTTGAGACTCTGTTTTTCTTCCCTTTGCTTATTTCCCAAGATAAAAAAATCTTTATATACCCCCTGAACCTATTGAACACCGTATCGCAAAGAAATCTTCTGTTCTCTTTTCTTGCTGTTTTTGGTCAGATATGTTAAGCCAGGCATCATGTCTTCTTCCTCCTCCAACAATGTGGAAGAGGATGCTTGGTTGATGAAGATCGAGCTGAAGAGAGAAGAGCCCGTAAAAGCCGTCAAGGGCGATATGAGCAAGGAGGCTACCATAGATCAACCCCAGGTGGTCGAGCAAGTGCTGCTAGCCGAGGAGGAGGAAGAAGATATCCTTAAACCTTACTATGCTTATCTTACTCCTACTGAGATTGAAGCCTTTCGCATCATTAAAACGGTTCGTGTGCAAAATAAATATCTCACTCCTGAAAATATTCTGCATCAAGAGCACATCATCTTCCTCCGGAGCATCATCCGTCGATTGGAGAATCTCTTGATCCTGAAGGACAGGATCGCGTCTACTTCATCACCACCACCTTCTTCATCACCAAAAATAAAATTGAATATCGGGTATGGGCACTCCCCTTGGCTTCCGCCAAGCTTGGGGGAGGTACCCCGGTATCGTATCATCCCCACTATCTTTTGCATTTACTTATTTTAGTTCGATCTTTTGCTCTAGATGAATAAAAGTTTAGTTTGATCCTTTCTTTTCGAGAGTTTGCTTAGTGACCTATCCTTGTAATCATGTGTGAGATATATAATAAAGTTTAGTTTGAGTTTTTGCTTTCTTAACTTTCATGTTGCAATAAAAAGAAAGGAAATAAATTAAAAAGATCATATGCTAGTCTTATGGTAAGTCATCACACCACATAAGGAAAACTACAAGTAGGAAATTTTATTAGAGATTGACAAACATAACATTGGTCAATGATGCAACTCATGAAAGAATTAATAAGGGAAGGGAAGATTCACATATAAATACACTATCCTATTCAAGTAAGTTGTCATGGGTGCAATAAGGCAATAAAATTTGCTTCTAAAAGTGTCGGTGTACAAAAGAAGGGGCATACCTTTGTACCCCTTTACCTGTGCACGGACAGTTGGAGCCGCGCCCACGGCTGCACCAAGCAGAACAGGGGAGGTGAACCGAGGTAAAACCGAAGCCCAAGACAGCCAGAGCAACGGTGAGGCCAAGACCACAAAAGAGAAGAGAGACGAAGCAGGTCCCCCAGCAAGACCCTTGCCGGGGCAGCCTCCGCAGCCCCGGCAAGGCCCTTGTCGGGACGGCTCGTCCAACACCAGCGAAGTGCACCACCCTTGAGCCCACGGTCTCCAACACCATCAACCATGTTGGGCCAGGGCTCGGGAGGCACCTCCATGGTGGCATGCAGATCTTTGTCAAGACCAAGGAATATTCAAGATCAGATGAGGATTAAAAGACAACGATCATCATCAAGATCCTTACCGAGGAATGCCACAAGCCCCCCGGCAAGATCTTTGTCGGGGACGACAGCACGCCACGGCAAGACCCTTGCCGGGCCACCCGGCAAGGCCCTCGCCAAGGGCGCCAGTAGGGCCACCTCCAGACCCGCGCCAGCCAAGTCTCCACCACCGTTCGCATGCAGCTGCCAGCCCAACCAGCTGGGCAGGCACGTGCGTGGCAACATGCAGCTTCCAGGCCAACTCAACACATGCCTGCGTGGCGGCATGCAGATCTTCGTGAAGAACCTACCACCGCGCCACCTCAGCTGTCTGCCTACATGGCGCCGCATGCGTCGCTGGCCAGGGCACGTGTCGAAGCAAGGTGGAGCGGCGACGGACGGGACGGGCCTCGTTCCCGCCCCCGATAAAGCAAGGGGACACCTAAGCCACGCATTAAATGTGCCTTGTCCTTTAATACGAGCGATAAGCTCATAGCACTGTAGGCCTTTCCACCTCCTGTGTGCCACTATGGCAGCCCCTTTCGACTATAAAACGAGGCCCATGGTGTACTGGAGAGGGATTCGGCTCTTTTGAACCACAGATCCACCATAGCTAGTTCGAGAGCTCAAGAACTCTCTGAAATACATCCACCAGAGCAGGACTAGGGTTTTACGCATCCTCGCGGCCCGAACCTGGGTAAATGATCCTTGTGCTGATTACTAATCCTGCTCTTCTCACAACCCCGTGCCCCGGAAACCGTAGTAGGGATTCTTGTGATCCCATAGGTGTCGTTTCCCACCGACAAGAAGTGTGAGATCATTTAGTGTAAGAGAAAATTGAGCATTGTACGAACTTGTGATGGTGAAGACAGCGCCGCCTGCGAATGCGAAGGACGCCAGCGCGGCAACAGAAAAGTGAAGTCATTCAGAGCCCTCAGTTATTTTATTTTATGCATAAGGTTATCATCCTCAGAGATCTTACCTATGTATGAAAAACCTGCACGCAAAGGGGCCCTCCCGCAATTGGCAATGCCCTTGTTCTGTTTCGAGTCTGCTGAACAACTCAAGCGGCCGCGTCGAGAGTGGCAGGGTAGCCTTCCGCACTTGGCAAGGCTCTCGATTCTGACCCGAGTCAAGCTCGACAGTTCGGGCGGCCGCGCTAAGGGCGGTAAGGTGGTTTGCCCGGCAGCACGCACACCCGGCAGGCCAATGGGGATCCGTTCCCAGGACGCCGCCCTGGGTTTACGCGCCGGCAGGCCTACCCAGTTACGTAGGGTGGACATACAAAGGAGAATCGAACATGAAAATAACGTGCATAACATCAGAAGTACTACAGAGTTATATTACATCAATTGTCGCCGCGGTTAGAAATTGTCTTGGCTATGAACCTGCAGCGACGATAAGAAATGGGGTGCCTAATCCCGGCGCTGGCCCTCCACCCTCAGAATTCCGCCGACACCGCTGATGATGGGGTTGATGCGCTCCCTGAACGGGGCGAGGTCAGTATCCTCCGGCAAGCTCTCCAGCGCGGCGTCGAAGTCGAGGTCAGGGTACATGCCACCTTGGTGAGAACCTTGGTCATGGCGCCTTGGCAAAGCCTCCGGGCCTCGTCGGCCAGCGAGGCCGCCCGGTTGGCGTGAAGCTGCTCCAGGGCCCCGAGAACACACTCGAAGAATAGGGTCAGCTTGGCGTTGGTGGTCCCGCTGCGCTCTTGGGCGTACCTTACATTTGGCATCCCCATAGCGGCTAGCTGCGCAGTGATCCTGCCGGCGACGTCCTCGAGACGGTCGATCTAGCAGTTCACGGCCTCCACGGAATCCTTGTGCTCGGCGGCCTCGTTCTTCCGCAGCTGCTTCTCGGTCTCCAGCTCCTTGGCCAGGGTCCCTTCCCGGGCCTTGGCCTCCGTGAGCGTTCCCTCGAGACCCTCCAGCTTCAGCCTAAGGTCTTTGAGGGAGTTGTTGGCCTCAGAGAGCTCCCCGTCCCAGCTGACGGTCGCACCCTGCGCCTCCGTCAGGGCGCCGTTGAGCGTGCCCTTCTCCTGGGACAGATTTAGGGTCTGCTACTTCAGCCCGTCCCGCTCCACCTCCATCTCCTTCACCTTGCCGGCGTGAACCAGAGCCTGGGCATCGAGCGCCTCCCTGTAGCTCTGCTCTAGCCCTTGGGTCTGCTGCAAGACAAGTTTCTCCACCTCCTCGTCCTTGGCGCGGAGTTTGGCATCGATGTCTGCCTCGCGCTTGGCGAGATCCTCCTCCTGGGAGTTCAGGGTGGCCTCGTGCTGGGTCCGGGCGGCTTCGGCGGCAGCAGCCAAGTTCTTCGCTCTCTCTTGGGCCTTCTCGATGTCGGACAACTTCATGGTGGCTCCACATCGCGCTTGGCCAGCTTGCCATGGGCGGCCTTCAGCTTGTCGCGAGCCTGGCGGAACCAGTCCTGCGTCTCAGTGACGCGCTTCTGGAGGTCCGCCTCCGCCTTCTCCGCCACCGCCATCCTAGACCTAGCCTTGTCCAGGAGGGCACGGTGGAGCACCTGGAGCCTCCGAAAGTTGGCACCCATGGCCTGGAGAAGCCGCTCCTCCTGGGAGCCGTCGCCACCAACGCTCGGCTCGTCGACGACCTCGAGTCCGGCGGAGGCGAGCACTTCGTCGTCGAACACCTCTCCCTCGATGGGGGCCCTGGTGCTCGACGCGCCGGGGAGGTGGACGAAGACGTCGTCGCTCACCTTCAGGTACTTGCCGGAGCCAGAAGCTGCGGAGGAGGAAGGCTGGTCATCGACCACCTCCTCCTCGGTGGTGGCCTTTCCGGAGTCTCCGGAAGGCCCCTTGCCAGCCTCCTCGGTAGTAGCCTTGCCGGACTCCCCTGCAGGCCCCTTGGCGGCGTCCTCCGCAGCGCCATGGATGGACTCCTCGGTAGCGACCTTCTCGGCTTTTGCCGCGGCGTCCTTGGCGACGTCCTCAATGATGGCGTCTATGTCCTCCTGGTCCACCGGTGGACGATCTGGGCACCAAGGAGGGGATGAGACAAAGCCAAAACCAAGAATCAGCAAGAAAAGAAAAAGAATAGAGACAAAAGGCGAGCGGCTTACCTGTGCCAGGCTGAGGAACGGAGGTCCCCTCCCCGCCGGCATCTGGCGCCGAGGCGAAGCCACCAGCACCTAAGTTCTCCTCCTCCTCCATGTGCGTGGGCTCGGGGCTTGGCGCCCTTGCCGAGGACGCCCCTTGGGGTGGCGTGGTTGATGGGGATGGCATGTTGGGAGTAGCCCTCTGTGGCTCCTCCTGCTGCTGCTCTCCTCCTGCATACACGTCAAGGTCAGCACCAAAGCATCATACACCTGACACATGTCGACGAGGGGTGAGTGAGGAACTTACACTGGGGGCTGCTGTCCGGGCTGCTCAACACCACCAGTGGCGCCCTTGAAGTACCAGCCGGGGGCTGGCCGCTCACCAAGGCCTTGGCCCTCTTCACCCTCTAGGCCAGCATCTCCGCGTCCCTGCAAAGATGAACACAAGTCAAGACAAATGGTGCAGATTGAGGACATAGAGATGATGGGAAAAGAGCAGGATACTTACTCGTCGTCCACCTCCTCCTCTGTTGCCTTTCTCTTCCTCCTCGGGCTGAGGGACCCGAAGTCGAAAGTGACCCCCGCGTCAGCGTCTGCCGGAGGAGGGAAGGAGGGCGGAGTCTGCGCGTGCTTGAACAAAGAGGAAGCAGATGCCTTCTTCTTCGCCACCGCGGCCTTCACCGCTTTCTTCGCCACCGCGGCCCTCGTCTGACGCGCGGACTCCTCCAGGGATTTTGGCCGCCGCGCGACCTTGACGGGCCTTACCGGCTCGCCAGAAGTGGCCCGCCGCAGGACTCGCCCTCTCCCCGTGGCAAGAGGGTCAACAGCCTCGGCCTCCTCCAACGACGACTCATCGGCTGCATCCTCAACCAGAGGAGCCTCGGTCCCTGCGCTGCTGGCTTCCCCGGCAGCCGCCGCCCATCGGGCGAGCTCCTCCTCCTCCGCGGCCGTCGCGGCCTTGTCCTCCACATCACCAGCGCTGCCGGCCTCTTCGGCAAGCTGTGCCTCCCTCGCCCTGGTGGCGATGTAGTCCAGCTCCGCCTGGGAGGTGTCCTGGACGAGCTGCCGCTTGGCATTGGCGTTGATGTATCCCTCGTGTAGAGTATCGAAGAACTGTTGCACCTGGATGTCCTCCGGCTCGACCCAGCTCGGGTCAGGGCCGTGCGTGTTGCAGTTCGGCATCATGGTGATGATGTCGGTCCAGCATGAATTGTTGCATAGTGGAACCACTCCTGCCGGTAACTTGAACAAAGGCCCCTTGACGACCTTGCCGGCCTTCGCGGCGGCCCTCGCGACCTTGCCGGTCCGCTCGACCTCACTGTCACGGCCCACGTCAAGCTGGAAGAGTCGCTGGAAGAAATGGGCATGCCCCATCACTGTGAAATTGTGGTCGAGGCCGGGGCGAAGCCGCATGATGTCAGCAGGGTTCGTAAAGAGCCAGGCCGGCCTCCCCTTGTTGTGCAGTGGAGCGATCCGGCGGCGGATGAAGTCCGCCCCGATCATCTCAAGGGTGAGCCCGGCCTCGGTGAGCCGAAGGATCCCGGGGGTGGCAATCGTGTGCTTCTCATCGTCAGCATCGGTGTCGCTCCAATCGCTTCTGCGGACGCAGCGCCTGGCGAACTTCGCAGAACGCCGGCGGGTCCTTTTCTTCAATCCAGCACCACCGGCCCCGCCACTCTTACCACCTCTCCTTCATGGCGCCCTCCGGGTACGCTCCCTTGGATCTTGGGATCCAGGTGATGCAACCAGAGATGGCGCCCCCCATTTGAATCCGAGGGAAGAAGTAGTGGCGGAAAAGCGCCGTGTTGGGGTGCACCCTGGTGAAACCTTTGCAGAGGTGCATGAAAAGGGCCATGCACGCCACCGCATTTGGGGTAAAATCCAAGAGGCGGAAGCCAAAGGTATGCATGATGTCGCTGAAGAAATCGGAGAAGGGAGGACAAAGACCGCAGGAGAAATAGTCGACAAAGAAAGGGTACCGATTCGGGGCAGCCTCGGCGCAGTTGGCAGGGATGGCACGCGTGGCTGGGTGCCCCATCTTCTCTCCCCCCCGTCTTCACCCCCAGAGGGGCCTGAAGGCTTCCCGGAGCTTGAACACATCAACTGTTGAGGGGAAGTAGGCGGACTGCGTCCACTGCACCACCAGCGCACTCTCCAGCGGCTCCGGCATCCTTGGCCACTCCCTTGCCCTTGGTGGATTTGGGCGCCATGGCGGCTGGGGGAGGGGGGCAAGAAATAGAGGGTCGCGGGAACGCAACAGCGGCGAGCAAAAGCGAAGCTTAGGGAAGAATAGGAAGATGAATGGAGGCCTCCAAGATTGGGATTGCGCAGAGGGTAAAAGGAACAGTGTGCTCGCGGTTATCCCTTTTTATAGGGAAGGTGCGGGTCGCGCTGCCCATTTACTATGATGTGACGCATGCATGCGGGAACCACCCCACGCATGCCGCCCACGTCACGCGCACCCCTCCACGTCACGCATTCAACGCGGGTCGTGCGAAGCGCAGCGCGTGAAAAGTTTTACCGCGGTAAAAACCGCCCCCTGCCCGCGCACCGTTTTGGGCCTGGCCCAACAACGTGTCGCACTTATGTGTGGCCCAGGTCCGGGGGCTCCTGTCGGTGTACAAAAGAAGGGGCTTACCTTTGTACCCCTTTACCTGTGCACGGACAGTCGAAGCCGCGCCCACAGCCGCACCAAGCAGAAAAGGGGAGGTGAACTGAGGTAAAACCGAAGCCCAAGGCAGACAGAGCAACGCCGAGGCCGATACCACAAAAGAGCAGAGAGACGAAGCAGGTCCCCCAGCAAGACCCTTGCGGGGGCAGCCTCCGCAGCCCCGGCAAGGCCCTTGTCGGGACGGCTCGTCCAACACCTACGGAGCGCACCACCCTTGAGCCCACGGTCTCCAACACCATCAACCACGTTGGGCTAGGGCTCGGGAGGCACCTCCATGGTGGCATGCAGATCTTTGTCAAGACCAAGGAATATTCAAGATCAGATTAGGATTAAAAGACAACGATCCTCGGCAAGATCCTTGCCGAGGAGAGCCACATGACCCCCGGCAAGATCCTTGTCGGGGACGACAGCACGCCATGGCAAGGCCCTCGCCAAGGTCGCCAGCAGGGCCACCTCCAGGCCCGCGCCAGCCAAGTCTCCACCGCCGTTCGCATGCAGCTGCCAGCCCAACCAGCTGGGCAGGCACCTGCGTGGCAACATGCAGCTTCCAGGCCAACTCAGCACACGCCTGCGTGGCGGCATGCAGATCTTCGTGAAGAACCTACCACCGCGCCACCTCAGCTTCCTGCCTACATGGCGCCGCATGCGACGCTGGCCAGGGCGCGTGTCGAAGCGAGGAGGAGCGGCGACGGACGGGACGGGCCTCGTTCCTGCCCCGGATAAAGCAAGGGGACACCTAAGCCACGCATTAAATGCGTCTTGTCCTTTAATACGAGCGATAAGCTAATATCACTGTAGGCCTTTCCACCTCCTGTGTGCCACTATGGCAGCCCCTTTCGACTATAAAACAAGGCCCATGGCGTACTGGAGAGGGATTCGGCTCTTTTGAACCATGCAGCCACCATAGCTAGTTCGAGAGCTCAAGAACTCTCTGAAATACATCCACCAAAGCAGGACTAGGGTTTTACGCATCCTCGCGGCCCGAACCTGGGTAAACGATCCGTGTGCTGATTACTAATCCGGCTCTTCTCACAACCCCGTGCCCCGGAAACCGTAGTAGGGATTCTTGTGATCCCATAGGTGTCGTTTCCCACCGACAAAAAGTGTGAGATCATTTAGTGTAAGAGAAAATTGAGCGTTGTACGAACTTGTGATGGTGAAGAATAAAAGTGACAGACTGCATAATAAAGGTTGTCATCAAAAGGGGCAATACAACGTGACTTTCTTTTGCACTAAGGGGTTGAGCATACAAACAAATAAGCGCATGGCAACCTCTGCTTCCCTCTACGAATGGCCTATCTTTTACTTTTATGTATTTACTTTTATGCAAGAGTCTTCTTCTCTCTATTCCTTTTTATTTTTCTCCTTTGGCAAGCATCATGTGGTGAGGAAAGATCTAGGCACACATGTCCAATTGAATATGGGTAGCATGAGTTATTATTGTTGACATCACCCTTGAGGTGAATACGTTGGGAGGCGAAACTATAAGCCTCCATCTTTCTATGTGTCTGGTGAAATGTTTTGCACATGTGTATGCGGTGAGTGTTAGTAATCATAGAAGACTATATGATGGTTGAGTATGTGGACTTGCCTAAAGGCTCTGATACGTGACCCTTCCTGAAGAGATTATGAATTGTAGTTGCAAAGTTGACAAAGAACATAGTTTGTTGGTTTCTAATAGAGTTTATGCTTTATACTTCAATTGTGTGATCAATTTCCATTTATTCATGGGGAGTCTATGATAAAAGTTCTATCATAAAATTTTTATGTTTAAATTTTTTGCTGTTATAATAATCTACATGATGCTTCTATGTCCATATTTTGTTTTTATCGACACCTCTCTCTCTAAGCATGTGGACATGTTTTTCGATTTTGGTTTTCGCTTGAGGACAAGCGAGGTCTTAGCTTGGGGGAGTTGATACGTCCATTTTGCATCATGTTTTCCAACTGTTATTTATGATGTTTTTATGCATAATAATGCTTTTTGGAGTAATTATAATGCCTTTTCTCTCATAATATGCAAGGTATACACAAAGAGTAAGAATTCCAGCAGCTGGAAATCTGGACCTGGAAAAGCTACGTCAGGCTACCTATTCTGCACAACTCCAAACAAGATGAAACTTTACAGAGATTTTTTATGGATTATTTGAAGAATATTGGAGCAAATAAGTACCAAAGGGGGCCTACCAGGTGGGCACAACCCACCTGGGCACGCTAGGGAGCCCAGGCGAGCCCTGGTGGGTTGTGCTCACCTAGGCCCACCTCTGGTGCCCATCTTCTGGTATATAAGACATTTTGACCTAGAAAAAAATAAGGAGAGGACTTTCGGTACGAAGAGCAGCCGCCTCGAGGTGGAACTTGAGCAGGAGCCCTTTTGACCTCCGGCGAAGCGATTCCGCCGGGGGAACTTCCCTCCCGGAGGGGGTAATCATCATCATCATAATCACCAACGACTCTCCCATATTGGGGAGGGAAATCTCCATCAACATCTTCAACAACACCATCTCCCCTCAAAGCCTAGTTCATCTCTTGTGTTCAATCTTTGTACCAGAACTATAGATTGGTGCTTGTGGGTGACTAGTAGTGTTGATTACATCTTGTAGTTGAGTAGTATAGGGTTTATTTGGTGGAATATTATATGTTTAGATCCAATATGCTATTTAATACCCCTCTGATCTTGAGCATGTTTATCACTTGGGAGTAGTTACCATTGTTCTTGAGGTCACGGGAGAAATCATGTTGCAAGTAATCATGTGAACTTGATATGTGTTTGATATTTTGATAGTATGTATGTTGTGATTCCCTTAGTGGTGTCATGTGAATGTCGACTACATGAAACTTCACCATATTTGGGCCTAAGGGAATGCATTGTGGAATAGTTATTAGATGATGGGTTGCGAGAGTGACAGAAGCTTAAACCCTAGTTTATGCACTATTCTGTAAGGGACCAAATGGATCCAAAAGTTTAATGCTATGGTTAGAATTTATTCTTAATACTTTTCTCATAGTTGCGGATGCTTGCGAGGGGGTTAATCATAAGTAGGAGTTTTGTTCAAGTAAGAACAACACATAAGAACCGATCCACCCACATACCAAATTATCAAAGTAGCGACCACAAATCGAACCAACATCATGAAAGTGACTAGATGAAATTTCCGTGTACCCTCAAGAACACTTTTTTTACTATAGGGGATTGTTTTGGCATGTCCTTTGCATCAAAAGGATTGGGCTACCTTGCTGCACTTTTGTTACTACTATCATTACTTGCTCATTACAAATTATCTTGCTATCAAACTACTTCTTACTTACAATTTCAGCACTTGCAGACATTACATTGCTGAAAAGCACTTGTCATTTCCTTCTGCTCCTCGTTGGGTTCGACACTCTTACTTATCGAAAGGAGCTACAATTGATCCCATATACTTGTGGGTCATCAGACGCCTCAGGCTACCCGCTCGAGCTGTGGCACCACCGGGGTGCAAACTTCGTCTTCTGCCACTTCAGCCTCCCGTGTTGCATCAACCGCCAGTATCTCCATCCAGGGGATTTCTCCACCATGCATGCCTTCGTCCAAGTGAAGGCTACTGCACCCACCCCCGACCGCTGCATCCTTCGCCTTCCTCCAGCGTGCAGATCCTCGATGTCCGCCTCTCCATCATCAAAACATGGGCGCTTGTCGTGGGCCTCGCCGTCCCTCTTGACGGCGAACGCGACGATGGGGTGCCTGAAGAGGTCCCCCGTGTCCATGGGGTCTGGACCAACAACACACAGCTGTGCCCCTGCAATGGCATCCATTACGACGATGACTAAATGTCGATCCCATCTCATCCACGGTTGCCAACCCATGTGGTTGCCTTGGATGACGCCCTCCTCTTCAACGAGAACACATCCACCCTCCTCGACAATGCCATGCGGGTCATCTCCATTAGCTCGGACGATGACGACTCCGTCGTCGCTCTCTCCGATGACCTCAACGTCTCCAACTCTTTTGCTTCCCTGGTCGTGGACGATTACCACACCGACGAGGCCTTCCATGATCTTGATGCTGAGGGTGAGCCCATGCATGAAGTGGAGGCTCACTATTTGTAGAGCCCTTGACAAGCTCATCGCAGATCAAACCATCACCCTCTATTGCAGCAACCGCCTTGCTAATAAGGAGGGCCCTGCTTTCACGGATATGACCACAAAGGAGTTCGATCTCTCCGCGGCCTCCTTTGGCCTTGCTGCGGCCATTGATGCTGCAGGACTTGTGGCGGCCCTGGAGACCCCAAACGACGACGTCCAGGCCCTGGTCAGCATTGCTATGAAGTGTGGCACCATGGCGGAAGACGTGCGTGAGATCTCCTCAGTGCCACGCGATTCTCCATGATCCGCTACTCCAAATCTACAGGTCGTTCACCATCCGCCCGTCCCCCTCGCTTTTTAGTTAACTCGCAGAACATTCGCCTCATCGCTAGAGCTTTTTGGGTTGTCGACTTTGGGCAATAGCTCGAGTTGGGTCTACATGTGATGTGGTCGTGCATGTTTTGGGCTAGCCGCTGTTACTGCATTTCATCTCTTTCCCTTGTACCCGCAACCCCCATGTTTAGTTTCAATATGAACGGCTTATCTTTCTACTTCCCTCTGCCCATTGTTGTTTTCTACTACTATGGATAGCTCTAAATTAACGTTCTGTTGTTGGAACGTGCGGGGTCTAGGCCAACCAAAAAATGTAATGATATTCTAGCTGAACTCATCTCAATCAAACACGCCTGTTTCCTTCAAGAAACTAAGATAACTACACCTGACTCTTCAAAAATCAAATCCATTATACCAAGAAAGCTAGATCTCACCTTTCACAAAAACGCTGCCGGCTCATTTGGGGGCCTACTTGCGGCCCTGTCATCTGCAAACTTCTCTAACGCGTCGCAGACTCACTCTACCTTCCTCCAATCCGGTACCCTCCACTCTCTAGCTACCCCTCTACCGCTCCTCATCACTAACGTGTATGCCCCTACTGACCACACCCTCAAACAAGAATTTCTCAACGATTTAACTACTGCTGCTCCACCCCCAAACCTCCCGTTGTTAGTATGCGGTGACTTTAACCTAATGAGATATGCTCATGATAAAAACAACGACTCCTTCCATCAGAATGAAGCCGACCTCTTTAATCTTTGCATTAATAACATTGCCCTCATAGAGTTACCCCTTCTAGATTGACGTTTCACCTAGTCGAATAAGCGAGACAAGCCTACTCTAGAACATCTCGATCGAGTTTTCGTGAATGATGTGTGGGATCAAATTTTTCCGGACTCTTCTATTTCAAGCTTAACTCGCTTTATCTCAGACCATGTGTAACGCCCCGAGACCGATGTGCCAGGTGTCGTCCAGTTATTTGCTGTTGTTGCGTTGTCATTGCTTGCGTGTCATGCATTGCATATCATGTCATCATGTGCATTTCATTTGCATACATGTTCGTCTCTTGCATTCGAGCATTTTCCCCGTTGTCCATTTTGCATTTCGGCGCTTCGTTCTCCTCCAATGGTCATTTCTAGCTTTCTTTCATGTGTGGAGATTAAGCATTTCCGGATTGGACCGAGACTTGCCAAGCGGCCTTGGTTTACTACCGGTAGACCGCCTGTCAAGTGGCGTATCATTTGGACTTCGTTTGATACTCCAACGGTTAACCAAGGGACCGAAAAGGCCTCGTGTGTGTTGCAGCCCAACACCCCTCCATTTTGGCCCAAAACCCACCTAACTCTACTCCATCACCTAGAGCGTTCGATCACGATCGCGTGGCCGAAAACCGCACCTCATTTGGACTCTCCTAGCTCCCTCTATGCCTATTTAAAGGCCCCGTGATTTTTGGATCTCCTCCTACCTCGGAAACCCTAAAAGTTCCCTCCGACGCGCCGGACATTGTCCGCCCGCGCCGGACACGTCCGCCGCCGCGCCCCAGCCAACCGCCGCCTGCCGCCTGCCACCTGTCCCGCCGCCACCCGCGCCCGCTCCAGCCCGCTCCGGCCCGGGGAGAGCCCACGCGGCCTAGAGGAGCCGCGCCGCCCACGCCCTTCTCCTCCCCGACGCCGCTCGCTGGGCCGCCGCCATCCCTTCGCCGCGCCGCCGTGGGCCGCCAGCGCCGCCCCGCTGCCAGCTCGCCGCCCCGCTGCCGGATCTTCAACGCCCCTTCGTCGTTTCTTCGCCGCCTGGCCAGATCCCGGCTAGCTCCGGCCCGGAGAGGAGCCCCGGCGCCCGGATCTCGTCGGCCGCCGCCGTCCTCATCATCGCCGGTGAACAGTGCTCGCCGGAGTTTGACTCGTTTTGTGTGCCACCAAACCCTAGATCCGGAGGTCTAATTTTCTTCTAAGTCCCCGGATTTTCTAATCCATATGCTCATGTTCGTAGCTCCGTAACTTTGCATTCGTAGCTCTGATTCATGCATATAGCATATCAAAATGTTCACCTCAGAGAGTACATCATTTCATTACACTGCATCATTTTCGTTTGAGTTCATCTTGATGCCCGAAATGCTGTCAGAAGAGGGCTACTTGAGTTAATTGTCAGATCTGCTACTCCGTTTAGCTTTTTGTCATTTTTACCATGATTAATGTGTGCACGATATGCCCTGATGCTCTACATATGTTTTGTTAAGGGTTTTGTCATCTTTCCAGAGGTGCAACCCATGTATTTTTGTGATGTGTGTGGTGACTTGTGCAAGCTTGCAAAGTGGTGCACTTGCTAATTCTGTTTCCAGGGACTTAGCAATTTCACTAAGTCCTGGAGCTGTTTATCTCATGATGCCATATGTTCATGTTGTTTCCTAGTGATCCGTGCCTCTTTTGAGGATGATCAGTAAGGATGTTTTGTCAATATTGTAGTGCTCTATCCATCCATGTCTTTGTTTGAAATTATGGAGCAGCCTAGCTTGAGTCAATCGAGCTCTACTTTTGCTACTTCGTGAATCTGGGCAGATTATCAACTTGTTTGCAATTTTGCCGATGATGTTGTAGTTGATCCGTGCATGCTATGTTATTGTTCTTGCCATGTCTAGCTTGAATTTTGTGCCTTCTTGATGGATGTATGCTTGTCTTGCCATGACTTGCACCGTAGTGAGTGCATCGAGCTCGTAAACATGCCTACTTGAGTTATATTTCAGCATGTGTCAGTTTTCACTAAGTCTGAAAACTGATTATGTTTTGCTATGTTCACATGCTTGCAATTGTATTTTCTGATCCCTTTTGGCTCAAGTTCACTAAGGGACTTTTGTTAAGCTCTTTGAGTAGCTCCATGCCATGCTTTACTTTGCCATGATCAGGTCCTGTAGCATGTAGTTTTGTTTCTCCGAAGAGGGCTACCTGATCTGAAATTCCAGACAAGTGTTGATTTCACTAAGTCTGAGATCGGTTTGTCATATGCATTTTTGCCATGCTTGTTTGAACCTGTTAATGGATGAATTGGCCATAGCTCAGTGCTAGACTTTTGTTAAGCATCATGTGTGCATCCCTGCCATGTATTTTGTCATATCTTGCATTTTGCATCCCGCATCGCATCCTGCATAGCATATCATATTTGCATTGTGTTGTTTGAGTTTGCACGTGGTTGATTGTGCCCTTGTTGCTTGTTTGTCTTGTTTGGGTAGAGCCGGGAGACGAGTTCGCTAACGAGGAGCCCGTTGAGTTTGCTTTTGAGGATCCAGTCAACTCTGACAACTGTGCAGGCAAGATGATCATACCCTCGAAATCACTACTATCTTTGCTATGCTAGTTTGCTCGCTCTTTTGCTATGCCAATGCTACGATGCCTACCACTTGCTTTCAAGCCCCCCAAATTGCCATGTTAAACCTCTAACCCACCATGTCCTAGCAAACCATTGATTGGCTGTGTTACCTCTTTGCTTAGCCCCTCTTATAGCGTTGCTAGTTGCAGGTGAAGATTGAAGGCCATTCCTTGTTGGAACCTTTATTTACTTGTTGGGATATCATTATATTATCTTGCTATCTTAATGCATCTATATACTTGCTAAAGGGTGGAAGGCTCGGCCTCTCTCCTAGTGTTTTGTTCCACTCTTGCCGCCCTAGTTTCCGTCATATCGGTGTTATGTTCCCGGATTTTTCGTTCCTTACGCGGTTGGGTTATAATGGGAACCCCTTGATAGTTCGCCTTGATTAAAGCTTTTCCAGCAATGCCCAACCTTAGTTTTACCATTTGCCACCTAGCCTTTTCTTTCCCTTGGGTTCTGTAGACTCAAGGGTCATCATTATTTTAACCCCCCCGGGCCAGTGCTCCTCTGATTGTTGGTCCACCTGTCAGCTACCGGTGGCCACCAGGGGCAACTCTGGGTTGGCCTACCCGTACCTAAGACAATCTGAGTGTGCCCTGAGAAAGAGATATGTGCAGCTCCTATCGGGATTTGTCGGCACATCCGGGCGGTGTTGCTGGTCTTGTTTTAACCTGTCGAAGTGTCTTGAATTACCGAGATACCGAGTCTGATCGGAACGTCTTGGGAGGAGGTCTATTCCTTCGTTGACCGTGAGAGATTGTCATGGGCTAAGTTGGGACTCCCCTGCAGGGATTGAACTTTTGAAAGCCATGCCTGCGGTTATGGGGCAGATGGGAATTTGTTAACGTCTGGTTGTAGATAATTTGAACCTTAATTAATTAAAATGAATCAACTGAGTGTGTTACCGTGATGGCCTATTCTCGGCGGAGTCCGGGAAGTGGACACGGTGTTGGAGTAATGTTTGCGCAGGTTGCTCTCTAGTTTCACGCTCGCGCTTTGCCTCCTCTTCTCGTTCTCTTTTGCGAATAAGTTAGCCACCATACTTGCTAGTCGCTTGCTGCAGCTCCTCTCATATATTTACCTTGCCATACCTATAAGCTTAAATAGTCTTGATCGCGAGGGTGCGAGATTGCTGAGTCCCTGTGGCTCACAGATTACTATTACACCAGATGCAGGGCCTGTTGATTCCACTCCAGGAGACGCGTATGAGCTCAAGTGGGAGTTTGACGAAGACTCTCAACGCTACTATGTTTCCTTTCCCGATGATCAGTAGTGGTGCCCAGTTGGGGGTGAACGGGACCGTTGTCGCATGTTGGGTTCTCTTTTATTTTGGCGCCGTAGTCAGGCCATGAGTGTTTGGATGATGTAATGTTATTTATGTTCTTGATTGACGTGGCGAGTGTAAGCCAACTATGTTATCTCCCCTTTTTTTATCATATTACATGGGATGTTGTGAAGATTGCCTAACTTGCGACATATGCCTTCAATGAGATTATGTCTCTAAGTCATGCCTCGACACGTGGGAGCTATAGTCGCATCGAGGGTGTTACAAGTTGGTAATCAGAGCCTTCCCCGACCTTAGGAGCCCCATTGCTTGATCGTTTTAGTGGCCGAGTTGTGTCTAGAAAAATGTTTTGAGTCATTTAGGAATTATATATCGGAGAGTTTAGGAATTCTTTTTACTTCCCAGTCTCCTCATCGCTCTGGTAAGGCATCCTGACGTAGAGTTTTGACCCTTCTCTTCTCAAATTTCACTAAAAAAAATTTAGGATCACGCTGGTATCTTGGAATCGTTCCGATGGTTTTATGATGAGAACATTGTCTTGGTGCCTCCTGTCAGGGGTTTAGTGGAAGTGTCCCAGGGAATTGAGATCTGAGGTGTTGTCATCATAATTTTATCGTTGCAGTTCTGGAATACCTGAGTCTAGTACACCGACATCGAAAATCTCTTTTATGCAGTTTGTTGGTGAGATAACCTCGACGCCACCCAGTACTGGGGCGGGAGTTCGGGAGTATCACCATAACTTGTATAACGGATGCTTTTCGAAGGTTGAGGTAGATGATTTCCGAAGGTTTCTTGGTTATGTGTTGAAGGATGGATACAGCTGGATGTAGGATTTGTTAGTTTGGGTGAGATATTATGCTTCCCCTGTATCCCCAACACCTGATTGCATAACCGGAAAATTTTCGGGAGTTTATAAGTGGGAATTCTAGTAGCTCTTAGGATATCTTTCCAACAGATGTATGATATGAAATTGGGGTTCGACATCTAGCGGTCCGCCTCTTCACGGTCGGTTTTACAGTGGTCTCGTTGTGTCTTAAAGAGTCCTTGGCTATGCCGACTCGGGGACACTTCGTATGTCATGTGCACTGCCTTGTACATGATGGTGCTGTACGATCGAGCCCGTGTAGGCCCCACCACGAAAACTTCGGATGAAATCTCTATCATATGTTTGTTCTGGCTTATTCCGCAAGCCAATCCTTGTTTTGTTTTGAGTTGTGGTATTCGAGTTGCTTCGAAGTCAAATGTTGATTCCTTACCTTTTTCCAAGTGGTGTTCTCATATTCCTATGTGAATACTAATCCTTCTCGATCATCGAGTTTGTCATTTCAATTTCTTTTCACCAGTGTGTCTCTCCTCAAGTGGATCCGATCATTTCAACATCTGCAAGATTCAATCTCAGCTTTCTCATCGGTGTTCGTTTCATACGATACAAGTTGCCTTTGTTTTTCCCGCCCTCTCACCCTTGTTTTCTTCAAGGAACCACATTTCTTATTCAAGTATCATTTTATTGTTGTGAAGCCTCTCCATTCCTTTTCCGTCAATGTTCTTATCCGGCTATTCTCATGAAGATTCTAACGGAGATTCAAGTTCATCATTCTCCATTCTTTCCTTTTCCGGTGGTTTCAAGTCAAGCTTTGTTGATCTTACCCTTATCCTCATTTCAATGCTTTTCTCGTGCCGGTGCACCTCATAACCATTCATTTCTCGCTATTCAATTGTTCCGGAGTGCTCAAGATATCTCGGAGATTCGTGTTTCCACTCTGCTTTCGTTCCAGCTCTTTCGAGGATGTTATCTCATTCTAGCCATTTAATTCAACCGATGCTCTCTCTTTTGAATCGTTCTACGGTGTATCTTTTCAATGGGCCCTAACCCACAGGTCTTTTTCCAGGATCTTACCTGACTCTTCTATTTTCCCGGAGCTACCATCAAATTCTTTTCGAAATTTGACGTAAGAATGCATTGTCATCAGTCAAATGTCTTTCTCCAAGATCTTTCATTTATTTTCGTCGTTGGTTCAACCTTTAAAAATCATCATTCCGGTGCCTCAATAATTCTTGGTGGTGTTTCTCATTGTCATTCTCATCTTTTGAAGACCAAAGAAGTTTTTCTCTTAATCTTGCTCCATTCTCTTCAAGTTTCGTGATTCTAGCTTGTTGCCATCCTCTCGTATTTGTTTTGATCATGAGAATTCTTTTCAACCATCCGAAGTAATTCAGGAGCCTTTTCAGTTTGTTCATCCGGAGCCCATCATTTCAGAAGATTTATTAATTCTTAGCTTTCAGTTATCATTCTCCAATCATACCGGTGCTTCGTTCAAGTGATCTTTATTCGGCTCGTGATCTCGTCGTTTGCATGGATCTAAATCCTCACAAGTATCTTCGTTCATTTCATAATTCTTCCCGGGGTTTATTTATCTTTACTTCATTCTTTTTTTTAATTCTTACGGTGGGTCTTCCAAGATTCTTCTTCCTTCGTTTATCATATCAATGCATTCGTGCTTTCCAAATTCTACCGGTGGATCATTGAAGACCTTCTCAAGTTGAGCTATATCTATCTTCATCCTTGCTACGAGAATAAGTAGTATGCCAAATCCGTGGATTGTCATCAATTTAAATTGGTGAAGAATAAGCATAACATAATTCTTATTATTGTTCATCCAAATGATTAATTCCTTATTCCGAAGGTTCATTGATAAATTCTCGGTTTCTTTGTTTCATCTTCTATTTTTCTTGGAGTTCCAACCTTTTTCAATTACTTTACCACGGAGATTCATTTAAATCGGTACAAGGATTCACCTTGTGTTTTCAACTTCTCTTTCCTTCCGTTTGTTCATTCTTTCGTTTACCGGAGTTCTTCATGGAGGTTCTACATGATGGTTCATAAAGGATTTAATTCCTTCTCGAAGTGTTCATCAAGATTCCTTTCTAAGAAGCTCAACTTTTCTTCATCTTGCTATCCGGAGTGCATTTCTATCTACCATATTATTGGAGATGGTATTATGTCATTCTTGATAATTGAGTTCATGTTTTCATGATTCACATGTTGTCAAGAATGAGATATTTTAAATCCATCAATCTAGTCATTGGAGTTATCTTGGGTTATATTTCACCTAAAGCCTTCCCTAATGATTGTTGCTATAATGGTGCTCATATATGATCCAAGTTCTTCATCTACCCTCCCGGTGAAATAAGCTTCTCGTCCCCTTTGTTCATGCCAATCCAATTCTTCTTCCCGTGAGTGGCAGGTTGTCACCTCATAATTTTTGAGATGTATTCCATAAGACCATATCAAGATTATTCTTTTCGTTGTTGGTTTTCCAACAACTCCGTTCTAGCATTTGTTGTAAGCGTGCTCCCTCGAGATCTTGTTTCCCTTCGTTCATCCCATTCCATTCTTACTTTTGTTCTGGAGGCTTTGTGATGTTGCTCTCATCAAACCAACTTTCCGTTTTGTCAGGATCGTGTTCTTTTCTTGGTTTATCCATTTAACCGGAGTGTTGTGTCCTTTTTCCTCAAGTTCTTTTCGCCTTATCAAGTCTTGCATCTTTTCTGAACCGAAGTGATGTTCGAATTTGGTCTTCCTTGATCCCCTTCCTTAACCGGCGTGTTTTCAATATATATCTTCCCTTCAACCTCAAGGTTTTCGTAATGTTCTTTGTCCCTCTTTTCTAACGGAGTGTTTTCGACCTTGTTCACCTTCGTTGTATTATTTTCTTGAATTTGTGTAACCTTTTCAAGGTTCTTTGGTTTCACTCGTTTGTCAAAGAAGCAACTTAGTCTTACCTCTTCTCTTTCTCTTCTGTTGTTCCTCCGGTGCCATTCTAGATCTCGGGACGAGATCCTCTCATAGTGGTGGAGTGTTGTAACGCCCCGAGACCGATGTGCCAGGTGTCGTCCAGTTATTTGCTGTTGTTGCGTTGTCATTGCTTGCGTGTCATGCATTCCATATCATGTCATCATGTGCATTTCATTTGCATACATGTTCGTCTCTTGCATTCGAGCATTTTCCCCGTTGTCCGTTTTGCATTCCGGCGCTTCGTTCTCCTTCGGTGGTCATTTCTAGCTTCCTTTCGTGTGTGGGGATTAAACATTTCCGGATTGGACCGAGACTTGCCAAGCGGACTTGGTTTACTACCGGTAAACCGCCTGTCAAGTGCCGTATCATTTGGACTTCGTTTGATACTCCAACGGTTAACTGAGGGACCAAAAAGGCCTCGTGTGTGTTGCAGAGCAACACCCCTCCATTTTGTCCCAAAACCCACCTAACTCTGCTCCATCACCTAGAGCTTTCGATCACGATCGCGTGGCCGAAAACCGCACCTCATTTGGACTCTTCTAGCTCCCTCTATGCCTATTTAAAGGCCCCTCGATTTTTGGAGCTCCTCCTACCTTCGAAACCCTAAAAGTTCCCTCCGACGCGCCGGACATTGTCCGCCCGCGCCGGACACATCCGCCGCCGTACCCCAGCCAACCGCCGCCTGCCACCTGTCCCGCCGCCACCCGCGCCCGCTCCAGCCCGCTCCGGCCCGGGAGAGCCCCCGCGGCCCAGAGGAGCTGCGCCGCCCGCGCCCTTCTCCTCCCCGACGCCGCTCGCCGCGCCACCGCCATCCCTTCGCCGCGCCGCCGTGGGCCGCCAGCGCCGCCCCGTCGCCAGCGCCGCCCCGCCGCCAGCTCGCCGCCCCACTGCCGGATCTTCGACGCCCCATCGTTGTTTCTTCGCCGCCCGGCCGGATCCCGGCTAGCTCCGGCCCGTAGAGGAGCCCCGGCACCCGGATCTCGTCGGCCGCCGCCGTCCTCGTCGTCGTCGGTGAACAGTGCTCGCCGGAGTTTGCCTCGTTTTGCATGCCACCAAACCCTATACCCGGAGGTCTAATTTTCTTCTAAGTCCCCGGATTTTCTAATCCATATGCTCCTGTTCGTAGCTCCGTAACTTTGCATCCGTAGCTCCGATTCATGCATATGACATATCAAAATGTTCATCTCAGAGAGTATATCATTTCATTCCATTGAATCATTTTCATTTGAGTTCATCTTGATGCCCGAAATGCTGTTAGAAGAGGGCTACTTGAGTTAATTGTCAGATCTGCTACTCCATTTAGCTTTTTGTCATTTTTGCCATGATTAATGTGTGCACGATATGCCCTGATGCTCTGCATATGTTTTGTTAAGGGTTTTGTCATCTTTCCAGAGGTGCAACCCATGTATTTTTGTGATGTGTGTGGTGACTTGTGCAAGCTTGCAAAGTGGTGCACTTGCTAATTCTGTTTTCAGGGACTTAGCAATTTCACTAAGTCGTGGAGCTGTTTATCTCATGATGCCATATGTTCATGTTGTTTCCTAGTGATCCGTGCCTCTTTTGAGGATGATCAGTAAGGGAGTTTTGTTAATATTGTAGAGCTCTATCCATCCATGTCTTTTTTTGCAATTATGGAGCAGCCTAGCTTGAGTCAATCGAGCTTTACTTTTGCTACTTCGTGAATCTGGGCAGATTGTCAACTTGTTTGCAATTTTGCCGATGATGTTGTAGTTGATCCGTGCATGCTATGTTATTGTTCTTGCCATGTCTAGCTTGCATTTTGTGCCTTCTTGATGGATGTATGCTTGTCTTGCCATGACTTGCACCGTAGTGAGTGCATCGAGCTCGTAAACATGCCTACTTGAGTTATATTTCAGCATGTGTCTGTTTTCACTAAGTCTGAAAACTGATTATGTTTTTGCTATGTTCACATGCTTGCAATTGTATTTTCTGATCCCTTTTGGCTCAAGGTCACTAAGGGACTTTTGTTAAGATCTTTGATTAGCTCCATGCCATGCTTTACTTTGCCATGATCAGGTCCAGTAGCATGTAGTTTTGTTGCTCCGAAGAGGGCTACCTGATCTGAAATTCCAGACAAGTGTTGATTTCACAAAAGTCTGAGATCTGTTTGTCATATGCATTTTTGCCATGCTTGTTTGAACCTGTTAATGGATGAATTTGCCGTAGCTCTGTGCTAGAATTTTGTTAAGCATCTTGTGTGCATCCCTGCCATGTATTTTGTTGTCATGTTTGGTTGTTGTAGCATGTTCATTTCGTTGCATTTAGATGCCTACTTGCTGTAAATCGCAGACCGGTGTCATTTTTGAATCGCTTGCCATTTCCAAACCGTAACTCCGATTCCGGCGTTCTTTATATCGTTTTCAAGCGATTTCAGCTCATCCTTCCAGTGGCACACTTGGTTTTACAAGTTGAGGCCAGGTTCATGCATTTCCTGTCATATCTTGCATTTTGCATCCCGCATCGCATCCCGCATAGCATATCATATTTGCATTGTGTTGTTTGAGTTTGCACGTGGTTGATTGTGCCCTTGTTGCTTGTTTGTCTTGTTTGGGTAGAGCCGGGAGACGATTTTGCTAACGAGGAGCCCATTGAGTTTGCTTTTGAGGATCTAGTCAACTCTGACAACTGTGCAGGCAAGATGATCATACCCTCGAAATCACTACTATCTTTGTTATGCTAGTTTGCTCGCTCTTTTGCTATGCCAATGCTACGATGCCTACCACTTGCTTTCAAGCCCCCCAAATTGCCATGTTAAACCTCTAACCCACTATGTCCTAGCAAACCGTTGATTGGCTGTGTTACCGTTTTGCTTAGTGTGACACCCAAAATTTTTGGCGTTGTTTTATTAATTAAGATTTTGCCAGGAATTAAAACTTTTATTTTCTGGGCTCCCTTTTTATTTTTGAACCATTATCTCCCTTGTTATTATGGAGTTTTTCCCCAAAATGAAAAACTTTCAAATATGTTATTGGACTTGTTTAACCTCTCAAGAAAAACTTTTCTTTTATCAGTATAACTAATTACCTAATTAATTTGCTTGATCTTTATTTTCTTGAAAAATGGTTTTCCAAGGTTATAAGGCCATAATTGAACTACAACCATTTGATAAATTCACCGAAAATTCCAACCAAAATCACTTTTATACAAAAATATCTTTTATTCATGTAATATTTTGAGCTCTACACTCAATTTTTCTTCTCTGGTCCAGAGTGCAATTTTGCACTACAACCCATTTCAATATTTCTTTCTGGCCTCCACCAAAATTATGGGATGTTGGTAGTAGCATATGATTCAACATTATGCAAAAACCTAGTGTTGTTATGTGAAAATTTTGAGTGAATCAACCTCTTTTCCAATCTGGTCCAGCCTTGTGATTTCTACTGCAACCCTATTTATTTTTGCTCCAGTAACCCTGTGCCTTCTCCTACTTGTAGACAGCCCTACCAAACCCCTAAGTCCAGGAGCATGCACCCATTTGAATATTTTTGGTTCATGAAATAATGTCATTTATTTCCTGCCCAGAATTGTAGTTTTGCAAAACTTGCACTAACAAGTTTGTGCTTTTCACAAACTAACCTCACCACCCTCTTATTCATCTAAAGAGACCCCACTCTGGAAGTTTTGGCCACTCCAAGAAATGCCTAGGTGCCTGTGGCATTTTGTCAAACACCTTAAGTGCATGAACAGCTTTGACATGAATTTTGTCATTACACTGTGACCTTGCACCTATGATCAAACTAACATGTCCACTAGACTCCCAGTTACTCCTAACCTAGGTCTACTAAGTGCCAGCCTCACCTGTGACCTGTAGCATGCCACGACATTGTATCGAACACCTTCCGTGCGTGCACTGGACGCGCCCAGAGCACGCGCATTGCACGATCTGCGCCCGAGCCGACACGCTAGCCCCCCTGGTTTTGGCCCGCTCTGCAGCACCACACCACGCACTTCCCCCCCCCCTCACAGCAACACGCCAAGCCGCCCTGGCAGCCTACAGCGACACCGACAGAGCTTTTGGCGGCACACCGGCGTCCGCAGCGCGCCTCTGCCACGGTCGGCGCCGCCAAAGCCACCCCGGCTCGCCACCTGCCCCTGGGAACAGCGCAAGCTTATCCCCTCGCTCGTCGGCTAGCTCTCGTCGCCTCCACGTCGCCCTGCAACACAGTAAGGCGGTCCGCCGACGAGCTCATCCACGGCAGCCGCGAACCGACTTGGAGACGCTATATAAAGGAGCCCCGAGCTTGTCTCCGCACACAGGCAACCCCAAGCCATCTCCCTAGGACCCCCATTGGCAGCCAATCGACCCGGGGAGGTCTCCTTCCCCATCTCCGGCAACCGCAGCCGCCGCCACTGCCCCGGCCATTCCGGCACCACCAGGGCCTCCCCCTCTCCGTTCTCTTCACCAGGAACCTTCTCTTCCTCCCGTGAACCCACCCCCCTACTCGATTTTGATCGGGAACCACCGTAGCCCCAAAACCACTCTGCTCCCGAAGCCCCCTCCGCCGCGAAGCTCACCGCCGACGACTCTTTCCACCCCCGTCTACCCAACGACCACCGGAAGGACCGCCTCGGTCTCGCGGATCCATCCAGACCCTCTAGAACCCGCGGGGAGCCGCCGTTCGCCGGCAACGATCACCGTTGCCTTGCCTCCGTTTGGGCAGAGGAAGGGGAGGGAGGGATGGACCAGTCAAACCTGACTAGTGGGCCAGGCGGGCCCACTGTCAGTGACTCGCGCGCCGTCCACGCTGGAGTAAGTGGAAGCGTAGAACCAAAATACGCTTTCGACGTGTACGTATATTTGAAACGTTTTTCTTTTTCTGTTTTAATTTTAAATAACAGATTTGACCAGAACTTTGACTATTTCCTTTGATTTTATATTTTTTT